>NC_050575.1:345795207-346517707 GCF_011100635.1 Trichosurus vulpecula
TTGTGTGTTATCAAATGTATGACATGTTTAATCACTGATACATGATAGGATGTGACATCATGTGTTACATAACATGTGATGACAGGGCTCCGTGTGTTGCATGATGTGATGGCACATGTCACATTTTGTGTTATGTTATTATATTATTTATATTTCATCACATCATTCTGACTCCATGCTCATTGGTTTTTGTTTTTTTTTCTAATACCCTGTACTCTGGTCCCATTATTTACCTACATTTTCTTTGGTCAAGTAGACTGCTAAATATCCTATCGTGTCATCACATGTAAAATTTCACTGAAAAGACTGATCTACAGAAAACAACAGTCCTTGTTTTATTGAGGAGCCAGATATTTGTGAATCTGTTTTGGGGGTACATGACAGTCCCTCAGTAATGCACTCTACTATTCAGCATTTTACATCTTGCTTCTAAAAATACTAATTTAGCAATAGATTATATTCATAGAAATACAGTGTCCAGAATGGTACCAGTGATGGTAAGACAACTTGAAACCATAACATCTGAAGATTCCTTGAAGAAATTGCAATTGTTTAGCCTGAGGTAGAAAAGGCTATCTTTAGGATTGTCATGTAGGATATAAATTAATTTGTTTTGCTTGGCCCCAAAGTACAGAACTAGGACAAATGGGTGGAAGTCACAGAAAGGAAGGATTTGGCTCATTGTAATAATAGACAGAGTTGCCCCAAAGTGGAATAAATGCCCTACTTTGGGGGGGGGGCCTCACTGGAGTTCTTTAAGGTGAGGTAGGGAAATGTAGATGAGATTACCGCTCAGCTACAGACTAGAGTAGTGGGCCTCCAAGGTCCCTTCTTCCTGAGATTCTGTTAGTCTAAGAAGCTCCATGGAACCTTAGTGTTATTTTAAAAATTACAATTGAATAATATGTGTATGTGTGTACATGTATATACACATATATACAATCCACAAAATGTGTATGCATACATATATATGCATATTATATATGTTATTGATAGCGTGATATAGCGGAATGTACACTGGATTTAGAGTCAAAGAACCTGGGATTGAATCCCAGCTTCCCATTTAGCATGTATGTGACTTGGGACAAATTATTTAACGTCTCTGAGCCAAAATTTTCTCATATTGATAAAATGGGTACAATTTACTTCCATTGCCTGCTTCACAGGGTTGTAAGAAAAGCACTTTGTAAACCTTAAAGTACAACATAAAAATAAATTACAATTTTCATAGTTCAGCTAGTTGTGCCTTTGAATAGGCATGGAACCTTTGGAAGTCATTTAACTACTTCAAGCCTTAGTTTTATAAATTGAAAATCACAACACCTGCTAACAAGCACCTATGAAACTGATAAATAAAGCATTCTAAAATTCAATGAAAACATGTTTTTCTAGACACAGTAATCACTGTTCTACTGGCACAGTGCAAATGTTGGTATTTTAAAACTACAACCTACTTGAGTAATATCAATGCCTCAAAATTCACTTAAAAAAGCTATAGGTAGTTACTGTTATTTCAAAATTAGATAACCTTTATCTATTAAGAGACAGAATTTTATAAAAATATTCCTTCATATATTATTTAGTAATTTAGAGAACATTGTGTAATATTTAAAATTATCTTTGTAGAGACTTTGTACATAAAAAATAGAATTTATGGTACTGTTCATCTTGAATTTTTAGGATTAAATACAATATTAATTATCCTATCAAGATAGTGCTTCTTATGGCATTAAAAGGATGTAACTATATTACACATTTGCTCGAACTAAAACTAAGGCTCAGCCAAATCAAGATTGATTTTGATTTATTTGATTGATAGGAAATGGGGCAAAAAAAAAAAACCAGACCAGTCCCGATGATTATGGACCTGAATCAAAAATGCTTTAGAAACAACTCCATTCACTGCTAACACCAAACTAGTACTGACTCCCTAAAATAAACTGGCTCAGTTCCTTGTAAGAGGAATACTGGGTAAGACCATCTGTTCCTTTCTTTCTTTAATTTTGACAGTGCTCACTAGATAAGCACAAGCCCTGAAAGAGTTACTGAATGGAAAAGAAAAAACCTTTGCCTGCCTGGGTGTACAGTTGTGCTGCAAATGATAAAGAGCTATGCAAAATGGAAGATGAGGGAGCCTTTTAGAATTACCTAGAAAAATATTCTGATTCCCATAATATTACTGGTTGGCATTATAAAATTCACTGTCAAGTCGATTCTTATTCTGCTGGACATCTCCACCATCACAGGTGTCTCAAAATCACTGTGTCTAAAATACTTTATTATCTTTTCTCCTAAACCTACTGTACTTTTTCACTGCCTTGTGTCTATGGAAAACATCATTATCCTTACACAGGTTAGCAACTATGGAGTCAGCTTCAGCTCTCAATTCCCCCTCACACTGTTACCCAGCCAATCAATCAATCCACTCAAGCCAATCAATTGCCAGGTCTTTTCAGTGCTGAGAGACAGCTCGATACAGTAGAAAGAGCAAGACATTAGGAGTCTGAGGATCTGGATTCAAATATCACCTCCGCCACTTAACTACTTATTTTAGGCAAGTCACAACTTCTCTGGGTCTCAGTTTTCCTCTCTTCTCACTTAGATTGCCTCAGTAGTGTCTTAAGTGATAGCCTTGCTTCAGGTCTCTCTGCCATCCAGTCAGTCCTCTACCCAAAATGAGATTCCTAAGGCACAGGAATGGCCTCTACACATAAAACTTGAGTGGCTCCCAATTGTCCCTGGGATAAAATACAAAACTCCTCTTTTTGGCTTTAAAGCCCTTCATGATTTAGCTCCAGCCCATCTTTCCAGACTTCTTTCACATCATTTCCCCTCATGTACTCTGTATTTTCCTCATATATGACATCCCATCTTCCACCCCCATGCTTTTGCACAGATTGTGCCCTCCTGCCTTGAATGTTCTCTGTTCTCACCTCCATCTTTTAGAATCTCTAACTTCATTCAAAATTAACTCAAGTGCCAAGTCCTACCCAAGGCCTTTTCTGATTCCTCCCTGACAGATGTTAAAAACACTCGCTCTCTCTCTCTCTCTCTCTCTCTCTCTCTCTTTCTCTCTCCGTATATACATATTACACACACACACACACACACACACACACATACATTTGTATGTGTATATATATGTACAATTTTATCTATGGATGGATGTATTGCTTCCCCTGTCTCCCACCAAATCTCCCCAATACGAGCCCCTTAAAGGCAGAGACTAGTTTCATTTTTGTCTTTTTGTTCTCACTGTCTAGCACAGTGCTTGGTACTTTCTTTTTTCTTTTCTCTATTTTTTGTTTAGGCCTGTGATTTTATGGATGTAAGGAAATCCCTTCTATCAATACGAATCTGCAGACATTCTATACCTTTTAGTCTTAGAAAGTTGCCTGGAGCACTGAGAGAATGAACCTCTTGCCCAGGGTGACACAATCACTCTGTGTCAGAGGCTGGACATGCACTTAGGTCTTCTTGACTTTGAGGATACTTTTTAATAGGCACCTAGTAGTTGCTTAATAACTGCTTATTAAATCAATTTGAATTAAATCTGTTTCAGACCTTATTGAAGAGTACTTAGATGCTAAAGTTTTAAAAGGTAGCTTTATCCTAAATCATTTTATTTTACTTTATTTGCATCAGTTTTTTTGATGACTATTTGTTTAGTCACTTACTTGATGTTTCAACATTGCAATGACGTGGTTCTACCCTGAAATATCTTACTAGAATGCAAATGGGTCTTTATAAACTATTCCATACAGGTTAGTGGATTTAATTTTAGAAGAATTACCCCATATAAATACCACAGTCTCTGAAGAACTGAAGTTCAAGATCACCCAAAGGGCAATGGCATAGGCAAGGGCAAGCTGCAAAGCATTCCAAATGAAGAATTTTGCAAGAAAAGTGGCATTAAAGATGTTATCGAGTTAAATCAACATGCCTTTATTAAGCACCTACTATGTGCCAGGCACTGTGATAAGCACTGGAGATAGAAAGAAAGGCAAAAACAGTCCCTGCTTTCAAGGAACTCATCCTATTAGACAGGGAGACAACATACAAACAATTGTATACAATCAAGCTACATGTAAGACAAACTACTGGAGGTATTTCTCAGAGGGAAGACATTAGCATGAAATGAGATGGATAATGGATTGTCTTGTGTGAGGAACAGTAAGGACAACAGTGTCGTTGGATGATAGGGCATATAGAGGGGAGTAAAATGTAAGAAGACTGAAAAGGTAGGAGGGAGTCAGTTTATGAAAGGCTTTAAAAGCCAGATAGAGACTTTCATATTTGATCCTAGAGGAAATAGGGAGCCATTGGAGTTTATTGAATGGGGTTAGGCATAGGAAGGTGACATTGTCAGACCTGTGCCTTAGGAAGATCAGTTGGATAGCTGAGTAGTAGATGGACTTTAGTGGAGAAAGAGGCAGGGAGACCAACCAGAAGGCTTTTGAAATACTAGAAATATGAGGTGATGCAGGCCTGTACCAGTGTGGTGGCAGTGTCAGAGAAGAGATGTTGGGAAGATAGAATCAGCAGAACTTCACAACAAATTGTGGGTGGAGATGAGAGGGGGGTGGTTAGAGAAAATGTGTTGAGAATAACACCTAGGTTGTGAGCCTTGGGTAACTGGGAGGATGGTGGTACCCTTGATAGCAATAGGAAACTTAGGAAGAAAGGAAGTTTCATCAAAGAAATGTATGGCTGGCAAAAAAAAGAGGGACTGGTCTGATGGTGAGTTGAAAGGGTAATTGATGCATAGGCCACATTTTCCATTTAGTGTCCATGTGTTATTAAGAGAATTAGAAGTCTCTCTTGATTGAGCCCTCTGTGGTGGTATTGATGGGAGTGCAAGTTTAGAAGGCACAAATGGCTGCTTCTCCTCTTTTTATTTCAGAACACTTGCAAAAGTATAAGTATGCTGGGATTGTATTGTGGGTAGGTGGTATGGAAAGCATAAGACGCAGTAATAATTTCCACCTGTTTCCATACTTTGTAAAACACTTCTTGCATATGTGAGTGTAAATAGAGGGTATGCTTTAACAAGATGATAAGAAGCCTACTGGTAATGTATGTGGGCAAACATACCTCCACAGACTAGTGGGTTTTTATTTGTCACACATACATACATATATGTATGTGTATGTGTGTATGTATATATATATAATACATAAATACATATTAATACCTTTTGTTCTACTCAGAACTTGCCATTTGCACAGACAATGACAAGCAGAGGATGGTCTAAGATTGGGTTAACTCAGACTATTCAAGTGGCTAGAACAGATAATTTGGTCCAAAAGCTGGTACATTCCCCATATTTGCTATCTCCTAAATGTGACCCACAAAGGTTTTTGTGAATTTCATTCTTCCCCTAGCCTTGTGTCATTTAAAGTAAAAATTAAGTTAAAAACCCCTTTATTTGGTTCCATCAAGAAATAAATACAATTATTCTTTTAGCATTAAGGTCATATAGTTTTCAGAAAAGAAAAATTTGTGTTCTACAAGATGGCTTGGATCTACAGAATTTAGATTCTCTAGCCCACCATTCTCTGGTGGTGATAGAAAAGAAATCTTCCAAGATAAGGCCAAAGAGAAACTAATTTGTCTCATATTGCTTCTGTCCTTTTGTTCTTTCACAATCTAAAATTAACCAACATCTGCAGTGTCAACAGGGACTCCATATGTCATTCAAATTCACATTCTCCCCTAAAATGCATTCGAGGCAATGCAATCTGGTTGGAACTCTAAGATAAGCAAAAATACTAGCATGAATTTATTGAAAAACTGACCATTAAAATCAATGAACAGGATGACCTATGGAACTTCATTGCATTGTATATGGTATCCAGTAAAGAAAAACAGCATGAACATTTTCTGGCATTCAATGCCAGAAACTACAAGTAAAACTTGCATATGTTTTATTTCTTATAAAGGTGAAATTAGGGTTGCAGAATGATAGATTTCATATACACAATGTTATTAGTAAAAGATTTACACAGAGATTCATTTGATTTCTCCTATAACTTCTTATTTTACTTAACCCAGGCGACTTCCCATCCCTGGATTTTTTCTTGTAAAGCTGCACCTCATAAATCCTTCTCTTTCCTGACATTTTGTAGACCAAATTCAAGGCTGTTTTCTGCAGAGAATTCAGTGGCAAAGTTTTCGTGCATAAGATCTTCCAATTAAGAGTGTGTTCCTCAAAATAACAAATTTATTTTGCTGCTATATGTCTTGAACCATTTCCTTTGTATCCTAAAGTTCCATTTCTTAAAGCATACATACCACAGCTTCCACTGAGAATTCCTGACACAATGAAAAGTTGCTTAAACTTAAAGGATTTGTCAGGAAGATAATTCATGTATTATTCCCATCAGATTTAAAAGGACTCAATAGCTTTTTTACAAGCATCAGCAAACTTACTACTTATCAGCAAGTCATAGAAATTTCTATTAATGTGGTTTTAGTAACTAAAACTGAAGAATAACTCAATGATTTCCAGTTCTAGGATTTTTTTTTACCAAAAAATATAAATACTCAAGTTATTGTGGAAGGGTATAATAGCATTATGAGGTGCTTTATGAAAAATGTACTGGCTCTTTCAAAAAATGATGAGCAATTTTTAACAACAGACAGTGACGACTCTACCAAGAGGGACTTTGAGAATACGCTCAGAAAGAGTGGTCGACAACAGGAAAGAAAAGCCTGAAAACATTTATTAAGAGGTGATGTACACCCTAATGGTTATGGGAGAAAGTATAGTCAGTTAGAGATGGGAAAATGTGAATTTTATAGAGGAAGTGGTAAAAAGATTGTATGGAACAGAAAACCTCACAGCAAACTGCAAAAGCTTTGGAAGGTCCTGATTTTTTTTCCCCTTTGGTTTTACCTTTTTTACCTTTACCGTTACCTTTTCTTAAATCAACATCAAAATTTGGCAGGATATAAATAGGCCATGTCTTAATGCTCTATCCACTCCATGACCAGGAAAAGTGAAAGTATTTCATCTTCAATGAGGTTATAGAAAGAATGTTCCAGGCATAAACATACTTGGATGTGGGAGTGATTAAGACACTTAGGGAGAAGATAAAAGATGTACTCGGTCAGAGATGACTGGAATAATGAAAAGACATGAAGGAAGAGATAGAGATAGGAGATAGATAGGAGAGCCCCGAAATTGAGCAGAAGTTTAAATCTGACTCAGGAAAGCAGAAAGAACTCGCCAGTGTGGGGACTGGGACTGATTTTGGCAGTGGTATTCTGAACTAATTGGACTGAAGAGGGCTGTAGACTGGGGAGAGCAGAGGAGAGAGGCTTTTGAGTTGAGAAAGGAAGTGGTTAAGACACAAGCGACAGCTTCCCTATCCAGAGTGTGTACAACATAGTGTTTTCTCACTATGAAGCCATTGTTCTTTTTTCTTTTACAAGAAGCCCTGACCTTCAAGGCTTAGGTTTGTCAAATTTAAAAATGATTTATTCAGTGACTGAGGTACAGAGACCCTAGCTTGAATATCATTTTTAGCAATGACTTCAGCACCAATCAGTCAAAATTGGAATTCCCAATCCACACACTTGCAAACCACAAAACTCACCTCTTTGTCCTGAAACCAAGTAATATTGTCCCTCCTGGCTGTTCTGCTGTTGATTAATGGGTTGTGCAGAAAAATGTTTGAAGAGCCATTACAACCACCTCCCTTCCCTCTCACAAAGTACAGCATATCTCTGCCAGATTGGCTGAAACACATGTAGTTGATCATTTCAAACCATTCTGGCTAATACCTGTATGGTCTGGCTAAACTATAACACAAGAAAGTACATGCTGTTCTCTTAGAAGTACTACTTAAAAAGAATAGCATGGAGAGTTTGACTGTGCCTATATCCCACAAAATAGAAAGAAAATTCAGTATGGACCTGTCTTGCCAACATGGATATCTCATTTACTCACTGATACCCTAATAATTTTAATGTTTATTCTGTGTTCATTTATGTTTTCAATCATGTGTATCTGATCAGCTTGGTTAACATGCTGAAACACAAGTACTAGAACTCTGTCCTTTTTTCCTGCTTGGGGGAGTGACTAATCAATTAACATTTTGGTAGTGTTTTGAGGTTTACAAAACACTTTCCTTCCTACAACTTTTGAGACAGGAGGTGAAAGTACAATCAGTCACTCCATTGTATAGATGCCCAGCAGCTGACCCCTCCTGTATCTCTGAATCACAATGTGAGCTCTTTGAGTTTTGGTTTTCTATTTAATTACAACGTGAGCTTCTTGAACCTTGGTTTTTTATTTGTATCACTCTTAGGAAACACTTAACAAATGCTTTCCCATTCTATTCTATATATAATGCTTATATCAGTCTCAAGAAAGAGGACCTGGGTACACGTAAGGGAATTTTCTCATTTGTCTTGGCTCGTAGCCAAGGAAATCGGAGAAGATGAATTCATAGTGCCTCTACTTGCAAACATGGAGTTCATAATATTTCCAAAGAAAATTTCCTTAAAAGAAGGAAAAGAAAAAAAAAGAAGGAAAAGCAGAAATATTTGAATGAGCATCCTATGCAGTTCTAAGAATGAGAGAGGCTTCTTTGTCAAAAGTCCCTTTCCTCTCCTTGTCCTGCTGAGCAAAGAGGAGCTCATTTTATAACGTTTTATCTCCCTCTCTCTGGCTTATAGCTGTTCGTTATGCTGCTTCCCAGCTCTGTAGTTGTACTAGCATAGCTAGGCTGTTACTTTCTCAAATAAGATGAGGACAAATCTCATCTTTCTGTGCCATCTCTCCCTAAAAATGAAAGGAAAACCCCTCCAAGTGCTGCTCTCCTTCCTGGGTGCCATTCTTACCCCAAGAGGCTTTCTCTTTTTAGCTTTTCCTTTTTACCAGCTACTAATCTCACCCATCACAAATGCATATACTTTTTTGGGGGGGGGGCACTTTACAGGTTACAGAAGAAAAGGACCTTGGAAGTCATCTAGTACAACCCACAGATGAGGAAACTGAAGCCCAGAGAGAACTTAAAACTAACTTGCCAAAGGACACGCAAGTATGCAGTCTCACAGGAGCAAAGTCAAAATCCAAACTCAGGTCCTCAGGTCCTAAATCCAACACTTTTTCTACCTCATCACAATGCCTGCCATTCTTTTCTCCACCTACTCAGACAGGAAAGAGGAGGAAGGGAAAACATCAGCACACTGGATACATGTACACAACCACCTTGTAGTGTCTGAGAGATGAAAAGAGACTCAGGGAGGCAAGAGAAGGAGGTGGCTGTTCTAGCCAATAATCAGAAGATCAGGGAGACAAATATATACTCACACTCATCTTAAAACACTATCCTTCCCCCCACAATTGGCAAAGCAAAATGGATGGAACACCCTTGCTTCTTTGTATACAAAGGCATATCACAGTCTCTTTCTGTGCCTTTCTTTCAAAGTTGCCTTTGATGTTGATTTTAGCCTGCTTTTGGAGGCACAAATGGAGCATGTTGGTCCCTAGAAAAGTTACCTCAGGTTCCAGGAATTCTATGAATCAGTACCTACTCAAAACTGTGGTTTATGGGCCTCTTCTGCTCTTTACTCTTACCACCCAGCCACGGGATACATAAGTTCAAAACAAAATACATTTACTAGGTAAGGATAGCATAAAAAAATCACAATAAAAAAATTCCCCATAGATAAGATTTGCACTCTTCCATGACTTACCATACCACTAGTGGAGAAGGGCTTATACTCAGAGAACATATGTGACCAGACAAAATGGGCCAGGAACCAAAGGGGCCAGGGCACACCATTGGAAGGCACACATGTAAAAGACATGAATGACCAAGGCAACTCATACTTCTGACTCTACAGGACTGCTGATGCACTTCAGTGGTTTTATCATGTTATACTCAGCTGGGTATCTCATCTCTACTGGTCCTGTGATTGCCAGGTTTCTTCTCTCTTGGTCCATCTTCCATGCTTTGGGTTTTCAGGGCTATCTGCTAAGGTATAACACAGGCTAGTAGCTTTTTAAGTATATAGCTGAGGCCAGGAGTCCCCAAACCTAATTAAGGGGAGCTGACAAAAGCCAGCCATAATACCCTAGGCTAAGATTATTTATTATTTTAACTGCTTGTGTTTGGTCCTAATTTGAAGTCTACAGAAGCAGATGACTATTTGACTTAAGGTTAAAAAATTCCTTTAAACCAGGGATTCTTAACAATTTTTGTGTGCATCATGGACCCCTTTGGAAGTCTCCTGAAGCCTTGAATCTGCCCCTCTTCCCTGCCTTTTTTTTTTTTTTGAGACTGGGTCTCTATATCTCACCCAGGCTGGAAGGTCAACAGCCACTTACAGGCCCTGTCCTATTGCTGATGGTCATGGAAGCTCTAACCTGATCCATTTCTGACCTGGGTCACTTTGTCCCTCCCTAAGCAGCCTGATAGCACCCTGCTCCCTGGGGTTTACCACATTGGTGCTGGACTTAGTGTGAATTCCTAATCAACATTAGCTCTACTACAGCATGCAATTCATGAATTTAAGAGATGTACCAGCCTCAGTGTTCCCCTAATAGTAGGGATTACAAGTGTGTACCATCATGCCCTATGAACTCAATCTCAGAATAATGTGTTTTTTTTAAAATTGAAAGAAATGCAAAATTTAGAGGTTAGTGAAAGTAGGTATAATTTTTCCCCCATCTAAGTTCATTGATCTCCAAAAAATCTACCCACAGATTCCAAGTTAAGAGCCTCTGCTTAAACACTTCCTTGCCCCCTAATGGGCATCCTTCTCTCCCCAAATTCATTGCAGACCCTCTATCCCCAAAACCTACCAGAAGCTTTTGAGGCTGGGTCTAAGAAGCCTCCTCCATTATCAAAATACTAATATCATGCAGATGAACCTGAGCAAGATGAACAAGATAGCAATCTGGCAGAAACTAGGTCTAGACCGGAATCTCACAATATAGACCAAGATAAGCTCCAAATTATAGTATCTGAATGTAATGTAATACTATTGTGCCATTAGAGAAGAGATGGTATCACTCCTCCTCAGGGATATCCCTAATACACCAAGGTAAGGGACATATAACCAGACTAGTATAGGCTATACCATCATTGACCTCCCTGGTTTATTTGCCAGTAGAGTTTCATTTGTTTTTAATTGATTAGGCATAAATAGCCTTCATGATTGGAAAACTTCAAAGGGAGGAATCCTTGATAGAAAAGTGAAGTGCAAAGATTTAAGACTAAGTTCCATCATTAATTTTTTTCATTCAACAAGCATTAAGTGCATAAAATGTACTAGACCATGAGGAAAATACAAACTTCCCTCCTGGAACTCATTTATAGCTTAATAAGGAAATAAGACATAAACACAGATAACCAAAATGCAGTGATACATTTATTGGTGCATAAATTAAAAGGGCAAAGTAAAATAATTAAATCTATTGACATACAATAAGCCTTTTTAACAATTTTTACATGTTTGTTTATTCTGAACTTTAAAAAAAATTCAAATAAAATTAACATTTCTATATACATAGTAAAAAGAATAGGGTTGTACATGAAACTGTGGACCTATTATGTACAGATTGCTTTTCTTCTAAATATATAATAAATTCAACATATGCATCACAAAGTTGTTCTACTTATTTGTGATCCTTTCTCCTTCCATTTCCTTCTGTGAATTTTTTTTAAAAATTATGCTTCAATGTTCTTTCTTTTCTTTCTTTTCCTTTTTCTATTTTGATACAATATTCCTATCCTTCATCCTTCCCTTCCCACACTCACCCCCACTGGGGTGAAAACAAACAGGGAAAAAAAAAAACCCTTGCAATGTATACACAGAGTTAAGAAAAAAATTCTCAGATTGGCAATATGCAGATTTATGTTACATAATCTTAACTCTGCTCTCACTGTAGCAAGGTAGTCCTTTTACACCTCACTAATTTGCTCCCTATACTGCTCATCACAGTGGCTTTTCCAAACTTTTTCATCCCTCCTCAAACTTGCCATAGTTTCCCCTCTTTTCCACCCTTTCAGCTTAGAACCTCACCTCATATTTCGCTGAAAAAAATACTAGCCATTTGCCAAGTGCTCCCTCTTCACCTATCCTCCCATCATCCAGATGCCTTCTGCTGCTACGTCTGCCTTCACTCCTATATCACATGAAAAGATAGTGAGAGAGCGGGGATGATAAAGAGGGCAGTCTGCTGAAGAAGACACAATGGAATGGGATCACTTGAGCATGTAGAGAAGACCCTTTGCTTTGGCAAGGAGAAGTACCACCTCAAGAGTCAATAGAAACATAAAAAACAGAGATATACAAGTGAGCAATTGAAGGGCACTTCAATTAAATAGACAGGTAGATGGACAGATAGACAGATAGATAGATAGATAGATAGATAGATAGATAGATAGATAGATAGATAGAAAGAAAGAAATAGAAAATTCAATGAGGGATTGGTTATAAGGAAAACAAACTCTAAACTTAGAGTGGAGAATTGTGAAGAGGGGTGAAAAAGAAAGAAAGCAAGAGTAACAATCTGTAATTGGGGTCTGGGTGAGGGAAAAAGAAGAGAGTCAAGAAAGCAGATACTCATCATATCAGCCACAGAGCACCTTTACTAGGCACATTCTTCCCTTACTATCTTCTTCTTTTAAAGAGGGGATAGGGAGTGAAGAAAGGGGGGAAAAGTATAAAAGAAAAGGGTGGAGGGAAGTACATAATAATTATAACTGTAAATGTGAATGGGATGGATTCACCCATAAAATGGGAGAGGATAACAGAATGGAATAGAAAGCAGAGTCTGAAAATATTGCTCACAAGAAACATAAAGACACAAAGAAATTTAAAATAAAGAAGTTTTGAACTGAACTCCAAAGAGGTAACAATCATGATTTCAGACAAGGACAAGGCAACAATAAAGCTAGATGATTAAAAAAACACAAAAAGGGAAACTTTTGCTGAAAGGTATCACACAGAATGAATCAATATCAGTACTTAATATATACAAACTGAATAGCATATCATCTAAATACTTAAAGGAAATTTAAATGACTTATAGGGAGAAATGGTAAAAATATAATCGTGGGGATCTCAATGTACCCCCCACCTTTAGACCTAATTTCAAAAGTGAAGAAGGAAGTTAAGGACTTGAAGAGAATTGTAGAAAAGTTAGACAAAATAGGTCTCCGGTGATTGTTAAATGGGAATAGAAATGAATATACCTATCTCAACTGTGCATAGCACCTTTACAAAAATAGACTATTAGGGCATAAAAATCTCACAAAGAAGTGCAGAAAAGCAAAAATATTAAACACAAATTTTATTCAATATAGGGCCACTGAAGAAAGAATTAAAATTAGAGACTAAATAACTTAACACCAAAAATTGAATGGATCAAAGAATATATGATAAGAACAATAGATAATTTTATTAAAGAAAATAACAACAATGAAATAACCTACGAACATTTTTGTTGACTGCCAAAGCAGCTCAATGGTGAAATATTATAACTCTAAACACTTTCATCAACAAGAGAAAAAGAATAGATCAACATATTGGCATGTAGCTTAATAAAAACCTAGAAAAATAAGATGACAAAAATTAATAACAAAATCAAAATTCTAAAAAAAACAAAATGGAAAGCAAAAAATCATTAGTATGAAAAATAAAACTAAGAACTTTTTTTTTTGGAGGGAGGGAAAAATAAAATACATAAACCATTAGCTAATTTGATTTTTTAAAAAAAGAAACACCAAATCAACATTATCAAGAATGAAAAAGAACTCACAAGAAATGAGGAAGAAATATAAGAAATTAGAAACTATTTTTGCTTAAATGTCAATAAAACTAACCACTTAAATGAAATAGATGAATCTTTACAAAAATATAAAATATAAACTTGCCAGATTAACAGAACAAGAAATAGAGAACTTAAATAACCCACTCTCAGAAAAGAAGTGAACAAGCCATAAATGAACTCCCAAAAAAAAAAACCCCAAGACTAGATTGATTTACAAGTGAATTCTTTCAAACATTTAAAGAACATTTAATTCTAATGCTACAGAAGCTGTTTGAGAAAATTGGGGAAAAAATGAGTCCTATAGATTCCTCCTATGGGAAACTCCAAAAATAGTCTTGACACTTAAAACAGGAAGAGTCAAAACAGAAAGGGAAAAATACGGATCAAAATCTTTAATGAATATTGAAGCAAAAAGTTTTAAGTAAAATTTTGGCAAGGAGACTACAACAATATATCATAAAGGTTATATACTCTGACCAGGTTGGTTCTAAACCAGGAATGCAAGGTTGATTCAATATTAGGGAAACTATAAACATAATTGATCAGATTAATAACAAGGACAACAAATATAATATTATTATATCAATAGATATGGAAAAAGATTGTGACATGACATCTTTTCCTGTTTTAAAAAAATCAACTAGAAGGCATAGACATAATTGAATCTTTCTTTAGTATAAATACTATCTATCTAAAACCAAGAGCCAACATTATCTGTAATGGGGACAAACTAGAGAGCTTTCCAAAAAGATCAAGGGTAAAGCAAGGCTATTCATATCACCATTACCATTCAATATAGTGCTAGAAAAGCTAACTATAGCAAAAAGTCAGGAAAAAGAAATTGAAGGAATAATCACAAAGAGAAAACATAATTATTACTTTTTGCAGTTGACGCAGTGTTTTACTTAAAGAATCCTAGAGAGTCAATTAAAAATTGAAACAATTAACAATTTCAGCAATTGAAGGATATGATAAATAGATATACACCATCCACATTTCTATATATTCCCAACAAAAGCCAGCAGGAAGCGGTAGAAAAAGAAATTCCATTTAAAATAGCTATAGGAAATATGAAATATTTAGGAGACTACCTGCCAAGCAACACGCAGCAACTATAAGAATATAACTACAAAATACTCTTTAAGCAAATAAAGACATCTAAATAGTTGAAGAAATGATCATTGTTTATAGATAGGCTGAACCAATATAATAAAAATCATAATACTATCTAAATTAATTTACTTATTCAGTGTCATTCCAATAAACATGGCAAAGAGTTATTTTATAGAACTAGGAAAAAAGAGTAACAAAATTTATCTGGAAGAACAAAAGGTCAAGAATCTCTGGGTCAAAAATGAAAAAAAAAGTATAGGAAGGAAGAGGGCTTGGCAGTTCCAGATCTCAAAGTACAGGACAAAACAGTCACTAAAACAAGTTGGTACTGGTTAAGTGATAGAGAGGTTGAGCAATGAAACAGATTAGGTATATAATGCACATAACAAATGAGCACAGTAGACTATTTAAAAAAGAATAAACTCAAAGCTACCAGCTATTGCTGTAAGAGCTCACTATTTGACAAAAACTGTTGGAAAAATTGGAAACTGGTCTAGCAAAAATGAGGTACAGACCAACATCTCAGACCATATATTGAGATAAGCTCCAAAAGGGTACAGATAAAGTGACATCATAAGCAAATCAGAGGAGCAAGGAGGAAATTACCTGTGGGATTTATGAATAAGAGAAGAGTTCATGACCAAACGAGATAGATAGGATCACAGAGAGTAAGATGGACAATTTTGATTGCATAAAATTTTAAAGTTTTTGTGCTTTTTGTACAAGAAAATCAAAGCAGATAACACTAGAAGAGAAGCATGTGAACAAGAAAACAATCTTTGCAGCAAGTTTCTCTGATAAAAGTCTTGTTTCTAAGATGTATAGGAAACTGATTCAAACTTATAAAAATAAGAGCCATTCCCCAATGGACAATGGTTAAAGGACAGGAATAAGAAGTTTTCAAAGGAAGAAATCAAAGCTATCAAAAACCATATGAAAAAATGTTCTAAATCACTAATAATTAGAGAAATGCATATTAAACCAACCACACCATCAGATTGGCAAAGTTGACCAAACGGGAAAATGAAAAATGCCTAAGAGGCTATAGGAAAATAGCTATATTAATGCACCATTGGTGGAGCAGTGACCTGGTCCAGCTTTTCTGGAAATTATGAACTATGTTCCAAAAGTTATCAAACAGTGCAAACTTTTTCAACCATTGATACCACTAATAGGTCTAGATCCCAAAGAGATAAAGGAAAGAGGAAAAGGGCCCATAGAAAATATTTATAGAAGCTGTTTTTTGCAGTGCAAAGAATTGGGAACTGGGGCAGTGTCCATCAATTGGAGAATGACTGAATATGAATGTGACAGAACACTAACCTGGGAAAACTTGTATGAATTGGTGCAGAGTGAAGTGAGCAAAACTAGGTAAACAATATATATGATAATGACAATATTATAAACACAAACAGGTTTGAAAGAATTAGGAACTCTGACCAACCCAGTGATCAACTATAATTCCAGAAGATATATAATAAAATATGCTACCTACCTCCTGATAGAAAGGTACAGATTGAGAACATGGCCAATGTAGGAGTTTGTATTGCTTGGTGATATTTATAAAGGACTTTTCTTCCCCTCAATGAGAGAGGGAAAGTAGAAAAGAATAGAAGGCATATTTTTGTTAATTGAAAAAAGAAAAAAAAAGAAAAAAGAAGAAAGTGAAGAAGGTAGTATAGTACAGGCTAGAGAAAAGGTAGCTGTGAAAAGAAACTAAATAAAAAGTTTATAAAGTATGAATTAGGGTCAGGAAGATTCTCAGATTTCTTCTGTGTGTATACGTGTACACATGCATGTATGTGTGTGCACATGTATGCATCAAGGAAAAAGCACCACAAGATTAAACTGAGGAGTTCCCCCAATCTTATGGGATTATAGTATGTGGACTATTTAGTTGCTGCTCAAATTGAAGAATTCCCCCAGAAAAGTAATTACAGGATGTGGTCTCTTGTTTGAAGGCAGTTGATGTGACACTGGGAACTACTGGTGATTGATTCCCTGAGGTTGGACCACTCTTCTTCATAGTTTATAAAAGCACTGTGGTGCAACTCTCTAGGGCTTGCTGCTGGCTCCTCCAGTACTGGTCCTTATCACACTGGGTACCATGTAGCACCCATCTCTGCCATTCTGGATTTGGGGATCTGAACTTGACTCTCCTCATTCTTCCTTCCTTCCTCCCCCTATTGCCTCAGATAATAAATTACGCCAAATAATAAAGCTGATAAAGATTCATTTTCAATTGAATAAGAATCCTTAATATCAATCTCAAGGTAGTAATGAAGAGTTTAAAATTAGGCAAATTGGATGTGCACTATATTTCTTTAAAATATTGTGGGTTTGCCATTTACATTACAGGTGGCATATATTCCCATTAAAGGTGATAATGTTTTGCTTCATCAATTTCTAGAGCTTTCCCAGGAACGTGTGATTGGATTCACCAAGAAGGAATGATCCAGTGTATCTTTTCTTACCTCTCTTTCACTTCTGCATGGAGCCCAATGAGCTGCTTTTTAAAAGATAGAAAGCACCCTGGAAGTTCTTTGGAGAAAAATGCTTTGTAAATACAAGATACTCTCTTAAGAACAATCACGTTCTTCCATGTCTTCAGCTGACCATCTTTTGTCATGTATTGCTATCTTATTTGGATCATATAACACCTAGAAAATGAGAACACAAACTCTTGGTAGACCATCGGAGCTGTGAACTGGGAATATCTCTTCAGAATCTGGGCATCAGAAATTAGTGGGATAAGTTGGGTCCCAGTTGGGACAGTTGGATGCTTGTTAGCCTCTAGCTCAGGCCAGCTTGTTCCCTAAGAATGACTATGTTTTGTCTCTTATATGAAGTTGACTGGCCTTTGCCAAGTAACTCCTTTAGGCTCAGCAGTTGCAATGTCCAAAGGAAGACCTGTTTTTTCAACCTTGTTCAAGCTAGGAAATTTCTTAAAATGGAAAGGGTGGCTCTCCTTCTATTATTCTTTTTTTGGCTGATCTGCTTCTTTTGGAGTGACTTCTTGGGCATTGGAACTTAAGTCTTAAGGGTTCCTGTTTTTAATATGGTCATTTGTTTTGAACTAAGAACAGGAGCTAGGACCTTATAAAAAAGTAAAGTTATGACCCTTGTTCTCATTTATAGCAAATAGGCTAGCAAAAGACACCACTCAGTTTCATCCACAAGAGCTATATAGTTTGAATTCTGGAAAGTGTATACTGCATCCTTCAGTATATTCTGTCCTGCATGTCAATTGCTTCTCTGAAATTGTTCCGTTTTCCCTCTTGGCTACTCAAATGATCAGATTCAATGTCTGGCATGAGGCTATGATGCCCACAGGTACTAGCCTCCCCTAAAAATTGCTGAAATATGAACTACAGACCTCTGGACGTGAAAGTTTGGCTCAAAGCTTAGGGGACGTTGGTCTAGGCACCTCTTCAACTCTGCTATTTTGGAATACTCCAGTTTTCTTTAAAAGCAAGCATATTAGACCATTAATTTTTCCCCTTTTACTTTACCGAAACTTTCAGCAGCAACAGAAAGGAAGTTTAGGCTATGTTTATTGCGCAAGTGAGGCAAATGACTCTCAAATTAATTTCTGAACGTGGGATTATCTAATTCAAGTAGATTGCCTGTGTGGATAGTCTCATGGTCCTTCCTTCAATGGTTAGCTCTTTTGCTTTCATTCTTCATGTTAATTATTGTCTATGAAGGCTTTGTGCAGCAGCTACTTCATTTAAATCTGGTACCATAGTAGGAAATTGCCACCTCCATCCCAATGCAGCACTCAGTATATTCTGCATTTATTTCCTGTGGGCCATTCCTGTGAAAACCATTTGTGTTATTTCAATAGAAGCTTCTCTGAGTCTCTGGGGAGTTTGATGCCTGTGGTTATTCTCTAAACTGGTTATTCTCGAAGCACAGGCCAATGCTGTCTGCGAGTAGCTTGGGCAGAACAGGTAGGCCCTGCATTTTGTACAGCAATAGCAGGAGGAGCACTTGTCAGTAGACACTCAGTGAGAGGAGGAAGAAACACTGTCCTCTCCATGCCTGATGCAGCAACAAGGACTCAGCAGGAAAGGGAGCTAAGGCTGCATTTACATGTTCAAAGCAGTTGTGGAAGGAATGCCTCCTAGCAGAGTAAGATGGGACCAGATGCTTCCCAGCCTGAAAGTGATGATTAAAAGCAGACGTACATATGGCAACATCAAACCACTTTCTGATGTTGGTGATTTCAAAGCTGGCCATTTTGCTCTACTGGAGCCAGAGCAAGGATTTAGCATCACCAAGGGTGGTTCCTTCCAAAGCAACTTGACCGTGGATTGTAGAACCAAGGTGTTCTGCTCATGGAAGTACTGGGTTTACATTATAATACTTCCTTGTGTATAAATTGATATTATTCCCTGGGGTTTCCTTCTGTGGGATTTGTACCTCAGAGAATTGATAGGGTTTGTGTGGAATAAGGGACACCAAGTATCCTAGACTGGGCCTGACTCAAACTATTCCACTCACAGCTAGGTGGCATGGTGGATAGGTACCGGGCCTGGAGTTAGAGAGATCTGAGTTCTAAATGTGGCCTCAAACATTTTCTCATGTGTGAAACTGGACAATCACTTAACCTCTTGTCTGCCTCAGTTTCCTCAACTATAAAATGGGGATAGTAACAACATCTATCTCCCAGGGTTGTTGTGAGGATCAAATAAGATAATATGAAATACTATTACTAAAGTGCTCAGCACAATGCCTAGCACATAGTAGATGCTATATAAATATTTATTAAAGCTCCCCACCCCCACTTAGCTTCAATACTGGAACAAAATCATATATGCATAGGTCTTTCAAATAGTAACAAAAAGAAATATGCTTAGCCACAGCAGAAAGAGGATATTCATCAAGGATAGGCACAGAGGACTCCAAGTGGACTCAGCTGAGTCCTTCAGCCAAGCATCAAAAGATCAGCCTGGAGCACCTTGTGGCTATTTTGTGATGTGCTGAGGTCCAAATGATGTCAGCAGTGTGATCCTTAATGGTCCAAAACAACTAAGTCTCGAGGATAGCCTCAAGACCTTTTAAGGAAAGACCAGCCTAATTTACAGGAAGGAAGATAGTGCTCCTACAATAGCAGAGATCCCTAGTCAGGGGACTCCTGGCATCCTAGACTATTCAGATCACACTTGGAATTAGCCTATGGAAAAGCTGTTCCCTAGACTCTACTGACTCAGTGTCTGCCTTATCCTGCCTATAGGCAATAGTCTTAAGAAGGCCACATATGATACAACTGGAACAAAGCGCATTAGGATCATCTACTCCGTCCATTCTTGACTCCCATCATTAAAAAAAAAAAAAAACCACTTCCAACAGAACTAATGGAAGAACAATGTTCTTTTGAAAAAATATGATTGCGGTAAGGTGATATATCTGGATTTTCCTTAAATACCTTCACAAATTATTAATCAATGCCAGAAATAGAAGCATTAGCATCATCATACCATAAATAATCACTCTACAAAATGTTAGGCTGTGATCTCTATCCAACTCTTGCACACTTTAGAAACTCATAAAACCATATACTCCTTTCCTATGTCTACTATTTCCCTAGAAGTTCACCAAATGTTTTTTGCATCCTCCAAGAACATCTGCAGAACTATTTCCATCAGGAATGTGGATTTAGCAGTAAAGCCTCTTTTATATAGCAACATTTCCTCTGGACTGATTAAGGTGGATCTCCAATCAACAATCAGCAGAAAAAAATGTTATTAAGTGCCTACTAGGTTTAGTGCTGTATTAGGAAGGCAGAATTTATGATTTCAAAGAGAATCATATACATGTCTGAACTGTTCAGAACCGCAGGATATAAGGAATTCCCTAAGTAGAAGGCAGAAGAATTAAAGCATTTATTCAAGCTCCAAAGTAGCAGACCCACAAACCAGCGTCCCCATTTTGATATCTTAGTCAAGAGCTTCCAGGCCCAATAAGTCCGCCTCACAAGAGTAGCCAGGAGGCCACAGAAAAACATGATGGCATTAAACCAAATCATATTCATGCTTCCCCACTCTGGTAAGAAGATTACCCACTGGCCTCAAGCCCTTGCTCAGCACTCCTCGGTCCACAAGCGGGTCAGTCCTGCTACCAGCAGCTCCTGGTGTTCGTCTTCAGCTCCTTTGGCTTCCGCTTTATCTTCAGCTTTGGCTGTAGCTGTCTCTGGCTCCTACAAATCTCAATCTCCAAGCTGTCTTCTCTCCTCTTATAGAGTTTTGGACGTCATCAAGCATCGTCTGAATGACCAGAGCTTAGGCTCTGGTGATTGGTTCTTGAGTTGGCCCCTCCCCTTAGGACCCTGGGAGGTTCACATCCACATTAGGTTAACACCTAATAGGGGTTTGGGCCTGGGGCTTAGCACTTAGTAAGGCATGGCTCTGGAGTTAGCACCTCCCCTTAGCCAGCCCCACCTTGGGCCCCACCCCAGTCACCAATCCACACCCACATAGGTTCCACACCTAATAGGGGTTTGGGCCTGGGGCTTAGCACCCAGTAAGGATTACTCAAAGAAAACAAAGGCAATTTTGCTTACCAACACAAGTGCCAGTGTACAAAATGCTATGCATTCAGTCTAAGTCAAAAGAGGATTCTGTGAAATTTTCATCTAACTTCTATCTAATTATTGCATAACAGCAATTTGTCTTTGTTTTTTACAATTGACATTTGTAGGGTCGATTGTGGGAATTTCCTCATGTAGCACCTAGGGATTACTCTCACACATGGGCACCCAGAGGTCTGAAGCACTTTGTAGTTAGCACCCACTTAAAACCATAGCTCACAAGCCCCAACCAATGTGTTTCTTTTATTAAACCAACAGAGAAGACAGTAATTCAAAACAAAAGATTTTTTAATCAAACAACACAGTGAAAGAAGTGACAAGAAAGATTATCTCATACACAGAGGGGTACCAGCACCAAGTGAGGGAGAGAACACACATAAGGAATACAAATGGTCCAGATAACACATGGAGGGGCACACAAGCAGGGAACACATGTGGCCAAAGCTATTCATGCCTCTGCTACAGAGCCACTAATATTCTTTGGTGAATTTGTCATACTGAAGAGGTTAAAGTAAAAATGATGATGATAGGGGAACCATATGTTTCTAGGGGTACTCGAGACCCCAAAATACCAACACGCCGGGTCCTGCCAAAAGAATTCGACTCAAGCCTTCTCAGCCAAGGGAAAAGACAAAGTTTATTAGGGATTCACCATAATGGGTTGTCTTAAGAAATCCCACCCTTTGTGACACCTGTTTTCACAAGCAGGCCAGAATTCAATCTACTGAGCTAGATTGAATCTGAGAACCTTCATGGAGGCAAGATGGAGATTATATACACAAAGACTGTAGGAGGGATTGAGGGGTGGTCTGTGGTGACTAGAGGAGGAATTCAGGGAAGGTCTTGAGGAGGAGTCCAAAGATAAGGTCAGACTCCAGGAACCAAGAGAATGGGATTAAGGGCAGGATGTGGCTGAAGGAATATCAGGGTTGGGAAATAACTGAAAGCATGCATATCGATAGTAACAATAGAGGGCAAGGCTCAGGTAGAGATTTTGGCCTAATGATAACGTAAGGCTTATGGCCTTAGGGGAAGGCCAGATCTAGTTGGAAGATTCAAGGAGAATTCAAGGAGGCTCCCAAAGACTGTATTCCAGATTCAAGGGGGTTCCCAGAGACTGTGCCCTCATCAATACTACCCTCTGTTATTTTCTGCTGCCATCTTTTGGTCTTCTTATATGACATAACTTCTTCACTGAGCTGCTTCTGCTCTCTGCTACCATCTGCTGCTGGTCTTTTGTGGTGGTGTTGCTTCTTTTTTACAGGGTAAGGGCTCTGCCAGTTCTTTAGCTTATTATCCTGTAGACCAAAGTTCTGCTTCCTCCAGACATCCTCCATGATTCCTGCCAAGGACTCTAGGCTCATATAGACTAGGTTTAATCTTGGGAGATGACCAAAGATTATCTCTCTTTCTTTAGATCCTTGTGCAACCTGGAGTTCTAGGAAATCCCCTAAAATACTCGTGGTCTAATTAATATTTAGGTCTCCTTAAATGAGGGAGAAAAGGGGTCTCTGTCTCCCAAACAAACACTCAGGGTGCCACAGGCAAAATGAGAATAGAACAGCCTTTATTTTACTCCACATAAAATGCAGAAGATGCAAATAACTCACAGGAACCATAAATAGACACAGAAAACATATAAAGCACTGAAATTGCCTATTAACTCCCACAAGAATGGAATTAATCTTGGAGTTACCATCATGGCAACCCTTTTATATTCTAGTGAGGACTTCTTCCCCATAACATTGTATAAAACTGCCCCCAAGGCTTTAGTATCATCTGTAATTTACATTGCCCGAGAAGGTAGTAATACTTTTGGGTTATACTGAGCAAGCTATGTCTCTTCCAATTGGACTTAAATTATCTGAATGTCTCATCGACTTTGCTCTCCAAGGAGGGCATGGCACAAGAACTACATGAATAACAGTCTCCTGTCTCTGGGAGCACATTGCTCAGAAATCCCTTTCTCTTTTTGTCAGATATGATCTCTAAGCTTTTTATTTAAGGAATTCTGGAATTTGGAGTTATGTAAAAGGCAACTCCTAAAGCTGGTGCTACTCAGAAAATCTACTTTCTCTGTCTAGAAATGCTAGGTGCTGGGATCACACTTCTTAACAGATTCAGAATCTCCCTTCTCCAATAAAGAAGTTGGAGTGAAAGACATTATCCATAAACTACTCTCTAAGGCCATCTGCAAGCACGTGTTTCCCTCCATCAACTGATCCAGGAATAAGAAAACTGCACAAGTCTCCTTCCCTCCAACACCAACTCAATACAGGTCTCTTCTTCTGAATTGAGGCTGTCTTTTCAAAGTCTGTGATAGAGATAATCTGTCAGCTTGCTTTTTGTTTTTTGTTTTTTCCAACTGTAGAAAAGAATTGAACTCCAACAACAGTCTGTTTTCCTGGGTTTCAGCCAACCATTTATTTTGAGTTCTCCATGACTTATCAGCTAGGTGTCAAAGGAGAATACCTATTTGTGGGAAAATGTCCTTTAGGTATTCCCAAACAAAGGTTTATGCCCTATAATTTTGTCAAAATTGTTGATTGAGGGAATTCAAAAAGTTGAAAAGGGATTTTCTTTGACCAACTCCTTTTACAATTCATCCAGCTACTTAGAATTTTAAGCATGTAGTTTGAATTGTTTTTCTCCTACTCCCTCTTGGAGTTAGTTAAATCCTTGTTTGCCTTAGAGTGACAAATTCCTTTAAATTTCTTACTATTCTAATGATGCCATTTGTGGTGGGTGGAAAAGACTGGAAGGGGTGTGGTGATTTTTGCCCTACTTCCCCTCCTCAACTAAATTATTGTACTCTGCTTATTCTTATATTCCTTCACAGAGATAAGGGTTAGCTGCTTAAGTTTGACATAAAAGCCTTGTTTCTTCACTCTCATTGCATCTGCTATACATCAGCTGGCAAGTAGGAAGTCGTTTCTTGTTTTGTTTTGGTTTTTTATAGTTTAGTTGTTTTTAAAGAGTTTAAAGATTGCT
Organism: Trichosurus vulpecula; assembly: GCF_011100635.1. Classification (NCBI taxonomy): domain Eukaryota; kingdom Metazoa; phylum Chordata; class Mammalia; order Diprotodontia; family Phalangeridae; genus Trichosurus; species Trichosurus vulpecula. Next base: position 345,819,699 of record NC_050575.1, read on the forward strand.
CTGGGGAATAGAGGCAGAGAAATTAAAATATATTTAAAGAAAGGTTGAAATTTAGAAATGCAATGGACATTGTTGAGGAGAATGGAGATAGCCTGAGAGATGGGAGAGACAAGGGTGTGTGTGTGTGTGTGTGTGTGTGTGTGTGTGTGTGTGTGTGTGTGTAAATGTGAAAGCCAAGACCAAGCAACAGAAAGAAGACAAGCAGTCAATTTTGGCAGAGTGTGAGCAGGAGTCTACTGCTACTAGCTCTAAGATAGCAAAGAAAACTGAATTGGCTAAGGCAATTTTAGAAGAAAATTAAAGGAAAAACCAAAAGTTTGGAGTATCCTTCCCTGTACCACCCACCTATATCACTTGTGAATAGATGATTAGTGGTTATGTGAAATACTGGCATATTTGGCACATTTCTCACCTAGAAAACATTTTTGATGTAGACCTCACCTGAAAGGTAAATAAAGCTGGTCATTTTTACCTGGAATACTACTTGATGATCTAGTAATTACATCTCAACAAAGCCATAACAGAGAAAGGTCCAGAGAAGAGCCACTAAATTGGATAAGATGATAGAGATTCTGTATATGATGACAAGCATAAATTAAAAGTTTGGAAACAGAAAGTCTGAGGAAATGATTGAAGTTTGTAATCACAGAAGACATAGGGAGGATAAATACAGTTTTATCCACTACATATTTGAACACAAGAAATAAAGGAGATTCTCCTTAATCTCTTGGTTCCTAACTACTTCCTATCTATTTGTTCCTTTCCTTCCACCTACAAATACACACATCCTCCTCATCCATAAATACAAAACACAACAAATACAAACAAAAATGCTCTTCACTAGACCCTACTATTTCCACATGCTATCTGATGAGGGCACAGTCTCTGGGAACCCCCTGAATCTGGAATACAGTCTCTGGGAGCCTCCTTGAATTCTCCTTGAATCTTCCAACTAGATCTGGCCTTCCCCTGAGACTATAGCCTTACATTATCATTAGGCCCAAATCTCTACCTAAGCATAGCCCTCTATTGTTACTATCAATATGCATGCCTTCAGTTACTTCCCAACCCTGATATTATCAATATCCAGGCCTTCAGCTACTTCCCACCCTTAATCCCATTCTCTTGGTTCCTGGACTCTGACCTCATCTCGTCCTCCTTAGACTCCTCCTCAGGACCCTCCCTAAACCCCTCCTCTAGTCACCCTGGACCACCCCTCAATCCCTCCTACAATCTTTGTATATATAATCTGCATTTTGCCTGCACGAAGGTGCTCAGATTCAATCTAGCTCAGTAGATTGAATTCTGGCCCGCTTGTGGAAACAGGCATCACAAAGGGTAGGCTGTCTTAAGACAACCCATTATGGTGAATCCCTAATAAACTTTGTCTTTTCCCTTGGCTGAGAAGGCTTGAGTCGAATTCTTTTGGCAGGACCCAGCATGTCGGTATTTTGGGGTCTCAAGCACCCCTAGAAACCTATGGTTCACTAACAATCATTTTCCTTAAACCTCTTCATATCAACCTATATTTCTCCATCTATTCTCAGCCAAAAGCCTTGAAAAAGCTAGCTGTACTCATTGTCTCCACTTCCTCTTTTCTCGCTTGCTTATAAACCTTTTGCAGTCAAGCTTTCAACCTCATCATTCAATTGAAACAAATGCTCTCTCCAAAATTATCAACAGTCTCTTAATTGCCAAACTAATGATATCTTCTCAGTCTTCCCCTCATTACTTCTCTGCAGCCTTTGACTTTGCTATATTTGTTAACTTTCCTTCCAGATATTCTCTTCTCTTTGGACTCTTGGGATACTGGTCTCTCTTGATTCTCCACCAATCTGATTACTCCTCAATCTCCTTTTTGGCTCATCATCCGTGTCATGCCTCTTAACTGTAGCTGTAATGCAAGGCTCTGTCCTGGGCCCTTTTCTCTTTACAGTTCTTCATTTGGTGACCTCACAAGGTCCCCTGCATCTAATTATTATCTAGAGATATATGCAGCCCCAGTATCTCTCCTAAGCCGTTGTGTCTCACTGCCAAGTCCCTATTAGACATTTTGAACTAGATTCCTACAGGCAGCTCAAACTCAACATGACCAAAACAGAATTTATCTTTCTCCCAAGCCCACCTCTCTTCTGAATTTCTCTTTTTGTATCAAAGGCACCACTATCCTCCCATTCAGTTTGCAATCTTGGTATCATCCTTTATTTCTTGCTTCCACCCACCCCAAATGTATAGCTAATTGCCCAATTTTGTTGTTTCTACCTCCACAACATCTTCTTTCCTCCAATAAAGCACCACCCTACTTCAGGCCTGGGATTATTTCATTTGAGGTGTACTGTGTCAAGTTCCTAATTCATTGTTTTTGTCCTAAACATCAACCAATCAACAGCAAGCATTTATGGAGTATCCACAATGTGCTGAGCACTGTGCTTGGCACCAGAATTACAGAGACAAAAACGTTATAGACTGAGCTGAGGAGCTAACATTTTACTGAGGAGACGGCACACACATTTGTAGGTAGAAAAATACATACAAGAGAACTGTGTAGGGAAAGCATTAGTGGCTGGGGGAACGTGCAGAAGTTTTCACTTGAACTGAAACTTGAAGGAAACCAGAGATTCTGAGACAAAAAATGAGGAGGAAGTGCCTTTAAAGAATGGAAGCAGCCAGTGCAAAAGTACAGAGATGGAAGGAAGGAAACAAGGATTTATTAAGCTCATACTATGTGCCAAGCACTGAGATGTGCTCTCAGGATAAAAATATAGTCAGTTCTGCTATAAGGCTTGTTTTCAAATGTGAATTTGTTCCAACATGATTGATATATTAGGGAACAATTTGAGCATAACTTGAATTTCACATTTGCTTATGTGTTATTTTGTCCACAACAAATAGCAAGAACACAACTCAAAACCTGAAATTCTTCTGATGCCCACTTCCCCAAGTGGGCTTCAAGTCTTTTGCAAGGTAAAAAGTGCCATATTTGTGGCATATCTTCCGTGGCTAGAGGAAGACCAGCCTGTACTCTCATACCCCACTCTTTCTGCCCCCCACCCACACAATACAACTTTTACCGTGGTTGTAGCCCTAGCCCTACATCCCAGAGATCTCACAACGTAAGGAATTTTTCCCCCAAGTGGTAATATAGGCTGAAAATATAAATAGGTTCAAGAAGAGTTTGAATAAATGGACAGATTTATGATTCAGCCTTAATGAATTATTAAAAGTAGCTGTGGGTGTTCGGGATACATCTCTAACCTTGGAAGACAGATGTCATGGTGCACCACCACACCCTGCCAAAAACATCCTTTGATTCCCCTGTCAGAACAAAAGACTAGATGGACTTTGTGTGTTCTCAGAAGGATTATACTCTGGAAAGTTGATATTGGCTCCATCACACTAAATCTCAATTGGATTGTCATCTTAGGAATGTTGTTGATCATTAATTAGAAACTGTAGATTATATTATTATTATTAACTACATACACATGTTATGGGTAACAGGTAATACACAAGACTGAACCAGTACTCTTGGATTGCATTCAGACTTATCCTTCTCTCCAAAGTAAACCATTTACCATTGACTAAGTAGACATATTCAAAGCAAAGCAGAGGATGGCACAATTACCTAAAAATTCTGACTGCTTTTTTTCTATATGGATTGGCTGTGTCTAGACAGTCACAGACCACATTAGATAAATTGTATCATTGCTCCAAATTAATTAATTTCTATCCAAAAGGAGTGTTTGCAACCTTGGGATTAGAATTGATCCTTTAATAGACCAATCCTGGATTGTTCCGGTTCCATTCTCTTGGACCAGATGGGCAACATTTTCCCTCAGGGTTCTAGGATACTGGGGGTTAAGGTAACTGCCTGTCCACTGCCAGAAGCTCAGTCCTATATCAGCTGTTTTCCCCATTATTAGGAGGCTAGTAACTAGCACCACATTTTATTTAACATTTACCTTTGATTAGCTTTTATAAAAGTATATTTATTTCAAGGACATAGACAGAGCAAACATTTAAGCATCTTTACCTTAATACCTCTGGGGCCTACTCTCCTCTATGTCACCTCCTCAGTCTGGCTGAGGTGGAGGAAGAGGAGGCTCAATTAACTCAGTTCTTATACGACAAGCCCTCATCTAGCTTCCCTGAATAGGGAAAAAAAGGAAGGAAGGAAGGAAGATAAGAAGGAATGAAGAAGAAAAAAAGGAAGGAAGGAAGAAAAGAAAAAAGGAAGAAGAGAAGGAAGGAAAGAAGAAAAAAGGCAGGAAGGAAGAAAAGAAAGAAAGAAAGGAGGGAGGGAAGAAAAAAGGAGGGAGGAAAGAAGGAAGGAAGCTTGGTTAAGTTATTTAACCTCTAAGTGCTCTAGGTAACTCCTTATGACTATAAGTAGCAGGGAGCATGCCAACCTGCATTGGTAGAGGGAATTTCCTCACCCAGGACTTCCCTGGTCCATTCCCTATCCCCATCTTAATTGGTTGCTTTATTTATTAACAAGTAAGCTGATTTGTATACTCTAGAAACATACCCAATTTTAAGATTCCCAAAGGGACAGAAAGAGAGCTTTGGGTGAAGCAAGACATGAACAATATCTGACCAGACTGAACCTGAGTCCATCTCTGGGCTTCTGAGCCAATATGGTATTAGTAGAATCTACACTATTTTTAGCATGGTCTAGGGCGGGGAACCTGTGGCTTCCAGGGCCACAGGTTCCCCACCCCTGGTCTAATGGAAATAGCCTTGGGATAAAGATCAACAAACCTGAATTCTAGTCGCAACTTTTCTATGAACATATTATGTAACAAGTTACTTAACCTCTCAGTTCCTCATTCATTTATTAATTTAATAAATATTTACTGAATGCCTACTATATTGAAGACATTGTTCTTTGCACTTGAGGTATATAGAGATGGAAAATGTGTGACTCTGGCCCTCCTGAAGCTTATACTTAAAATATATGTGAGATAAAACACATATTATAAATACAACACAAAGCCTTCTATATTGTCTTGCGTTACACTTTTATCAGTGACTTAGATGAGGCCATTGTTGGTATGATCATCAAATCTGTAGATGATACAAAAGTGGGAGGGATAGCTAGTATGTAAAATGACAGAATTAGGATCCAAATAAAAGTTCCACATGCTAGAATAAAAATGGGTCGAATCTAGTAGGATGAAATGTGTTTGAAATTGTATTTTGTTATGGTCCCTACAACAACCCACCAGTTAGTATAGTAAATATATAAGTAGTCAGTGCAAGGTAATAAATAGGAAATAGGAACTAAGAGTTTAAGGGGGAACATAGAAGCCACTCACCAAAACTGCTTCCTAAATTAATTAAGGCCATATCCAAAGACTATGTGCTAAATTAAGAGAAGCCACCTAGGCCCCAGTAAATGGCCCTCTGCCCACAAACTGTAGATAATTACCAGACATGCACAGTAAAACTAGAGAAACATTATATTAATAAGACAACTCAAAAGTGGTATTGATAGCTTTCAGATGACATTGATATATTAATGAATTAACCCTAAGGTGGTATGAATAAGGCTTAGTCCCTCAAACCCCACTTGAACTGTATTAGGATGGGACCCCAAAACACTTCCCTGGGAGCACTCCTCCAACTGCTACGGGTCCATGCTACCCAAGTGCTCCCAACTCCAATCAGCAGTTACCTCTGTGTGCCGCTTCCCATTCCTCCATTTATTTCTCATGCTGTTTGTCTCCCTCACCCACCCCACTGCCTGCCGTCCCAGCACCATCTACCTCTGTATTCTCTGTGCCTTATTAAAGCATGATAGAAGTATTATTCCCTGCTCACTGCCAGCGTGATCTTTCTCATAGAATATCCAAAGACACAGGCTTGTTCACCCTGACCTATCCTGGACCCCTTTGAGGTCCCTTTCCTTAAGGCATAAACCAGACAACCTGGACTAGGACTTACTTTGTCAGCAGACACACACACCATGGAGGAATAGACATGAGGAGCCCACTGGTAAAAAGCAAGAGCTGACAAAAGAATCATATGTCCCTCCAGGTAGAGACCTCCCCTCAGAGTTGGGCTTAATAAAATGAAATGTAATAGGGATAGATGCAGAGTCCCGCACTTAGGTTAAAATAATAAAAATACATAAAATAATAAAATACATTAAGTATATGATAATATCCCAAAGGTTTCCTGCTCTACACTAGCAATGCCAGCGAAATGCAGCAGGAATTAGAGTTTCAGGCTAAGTGTAAAAAAAATCATAGATTGAGAACTAAAAGGAATCTTAATAGTTAGATAATCAACCTAATACCCTCATTTTACAGATGAGGAAAGAGAGGCCTAGAAAGATTAAGTGATTTATCCAAGGTCTCACAAGTAGTAAGCGACAGATGTGTGGTTGAAACGTAGGGCCTCTGATACCAAATCTACATACTTCCCACTATATCATATTACCTCCATATATCATATTCCATATACCATTCCATGTACATATTCAGTATAGCTTGAAATATCTTCTTGAATGGCCACTGACCAAAAGTGAGGGGAGTTGTATTCTATTCTGTGTGGACAGACCAGAAGGCTGGCTTTGTTACTGGTGGGACAATAGAAAAAAATGTATATTTCTAAGTCTCTAAGGCACTTAAATGTAGGGCAGCCAGATCGTATGGTGGATAGAGTGCTGGGCCTAAAGTCAGGAAGACCTGAGTTCAAATGTGACTTCAGATACTTCCCAGTTAGGTGACACTGGGCAAATCACTTAACCCTGTTTGCTTCAGTTTCCTCATCTGTAAAATAAATTGGAAAAAGAAGTGGTAAATCAAATGCCAAGAAAACCCCAAATGGAGTCAGGAAGAATTGGATACAACTGAAAAAAAAAAGGCTAAACAACAACATGCATAATAAAGGTAAGAATTTAGAACAAAGACTCTAAAGTGGAGGTAATTAATAGCCCTCTGCCCACTAGCTTCACCTACCTCTTTTGTTCTTGTTTCCATTTTTATTTGTATGGCTATAAGAAATACAGTAGAGGTTGAGGGGAGCCTCACTATCCAAGTTATACACAGTTTCTGTGCGTTTTTGTTAGGAGTCTTCACAATGATTTGAGGGAATGCAAACTTTGGATTTGACAGAAGGTAAGAACAATTTTCTAGCTCCAAGTCAGATCAGTTGGCTGGAAACAGGGGCTACTAGAGAAAGTAGCAGAGATTTGGTTAAAAAAACAGACAGTTCTAGTCTTAGGGCTTTTTGTGGTTGATGGGATTATACCATTGTCAAGGCCTTAGACCATATGAACTAAAAGAGTTTTAGCCATCTAAGAGCAAATTAGTGCATGCATGCCAGCATATCGTAGCAGAAGAAAGCTCAGCGAACACTGAAAATAGAAATGAAGGGAGACCCAACACCCAGCAGAGATGAGACACCTGGATTATCATCATATCATATCATATCATCATATCATACTCAGATGGGAACAGTAAAGAGCAGCAAGAGAACATCAACAGCCCATCAGAAGTGTGAGTTCCCTTAGACACGTGTGTCCTAGCCAAATGTGTTCCTACTTGCATGAAATTGATCATGTGTGTGCCTGTTCTATAACTGTGCTTTGGATGTGTGTCTCTTCACTTTGACTGAATATAAGCCCTTTGATGGCAAGAATTGCCCTGTGTATATCTATATATTTCCAATGCCTAGCACAATGCCTGGTATAGAGTAAATCTTAGTAAAGTCTGTTGAACTGAATTCTCCAACTCCATGCATATTCCCTGGCCATGTATTCTTGGTTTCTGTGCACTTCCATTGGTGCAGTAGCAACTTGTGAGAGTGCATACCCTTGGATAAATGGAAAAATCTTTTCTCGTTACTTAATTTGCTATGCTATATGGATAACTGTTTTCCCCCCTGAACTAGCATGTCCTTTCTGATTCATATGGTCTCCACATTAGTGGAGTCCAGTTATGAATTGGTGCTTCACATATGAGGTGGGGTCTACAAGTAAGGGGAGTCCTTTGTATTACATCTGATGCACATGAAATTCATAAAAAATACTTATCACTGAGTGGGTGAACAATCCTTATGGGCTAAGGATGGTGACTTTAGATACTGCTTTGAGTCCTTGACACTGAAATACTAAACAAAAAAAAATACCAAGATGCAAGCATTGATTAATGCCCAGCACAAACTAATCTCTTATTCATTATGAGAGGAGAAATAGTAACATGTGTGGTAAGCAGCCTCTCTTCATTAAGGGAAGATCAGTTCCCTGGTAATCAGATGTAGCAGTAAGAACTGTGCATTTCAAATCTCTAAAAGTCTAATGAACTTCCTAATCAACAAAACAAAGCTGGTCTAGAAAATCTGGAGACTGTCATTGCCAGAGTCTCCCAATAAAGATGTCTCTCCAAATTGCATTTGGTGAAATGATAGTCAATGAGTAATGGCTAAGCCATTAGTTGATCACTCCTCTGAATATTTAGAGGAGTTCACATTTCAAAGGGCAAAATGACCAATGAGGAAAACTTGTGGGAAATAAACTATCTGATCCCAGAATCCGAGAATTGAAAGGACCCTCAGAGGCCATTTACTTTAGCCTTACATGACAAGAATCCTTTTACAGTGTTCCCAGAGAGTATTCATCCAACATTTCATTGGAGACCTCAAATGAAGAGGAACCCATATCCTCCTAGTGAAGCTCAATTTTTTAGGAAGATTTCTTTAAATCAAACCAAAATCTGCCTGTTTGCAAATTCTATTTGTTAATCCTAGTTCTGCTTTCTGAAGCCAAGCAGAATAAATCTGACCCCTCTAACAAGTAACTCTTCAAGTAAGACTAAGTTGAACAGTTGTCTTCTCTTCTTCAAGCTAAACAGCTTCAGTTCCTTAAGCTAATCCCCATATGATAGGAAGATGCCTTCATCACCCTTGTTGCCTGCCTTTGGACCCTCTCCAGCTTGTCAATGTCTTTCTTCAAATGTAGTGCCCAGACTCAACACAGTACTCCAGATCTTATCTGACCAGGGCAGAGGAGCAGGACCATCATCTCTCTTAGACTTAACACTATACCTTTCAATATAGTTAATACTGAGTTAGTTGTTGAACTACCTTCCATGCCACTGCCAACACCCCTCATTAGTTTTTTTCACTGCTTTGTAACAATACTGACCCATATCAAGCTAACAGTTCACTAAAACTGCCAAACCTTTACAAAGGAACTGTTGTTAAGCCACATCTTCTCTATCCTGTATTTGCAAATATTACTTTTTGAACCCAAGTTTACAACTTTGCATTTATCCTTGTTAAGTTTAATCTCATTTTATTTGACTCTTCTATTTAGCCTGTTGAGTTCTCTTTGTCCCGACTCTGCCATCTGATATGTTGAGTTGTCCCTCTTAGATTTGTATCATCTGCAAATTTGATAAGTGTGACATCTATATCCTCATCCAAGTGATGGATAAAAACATGAAACAATGCAAAGCCAAGGTCAGATCTGTGGGGTATCCCACAAGAGACCTTTCTCTAAGCTAACATCAACCCATTAATCATTACTGTTAGTGTCTGCTCATACAACCAGTACTGGATCCACCTAACTGTACTATTATCTTGCCCACATCACTTCATCTTGTCCTTAAAGGTAATATGAGAGATTTTGTCAAATGCTTTCTTGAAACTGAGGTGAACCTTCTCCTGTTTCACTAGTCTAAGTACTCTGTGGAGAAGAAAGCCATTCTTGATGAAGCTATACTGGTTTTTAGTGATTACCACTTTATTTCTAGATGTTCACACACCATCTCTATAATTTCGAAGGTTGTCTGGTTCAGTCCACTAAAATCCTAGTCTAGTGCCTATTCCTCACATGGAAACAATCCTGGGTTCTCAAATGTATATTGCCAAAGCACAAGCTACAGGGCTGCAAGATGGAAATGTGACTAGGGACTCATCAATGTACAAGTCTATTACTCAAGGACCAGTCTAGCAAGTGATCACAAGAAAATTAGTAACAGGTCAATTACTTACTTTTGGCTTCAGGAATTAATGAATACCATCTACTAAACTTTACATGGGTTGTGGTTTACATAGTTCACATCTTCTTCTTCTTGTTATATTGGTATGGCACCCACACCCTGCTTCTAAGAGTTATAGGAATAAAATTAAATAAATAAACAAATTAGATAAATAAAATGAGCGGTAAGGCACTTGGCAAAGGTAAACTGCTCTGAAAGTCCTATCTGAAATTCTGTCTTCCACCAGAAACTTTTCCTGATATCCCTTAATGCTGGTACCTTCTCTTTATTGATTATCTCTAATTTATCCAATATATATCTTTTTTGTACATAGCTGTTGTCTCTCTCATTAGACTGTGAGCTCCTTGAGAATAAGACTTGTTTTTTGCCTTTATCTTTTTATCCCCAGAGCTTAGCAGAGTTTCTGGCATAGTAGGCATTTAATAAATGGACTGACTGACTGCAAGGTAGCATTCTGACATATAACATCTGATCACGTGCTGCCATGGATTAAGTCAAATTAAATATACCTGTTGACAAGTCATTACAATGTACACTTTATACAAGAGGGCTTATTTACTGCACAGTACTCTAAAGACTGGCCCACAGAATAGGAAATATAAGAAAATTCTAGATTCTGGTATTTCTAAGTTTAGACTTTTGCCTTCCTCTTGCAAGTCCTTGATAAGGTATAAAGTTCTTTTTGCCCCACTTCATTCTGGCATCCTCTAAAGTACATACCTAAATTTTTAAAGGGCTTGGCCTTTAAAAGGGGGCTATGTTGGGATTGGCAGACTGGAGAGAGTTAGATATAAGAGCTACACACAGACACATGTAGCAGTTTTCTCAAGAGAAGCTTACACAAATCACGTACTACCTCTACTACCACATGGCTCCAGGATGGAAGCAGATGGAAGTGTCAGTGAAGTGGAAAGAAGTTTCTGGACTAAGTCAAGGATCTGGTTTGAGTTGGGAGTTGCAGGATCCAAAGCATAATGAGGAACAGAACCACAATGAGGAGGAGAAAATCTAGACCTTGCCTTTCACTGGTACTGTCAATTGTGTGCAGGTCATGGGGAAAAGCCTTGACCCTCTAGTAACCCCAAGTTCTTTCCTCACTTTGGGGAAACTTAACCTCAGGGTAGTGCTATAAAATTGGAGTGAGTGTATTTATATGCCTGCGAAGATGGAGCTTACCCTAGGGCAAATTTGCTTAACTTCCTGCTGTAAGTTTGTTCCCCTTACTGGCATTGGAATGGAGAGGCTTTTAGGGTAGTTGTACATCCTTCATACTTAAAGAGGACCAATGATATCATGATGTTGGACTCAAGGTACAGTGTTTTCAACTGTGGCTGATCAGTCCATACTAGCCCAGAAGGCTCTACCATAGGTCAGGCCTGAATAGTCCGTTTGAACATTTGGGATAGGGATATGTCTAGATGTGCACATCTCACATTTCTTTGTGCTACTGTGATTCTGTTTTGCCCGAGGAATACAGTGCCTTCTTTGATGCAGGCATGCCATGTTGGGCAGTCCTGTGCCAGTGTTTCCCATGTCTCACAATCAATACTAAAGTTCTTCAGAGAGACCTTGAGAGTGTATCACTTCTTCTGACCTCAGTGTGAGTTCTTGCCTTCTCTGTAAAATACTCAGTGTAGTACTTGAAGTCTGAAGGACTGTTTAGGTCCCTAGGGAAGGTGGAGTCTCACCAGAAGGGCAAGAAAAATCATCTTGACCATTTATGGGCTTATTTATATGGGTCCTTTGTATTTTCTCCCAGATGAAATAAAACTTGTCCTATATTTAATACCTTGTTAGTTTCAGTGTTTTCATAGGAGCTGATGGCCCTTTGCCAATTTCTTGGAGATCTAAACACAAGTCACAAAAAATTCAGACGTAAATTGAAAAAATAGGGAAAACCATCAAACCATATAAGTATGACCTAAATAACATCCCTCATGAATATGAAGTAGAGGTGATGAATAGATTTAAAGGATTAGGTCTGGTATATAAAGTCCTTAAAGAACTATAGACAGAGGTTTGCAATATTGTGCAGGAGGCAGCAACAAAAAGCATTCCAATGAAAAAGAAGAGCAAAGAAGCAAAATGGCTATCTTAGGAAGCTTTGCAAATAGTGGGGAAAAGGAGGAAAGGGAAAGGGAAAGGAGAAAGGGAAAGATATATTCAAATAAATGCATAATTCCAGAGAATAGGAAAGAGAGATAAGAAGGTTTTCTTAAATGAGCAATGCAAAGAAACAGAAGAAAACAATATAATGGGAAAGACAAGAAACCTCTTCAAGAAAATTAGAGACATCAAGGGAATGTTTCACACAAAAAATGGGCATGATAAAAGACAAAAATGGTAGGGACTTAACAAAAGCAGAAAAGATTAAGTAGGAAGTGGTAAGAATACACAAAAGAACTATACAAGAAAGAGCTTAACATCACTGATAACCACCATGTTGTATTTACTGATCTAGAGTCAGACATCCTGGAAAATGAAGTGAAGTAGGCATTGCTAACAATAAAGCTAGTGGAAGTGACAGAATTCTAACTGAGCTATTTAAAATCCTAAAAGATGATGCTGTTAAAGTAGTACACTCAATATGCCAGTAAATTTGAAAAACTCAACAAAGGTCGCTAGAACAACTGATTGGTTTAAGATTGGAAAAAGAGTAAGACGAGACTGTATATTGTCAACTTATTTATTTAACTCATATGCAGAGTACATCATGCAAAATGCCAGGCTGATTAAAAGCCAGAATTAAGGTTGCCAGAAGAAATATCAACAATCTCAGATATGCAGATGATACCACTGTGATGGCAGAAAGTGAAGAGGAATTAAGAAGCCTCTTGATGAGGGTGAAAGAGGATAGTGTAAAAGCTGGCTTGAAGCCTAACATTAAAAAAACAAAAACAAAGACCTTGGCAACTGGCCCTATCACTTTCTGGCAAATGGAGGGAGAAAAAAATGGAAACAGTGTCAGATTTTATATTCTTGGGCTTAAAGATCACTGCAGATGGTAACTGGAGCCATGAAATTAAAAGACACTTGCTCCTTGGAAGGAAAGCTATGGCAAATCTGGACAGCATCCTAAAAAGCAAAGACATCACCTTGCTGATAAAGGTCCATATAGTCAAAGCCATGGTTTTTCCAGAAGCAATGTGTGGCTGCAAGAACTGGACTCTAAGGAAAGCTGAGTGCCATAGAATTGGTGCTTTTGAAGTGTGTTGCTGGAGAAGACTTCTGAGAATCCCTTGGACAGCAAAGAGGTCAAATCAGTCAATACTTGAAGAAATTAATTCAGACTATTTTCTGGAAAGTCAAATATAAAAGCTGAAGCTTGAATACTTTGGCCACGTAATGAGAAGTCAGGACTCATTGGAAAAGACCTTGACATTGGGAAAAAATTGAAGGCAAAAGGAAAAAGGGATGGCAGAGGATGAGATGGATAGATAGTGTTATGGAAACAATGAACATGAACTTGGACAGAGATAGTGGAGGATAGAAGGGCCTGGTGTGCTATGGTCCATGGGATCGCAAAGAGTCAGACACTACTGAATGACACAAGCCATATTCTGATATTCCGAAGGAAAACCCTGGTTGGAGGCACAAGTCAGAATTAGTTACTGAGAAGTCCCCAAGATGGAACTGAATCTGTGTGAGCTCTGAGCTTCTGTAATGAGTCATGGGTTATAAAGTAAAGGAACAATAACAAAATATCCTGGATGGAGGCAGAGAAAGAGAAAATCAGAAATATATTTTTCAATCTAGAATGAAAGGTTCAGGGCAGCATCTGGGAAGAAAGCCAGGGGACAAAGCCTTCTGGGAATAGCAGGTCAGATGGATGAAATAGTTGAGCAGTGGGAGCCTCTGATAGCAGAAGCCTGCCTACTCCCTCCTACTTCCACATAGCTCTTCTCAGGAAGCCTATGACTCACAGATTGCTGGTGCAGTATGGAGAGGTATTCTCTTCCTTGCCAGTGACTTACCTGAAGTTAGTCTGCCTCCACAGCTTGAAACCTGGCCAAGATGAAGGTTCTATTCACAGCTTCCACGGTGTCCCTTATTCATTTTAGACAACCTTCCCTTGTGCCCAGGCTATAGAACTGATTGCTTTTGATGTGGAAAGTCTGATCAGCTCTCAAATTAGGTTTGGCTTGGCCTTGATGCTTCATTCAAAGTCAGGTGCCTACTATGTGCCAGTCACTCTACTAAGCACTTTTTAAAAAAACAAATGTTATCTCATTTAATCCTCATAACAACTCTACAAGTTTAGGTGCTATTATCCCCATTTTATGAGGAAACTGAGGCAAATAGGGGTTAAGTGACTTGTCCAGGTTCACATAGCTGGTAGGTTTGAGGTTAGATTTCGATTGAGCGCTCCCTGACTCCAGGCCTATTGCTCTAGCCACTGTGCTACCAGTTACCTTAGTGAATATGCAGAAAGGAGAATTTTAAAAATCCCTTTTTAAGTGATCTGTGTAAAGGAATAGAACAAAGTAGTACTGGCCCATACCTTCAGAGAGGCTCTTAAGCATAACTGACCAGAAAATCATACAGCTAATAGAGTCAGGTTACAAAGAGTCCTCCTCCATGTAAGTTTACCTAGATTTGGGTATGATACCAGCGTGCCACAATTTAAACCTAGAGGCAAAAAATATCTGTTATTTCCTTGTATTCCGGTTGCTTAAAACAATAAACAGAATAGTTTGTGCTTTTTTGTCTACTTGAGCCACCACAAGATGGTGGAGTTTCAGAAAATTATCACTAATGACATTCGACTGGTTGTCAATGTTCTATTATAATCATGCAAGGTAAAGGTCAATACTGATGCAATATTCTAAGAAGACAAGCAACGATCCAAAGCCTTGTGCTATCAAAAGGACTGGCAATTTGTGGGCAGTGCTGGCATAAGCAAGAACAGCATCAATTAATAACACCTTGGCATAGAACATGGATTTGTTTAGCATCCCAGAGAAAGCCTCTGGAGATAGGGTACCCTTTGGTCTAGATACCTGTGTGCTGAGGTATTCAGTAGACACTAGGATCAAACTAGGTCGCTGAACAATAGGAATGACAATGGCTGTGACCTACTGCCTGGAAATACTAGCAGGAATAAACAAGGAAAAATCTGTATATTCAGGTACCTAGTATATATGACCTACCTTCTAAGGTGCTCCTAAAAGGCTTGGCCACAGAGTAAGAGGAGATCGGGGGCTAACTGCTGGCAGGCAGGTTTTTCCTCCAGAGCATAGGTTCTTAGGGTTCTTGAACTTCAGTTGGGGGTAGACTCCCTCTTCCACTGCTGCTGACCTTGGAAGGGGTTTGTGGGAAGGAAAAGCAGGAGACAAGCAAGGAGAAGGAGGAAGCAGAGGCTAACACAAGCAAATGATGTTGATTCCCTCTGAGCCAGTGTGGTGTCAATTTAGGATCCAAACACAAAGTATGCCCTGGACAAAATCTGCTGTACTGATCAGAGCAGAGGGAGTAATGAGATCCCTTCCTTTCCCTCTCCCTTCCCTTCCCTTTTCCTTCCTTCTCCCTTCCCTTCCCTTTTCCTTCCCTTTCCCTCTCCTCTCCCTTCCCTTCCCACCGCCCTCCAAATGTATTATAGCTTGTCTCTTCACTTTAAACTCCCAGCCTACCCCCCTCCAGAGGCTGTTAAACTTTTTCTAAACATTACTTGATTTCTTAAGCTTTATCTGTTATAAAGCTTTAGTCAACTGAAACCCTAAATGTATTGGGAACCTTACTTAAGGTACATACATATGAGTAAAAGAAAAAATATGGAAGAATTCCTTGTTTTAGAGATGAAATACTTGGTTCAAACTGAACCTGGGGGCAGGGCCATTTGGACAAAACAGGGAGATTGGTATTAGACTTCATAAGCCTGGCAAAAGAATTCAGATCTTGGATGAGTCCCCAATATTTAACCCACATTCTGAAGGAGGGGTCCTGTCTTCTCACAAAGAGACCCTAGTTATGGGCTCGTATGTATCCAGTTCAGTCCTAGTGGGCGTTGTGGGGTCTGTCCTCCCAAAAGTAGATAAGACTTTTCTCATATTCTCTAGTTTATTACCTCCTCCTCTACCTCTATATCCCAAAAGTGAACTTTAGGGAAAAAATCTCTAAAACAAAGTTTAGAAATGGGTTATATGTAGGGTCAGCTCAAAAGAGAATGCCTCCTGGAAAAGTGTTCAATGTACAAAATAGATCAGCTATGATACAGCTTTTTATTTCCTTCACCAAAAAAGAAATGCTTAAAACACAGAAACCTATAAGTATGCATTCACAAATATTAAAATAAGAAACAGTAACTCATCATTCTCGTTAATTTCTCCTGGGAGTTGATAACTTAAAATATTAAAACACAAAACACTTTGTGAAACTTTTGATAGGTTATGTTCTTCAGTGCTGAGCCAGAGCATATAGATTACCAGAAGTGGCCAGGGTGTAGGCTCAACTTGATGCATGCTCCATGGGATGGTCCCCAAAGGGCTCATGCTCATACATATTCCATGGATGTGCTCAAATCCAAAGTCCTATCCTCCCCACCCTCACTCCCATGTACACACATGTATATAGACACATGAAAAGTATTCATTGGAGCCTATTTCACTTGGACCTCTGACCTGGGCTATCTGTATGGCTTTCCTCGCAAGCTGTTCCCTGGCTTGGCTTTCCTCTGAAATGTCCTCCTTCTCCTTTGAGAAGATATTGCACAGATCACCTCTTGCTGGGAAACTAGCATTTGGATCCAGAAGCTACTGGCCTCTTTAACATATGAGGTTGCTACTGATGCTAGAAACATCATCTTAGGATCAATATTCGGCTACTTGTGCTCAGGGAAAGAAATACAGAGCACTAGAGGAAGTTATGGACTTTAGACTCCATCTCAGGTTCACCTAGGCAAGCACATACATTCACTGTCATGTGTGAGCAGCTTCTATTGCTATTGGAGAGCACTAGGAGAGGTGGGAAGAGAGAGAGAGTTCCTCCCTACCTTGTCAGAAGTCTGACAGACAGGTGGAATAGTTTCCAAATGCTCAACAAATGGAAAGAGAGAGTAAAAGGGCAGTCACTCCTTTTAAAAATTACTGATTGAGCAGCCCTTCCTGGCTCAGTGACCAATCCTCTGGTATAGTCCCTAGTCCTTTTATAGTGGTCAATAAGATATTGCTGCATTATCCCAAAGCACAGGTCCTTCAAGGCTGAACCAGAGCATAGGTGTTGCCAAAAGAGGCCAAGGTATAGGCTCAATCTGATGCATGATCCATGAGATGATTCCCCACAGGCATGCAGCCATACATGTTCCATGGTGCTCCAATCCAAAGTCCTGGCTTTCTCCCCCTACCCTCAGCAATACACAAGTATCCACTTCTCCCATGGGCAACAACATATGAGTCTCAAAGAGCCCTTAAAGATCATTTCATTTAACTTTCTCATTCTAGAAATAAGAAAACAGAGAGGGTTCCAAGGCCACATAGGTATTAAATAACAGGTCTAAGGCTCAAACTCAGTTCCTGTAGCTCAAAGTCCAGTACTCCCTTTGCTATGCTATATTTCAAAATTTTTTTTTAATTTAATTTTTTCATTTATGGAATAAAACAAGCATTTCCATAATATAGTATAATTTTTTTTAAAAAAAGGAAGATTGCACATGAAGCTGCAAATCTATTATGTACAACTTACTATTCCTTTTAAATATATAATAAAGATACGATGTAAATTTCTTTTTTTTCTTCCCTCCCCGCATGGCTACCATTAGACACAAATAAGTATGTGTGTGTGTGTGTGTGTGTATACACAATCTTAAGATTCTATACATACTTCTATTTATCAGTTCTTTCTCTGGATGCAGAGAGCATCTTTCTTCATATCTTGTTTTATTTTCCCATGTACTTTTGACTGCTCTGAATCCAGAGAGATAGAAGGTCACAGTTTACCCACAGAATGGGAGCCATGTACTGGTGACAGAAGAAGGACTTCCTTTCCCTTCTTCTCCACTTTTAGGCCCTGGAGCCCCAAGAAACAGGCTTGGTGTTTCTGTTTGTTCTGTTTTGTTCATTCTTCTCAGTTTTAGGTATAGGAGGTAGAATTCCCACTGGACCCAGAATCATTAAACCATCTAGACCCAGGGCTAGAGTTCCAGGTAGGATGTTGTGGCCAGCCAACCCAGCAGGGAAGCCCACAGAAGACAGGATGCCTGGGATTGAAACCCAAGGTGGCTTTGGACTGGAAACTTGGGCCTGTGCTATATGGGAACTGAACTAAAAACTACAAACCCCATCCCCTTCTCTCCCCAAAGGATGAAGTAGTACAGCGGAATTAGGACCCATGGGTTCAAGAGTATGTTTGCATATTTGTTATTAGCTATTATGAAAGTTAGGTAACAAGTGAGGTGTGGGGTTCCTCTGAAGCAAATGTTCCTTTGTAAATGCTAATTTGTTAAATGGTTATTTGGAACTAGGGTGTAGGGGACAGCTTTCTACAAATTGAGGGAATATTATCAGTGGGATCTGGTACAGAGAGCCTAGATACTCCCAACCCCCTTTAAGGGTACCAGAGAATCTGCAGGGAAAGCTGAAATGTAGCAAACCCCACCTTCAGGTAGTGGGGGCCAGGGTAGTAACTGTTGCACACTCATTTGTAGATCATTTTGCAACTGCACTCCCTTCCCCTCCCCCAGGCGATGGCACACCCAAATGAAGCATGCCTGTGGAAGAGACATTCCCTGTTCAGTGGGAAGAGAAGAGACAATGGAGTATGGAGCAGATTGTTCACCCCATTCATGGCTTGCCTTTGAAGGAACTTCAACATCTGGCAATAACTAGTTGCCTCCCTAATGAAGAAACCGAATGGACCTTGTTCCAGAATAAAGGGACAAAGAGACAGGGAGAGGAATGAGGTTGACTGAATGAGTTGGGATCCATGATAAGACCTTGAGACGGCACAGTATTCTGTCTTCTGAATGTCTGTGCAGCTGCAACCAGGGAAGGCACCTTGAGGTCTGTGGTACTCCAAGCCTGCCTCGAGTTAGCACCGTGCCTAGATGTGAAGGGCAAGTGAACCCTACTTGACTGTGACCCACAGCCCATACAGTTTGCAATGTCTGGGTTTGGGGAAAAGGTCTTCAGACCAGAAAGGGTATTTTCCTTTAGAAGGATCTAAGTCTGAGAATAAAGTGGAACAGAATGCCTATGTTATGTGTTAGTATTTTTTTATTATCTTTTATCTAATTGGGTGAAATGTTTTATAAATTCCCTTAGGAGAGGTGAATCAGTGAATCACAAAGTCTCAGTGATATAACAAATGGGAATAGCTAATTGGCTACAGGTAACAAACAAAGCAATCTGATTGGTGAAAATACAAATCTCCATGCCTAGGCTGATGACAGATGCTAAACTTGGGATTCCTTAGAAGAGGAGCACAGCTAAGGGTGTGATTGGAAGCCAGATGATCTGAGAGCCTAACAGAGAGGAACAGACAGGTTGGCTGATAGCCACAGAAAATTCTGGTTTGGAGTTGGCCACATTGAACTCATATATGCTCCATCTGTAATTTTGAATCATATCATCAGACATGGATTATACAAGAGCAGGGGTAGTGCCTCCTTTTCCTTCTCTCTTCATCCCTAATGCCTAATATGGGCATCGAGGCATGGAGTCAAGAAGACCTAGGTACAAATCTGGCCTCAGATGCTTACTAGCTGTGTGATCCTGGGCAAGTCACTTAATCTCTGTTGGCCTCTGTTTGACTTTGAGGACCTTACAGTCTAATGGAGGTGACAACATTCGAACAAATATATACAAAGCAAGATATATACAGGATAATAGGAAGTAATCAACAGAAGGAAGGCACTAGAATTTAAAGGAGTTGGTAAAGGCTTCCTGTAAAAGGGAATTTAGTTGAGACTTAAAGAAAGCCAGGGAAGTCAGTAGGCAGAGTTGAGGAGGGAAAGCATTATGTATGTTGTATTGTAATTTTATTTATTTTGCTAAACATTTCCCAACTTCATTTTAATCTGACTCAGGCCTCACCTGGGAGTTTTGCCCCAGATTCTGGCCAGAGGCCCCAAGTTTGACACCTCTGAAAAAAAATTCTGCCTCAGTTTCCTCATCTGTAAAGTGGGGATAGTAATAGTACCTACCTCCTAGGGTTGTTGTGAGGATCAAATGAGATATTTGTAAAGTGCTTTACCAATGCTAGCTATCATTATCTGTGTAACTTAGACAAATGATTTTAACCTCTATAAGCCTCGGTTACCCCATTAGAAAAATGAAGGTTTTACAGTAAGTTTTCTTCCAACTTTACATCCTTTCTATTCACAGACCAGCCAGACATGTTACTGTTACATCAGTGCCAGTAACAGGGAAGCTATAAGTAGGATTCAAAGCAACTGAACATTATGACTACACAACTCTACCCTGCCCAATGCCATCTTTGCAGCCCATGACTAATATCTAAGGAACACATGCCCTCTCATTACACCACAGCACCCCCTAGCTGACTTATCTAATGGCTAACTGGTCAACCAGGTCAGCAAGTCCCCAAGATGCATACAGGTGTCCCTTCTTACACACACACACACACCACAGCACAGATGCTCTGAATGACTCATGAACTGTGATGTTTCATTTGTACTCAGTCGTGTGGGAAGGCCTCCCACTCCTGGCCATTCTCCAATATTCACACTTTCTCAGACCTCTTATCACACACATTGATTGTGTCATGTCTGAGCCCCTTAAACTGGGAGGAAGTCACTTCATGCCAACCTTCTATATTTTGTTTATTTATCACAGGCTGGCTCCAAGAGAAATCAGCTGTGGATAAGACATCTTATTAGAATATTGTAAGGAGGGATAGCCTACAAAAGGAAAATGTACTGCCTAGACATTAGTATTATGCTTCAGGCTACAAACTGTCACTGCCAGAATGATTTTGAGGACCATAGTAAGTAAGTATGCAAAGTCCAGGTCTAAGTTAGGAGTCTGATAGAGTTTTGGAACTCATCTTTGAATTTCTCCACGTCCTACAGCCCAAATGGATTTGGATCCAGTTCAGTGTAACTACTTGGGTTAGAATTGCACCATGGTATCTTTTTTTTTAATAGACTGGATCTGTTTAGCAGTGTAGAATTTGTGTTTTTTAATAATAGCCCCGAAAATGACATCCAGATGCCGTGCACAAAGACTCAAGACCCTTCTCTGCAATGCAGAGCTTGCCACAGTGATACAAAGTCCCGGGACCCTCCGACCTGGATGGCTGCCCTAAGCTCTCTCTGGGGCTACTTTGGGAGGCCGCCCAAGAGCTCCAGCTGGACCAGAATCCAGAGAAGGCGAGCCATCTGGAATACATCACCCAGATCTGCCTGCAGGCTGCCCAGCAGCTCTGCCTGCTTTGGGGAACGATTTAAAGCATTAAGTCTGAATCCGTGAAGACTTCTGTGGCCTAGGCCCCTGTTCCCTCCAAACTCATTATCTGTACAGGCACATTTCGGCCTGATAATCACTTCCAAGTTTGAACTCAAAATCAGGGCCAGGATATTCCCTAGAGCGATTTATCAAATTCCCCCTTTTGGGGGGCAAGGAAGAAGTAAAAAGAGTTGAATGGTTTGATGGTCTCTTCCTACTCTCCACTGAAGTTATACTGACCATCCACTTCCATCATAGAAGGAGAGAAGAGGTGAAAGTCCTATCTCACAGTGCCTTGGCCTTTTTCCACCTCATCTCCAACCCATCTCAAGTGCCCCTTCAGAGAAATGGCAGGATCTCAAATCTGGTATATAAGAAGAAAAGTTTTGAAGTGATACCCACAGCTAGAATGGTGAAAAGAGGCTAAGGATATTTTTATTTTGCTCATAGCTGTGAGCTTCTGTTGAATTATAACTCTATCTGGATGAAGAGACACATATCTTTTTTTTTTAAAGGCAAACTAGGATTGCTAATGTGCTTAAAGTAGTTTCATAGGCTCATAGGTGTAGAGCCAAAAGGTAACCCAGAAGTCATCTAGTTCAACTCTCTTATAGATGAGAACACTGGGGCTCAGAGAAATTAAGTGACTTGTCCAAGGTCAACAGATTTGAACCCAGTACTTTTGACCCAAATGAGTGCTCTACACACTCCATGGCCTAAACACCTCTATGCCACATGCCTTTCTGAATCTAATGGCTTGTTAGGCAAGTAATGTCATTAAGAATGTTCTCGAAGCATCTGACATCATGGCTTTCTTCCAAATGGATGCTCCCAAAGTTCCTAAAAGTAGCACATTTCTTTACATAGGTCAGTCATCCTTGAAATCTTGTTGAACTGACTTACCACGCTTTTTTTTTTTAATAGGGAAAGAAAGGTTAACTTCATCTTAACATCTGTCCAAATGATCGGAAATCAACTTTAGGTACACATTAACAGAACAAAAATTAATGAGGTGTTGTCCTGGTTATCTCAGAACACAGTTCCGAGTTTGGTCTTGATCCTTGTAGGAGTCAGTTGCCTTACAACACTTACCATAATGACTTGTGGCACGGACTTTGTAAGTAAGTTATTTAATAGTTAATAACTAGGTTATTACTTGTAACACTAAGAGGTTCGGGGACTTGCTCAGGATCTCCTAGTTAGTGTCATAGGCACCATTTGACCCCAGGTCCCCTCGACTTCTAGCCCAGTATGATGCTCCAACTCTTGTCAACCCAAAGTCTACACAAGCATACACTTGCATTTAAATTCGAATACTCAGGTGTTGTTCCTGATGGCCCAGAGATTCAGCCCAAGCTTCTTTGTACTGGAGGAGGCCTGATTAAAGCATTTGTAAAGAACCAAAATTGTAAAGCTCTTAGCACGGTGCCTGGCATAGAGTGAGCACTATCTAAATGCTAGCTGTCATTATTTATCATTATTATTATCGGTTAGACAACAGTTTGTCTGAAAAAGATCTAGGGTTTTATTAGAATGGAGGCTCAGTGTGAGTCAGCGCTGTGACAGAGAAGCCAAAAAAAGGCTAATGAGAACCGGAGCTGCATGAATAGGAGCATCGCTTCCAGGAATAAGGAATTATTAGTTCTACTGCACTCTGCCCTGGTCAGGATTCATCCAGAGGATTCTGTTTAGCTCCGGGCAGTACATTTTTAGGACAGATATTCATAAGCTGGCGAATATCCCGAAGAGAGCAATCAGGATAGTGAATGGCCTTGAATCGATGGTGTACACTTAGCATAGGTTGAAGCAGCTGGGGATGTATAGCTATTAAAAAAGACTCAGTGGGGGACACTTACGTAAAGCACTTTGTAAAGCACAAAGCATATATCATAATAACAGTGACAAAAATAATGGCTAGCATTTATGTAATGCTTTAAGGTTTGTAAAACACTTTACAAATATTATCTCATTTTATCACATAAAGATTTCATTATGGTTACCCATTTCACAGAGGAGTAAACTGAGGCAGACACAGGGTAAGTGACACAACCAGGGCAACACAGATTGTAAATATCTTGGCTTGATTAGAACTCAGGCCTTTCTAAGTCCGGGTCCAATACTCTATCTGTTGTACCTTGTTATGACCATTTATTGTTGGGCAGCTAGGTGACACAGCAGCTAGAGTGCTAGGCCTGTAGTCAAGAAGATCTGAGTTCAAATCTGGCCTCAGACACTTCCTAGCTGTGTGACCCTGGGTAAGTCATTTAATGCTGTCTGCCTCAGTTTCCTCATCTGTAAAATGAGCTGGAGAAGGAAATAGCAAACCACTCCAGTGTCTTTGCCAAGAAAACCCCGGATGAGGTCATGAATTGAAAGCAACTAAAAAAACAACCAAACAACAACAACATAGTTGAAAAGAAAACTCCTTGAGAGTAGGGATTTTCTTCCTTCCTCCTTCGAGCCTAGAACGGTGCTGGCACAGAGTAGGTGTTCAGTTGATTCTATTTGCTTTCAAGTACCTGAAGGGCTCTCTGTGAAAGAGATTAGATTTGTCCTGTTTGACCCCAGAAGGCAGAAACCAAGAACAATGGCTGGAAGCTTCAAAGTTAGGTTTGGCAGAACAAATGTCTTATTAATAATTAGAGTTATGCAGAAACAGCGTGGGTTGTCTGGAGTGTTCTTGGATCCTTCCTCCTCGGAAATCTTCAAACATAGGCTGCATGACCACTTAGCAGGGTTGTTATAGTAAGGATCCCTTTCAGCGGAAGGTTGAATTAGATGGTGGCTGAAAGCTTATCCTGCCCACACCCAATTCTGTGAGATTGGAATTATAATCTGAAAACTTGGGCTCAAATCACAGCCTTGATAATTACCTTCAGAAAGCCATTTTGGTGGCAGAGTGGATAGAGGGCTGGACCTTGAGTCAGAAAGCCCTGAGTTCAAATCCAGTCTCAGACACTTACTAGCTGTGTGACCCTAGGCAAGTGTCTGTCTCCCTCATTTCCTTATCCTTAACATGAGAATAATAACAGCATCCCCCTTCCAGGGTTGTTGTGAGGATGGAATGAAAAAAATATATTTGTAAAGCACTTTGCAAACCAGAAGGTGTAATATAAATGCTAGCTATTATCATTATTTTTTTTAGAGCCTTCAGATTCCTCATCTGCAAAATGAGGGGGCTGATCTTGGATGATCTCTAAGATTCTCTTTCAGCTCTAAACCGATGATCATCTCTGATCCTCCTAGCCTGGTCTGCCTGCCCCTAAAATTAGAAATGGATGCGTTGGTCGGTTAGCAGGGAGGCCACGGACTGAACAATAAATTCTTGTCTCATCTACCTCGTGCCCAATTAACTGGAGGTAAGATGGGAAGATTTACTCCTTGCCACAGCCAAGGTCACCAACTCAAGTCATAACAGAAGCAGTTTTCCATCCTGGCTCGCCTGCAGTGAAGGCTGCTAGCTGATTGGCTAACTGGCAGCCTGATCTGCCCGGCAGCACAGATTTAATAGGCAAACGGAACTGAAAGAGAAGGAAGGACAGCTGATCTCAGCTACCACCTCCAAGCTGGAAAGGGAATTTTCCCCCTAACCTTTGGCATCTGCTACCTATGACTTTCTGGCTCAGGAAAAACGAAACAAAACAAAACAAACAAACAAACAAAAAAAAAAACCCAGCCTAAATCTTATTAATTCACATGGGCTAGGTGGAGAAATGCAGTGGTTACAAAGAGAGACTCCATTTTAAAAAACCTCTTTGTTCATCCCCTCTCTTTTTCTCCCACCAAACCCCCAGAGAAAATGTAGTTGGTGAATTTCCATTCCTTTCTCTTGTTTTGCCCCTGCATGGCATTCCCCACCCCTTTCACCGAGACTGGGTCAAAAATGGAATCCATTAATTAGTCAAATACCTGGTTTGAAAGTGTTTGTCAAATACAGGCTGTCCCAAAGCCTCAGAGTGGTTTGAAGCTTTACTCTCCTAAGACTTTAGGGACAACCTGTATTTTTACCTAACGAAAATCAGCATTAATGACCTCTTAGGTGGGTACTGCTATGTGGAGAGTACTTGGTAAACCTTATCATGCCATAGATGAGTGAGCTGGTCATACTGTTCTTATCCTGGTTATCTGTTCTTTTTTTTGGTGGAGTACAGATAGAAACAGTCCCGGGGCAAGTCATCACACGTCTGCTGCCCTGATTTCCTCTATATTCAGTGTCCTGTGGACTCCTGTGCAGATGAGAAAACAACTGCTTTTGTAGTTGAATAAAAACATTAGGACATAAGAAGCAATCAGCCTTACCATCATCATTACTATGAGTCAGAGTGGTACAAAGAACTGACCTTAGAGTCCTGGGTTCAAATTCTACATCTGACATTGTTCTGTCTGAGGCACCCTAGGAAATGAATTCACTTAACTTCTCAGTGCCCCTGGGACCTCTTTAGACTGATTGTAAGTTGCTGAGCAGTGCCTTGCTACAGGGAGTTCATCACTGGGAGCTCTCTACAACTAATGAAACCATAGGTCCGATATACATCTTTGACTATCAAACTGAGTTGCTGCAGCCCCATAGATTTAGAGCTGGAAAATCTCTTAGATTGTCATCAAGTCCAATCGTCTCATTTTATAGATGGAGAAACTGAGGCATAGAGAGTTAAGTGACTTACCCAGGTACACACAGCTAGCAGCTGGCTGAGGCAGAATTTGAACTGGGGTCTTCCTGATTCCAAGTTCAGCACCGTATTATGCTACTTTAGTGGCTGCCACACCATATTAGCTATTTGAATCTAACTGGCTTGTTTGGGGATAACATCATTAGGACTGTGCTCTAAACAGTTGAGCTGCACAGATATAACCAATAATTAAATCTTTTCTAGGTTTCTCTTGTCTAGGATAAAAAGCTCCAGTTCCTTTCAGGGATTCTTAACCTTTTTCTGTGCCATGGCCCCCTTTGGCAGTCTGGAGAAGCCTGCAGAAGGATTCCTTCTCCTAATATTTTTTAAAATCATAATTGAAGAAAATGCTAACTTTCTATTAGAGGTCAACGAAAATAAAGATGAAATGTTTTCTCATTCAAGTTAATGGACCCCCTAAAATCTATTCATGGGTCCTTGGGGGTCTATAGACAGAACCTAGGTTAAGAGCCTTTGCCTTAGAGTGTACAAGAATGGGGTGGGAAACCTCTAGACCAAGAAACAAAATCTTTATTTCATCTGGCCCATGATGATGCTCTAATTTAAGAAGATGCTCTTTACCCTGGTCCCTCAGGGCTGGCCCTGTCTGTTCACACTTTGTATGCCATTTGGTGTTCTCTCTGCAATGTCCCACTTCGGCTGGGCTCATGTTTGTTTTCTCCTTCTCTCTGTTCCCGTGGCTTTTTAGGTCCCTCTCCTATTCCCTTGACCTCTCAGTAAAGTCTCTCTTTGGCCAGCACTTGTTTCCTGCAGAGAATTCCTCTTAGCCTTAGGTCTTGGCATCAAGACTGCTGGTCATTGACCCCTCATATTCCATTTCAGCGGGTTCTGGTAGATTCTTTCTCACTTGGCTTTTCAGCCTCTCCCTCCCAGTCTGTCCCTTTTTAGTCTTTCTCTTTTCTTTTCTCTGTGTCAGTCACTCTCTGTTTATCTGTCTCTACTCATCCATGTCTCTCCTTTCTTCCCCTGCCTTTCATTTCATTCTTTCTCTC
Organism: Trichosurus vulpecula; assembly: GCF_011100635.1. Lineage (NCBI taxonomy): Eukaryota > Metazoa > Chordata > Mammalia > Diprotodontia > Phalangeridae > Trichosurus > Trichosurus vulpecula. Next base: position 345,846,791 of record NC_050575.1, read on the forward strand.
TCATTGACTGGTTGTTATTCAATACCAGAGCCTTAATTAGTAATTTTATCACTTGGGACAAATGGCATGAAAAGTGCCCTCAAATCAACTTTGTCATTCATGTTGTGAAAGTAATACTAAAGTTATGAGTGTAGCAGATGATTGGAGATTTATACCAGACAGAATTCCCGGCTACCTGTCTATTAGAGCCCCAGGGGACTTTGAGACTGTGACCAATGAAATAGCCTTCTCTTAGTCCTGAGGAAGAGGGGAGAAGTGAAATCTCCTGAGAGATCTGTGTGCAAGAGCCCGGAGGGGTTAACTGCAGAAGGTCCCTGGAAGCTATGACTGTGATGAAAGAGGCAGCTGGAGCACAAACTCTATCAAATTTTCAGTTCTCTTTTTTCCCATAGGGCTCGGGGAGAGCCATCTTATCAGTCACAGCATCACATCCCAAGGGTGCACTTTAGACAGACACTGAGGAATTTTGATCTGATCTCTGGTAACCCATGACCCCCACAAAAATATATTAGGGTAACTTTGGTTGAGTGGGAAGGAGGATTAGTTATTATAGTATCTTAGATAAAATCTCAGAGTTGGAAGGGACCTTGGATGTCATCAAGCCCAATCCATGGGACTGGGGCGGGGTGGGGGGTGGGGGTGGGGGTGGTGGTGTCTGTGCTCTGCTTCCTTCAGGAAATAGGCCTTGACAAGCATGTGGGAGGGAAGGCAGCATTAAGACTATTCATTACTCACCGTTTCTGGGAGGGGGTGGGGGTGAAGTGTCTGGCTTTTAGAGGGAAGGTGGAAGAGAGGCAGGGCTGCCTGGAAAGAAGGAAGAGAAGGGGAAGCCCTGGAGAAGAAATGGGATGGGTTTGGTGGAGGATTTCTTTATGGGAGTAGGGAGAGAGGAAAACACGGAATAGGTTTCAGTCTGCTATCTCTATGGTGTTGCCCTACTTGGCTAGGACCTGAATTTGCACTCCCTACATCTCCTCCTACTCTATCAGAATTCATGTGTTAAATGTCTGCACGCTTTACATTTCCTGCAATAATTATGGCATTATAGAGAGAACTATACACATTATATAGAGAACTGAAACATGTATATGTGTACATATATATATGTACATATATATGAGTGTGTGTGTACACACACACACACACACACATTTACTTGTTGTATTCATTAAATAATTTCATTTTCTGTCCTTAATTTTTAAAAATAGATGAAGAGAATGTTTCATATACAAAATGTATCTATGACACTTAATGCAGTTTTCTGTTGCTAAAGGCTTAAAACTGTACTTAAACTTTTGTTAACACTGTATTTCCCTAGAAACACTCCAAATGCTTAACTGAATTACTTTTTACTCATCTGATCTTTGATATTTTTCCCTTTGTGGGTGAGCAGTTCTAAGTAGCCTAAAGGGCTCCCCACAAATCTATCATAGATTGTCTTTTGCTCTTCTCTACTTATTTCTAAGACTCTTCTAGTTCCTTCTTAAACTGTCTATGCCCTATCTCAGTTGTGGATATCAGACCTAGATCTAGGCCTCCACACAAGAGTGTGTCCTAGAGCCAACTCAAACTGGCTAGAGCCAATTGTTAAATTTTCAGTGTGGGCATTTAGCCTTCAGAAATCAGCAGGCTACAAATTGGGGTTTGATTTATTATTTTGTTGACTGTTTGGACTTAAGAAAGTTTTAATAATACAGATTAAACTTAAAAGTGTGAGTGCAGACCCCCCCCTCTCCCAACCTTGTTAAACACTTACCAACATATTTACCAACATTTCTCCATAAACCTTGCTCTGCAGGAGTACAGGAGAAGGCTCAGGAAATGATGGCATCACCAGACTGAATGCCTGTTGACTGAAGGCAAATAATAATAACTGGCATTTGTAAGGTTTGCAAAGTGCTTTACATCCATTCTCTCATTTAAGCCTCATAACACCCCTGACTAAAGATCCAACTGAGTTCAGTTTTAGAACTCCCAGTGGACAAACCAATCTTCTTGAGGTTTTAGTTGTAATGAGCCAGCTGTTTGTGTATTAAATACCTATTTTTTCCCCCAAGGTCCCTTGCAGGGACTAAAAGGTGCTTTGAGGAAGAAACAGGCAAACTCCTGAAAGCTAAAAACAATTGTCCTGTGGTTAATATGGAGATCACTAGGACACAACCTTAGGTGCAAGAGTTAGGCTTCTTTCCCCCACTGACAGTATGGGAATTTGTGGGAACAGAAGGACCTTTCCCTAGTTACTTTCTTTGCCATTTGGGCCTAATACAAAGGTTTGCAATTGGATTGATGGTTCCTAATCTGCTGAGAGAGAATATGCTGAATGGGGAGAAGGGGAGTTTGAGCTATATTTGCTCAATACCTCAAACACATCTGTACTGAACCGGAGGCAGCGAGGGGGGCCAGGGGCATAGAAGACTGTTGTAATAATATTATTTTTATTTATAATAATAAATATTATAAGTAAACAAAATGATAATAATATGATGACATTTATGTAGCTCTTAATAGTTTTCAGAATCCTTTCGTTATAACTCCCTATGAGGTAGTTTGATAATTTTAAAGACGAAGAGACTGAGGCTCTTAAAGTTTAAATGACTTGACTATAATTACACAGTATGTGTTGGAGGGAGGATTCAAGCCCAGGTCTCCTGATTTAATATGGAACACTCTATCCAGTAGACTATACAGTAAAATCCTAGGCCTCTTCATTCCATCTGTTCAAATCCTATAATTTTTTTGAGATTCAACTAAGCCCCTGCCTCCTCCATGAAGCTTTCCTGATCGTCCCACTCCACGATAATCTTCTCTTCTCAATTCCTCTAGAGGAGATACAGAAAAGAAGGGTGGAAGGTATCTCCATCAAAATTTTGCCTCCAGCTGGGCTTGCCTCCAGTAAGTATTTGGAGCAGTGACTTCAAATCACAGTTTCAAAGTACCCTAGGGATGGGGGAACTTCAATTATCTCTAAAAAGCATCAAAACTGAATTGTTTACTTCAATTAAATTGTGTCATATAACACACCTTTAGGAGGAGGCAGCAGCATTTTTACAAAGCTCCCCCCCAAAAAAAGAAAATGCGGAGGGCAGTTAGGCCTTGCCCTATAGAGAGAAGTCTTCTGTGCCTATTCCTTGATCCATTGTACTGAAAAAATAAGACTCGTTTCCATACATAAAAATTAATCAGCTTTGTGGCTCTTTTGCTGAGCAAATCCTACCAAATGGTATAGTCAGGAAGTTCTTCTTTCCCAAAAGGTACCCTATCTATTCCCAGCTTTCTACCTGCAGTACCTGGAAGAATCTTATTAAAACGCAAATACTGATGAATGGTTCAAAACCTTAAACCCTTTACAGTTAATTAGTGGAAATTTTCTTTTCTAACCTTGGCAGAGAATTGTCAATTATCCTGTAGGCAACTGTCTACAGGATAACCTCCAGGTCACTCCAAGGTATTCAAGCAATACCCACTGAGGGGTATCATAATGGGGATTCTTTTTTTTCAAGTATGAGTTGGAGTCCTCTTGCAACGTTGAGCTGTCTATACACATTGCCTCCCATTTCTGATCTCCCACTCACCTTTCTAGTCCTTGAAAGGTGGCTTCTTTGTTCAGCTGAAACTGCTCTCTCTAAAATTACCAATTATCTCTTAACTGCTTAATTCGATGGCCTTTTCTCAGTCCTGATTCTACTGCATTTCTCTTCAGCTTTTGGATGTTAGCTATCTTCTCCTCCTGGATGCTGTCTTTCCTTGGCTTCCATGACTCTTATCTTTTTTGGTTCGTCTTCTACTTTCTGACTATTCAGTCTCCTTTGCAAGACCATTATTTTCCTTCCTTCCTACCTAGCCTGGGCATCATCCAAGGTGCTATCCTTGGCCCATGTCCCTTCTCTCTACATACTCTTTCTTTAGCTTCCATGAGTTGAGTTGGCGTCTCTATGTAGATAACTCCCAAGTCTATAGTCTTATTTTCTCTCATTACCAATTATCTGGACTTCCCATTGGCATCTCAAATTGAATATGTACAAAATGGCATTCATCGTATCTCTTGTCAGACTCAGCTGTCTTCCCAGATTCCCTATTTCTATTGATAGTACCACCATCCTTCCAGTCACCCATCTTTGCAACCTTGGAGCACCCTCCTTCATATCCAATCAATTGCCAAGTCTTGTGGATCTTAACTCCACGGCTTCACTCACATTTATCCCCTTCACCCAGATAGATGTCATCCTAGTTCAAACTCTCTCAATAAATGTGTATCAAATGGAATGGAACAGAATCGACTAATGGGGAAATGCTATGGAAGACTAAAGAAAGCTTGCCTACTTTGTAAAATTTGCTTCCAATAGCCCTACCCATGGGTCAGCAATTAGGGCAGGTTAAGCAGTTAGACTAAAGCTTACCCAAAAGCATAGAATTAACCAGTGCTTTGTCTTTCCTGGATAGAGGAGCTGTCATCCACTTTGCTCCATAAGTATTGATTCTCCCAGTGCAAAGGGCTATTAATAGCGCAACAATCCACTAAATCTTAATATAGCAAACCATTGAATTTTTCACTTCCCTTTCTTAAAATCAGAGGGAGCTTTAAATCTGCCTGCCCTAACTCCATTTGTGATCTCATTGTGTTGGGTTGAGTGCTTTTTCTAACCTGACTTGTCTGTGATAGGTTGTCTTCAAAAGTAGTGGACCCACAAAGTTAAACACTTAGGGTGTATATGTGACTGACCAGTTAGGAGAGTCCATCCAGGTTGAGGCTGAGAGCCAGGGATTAAATGGGGGAAAGAAAGGAAGGATATTATCAAAGTAACAAGCCTAGTTCATGCAGTACAATCTCTGGGCCACTTCTGGAATTCATGAAGGTCAGGTCCCTTGGGGGACAACTACCAAAAGTACAAGATGTTCTCTGGTTCTATATTCCTAAAATTCAGAGGTAGCTAGGTGGCGCAGTGGAGAGAGCACTGGGTCTGGAGTCAGGAAGACCTGAATTCAAATACAGCTTCAGACATTTACTAGCTGAGTGACTCTAAGTTATTTAAATGTCCCCAGACTCAGTTTCCTCAACTGTAAAATGGTTATAATAATAGAACCTTCCTCACAGGGTTGTTCTGAGTCTCAAATGAGATAATAATTGTAAAATGTTTAGCTCAGTGCTTGGTACATAGTAGGTGCTTAATAAATGCTTATTCTCTACCCCCCTCCCATGGGTTTCCAACAATTACCTTCAACACTCAACTAATTGATACAATTCACTCAAATAAAAGGCATTTACCAAAGTGGCATAGCATGAACAGTAGTGACAAAACAGTCCTCCCATAGACCTGGGAAGCATTCTGTCACAATTATACACAGTGTCAGTGGGAAGATCATGGACACACATGGAATACACTAGTAGAAAGGTACATACAAAAGGAATGCATGTAGCCAAGCCAAATCATACCTCCAGCACTGCAAGACTAAAATGTCCTTTCTCTTCCTGTAGAGTCCTTATGCTCCTCCCAGGAACAGCTTCACTCCTGGGCAAGTTGCTTAGCTGGGCTCCTTGAGACCCTCAGCTCTCTGTTGGGCACAGATGTCTCCTACTGTATGAGTTATTCCATAGCAAAATGTTGACTTTGTGCAGCTCTGCCTCACTTATATTCAATTCATGTGCAAGTGAAGACATCATCCTGTGTGCCACTGGTCCTCTTCAAAAATGAAGGGTGAACAACATCATTTCCATTGGTGTTGGGCGCAGGGGGAATTGGGAAGGAAAGAAAAATCCCTTTCTTCTTTCCTGAATTTTTGGAAGACGTGCAAGGGAAAAAGCAAAGAGCGATTCCCTCTTAAGATGTGGGTTTGTTCTCCATACCTGACTGTCTTCTCAACCATCAAGGATTCCTTTCCAATGACAAAGCTCCTTGACTTAACTGTTTCTCCAATCAGTTTTAGAAAGCTAAGGCCTCTAAAGATGGGGTAGATCTTTCAGTGCCCATGGCTAGCCCTATAATTCCTCAAGTTTAATTGAGGAATTTATTCATATCTCCTGAAGGAGAATGGAAGTATAAACACTTCTTTATACTTCCTTTACAGACTTCAAATGAGATACTCCCAGTTTTGAATCCTTTATTAGCTGCGAAGGTAACCACTCAGAGTCTGAAAGGCACAAAATCTCAACACTTCCCTTTGTCGATTATTTGAGTGATTCAATCCATCAAGGTTCCCTGATCCATCACTCACCTACACTCACATTTAGATAGACCTTAAAAGTTTGAAAAAGTCTTTAAAATACAGTGATGTCCTTGAGATCCTTAAAGCAATCCTATGAGGTAAGTGCTGTTCTTATCCCCATTTTCCAGATCTAGAAACTGAGGTTCAGAGAGGTTATTTGCCAAGGGTCACATAGCTAGTAAGAGTCTGGAACTGTATTTGAACTCAGGTCTTCTTCATAGCTCCAAGTCCAGCTCTCTATCCACTTCCTATATTGCTTCTCTATACTACAAAGCATGCTCAAGGGAGCTTTCTTGGTGGAAGTGTGGCTATCTGCACTGTGCTCCATCTCTGCATATCCCTGAAGCTGAGTATCTCTGCTGCCACCCAACCCTCCCCCCCCAACTTACGTCTGCCTAAAGCCTATAATGTCAACTGCTTAGTAAAGTATAGTTAAATACTGTCATAGTGGCTCTTTGTCCCTGAGAAGTCTTTCAAAATAGTTATTAGAGCCACAGGAAAACACTTCCCCTGTTTTTAGCCTGGGCTTTTGTGCTAGGAATGGCCACCTTCAAGACTAAGCTAACTGTACATTACTTAGCTATTAACATTATAGATCTCTGGTTATAGATCTAGAGTTAAGTAACTCACAAAGTGATCAGATCCACTGAGCTCTAACCACTGAATTCACTTGTGCAGACATAACTGATTGGACAGAAAGAAGACATGGTGGACAAGAGGATCCCAGTGTTTCATGGTGCCTTGCACATAGTAGGAACTTAATGAGTATTTATTTAATTGGATTGAGAGGATGGGTTAAGATTAATCAGTCATCAAATACTTATTATGTGCTTATGTGTCAGTAACTGTACTAAATTCTCGGAGGCCACAGAAAATTTTAAAAATCCCTGCCCTCAAGGAGTTCACATTCTAATGAAGGAAACAAGATATAGAGAGCAGAGTATATAAGATAAATACAGAGTAGACAGAAGGTAACCTTAGCGGGGATGGCACTAACAGCTGGGGAAACAGGGAAAGGTCTCCTGAAGGAGGTAGCATTGAAAATGAGTCTTCAAGGACACTAGAAACATTCTAGGCATAGGGAATAGTCAGGTACAGAGATAGGAGATAGAGCATCTTGTAGGCCGGAGAACTAGATAGGAGAGTGGGTACGAAGGAGTAGAATGTGAGACTGGAAAGGTGGGAAGGGGCCAAGTTTCAAGAGCTTTAAATGTCAATAGGAGGGTAATAAGAGAGAAGGATGGAAACACAAGTGGAGAAATATTTAGGTCTAAGCTGAAGATTGAATATAATTTAGTAGGAACTAGAGAACATTTTAGATTCTCGAGTGGCAGAATGACGTGAGATATTTGAGGAAGATTAATCTAGTAGCAGTTAAGAGGTAGGAAAAGGAGACAAGGAGGCCTGTTAAGAGAATCTTTCCATCACCTAAGTGTGAGGTAATGAGGGCCATGACTAGGTTGCTGACAGTGACAACAGACTGTAACTAAGGAAGTTTCAGTTCATAAAGTTGACAGTTATTAGCCTCATTAGCAGCAATTTTTAAATATCACCTAAGTCAACTTCCTCTTTTTATAGGTGAGAGAGAATTAGGCTCAGAGAGATGATATGATTTACCCGAGGTCACAGAATTAGTAGCATACCTCAGTAGAAAAAAATTAAATATTCTAGGAACATTGGCAGACTTCTTGACAATTCAGTCCAATTAATATTCATTATGCACCTACTATGTATGAGGCATCTTCTAGGTACTAGGAATTATAAGATAAAAGACAGATCTTGCCCTAAAGGACTGTAATAACTGCCCCAGTAATTATAATACAAATGTAAAGATCTAGACCAGGGTTCTTAGCCTGGAATCTTCAAACTTTTTGAAATATTTTAGTAACTATTTCAATATAATTGGTTTCCTTTGTAATTCTATATATCTCATGCATTTAAAAACATTATTTTGAGATGGGGGGGGTTCTATAAATTTCACCAGATTTCCAAAGGAGTCTGTGATGGAAAAAGATTAAATATCTCTGGTCTAGACAAAGCACTGTGAGGAAATATGAAGAGGGAGAGGTCATGTTCGGCTGGGCAGGTAATAAAAACTGACCTTTATATTTCAGACTAGCCAGCCCTCTTATTTATTTCATTAGCATTGGGAACTTCTCAGCAAGGAAATGCCTTTTTCCAGTGAAGACTGGCACCTGATCTTCAACCTGGAGTCTTAGAGAATTGCCCCTGGGCACTGAAAGATCAAGGAACATGGCCAGAGTCTCAAAACCAGTATATATTGAGGACTGAACTTGAATCTCATCTTACTGACATTGAAGTCCTTTCTCTGTCCACTATGCCACACTGCCCCTCATATAAAATGACCTTTATAAAGCACTGACGCACATAAGCTCTTTTAAGCCTTGTGACAATTATACGAGATCTCTACTGTGGGTATTATCCCTATTTTACACATGAAGAAATTGAAAATTGAGGCTCAGAAGGCCTGCGTCAAGGTGGGGATTTAAAGCCATGTTTTCCTGACTCCAGGTCTAGCATTTTATCTACTACAATGGCCACAGTCAAGGAAGGTATGGGGAGGAGGTGGCACCCAAACACAGGGAGGAATTCCAAAGGTAGAAATCGAATAAGGAAGATGAGGTCTATTTTTTGGCATACGAGAGGGATAAAGGCCAGAGATGGGAGAGGGCAGGATGCGAATGAAAGATGCTGCATAGTCCAATTTGGTTGGAGTTTTTAACCTGCAAGAGGGGTGAAGGATGAGATACAGCTGGAAACCGGAGGAATTAACCTTGGAGGAATTAACCCTTCAGTTCCTGGACTGTTGCAAAGAGAGTATTGCCACAGAGGTACCAGTCTCTGGAAATGGCTAAATAGACTCTGTTGCAGACTTCACCAGTTTGGTAGTATCTTTTTGAACTTGTCTTGGAGACTTGTGGGAAAGAGAGCCTGAAGAGATGCCATTTTGGATGCCAGGTGGGAGGAAGAGAGATGCATAGGTTTGTTGCACATACTACTCACTTGCTTCTAGACCCCCTGGATGATAGATAGCTCTTGCCTAGTCAATGATTCCTCCAGTGCTCTGGTGGACTGAAGCTCTAAGCCCATGGCACTTGGAATGGTGAGGTTCTTGCTTCCAGCTCCATTATGCTCCTATATGGCCAAGAAGGAAGAGACAGAATGAAAGATAGAGGAATGACATTCCCAGCTACTCACCCGAAGGGGTCAGTGTTGACCTGCATTGTTTACCTCTCATGCACTATGATGTAGGGCCATGTACCTGACTACAAAGAAGAACCCTGGTAGAGGCTTATATCTTTATGTGATTAATGCCACCAAAGTTAGAGATTTATAGAAGACAGGAAACACTATTCCTCTCTCAAAGTGAGCTGAGGCTCAGAGGAGAAATGGATACATATGCCATTTGGGTTTCCCCAAAGCAAGACAGATGTACTATAATTGTATCCTCTGGGTAAACAGTTTCCCATCAAGTGGTGAGAACTTCAATAGATACCATTTAATACATCCTTTCACCTAATATGGATAAGGCTTTGAGACAAATGAAGTCTTAAGCAGGATAAAACTCATGAGGAGGCACATTCTAAGCCAACCTGACCAGCCTCACTTTGGATGATGTTGCTGAATCCCGCCCTTCATTCGTTACATGAACACCCCCACACCTATTACATGTGAATCTATTACAAAGAAATTATGGAGAACCTTGAAGGATAGCACAAGGTGTTTATGTTTTATTTGGTAAGCTACAGAAAGTTATTAATTTATTTTTCAAAATTGGTGATGAGGTCAAATCTCTGTGCGCCCTCTGGTGTTTGGTGAGGATACACAACAGAGCTCTGCAAATCCTAAAGCTCTATATAAATGTCAGTTATTTCTGCTGTTGTTATTTAGTCTGACAAAAGGAGGACTTAGGAGAAACATGATACTGTCCTCAAGTGTCTGAAGGGCTATTATATAGAAGCAGGAACAGAACGCAGTCCTAGAAAGCCTTAGAAAGCACAATTGAGCACTTGATCCCATTCCCTCCTCTCCTCTCCAGCAACTGCCCCCCCCTTCTCATTCCCTTTCTTTCTACAGTCTTTAGCATCTCCCTATCTACTGGTTCCCTTCCTCCAAACACACCAAAGCCTCCCCAATCTTGAATAAAACCCTCACTACAGCCTATCATCCCTGCTAGCTATCATTCTCAATCTCTTTTCTCCTTCTCAATTTAATTCCTTGAAAAAGCTGTCTACACTCAGTACCTCAATTTCTCTCTTCTCATTTGCTTCTAAACCCTAGGAAATCTGGTTTCTAACCTCTTCATTCAACTGAAACTGCCCTATCCAAAATCATCGATGATCTCTTTCTTGCCAAGAAACCCAGTCTCAAAAAGTGAATCAAATAGGTAGTACATGAACAGTCATAGCAAATAATACCAGAATCTGATTGATTCACAAGTGAATTCTACCAAACATTTAAAGAACAAAAAAATTCCCATCCTCTACAAACTGTTTTTGAAAATGGAGACGGATGGTATACTACCCAACTCTTTCTATGAGACAAACATATCTCTGATAGCCAAAACAGGAGAAGATAAGGCAGAGAATGAGAACTAAAGACCAATATTATGAACAGTTATTAATGAAAAATATTAGTTAAAAATCAGAAGAATTATTATATCACAAATCATGTTAATAGCAAAACAAAAAAAACATAAATATATCAATAGATGAAGAAAAAACCTTTGATAAAGCACCCATTTAAGTTTAGAAAGATCAAAAAGTACAGGAATGTAAGGATTTTTCCTTAACACAGAATAAAACATTAATCTGAAACCATGACCTACAGTTATTTGTAGGGGGAGAAACAAAACTTGCTTTACTAAAGAAAAGGATGCAATAAGGATTCCCTCTCTTGCTGTTATTTTACATGATTCTAGAAATGCTAGCATGAGCAAAGTGGAGGATAACAGGTCTCCAGCTGAGGATGGTATAATGGTTTACTTAAAAAACCCAAGAGAATCAACAAAAAGTTCATAAAGTTATATGTAAATTCAACAAAGTAGTAGGATACCAAACAAGTTCACAAAAAATTGTCAACATTTCCTTGTCACTAAATACAAATCACTCCCCCCCCTCAAAAAAAATAGGAAAAATGATTAGCATGTGAAGTGCCTTCTAAAACAGGGGTTCTTAATCTGATGTGGATAGGTTTCAGATGGTCCATGAACTTGAATGGGGGAAAAAAATCTTTATTTTCACTAACCTTTGCTTTCCTATGTAATCCTTCATATTTTACTTTCTTCATTCAAAAACATTTTTTCTGAGAAGTCCATAGTCTTTACCAGACTCCCCAAAAGACCCAAGCAACACAAAAAAGGTTAAGAACCTCTGATCTAGAACAATGACAAAGTGAAGGAGTTAACCTACCAAGGCAATAAGATATATAAATATGACTACAAATTTATTTATTATGGAAACAAAGGAAGAATTAGATAACTAGTTAGTCAATGTTTATGGTTAGCTTGTACTATTATAGCAAAGTTGTGACAGACTACAGTTATTTAACACTACATTAATAAAACCCTAATGCTTTATATAATCAGATAAAATAATAAAATTCATTTGGGTCAAATGAGGTAATATTTGTTTTTTAAAAAAGGTGCTTTGCCAGTACCTTACGCTTAGTAGGTACTTAATAAAGATTGATTGATTGATATTGAAGAACAAAAATTCAACTATATCAAGGGATGTAATGGAAAAATCGAAAGGAAGAGAAAGTGTTACTGTCAGATCTCAAATTATAAAGCATGTGAATATTAAAAGTAATATAATACTATTAAAAGTATCAGAGATTGCACAAAAAAAGCAAAGCAAAGCAGTGGAACTGATTAGATAAAAAAGATTTACAACTAGTTGCATATAGCAGTATAATGTTCAATACATACAACAGCAGAAATTGTTGGAAAGGGAATTCATTACTCACCAAAAACTTCTGGGAAAACTGATTAGCTATTTGGGTGGGAAATGGGATTAGACCAGCATCCCTTCCAAGCTAAACATCCCTTATTTTTTCTTCAATTGATTCTATATGATACGAATTCCACAAGGTTAAAGACTTGGGTGACTAAGAAAATGGCAGCAGTCATCAACAGACATGGGTAAGTTAAGGGGAGGGGCAAGTTTGAGATGAAAAGGATAAAGAGACAATTGAATTTGAGAAATGGTGGAAATATCCAGCAGACAGGTAAAAATAGCGAATGGTATTATGAAAGAGGAAAAGAGGGACTCTTGGAGAAATTTGGTAGTTTCTGCATAGAGGTGATAATAATTAAAATCAATGGAGTAGACACCATCATTAAAGGAGTAGTTGTAGGGAGAAGACAAGAGGTCCAAGTACAGAACCTTGAAGGACATTAACTTTTATGGGGCCAGAAGGGAATGAGAACAGGAGATATAAAAATAGCAGGCCTCCAAGAGAGAGAAGAGCAATAAGGAGAAGAAGCATTTATACATATAGTGCCTACTATATGCCAGGCACTGTATTAAGTGTTTACAAATAGGATCTCATTTGATCCTCACAACAACCCTGGGAGGAAGATGCTATTATCATTATTATCCTAATTTTACAGTTGACAAAATTGAGGTTAAGTGGCTTGCTCAAGGTCATACAACTAAGAGTCCAAGGCTGGATTTGAACATGAGATCTTCTGGACCCCAGGTCCAGAGCTCAATCTACTAGCTACCTCAATAAGAGTCGATGATGTCATGGAAACCAAGGAGAATTAAAGATACCCTAGAAATATCTTTTCTTCTCAGGATAAATGTGTGGATATTTGATGAACCACGACCAAGTCAATCTTGTATCATGACTAAAACATAGACATCTCCATCTAACCCACCTTGACAGTTTCTTTTTTCATGAATAGACATGGTTAGCTATAGAACATCCTGATCTCTTCCCTTAAACATCACAGAATGTACATATTTAACTGGTAAATATTTAACAACCTGCCCTCTGGAAAAAAAATGGTACATACAACACATTTTAATTTGCATTATTAGTATTTTCTCCATCACTTTCTCAAGTCCAGACAATGAATAAAATGATAAATCAAGCCCTGATTTGTAGGTTTGCCTATTTCCAAGGTGTAAATGCTCGCACTGAAAATTTAACAATTGGCTTTCAAGAGCTAGTTCAAGCTGGCTATTATTCCAGGTTTGGAAGCCTCCTTGCTTCCATCCCCTCCCGTCTTCGGTAGATTGCCTCCTCAATCATTTCTCCCTCCTTCTCCCCCTCCGTGTGTGTGTGTGTGTGTGTGTGTGTGTGTGTGTGTGTGTATCTTTCCCTCATCCTCAATTTTTATTTATCTGCTGGTTCCTTCCTTACTGCTCTCAGATATACCTGTCTTCCTCATCCCTAAAAAGGAAAAAAAAAACCCAACAACCAAAAACACTTCACCAGACCTGACTCCAGGCCCAGCATGCTATCCACTGTGCCACTAGCTGCTATATTAATTCTCTTCTCTCTCAAAGAAGAAGTCAGCAAACATAAGGAACCAATTCTGGTTGACGAGTGCCTTTTGAATGCAGCCCAGTTCTGTCTCCATAGCTGCAGCAATTGAGGAGGCTCCTTTTCACAACATGGTTAGCACATCAGACCGAGTTAGAGAATGTCTGGGCCTGCTCCAAAGCCCACTGGAAAATTGCATCAGACTAGCGCTCTATTTAGGCTCATAAGGAATGAGTTTGTTGGCCAGTCACACATTAAACAATGATCTCTCAATTGCTTAATGTTATGTGGTTTTTTAAAAATTATTATTTCCAGTCCTCATCCTTCTTAACCTCTCTGCTGTATTTGACACTGTTGACCATCCTCTCCTGGATATTTTTTCCTCTCTGGGATTTCATGACACTATTCCCTCCTGGTTTTTCTGCCTGCCTAACTATTCTTTCTCAGTCTCCTTTACTGGTTCATCATCGATATCATGCCCCCTAATTGTTATACCACCTAAAGCTCTGTCCTAGGTTCCCTTCTCCTTTTCTCTCTCTATGCTCTATTTCTTCTCCTCCTCCTTCTCCTCCTCCTTCTTCTTCTCTCTGTCTCTGTCTGTCCGTCTCTCTCTCTCTCTCTCTCTCTCTCTCTCTCTCTCTCTCTCTCTCTCTCCCCCCCCCCCCCCCCTCTCTCTTTCCCTCTGTCTCTCATAAGCTCCCAGGGGTTTAATTTTCATCTCAATATGAGTCACTCAGATCAAGCCTTAGTCTCTTTCTAGAGCTTCAGTCTTATATCACCAACTGCTATTGGATGTGTCAAACTTAATATCCTAGAGACATTTCAAACTCAACGTGTTCAAAACAGAATCTATTCTTTCCTCCAAAGCTACCCTTCTTCCAAACTTCCTTATTTCTGTCAAAAATATCATTCTTCTAGTCTCTCAAGCTTGTAACCTTGGCCTCACCCTTGAATCCTCACTGTCCTTCACCCTATATACCCAGTCAGCTGCCTAATCTTGCCATTTCTACCTCTATAACTCTCACATCCAACTCCACTTTTTTCTGCTCACACGGCTACCATCATCTTCTCTCATTTGGATTATTTCAACAGCCTTCCAATTAATCTCCCTTTCTTAAGTCTCTTGCCTCTCCAATCTATTCCCCACACAGCCCAGATCTTACTATGTAACTACCCAACTGTGTTCAATGTTTTCCTGGTTCTGCTCATTTCTTTTTGCATCAGTTTGTACAAGTCTTTCCGGTTTTTTCTGAAATCTGCCTGTTCATCATTTCTCATTGCAAAATAGTATTCCATTACATTCATATACCACAGCTTGTTCAGCCATTCTCCAATTGATGGGCATACCCTCAATTTCCAGTTCTTGGTTACCACAAAAAAGAGCTGCTATAAATATTTTTGTACATGTGGGTCCTTTTCCCATTTTTATGGTCTCTTTGGGATACAGCCCTAGAAGCAGTATTGCTGGGTCAAAGGGTACACACACTTTTACAGCCCTTTGAGCATAGTTTCAAATTGCTCTCCAGAATGGCTGAATCAGCTCACAGCTCCACCAACAATGAATTAGTATTCCAATTTTTCCACATCTTCTCCAACATTTATCATTTTCTTGTTTTGTCATGTTAGCCAATCTGATAGGTGTGAGGTGGTACTTCAGAGTTCTTTTGATTTGCATTTCTCTAATTGACAGTGATTTAGAGCACTTCTTCATATGCCTGTGGATAGCTTTGATTTCTTCATATGAAAACTGTCTGTTCATATCCTTTGACCATTTATTGATTGGGGAATGGCTTGTATTCTTGTAAATTTGACTCAGTTCTCTATATATTTGAGAAATTAGGCCTTTATCAGAGACACTTGCTGTAAAGATTGTTTCCCAGATTTCTGCTTTCCTTATAATTTTGGTTGCATTGGTTTTGTTTGTGTAAAAGTATGGAAATTTAATATAACCAAAACAATTTATTCTACATTTTTAAATGTTCTCTATCTCTTGTTTGGTCATGAATTCTTCCCTTCTCCATAGATCTGACAGGTAGACTATTCCTTGCTCTTCTACTCTGCTTATGGTGTCACCCTTTATATCTAAATCATGTACACATTATGCCCTTATCTTGGTATATGATGTGAGATGTTGGATACCTAGCTTGTGCCGTGCCGTGCTGTGCTCAGCAGTTTTTGTCAAATCATGAGTTTTGTTCCAAAAGCTTATATCTTTGAGTTTATCATATACTAGATTACCATGGTCATTTACTATGATGTAATTTGTACCTAAGCTATACCACTAATCCACCACTGTATTTCTTAGCCAGTACCAGATTGTTTTTGATAATTACAGCTTGTTTGAGATCTGGCATGGCCGGGCTCTCTGTTTCTCTTGAAGGGGGCATTCATCTCTCATCTCCATGGCTTGGCACTGGCCATCCATCATGCCTAGAATGCTGCTCACTTCTTCCTCTCTTCCTCTCTTTCTTCAGGATTCAGCTCAAGCACTGCCTTTTACATGAAGCCTTTCCTGATCCCCCCCAAATGCTAGTGCCCTCCCTTCCTGATTAACTGATATTTAATTTGCCTTTTATTCACATGCATTCTCTTTATACTTATTCTACATATATTTACACATGTGCTTATTGTCTCATTAAAATGTAAGGTTCTGGCATGGATTATTTTCATTCTTTACATTTGATCCGTAGCTCTTAGCACAGTGCCTGGCAGTTGGTAGGTGCTTAATAAATGATTGTTAATTGATTGATTGAGTACTCCCCAGGCATCTGTACCTTGCCCAGAACTTTTTAACATTTTTTTCAATAATTTACACTTGGATAGAAGCACAGGTTAGAGTGTTCATCAAATTTGCAACTGACAAAAAAGTGGGAGGAATAGCTAACACTCCAGATAACAGAATCCAAAAAGATCTTGCAGGCGAGAGCCTTCTGCTGATTCTACTAAGGTGAAATTCAGTTGGGAGAAACATAAAGTCTCATACATCAGTTCAATCATCATCTTTACAATATGGGGAAGCATTCAATAGTCTAATAATCAGCTTCACAAATGCAAGATAGAGGAAGCATGTCTTAGACAGCTGTTTGTCTAAAAAGACTGAGGGCTTTTAGTGGCCCAGAAGTGGTAAAATACGGTGGCCAAAAAAGACAATGAGATCTTGGGCTTCTCTAAGAGACATAGAGCTCTTGGGAATAAGTTGGTGATATTCCCACTATACTCTGCCCTGGTTGGTCCACATCTGGTGTAATATGTACAGTCCCGTGTGCTGTATTTCAGGAAGGACAGTGATAAAACAAAGAAAATCCAAAGAAAAACAGCCAGGGTGGTAAAGGGTGAAGAGAGCTATATTTGGAGTCATTGGATGTGGGTATGAATCCTGACTCCATTGCTTAATAGCTATATGCCTTTGGATATAAGCCCCTCAGGGCCTCAGTTTCTTCATTCACGAAAAAAGAGTAGGTTGGAGACGGCTAAGGCTGGCCCTACATCTGTGATTCTATTACTGTAATTCTTTCATTCACTCCTAAGCCCCCCAAGCTAGACAATATGCTTTTTGAAAGCAGAAAGCCTTCCTTCTACTTCTTTTGTATTCTTCTACAGCATCTAATGCAGGCTGGGCACTTGGTTGGTGTAGTGCAGGACGGGTGAGGTCTTGACCTTAGCTGAGAGCCCCATCAGGTTCTGCGTGGATGGCACAGAAGGGGCCAGAGTTTGAAAAGGAGCCTTTGAGACTCCCCTTCAGTAGCAGGGAGGTACTGAAGATCGATTTTGTTACCTTATAGCTTTACAGAGGGTAATCCCTATGATGTGATGCAACAAGAGGAAGCTTTCACTGCCAGCAGCAGGGAGAAGGGGAAAAGGGAGGGTAAATTTTGTTTTTGTTTTTGTTTTTAATTGTCAAAGACTGCTTGAACAACAGGATGACACTAGATGGAGCTAATGCTCTGTGTGTGTATGTATATGTATAAAACCAGTATTTCTTGAACTAGAGGTATGATAGGTTTTATCTTGTATATCATACCTTTATCAGAGATGTTTGTTGCAAGGTCTTTTAGACAAAATTAACTGCTTTTCTTTTACTTCTAGCTATGTTAATTTTTGTCATGCATAGAACTGGGATTTGAATTTATGTCCTCTACTCCAAAATCCATGGATGCCAACATTATTTTGGAAAGAAGTGGTTCTGTGGAAAATTTTCTCTCCAAAGCATGGATTTTCTTTAAGCAAAACAAACCTGAACTAAAGGATATGGGAAAGGAGAGGGAAGAGTAGTCTTCACCCAGCCTCATTTCTGCCACTGATCTCAGACAAGTCTTTTATCATATTGAATAGAACTAAACTTCAGAGTCAAGAAACCTGGATTCAAATCCCAACTTTGCCTCTTATTCACTGTGTGATCATGAGGGAGTCACTCAATCCTTCTGAGTATTATTTCCCTCATTGGTAAAAAATAAAAACAATAATATGTATGAGGAGGGGTACTGACTATAGGAGCTCCCTGACCAATTTGATATAAAATGATTTGCAAACCTTAGAACATAAAAAAGTAAGCTGAATTCTCACCGTGTCTCAGAGTGCCTGCTGAATTATCATAAAAAGATTAAATTATACTCCATAGAGTATGTGTATATTGTCTCATATATTCCTATCATAAAGTCTTTCTGCTTTGTCTTGTTGTAGGGTGAAGGTGACCCTGGGTTCTTAAAGGCTGTGCCAGTGGAGTGTAACCTCTGGCAGCTTATGCCATGCTAGAAGGACTGAGTAAATAATTCAGGTGAACAAAAAACTGGAAAGTAAAGCAGGTCAACATGATAGATTTGGAGCATAGATTGAATAATTAACCAATCCATCAACAAGCATTTATTAAGTACGCACTTTGTGCAAGGCCCTGTGCTAGGCATTGGGGATACAGATAAACGCTCTTGAAACAGTTCCTATTCTAGCCTTTTGTGAAAGACAACATGCACCTATATTAATAAAGCATCAAGGTATGCTGAGGATTTCTACCCTTCATCTCCAGGCTGGATCATTTACTCAACCTGCCCTTACACTGGGAAGTTTGGAGTTCCCAGAGAAGGGCCTTCATGTGACTATGATTCAAACTCCCTCAGGGTCCTCACAGTAGCCCTGTTATGGGAAATTTGAGGAGGTATACTCCCACTATTCACCCTTGTAGTTCCTGAACCCCCGGTGGTGCATTTCCCATTTTTACAAAAGCAGTCACTATCACATCTTTAGTTCTTGAACATAAAATATTTACCTAATGATTAGGTAAAAGCAAGAACAATCATGATGTTACACTTCTTCAATACAAATGCTTACTTAATGATTAGACAAAAGCAAGAACAATCACAATGTTGTACTTATTCAATATAAGGCAAATGCAGAAATAACCAGAACATCACAGTCCTCTGATAAACCTGGGTCACACTGTCCAAATACATGTAGTGTTTGAGAGTCCTGAGGGGAGGTAGGTACACAATTATAGAAACTTATCAGAGTGGGAGATGAATAAGGAAACCAATGTGCTCAAGGCAACTCAAAATTATGAACTGCAGTCCCTGATGTCCTTGGTACCTTCAGGAACAATCTACACTGCACAAGGCTAGCTATTCCCCTTCTGGTCTTCACTGCTCTCCTGCTAGGAAAATCCTCTCAGTTTCTGCTCTTGAACTAATGAAGTTGTGACCAACAGATTAACTCCCTATCAACCTCAACAGAGCACTGAGAAGCGTTACATTATTGTAGTGACATGCAGTTCCCTTAAATCATGGAATTGCAAAGCACCTCAGTTTGGTTCTCTGAGCAATACAGCAAGCACTCTTAGCTCTCCACTCAACAGGACTGTTTTGTTCCAACATCTTTCAGCAGTTTTTTAGAGCAAAACATAGCTCATAACAAAACTCCTCAGCTTTGCTCCCTAGACAACACAGACAGGCAAAGCCAGCTCTTCACTCAACAACATTCTGTGTTGTTCAATCAGATCGAAGTCTGTTCTTACAGCAAAGCAGTTGCAAAACACATCTTTCCTCCTTGCTTTCTTCTTCTCATGTCAAAGAAGGCTGCAGAGAGCAGCCAGGTACCTCTG
Source organism: Trichosurus vulpecula (assembly GCF_011100635.1). NCBI lineage: Eukaryota > Metazoa > Chordata > Mammalia > Diprotodontia > Phalangeridae > Trichosurus > Trichosurus vulpecula. The sequence goes on from NC_050575.1 coordinate 345,866,595, forward strand.
AGAGGTTACTCTTCTCTCAACTGCAGCCCAGCACTTCCAGGGGGCTTCCAGCTAATCAGCACTGCCGCTACAGACTTGCAGTAATCTGACTCTTCAGATGGTTTCTTGTCTTAAGTTACTTATGACTACATTTTCTAACACTTTTAGTGTCTCCAATCAAAGCCTCCTATTGATAATTGACTCATTTTCCCCTTATGAGGTAAAATTCATGAAGTCCATCTTTCTGAGATTTATTAAATGAACAGTCCCTATTTAATCTTCCCATAACCTCTAAACAACTATTTGATTTACCACTTTGTCAGTTTTAATCTCTCAAACCCTAAAAAGGTACATGGTCTGTTTAGCTGTACCTTTCTCTCTCATTCATACAGGAAATACAGCTAAATCCGATAAACTTTTAAAATCTTGTTTTATTGATAAGAATTAGACCCCTGATTTCATTAATGGAGTAAACTCAGTGAGGAAACTCTTTCTACTAATGTGGATCATCACCTTCTCTGTAATTTAGAGTCTTAGAGACAGGCTAGAGCAAATGAGAGGTTAAATGGCTTGCTTGCCTAAGATCACATAACCAGAGGCAGGTTTAGAACCCATGTCTTCCTTGCTTCAAAGGCAACTCTTTGTCCAACTATATCATGCTGCCTCTCACTAATCTTCTTTAAAAAAAATTTCTCTTTTCCTCTTGTTCTTCCTCCCTCAAGGAAATATGGTTAAGGAAACCAGGCATTGACCATGTATGTCACCATGTGAGTCATTACGTACCTATAGTCTACCACTTTTCTGTCCAAAGGGGGAGGTATGCTTCACTATCATCCTTTGTGGTCAGTACTAGTCATCATATTAATGAGTGAGGTCTTTCAATATTGCTTTCCAGTAAATTATTGTGATGATTATGTAAATTGTTCTCTTGGTTCTGCTTATTTCACTCTGTTAGATCATAAATTCTAAAATTCATTTGAAAGAACAAAAGATCAAAGATGTCAAAGCAATTAATGAAGTGCATATCCTTTGATCCAGAAATACCACTATTGGGTCTGTTTCCTGAGGTGAATAGGGAAAAAAAACCTGTATGTTCTAAAATATTTTTAGTAGCTCTTTTTGTAATGGCAAATAACTGGAAATTGAGAGGATGCCCATCAATTGGAGAACGGCTGAATAAGTTGTGGTATATGATTGTGATGGAATACTACTGTGCTATAAGACATGATAAGCAGGTTGGCTTTAGGAAAACACAGAAAGACTTGCATGAAATAATGAAGAGTGAAATGAGCAGAACCAAGAGAATGTTGTACATATTAATAGCAATATTTTTGGAAGAGTAAATGCGAATAACTAAGCTATTCTGAGTTATATGAATATTCAAATCAACTACAAAGGACCTATGAAGGAAGATGCTATCTACCTCCAGAGAAAGAACTGATATATAGAAGTATTATTGTATAGTTTCACATATGTATCTGAGTCAAATGTTGGGTAGTGCAGTATTGAGAGTAATAGAGGGAAGGAGGGATGGATACACTTTGTAACACAAATGTAACCAAAAAAGAAATGAATAATTAAAAAATTCCCAAATTTCTTTGAGTTCTTTATATTGTTTCTTACAATACAATCATATTCTATTTTATTTATATGCCCATTTTTCAGCTGTTCCCCAATTAATGGGCATCCATTTCCCCTCCAGTTTTTGCTATGATGAAAAGTGCTAGTATACATATTTTTTATATATGGGACCTTTTTCTTTGCCTTTGAAATCCTAGGATATAAACCTAGTGATTGTGGTGTGGGGACGTTGGGTAGCAGCTTAGTGACTTTTTCAGTATAGTTCCAAATTTCTGTCTCAAGCAGATGGACCAATTCACAGTTCCACCAACAGTGCATTAGTGTGCCCGTCTTCCTACAGACTCCACCATAATTTTCAGAAACTCAGCACATGGGGAGTTTTATGTTTTGCTGTCATACCAAGCTCAACATATCTGAAACCATACTTCTCTCTGTCCCATACCCCAAAGCCCCCGATCTGTGCTTCTATTTCATTTAATTGTATCACTATTCTCTCAGTCACCCTGGCTGGAAACCATACGGTCTTCTAAGATCCCTCCCTTTCCCTCCATACAGTCAGTAACTAAGTTCTATTGGTTATACCTCCGAAATATTTCTTCCATAATTAATCCTCTTCCATTCCGACTGTCAACTTCCTAGTTAAGGCTCTCAATACCTCCTACTTAGACTACTGAAATAGTTCCTATTGGCCTCCACCTCCAACCCCTAGCCAAACAGAATGACTATACATTATATGATCTGTCATCCCCACAAAGCCTGCAAATCTGTTTACGAAAGAAATGTTGAGGAGAAAAGTTACCATAATAATTCACCTTCATTAAGAGCATTTAAAAAAATTCACCTCCCTAGGTGACAAGACTATATGCATTGGCACCTGCAAAGCTCTCATCATGTTTCCTTTGCTGAAATTCTCGCCCCAAGCAGTGTTGCCAAGGATTGTCATATCCTGGAGAAGCGATCAGAGTTAGCGAGCTGCCTTCCTGTCTGTTAGAACAGAAGGTGCTGACAGGGAAGGGGTGCATATGGGCCTCCTTCCAGTTTACTAATTTTGCAGCCACCCTTCAAAACTCCAGCAAATATTTTGTGATGTTGCAGAGTGTTACAAAAAGTGAAATGCAAGCTGTTATTCAGCTGGTGTGAGGACTTTGCAAACAAAGATGGAAAGGGATCTGTTTCTAGCAAACTATTAACTCTGCTGGAGCCCACAGATTTATAGGAACAAAAGTTGTTTCCAAAGCATTCTTTAATGTTTGTGTCAGAGGGCTGTTTTATGTACCCCGAACCCCAATTAATGCAACTGACAAGATGCTTTATGAACTGATCCCATTATCAAGTAAGGATGCCAATTTGGTTAAGTGGTAGAAACAGTCAGGTGTGAACAATTCCTAGACACTTCAATGGAATCAACTGATCAGTCAAAGGCACAAAGTTGATGAGAATAATCTAATTAATCAAGTTGGGAGGGAATGCAGTGCTGCAAGTCACTGCATGAAATCACAGGTTTTTAGTTTTGTCTTCCTTTATGTTATTGGGATCATCATGTAAAGGTTTCTGATTCTGATCATTTTACTTCCTACAAGTCTTCTCTGAATTCTTCATATTTGTAATTCCATTGCATTTGAATGCCCAGGTTTGTTCAGTCATTCCCCTAGTGGTCGCTCTCTGTTTCTAGTCCTTTGCTTCTGCACATTGTTGCATATGTGTGACTGTTCCCTTTGTCTTTGACTTCCCGGGAGCATGTGCTTAGCAGCGGTGTCACTGTTTCTAAAGGACCAGTAGTTCAGTGAATTTTTTTTGTTGTTTTCCAGAATGCTTGGAGCAATTCATAGCTCAACCAGCAGTGCCATACGGTGCCTGAGTTGTCACAGTGCCTCTAGCGTTCATCATTTTCAATTGCTGTTATCTTTGCCAATCTGATGTGGATGAGGTGAAATTGAAGTATTGAATTAATTTGCATTTCTATTATTTTTGATGATTTGGAGCATTTCACATAGTTGTTGATAACTTAAATTTCTTCTTTTGAAAAGTACCTTTTCTTAACCTTTTTAACATTAAACATATATATATACACATGAATAGAACACCTCCATCAAAGACATTTGCTACAAGAACTTTTTCTCTGAATTAACTGCTTTTTTCCCCCTTCTAATTTAAGCTACACTGAGTTTTTTTAAAAGATTGGTTGAAAGAATTTGACATACCTCTGGACCTATGTATATCAGAGGAAATTCTAGCAGGAACATTCTAGCAACTACTTCCAGAGTTAAGTTTTAGGAATGCTTTGAGGAGCCAGACCCTTGTACTTGTAACTTAGGGCAATGGTGAGGCGTAAGGGAAGGAAGCATAACATTCCCTCAGCCCTTACTGACCATCTCACTGGGGAGACCAGACCAATAACAAACATATCCAGAAAGGGATCTGAGAGAAGACAAATTAGACACACTGAGGAAGTAACATGATCTCTTTGGGTCAGAAAAAAGTGCTGATTTAGGATGCTAGGGAACCCCAAACCTGAGGGCAGAGCAGAGAGCTCTCAGGGGCTCATCTCAGGGAACATCATCAAGATTCCACAAAGGGAAAAAAGAACTTTCCCCCAGCCAAAAGCTGTGAGTTACCACTTTACCACATAATCTAAGTTTGAGCCCACTTTGCCCTCAACTGTGTATGTGCGTTCAAATCCCACTTCAGATACAGTGTGTGTTTGTGTTGGGGCAGGGGTGCTTTGAACCAACTATTCGTACGATAAACTACATTAGAAAATATCCCTAACTAAAAGTTCATTAAGTCTGGATGGCTGGTGTTTATTGGAGCATACGTGGCATGAAGGCTTGTGAGTCACGGTCCTAGAAACCCCCCACCTCCTCATGGTACCCCTACCACCAGGAGGGAAGAAGTGGTCAACCATTCTTTGTCGGCCCAGCCTAACAAAGCAGGTAGGAGCTAGGAAACAGATCTGAGGAGGGTGCTGCATTAGAAAACTTTTCTGTTACTTTTTGATTCCTTTTACAGTGCCAAATATGATGCAGCCTTGGCAACAGTCCTACCGTTTTATGGTTAGACTCTAACAACAGGGGTTTGGTAGGCAGAAACTTAGGGCACCTTTGTCAGACATATTCTTCCTTTGAGGTAAACCAATTATGAGTCCCATGGGATCCCAAGATCCAGAATCTAAAGCATGCTTGTACAACCTGCATCCTCTACATCCTCTACATTGTCCGTGGGTCGCCCGAAATCCTTTGGTGTGCAGGTTGTGTGGGCCTGGTCTAAATGGAGGCTAGTCCCAGAAGAACTCAAGCAATGGGCAAGAGATCAGTCTTTTAAAGTAATGTAAATGTCTCCAATTCTGGTACTCCCCTTCTAGAGGGTCCTGAATTAAACCATTCAACAAGAACGTACTGAATGCCTCCCTTGCACAAAACACTCTGCCAGATGGTGGGGACTTTTTGTCTGGACCTGGGATTTCACTGGTGTGGAGAATTTCACGTGTGGAGATTTTCTTCTCATATGCATCTGTAACTTAGGGTCTTAAAGAGTTGTATTCAAATCATACCTCAGATACTCACTAGCAGTGTGATCCTAGGTTCAGTCACTTAACCTCTCCTGGCCTTACTTTTGTCTGAATAAAGCTAGACTTGATCTTCAAGGTTCCGTCTAGCTCTAAACCCATGGTGGAATAATAGGGGTGGAAACTGAGGAGAGACAGAACCTATAACACAAGTTGCCTGGAGGATCAAACACACACTCTTATTTGTTGGCATTTAAAACCTTTAACTAGCATAGCGCCTGGCATATAGTAGGTACTAAATAAATGCTTATTCCTTTCCCCTTCCTTGCCCCTCTCCCCTGCAGTTTGGCTAGACATTAGGGAGAATGAAAGGAAGTAATGTGTAATAAAGCTAGAGAGATGAGCTGGAGCCAGTTAAAGTGCCAGGCACTACGCCAAGAGCTTTATAAACCTCTCATCTGATCCTCACAACTACCCCTGGGGGGGGGGGGTGTGTGTGCTATTATATCCATTTTACAATTGAGGAACCTGAGGCAAACAGAAGTTAGGTGACTTGCCCATGGTCATACAGCAAATGTCTGAAGTTGAATTTGAACTCGGGCCTTCCTGCCTGCAGGCACAGTGCTCTACCCACTGCTCCCACTGTTCCTTGCACATAACATTTCACTTCTCTTCTAGCCTTGGCACAGGCTCTCCTGCACCTGAAACAAACTCTCTCTGTTCTTCTACTTCCTAGAATCCTTCAAGGTTCAGCTCAAAGTTAGCTCCAACATACCTTTCCTGATCCCCTAGATGCTAGTACTCTTCCCCTCCCTGAAATCACTTCATTTTGTAGAAACTTTATGTGTGTGTATATATATATATATATATATATATATGTATATATATATATATATATGTATATATGTATATATATGTTGTCTCCCCCAACAGAGTATAAGTTCCTTGAGGGCAGGGGATGTTTCATTTTTGTCTCTATAGCCCTAGAGCCTAGCACAGCACCTGGCACATGACAGCTGCTTATAGATACTTGCTGATTGATACAGTAATACAAGATAATTTGAGAAAGGAGAGGGCATTAACAGCAGAGGAGATCGAGGAACACCCTTGACATAAAATGATCTTATGTGAGCTTTGCCACCACTCGGTGAGGTAGGCATATTTTACAAAGGAGAAAACAGGTTCAGAGAGGTTGACGTGCCTGTGGTCACATAGCTAATAAGCATTGGAGGGAAATTTGAACCTAGGTCTTCTTGACTCCAAGTCTAGTATTAATTCCCTGAAGGCATGCTGCCTGAGCAGTTTAATGATGAATTCCAAGACATGTGGACCAGGCTGAGGGTGGGAAGCAGACTACTGAGGGGTTTTTGGATGCCAGCTGCCAAGCTGAAATAAACTGATCTTTTCTCTGGATGGTGTGAACACTGAAAATCCTGACCGTGGCATCCTGCAGGTTTTAGCCAAATAGCCTAGGGTGTCAGAGCTGGAAAAGGTAGGAAGTGGGGTGAGAAGGCAGGCAGCTGTCCTCTAACCCACACCTCTAGTTTTACTCCTTTGATTGGAAGGATAGCTGCCATGATCTCCTTTAGCATCTCACACCTGGAACTCTTTCTTTGGAGCAGGGTTTCTTCACAGTTTTTGTGTCATGGACCCCTTTGCCTGTCTGGTGAAGCCAATATTCTTCTCAGAATAATGTTTGCAAATGCATAAAATAAAACAAGATACACAGGATTACAAAAAGAAAACAGTTATATTGTATCAAATTATTTAAAAAGTTCAGTGGACCCCCAAAAAAGGGAAAAAAGAGCTCCCACAACAAAGCTGGGTGGGCTATGGCAGACTACTTCCTCCTCACTTCTCTGAAACCTCTTGGGGTAGGAAAAGAATTCTCGGAGAGGCCAGTTGGAAACAACAGCTGAGGTGGTAACCTGGGGTATCACCCAACCGGTGCCCTGAGAAAAACTAGAACAAAAAAATAAGCACCACCAGGGGGAGAAAATGTAAACTATCCACTCATAATAGGGTGGTTGAAGGACAATCTGGCTCTGGCTCTGGTGGCTGGTCCGAGCTGAGCCCCAGCCAGCCTAGAATTTACAGTAGCTAGCGACTACCGTAAATTTGGAGGGCTGATTTATTAACTCAGATCATTTATCATTTAAGCATTTATCATTAAATGACTCCCTGACTAACCAGGAAGCTCCTACTTTGCCTCTGTTTCTCTCTGTATTCCATTTTAACCAGGAGCATATTAAAAGAGACCCTAACAATGCAAGAAATATCCCCTCACACATCCTAAGGACCTTGACCTGTGTAACATGTATCTGACTATAAGGTAACATCTAAGACTGCAAAGGGCAATAGATTTTTGGGGAAAAAAAACCAGAGGCTTTATCAGAGTACTAAGTAGAAAAAAAATCACAGGTAACATGTACATAACACTTTAAATTTCACATACATTATTTCATTTGACGCTCACAGCAACCCTGTGAAGTACATGCTATTATCATATTCCCATATTCCAGAGGGAGAAACTGAGAGAGGATTTGAACTCAGGTCTTCCTGTCTCTTAAAGAGTAGCACTCTAGCTATCATGCCAACTAGTCACTTCAAAAAGTGGAGCTTTTATAAATAATATACCTTACCACTGTACAATGCTTCTTGGGATTCAAGGGGGCTGCCATTAGATGGGGGAATTGCTGGAAAGAGGGACCACTGTCTGCAAACCACCCTTATTGAGTGAATAGTCAGAGAATAAAGACCCTGAGTAAACATGATGAATAAAATAAGGGCGACTGATTTGAAAACCAACCATTTATGGCATACGCTAGACCAGGGGTTCATCACCTTTGGTATATATCATGGAAGCCTCTGGAGGTCTGGTGAATAATATTTTTAAATGCACAAAATACATAGGATTTCAAAGGAAACCAATTACATTGAAGTAAAGTGATGAAAATATCAAAAAGAACAAGTTTACTAGACTCCAGGTTGAGATCTCTTACTCTATGCCATGCTTAAAGAACTATAAATTATTTAGTTTCTGGCAGCAAGGTCATCTCTTTTATCTCCAAATTGCTCTCAGGCCCTTCATTTCATCTATCCAGTGATAAGAGAATTTAGTTGTAATGAAAATAGCAATCTGGGCTGCACATTAATAGGTAATGTGCAGCCATTAACAGATTGAGAATATCCAGAGTGCTCTGGAGGGACTGTATTAAACACAAGGAGGAAGAGCACATTATCATTCCTCCCTGATTCTTCATCTCTCCCCTGTTCCCATTTTCACCATAATATGAAATCAAAGAAAGGCCCAGTGGCTCCCTTGGACACTCTAAATAGCCAGATTTCAGCATTCTGATTTCCATATGGATTTGTAATAGATAATGAGGAGTTGGTAATCCATTGCCCAGATTGCTGTGACCTGCTTTTATAAACATAAAACCATCTTGCATGCATATGCATATCCAAGTGCTCTGAAATCATAAAAGCAGACTGACCAATTTGGCATACGTAACAACCAGAAACTGCAGTTCTACTTGAGAAAAGGTTTTGAGGAGAATGGTTGCACTGAAGCAGAAATGCCAACATAAATGGCCACCCTAGATCAATACCATAGTCTATCCCAGGGGTCTCAAAAGTGGGGCCACTGTCTTGATGCCAAAGGGTATTAATTAACCACAGGGTAGGAAAAGGGGTCCCATTTTACCCTTTCTTCAGTAGCCAAATGAGAGGCTTATTTACATCCCAGCCACACTTATCCTTATCCTCCCAACAGTTGTCCACTTCCCTCTACCCTTCTCAGTTGGGCATTGCCCCCTTCAGGACAATTATAACCTGTTACGTAGGGATTCATAACTGCCATTTGGAAAATACCCCTTTCTCCCAGCATGCCTTTCCCATGATCTTGAAATCACCTTGTGGCAGAGACAGGTGCCACCCAGTAGGCAGATTCTGTGCTCTAAGGCAATGACCAATGAAAAATCTCCCTGAAGATCTCATTACATCATCTTTTTCCCGAAAGCCACCCCTCTTCCAGACTTCTCTATTACTGTCAAAGACACCACAATCCTACCAGTTACCCAGTATTGCTTTTTGACTCACTTTTCTCAATCCTACATATTCCACCAGTTGCCAAATCTTGCCATTTCTACCCCTACGACCGCTCATATCTTTTGTCTTCTCTCTATTCCCCTAGTTCAGGCCCCCATCCCCCCATCCCTAGACTATTGCGTAAGTCTCCTGAATGGTTTCTCTGCTTTGTCTCTCCCTTCCCCAATCCATTTTCCATGTACCACTTGCCCGAGATTTTCCTAAAGTGTCAGTCTGACCATGTTACTCCCCTCCTCAGTAAACTCTGGTTACTACTTGATTCTAGGGCCAAATATTATTTTATCTAGATCTTATCCCTTTTTAATTTCTATTTTTTGTGTAAGTTTCATAATGTACATAATTGTTAATATAGGACCACATGCATGTAATTTACAAATAAGTTAATTATACACATATTGGAGGGGTCTGCACTAAATTTTTTTTTTTTACTCATAGGGGTACACAATCAAAAAACCTCAGAGTACTTTATTTATTTTCTCTGATAGTGGTACCAACGAAGGTTTATGGGAGTTCATGGTTATTTCTCTGATGTTAACCTCAAGAGATTAGGATTGTGCCACAAACGTCCTTTAATAATGCATCATGAATTATTATTCATGACTTTATGTTTTTGAATCTATATGTACTTTTAGCTTATACAACTGCTTGGGGGTAAGACATCCTAGTGCCTTTTCTTTTGCAATAGCCTTTGATGTTGCCCTTTCCTTTCCTCTCACTCCCCTCGTGCTAGGCCAAACCATCATCATCTCATACATGATCCCTTAGACATTTCTATCTTGCTTCTTCAGCCCTCAGTCCATTCTGTATGTTGTTGCCTGTTTTATTCTCCTAAAACTCTGAACTCATTAAGACTCAGCTAAAAAAAGAAAGAAAGAAAGAAAGAAAAGCTGTAATGGTTCCTCATTGCTTGACTAAAGAGTTTAAACTTCTAACCTGGTAGTGAAAGTCTTCCACATTTAATACAGCAGATCTGACCAAGCTGGTTTAGTATCTCAGGTTGGAGACTGGAATGAAATGAGACAACGGTAGAACTGACAATTAACAAAAGCAGATCTACTTGGCCACAGTAAGGGAAGGACATTCAGAATAAGAAAAGGTTCTCCACCTAGCATACAGTCTTTATTCCCCGGCTGTGTGCTGCCCATGATGCTTCAACAAAGCATGATGGAAGACCTATAGTTCCTAATGACTTTTTTTTTTTTAAACTCAGGTGACCAGGAATCAATTTGTCAATTGCCAGAGTTTTATAGTCCTCTGAGCCAAGTAAGTCTCAAGGACGTTTTTAATATCATTTAAGGAAAAGAACTAGTGTAGCATCCATGTCTGAGGGACCCTAGTAGATACTTCGACCACACGTAACCTATTTCCCATTCCTTCCCAACTTAAAGTGATCTAGACTCCTCAATGTCAGACCCCACTGTCTTTGCCTGCCCTGTCTCTCTACCCTCCTCCTCTTTATCCCTTTTCTCTTATTTTTAAGTCAATATGGACTCAAGGTCCTTTGCCACCCTGGCTGTTCTCCTGTGGAACCCTCCACTTCATTAATGTCCTGAAACTGTGGTGTCCCCAAACTGAACACAATATTGCGGGTGTGATCTGACCCAGAGTACAAAGGGACTCTCCCCTCCTTATTTCTGGAAGCAGTGCTTCTTTTAATGCAGCCTAAAATCACATTAGCTTTTTTCGGCTACGGACTCACTGAGCTCACAATTAAAACTTTTTTTTTCAGACAAATTAAAATGCCTCCACTATCCTGTACTTTTGAAGTTGGTATTTTTGAATGCAAGTGAAAGAATTTACATTCATCCCTAATAAATTTCATCTTCACTAGTCTGTTGAGATCTTTTTGGTGAGTGAGAGCATTGCATTGAGGGAAAGGGTGCTTTGACCAATCAATAAAAATTTGTTAAGTATCTACTTGGCATCAGGCATTGTATCTTCACACCTGAATGGGTCTCTGATCCCCCTACCAGCATGATGCATGACAGGCCAGGCATTCGCCTCAGAGGACAGAGAAAGGCTGTGCTACGTGGCAGGACCAAATATCTAGAGACTGATAATCTTTGGCTTGTGGTGGGAAGAGTACTGGATGTGGCAGCAGAGGATCTGGCTTTGAATCTTAGCCCCTGCTAGTTGCTGACTGTGGGACTGTGAATTTGCCTTTGTAGGCCTCAGTTTCCTCATAGGTAAAAAGAGAGAGTTGGACTGGATGGCTTCTGAGGTCCCTTCCAGTGCTAGGTCTACAATCCAAACTCAACCAGAGTTAATTGTATTATTACTCTCCCAATCCTCCACATACGAGTCCCATCATCTGCTCTATGTTCCAGTCAAACTGAGCTCCCTGCCATTCCCAAACTTGGCATTTTAATCACACCTACCCCCATGCCCGTGGGCAGAGAGGCCTGTGCCTGGAGTGCCCTTCCTCTTTACCTCATCTTTTAGACTCCTTTGTTTCCACCTCCTACTGGAAGCCTTTCCTAAGCCTCTTATTTGTTAGGGTTCTCTCCTTCCTCAAATTATTATTATTTTTTTTACAGGCAGATGGGTGGTGTAGTAGATAAAGCATAGGACTTGTATTCAGGAGACCTGAGTTCAAATCCTGCCACAGAAACTTACCTGGCTATGTGACCCTGGTAAGTCATTTAACCTCAGTTTCCTTATCTGTAAAATGGAGATAATCATATCACTTAACTTACAGAGTTAACTCTGTAAGTTACACAGATCAAATGAGATAACAGATGTAAAGTGTTTTGCAAACCTTAAAAGACTATATAAATGCTAGCTAGTATTATTTTTTAATTTACTTACTTGTATAAATAGTGAAACATCCCAGGAGAACATAAGCTCTTTAAGGTCAGGCCTGTTTTTTATTTTGTCTTTCTGTCTTAAGTACCTAACATGGCATCTTCACACAGAAGGCACAATTTTTAAAAAATGCTTGTTGAATTGAATACGTGACATGATATAAGTGTAATATTAAACATAATAATAATAGCAATAATAGCACTTTAAAGTTTGCAAAATATGAAAAAAAAAGGATTTTTTGTTCCTTTCTTTAGAAATAATCTAAGTCATCCTTTGTTGTAATCCCGACTTTCAAACTGGTTTTTGTTATCCGAGGACCAGTCTGCAGTGACAGGGAAATGTGTTTCTGACTTGCCTATCACACAAGAAAGTCATGGCTGGGAGGTATTATAAATATAAACCCTGAAAAAAAAAAAGCTACACAAAAGAAAGTATAGAACAATTAAATGTCAAATACAACTTTAATTACTTTTCATAATCATTTCCAAACTTAAATAAGAATGTAGGGTACTTGTACCCCACATTCTGCCACCTGTATGGACTCCATCAGTTTTACATATTTCTCATACACCCCAACTTTTTAAAGGAAAAAAGATCTTTACCTTGCTGCATAATTATCTCCCAATAAGCACCTGCTTTCAGCAGCAGAGACCCCAAACCTATGAAGGTACAGCAAGAACATTCTTCCTTGACATCCAATGTTGGATTTAGGGGACTTTACGTACAAAACTCTGGCAATATTTATCCATTCATATCATCTACAGGATTCATATTATTGCTGTTTTGGGCGGGGAAGAGGGATAAGAATTTGATCTCTGCCTTTGGGGCTTTCACAAACAATAGTGCCGTCTCCTCACGCTGGTCAACACGGACGGGCACCATTCTCCTGGCTTGCCTAATACTGGCTGAATTCACAGAAGTACTACTGCTTCTGAGCTATTCCTGGGGTTTGTCTGCCTGGAGGCTGGGTGACAGGAGAAGTATTCATTCTATTTTTGCTACTCCCTAGAAGGATGCGTTCCCTTTTCTATAGGAATGAAAATCTTAAAATGAAAACTTTCAAACCCTCTCCAGTTTGGTCTGATCAGTAGGTGGGTAAGCAGAATGGCTCCCTTAGCTACCATGGTCTCTGATAAAGTCCCATTAAAATTTCAAGGGTTATCTGCCCTTTTAAATTCTAATTAACTAAAGGATGCTGGTGCTAAGAGCCATATATCCTGTCACAAGAGACAAATAATGACCTTGGTTGCCAAGGTTCACTGCTATCAGGGCAATATTAGCAAACTTCTAACATTCCCATCATCCCTTTGGCAAAAATATCTACGGAAAAAAAGGAGGAAATAATTTAACTAAATATAGTAAGCACAAAGTGCATAAAGGATTGGAAAAACCTTTTCATTAAATCTGGCCCTATTAATTAAGCCTAGCAAAATGTTTGTAAAAATGTTATCAACTGTACATAGTAGTTATATTCTATACTATTCAGGGTTTCTTGAAAGAAAAGAGGAAGACTCTGAACATTGGTCTAATATTAGTCAGTTGCCTTGAAATACTGTTTTAAAACCAGAATGTACAAGTTATACCTTGGAAAACATAGCAGAAAATAAAAATCACATAGAAATACAAAAGTGGAAGTCAGAAAGTCAATCAGTGCAACTAAACAGATGTTTGCTTGTAGTTCTTGGTATCCAAAACCTTTTTCCCACACATTGAGCAGATGCCTGAAATAAAAGAAAATAAGGCATACATCATGTCATCAGTCTCTGTCATAACAGCAGCTGCTTGGTTTCTTTAGGGAAATTCTGGAGATCATGAAGTTTTATTTTATCAGAAAGAGAGTAAGAAAATGGAGACTTTTAGCTGTGGCCAAATTCTACGTTAGATATTCTTGACTTTTAGAAGGAAAAAAATGAGGTATCAGTGTTTATTAATGGATATGTCCCTTTGTACAGTCACCCAATCAGTCCTGATTGTAGGTATAAAGTTTTCTATAAATGCAAGACAAGAATGAAACAAACTTACCCTTTTTGTAGGCACAGCCTTGGCAGTAATGAGAACCTGGCTGATGCACAGAACTTTTACAAATTCTGCAAGTGGAGAACTTATTCTTTCCATATGGGTCAAATCTGGATAAGGAGAAAAAAAGAGAAAAGATACACATAGCTACCGATGTGCAGGAGAACTTCATACTAAACTTCCTGTGTAATGCTTTGCTCTTGGTTTAAGACTTCTTATGAAAATATACAGTGAGAATCAACCATAATGATTACTGAGTACCAGTACTGCCAGACCAGGCAGAGAAGACCTGGGATCAAATTCTGCCTTGGCCCTTACTTGTAGTGTGACCTTGGACAAATCAGTTACCATCTCTGAGCCCATTTCCTCATCCATAAAATGCAGATAATAATTACCTATGGCATGTGCCTCACTGGTTGTTGTAAGGCCCAAATAAGGTAATACAAGTGCTTTGCAAACTTTAAAATGATACGTCAGTTAGAAACTTCTCTAAGTAGAGGTGGCAGAAGATATTAAGTTGGTGATGAAACTGTAGCTCTTGTTTTGTGAGTTTGTTTTTCCAAAAACGGATGGCTTTAGCTACATATAAAATATAAGAAACATGTGATCTTTGCCTTCAACAAGCTTGATTTATTCAACTTTAATGATACTGTTTTCAGGGTTTACTTTATTTTACTTGGTACAAACTTGAAAGCATGAATGAAATTAGAATAACTTAAGACAGATACTATGTTTTATGTACATTTAATACATCTTTAAATTGTATTTTTCTAAAAGTGGGATCTCAGAATAATTTTTCTAGCTTCAGAATACCATAGAATTAAAGATATAGAAAGCTGCACAATGTGGGAGCCAATGGTAATACAGAGGAGGGCAATGAATCAACAAAAATAATATAGACCAGTAGTGTCAAATTCAAAGGGCTGCATATCGACTCAGAAAACAACAAATTAACAGTACTTGTGTTGTATGGTATTTTTATTTATTTTGTTAAACATTTCCCAATTGCATTTTAATCTTGTTCAGGCAGAACTCAGGCCCCAGCTGCAAGGTGGCCCTGTTCACACCTCTGACATAAAACTGACATATTTTGCATATTAACATGAAGTCAATACATGGGTTGAAATATAGGTCACATCCCTAAAATGGTTAACTATTTGAATGGAAAGAAAACATAAATAAGTTAACACCAATTTTAGGCCTTGTAGATTTTATACAAGATTTTGACGAAAACTTTGGTTTATGTTTGGACCAATACAGTATTTTATTAGTGGTCTGTATCCTAGAACAAAACTAGAAAAGGAATGCAATAATCTTGTCTTCTAGTAGAGTTATAAGAAGGGTGCAGCATTAATTTTTCATGTTTGGGAAAAGAGAACATACAAATATAGCAAGTTTAGCAGAAATGTAACATATAAGTAGGGAGAGCATATAAGTGATGACAGCTTACCCTCAAGCTGGCACCAGCAAGGCATGCCAACAAACAAGTGGCATTATGTACCAGGATTTTCCTATTCCTACTATGGACTTATATGCCAGAAATACCTTTGTCATAAGCGCTCATCAAATATTTGTACTCAATGGGTTAACATTAGGAATAATGAAAATTTCCCTTGCAACTCCAAGGCTCTGCTGCTTACCTTGCTTTCTTTGAAGTCAAAGCCTTGTTTTCATTTAATTTCCTTCCACCACTTTCTACGCACAAACAAAACAGAAATATATTTCAGTTCATTATATAATACCAACACGGTTGGTTAAAAAGTTTATTCTTTGAAGTGTTGCTTTAGGTCAAATATCCTTCATGGAAAAACCCCAAAAAACCTGATTTAAAAGTCAGATTTTAAGAGCCCACTTGAATGATTTTATTTATGAAGTAATAAAAATTTGTGGAAAAGAGCCAACTGTACCTTCTGGATGTCAGACAGTACTTCAGGAATGAAACCATATTTAACCTAATTAGTTCTGGGAGCACCGGGACAATTAGCATAGTGCTGGGCACCTTGTGTGCTCCATAAACATATGATGACAATAAAAATTTTTTCATTCATTCACTAAACAACTACTTTCCAATAAACAACTAATTTCCAATAAAATTAAGTTCCGTGTTTTAATTGAGGTTGCTTTTTTCATTCAAACAATAATCAAACTAGGAAGCCAAGACTAAGTCCAATTTCTATAGTGCTTTAAGTTTTACAAAGTGCTTTCGAGAGTCTAAAGTGTTACTCCTCCACTTGAAGATGAAGACACATGGCGTTTAGAGCTTAAGTACCCTGCAAATAATCATACCACTACGAAGTGTCAGAGAGGCTTTCACTTCACGGAGCCTTTTCCACTGATACCCACGGCCTCACAGGAGGCCACATTCCTCTACTCATAACATCCTTGCCACAAAACAATGACCCATCTCTCTTGTCAAAGGACGTACTACTCTAAGTAAGTGAAACCAAGCCAAAAACCGGAGAGGAAATAAAATTCCTTAATGGCTTCTTGTTCTGACTTTTCACAAATCATTTATACTCTGCATTTCAAAGACACAGGGATAATACATATAAGACATACCTCCTAATAGACGTCCTAATAGATTGAATTCTATGTTTTAATTGAGAAGCCTGAATGAAAACACCATGGAATTGTCATGGGTAACTATATTCAAATATTCAATGAATTTTAAAAAAGATATTAAATACTTTGCAAGATACTGTCTACACCGTAAAAGTGGAATTAATACATTATTGAAAACAGTTGAATTCTGATGTTAGTAGAATCCGCATTTAGATTTTCTCAAAGATGCAGTACCTGTAGTGTTCCTTGCTCCATCCTTCCAAGTATCTGGAGTAATAACAGTACCAAGTTTCTTTTCACCTATTATGAAAACAAAGGAAATTGGGGAAGTGTGGGACTATTGCCTAGCATGAATTACTACCTTCAAGAGAATACAGTGAAGTAACAATATTCTTGGGTCTGGGACAGAGGTGTCAAACACAGCTTCATGTGGCCCACGGTTCTCCTAAGTGCTACCCAAAAGAGATTAAAATGTAATTGGGAAATATTTAAGAAAATAAATAATATACAATGAAACACAGATAATATTACATTTTTAAAAAAGTCACTATGCAGTTGCAGAGATCTTTCTGTATGATCTATTGGCCCAGCACTTCTACTTAAGTTTGACACCACTGTTCTAGGATTCACAGTAATAAAGAGGGGCATACTACAGTAAAATGCAATAGCACCAATTGACAGAGACAAGAGTAACGTATGTATTATAAATACAGGTCTTCCACAATTCAGTAAGAGATTCCTGTGTATATACTTTATGAGGGATATAATTTATATAAGGGATGTAAGGGATACAGTTTAATTTTCAGTATAATACTTTCTAGAAGAGCAAGGGATATTACAAGGATTCTCGGGTTCCAAGTTCATTCACCTTCCCTTCCATTGTGCCCTCCAGGACCCCAATTTTGTGTTAACAAACTCTCCTCTCATAGATAGCTTCCTCTCATACTCTATCCATCTTCTAGTGTTCACAGAAACCTTGTTCTCTCAAGAGGAAACTTTTCCAGTGGTAGTTTGTCTTTTCATGCTGCCCCAAAGTGGGCAGGACTAGGGTCCCTGCCATATAAGCTAAGTTAGTTTTTCCCTAAAAGCAATGACGCTGTCCCCAAAACTTGGCTGGCTGAGGAGACTATGGCTTGAGGAGTTGATTCAACTTCCTGTTTGCCTAAGGCCTTGCCACAGCAGTTTGGACTAATTCTTCCCTTTATAGTCTTGATCCTATAATTAACCAGTTCAATAATATATTGCCCTTTGTCCTAGAATTCTTTGCTCCCTTATCTACTGCTGTTTATGAACTGCCAATCCCCCATCCTGGGTTACTGTTTTCTTCCTCCCTGTCAAATTTCCCTTTTCTGATTCTATCCCTAAATTGCTGGAAGATGTCCCAACCACCATGGTGACTAGGTCTATTATGTCTTCATATTACAGAATCTAAGATGGGACCTCACTGCTACAAGGTAATCTTTTCCATCTTCTCTGATTCCACAGCCTGTTATACTGGGAAAGCATTGGGTTCCAGCTGGTATCTGGGTAAGTATACGATGGCTTGAACTCTTACCTTCTCAAGTCAGTCAATAAATGTTTATTAAGTGTCTATTATGTACTAGACACAGTGCTACGGGCTGGGGATACAAAAAGAGGCAAAAGTCAGTCTGCCCTCGAGGAGCTCACAATCTAGTGAGGCAGATTACAAACAAATATATACAGGACAAACTTTTAGCTGGGACTTAAAGGAAGCCACGAAAGTCAGTAGGCAAATTTTTGGAAGATGTCCCACCAACACGTTGACTAAGTTCATTATGTCTTCATATTATACATCTAAGGTGAGTAGCATTTCAGGCATGGAGAGGCAGCCAAAGAAAATGTCCTGAACAGAGAGACAGAGTGTCTTATTCATGGTAGAGCAAGGAAGTCAGTGTCACCACATCAAAGAGTAGGTGGAAGAGAGTAAGATTTCAAAATAAGACTGGAAAGGTAGGAGGGGGCTAGGTTACGAAGGGCTCCGAACACCGGACGTTTTTGTATTTGTTCCCAGAGGCAAAAAGGAGCCAATGAGTTGGGGGTTGGGGGGAGTGATGTGGTCAGACCTTCACTTTAGGAAAACCACTTTAGTGGCTGATTGGAGGTTGGATTATAATAAGAAGAAATTTGAGGCAAGCAGATCCACTAGCAGGCTACTGCAACAGTAAAGACATAAAATGATGAGGGCCTGCATCAGGATAGTGGCAGTGTCAGAGGAGGGGTGGGGGTGGGATGTATTGGAGAGATGTTACAAAAGGAAAAGTGACAGGCCTTGACAACAGATTTGATATGGGGGATGAGAGATAGTGAAAGATAAAGCATGACTCCAAGGTTGTGAGCCTGGGGAACTAGGATGAATAGTGTTGCCCTGCAAAGTAAGAGGAAGGCAGGGTTTAAGGGGAAAAAGAAGGAGTTGTTTTGGACATGTTTAGTTTAAGGCGTCTATTGGACATCCAGTTTGAAATGTAAGAGAGGCAGTTGGAGGTCAGCAGAGTCTGGAGGAGGAATGGTAAATTTGAGAATCATCAGCCTAAAGATTGCAATTAAATCCATGGGAGATGGTAAGATCACCAAGTGAAATACTACAGAGAGAGAAGAGAAAGGGGTCAGGACAGAACCCTGAGGGACACCTACAGTTAGAGGAAGTGATCTGGAAGAGGATCCAGCAAAGGAGACTGAAGAGTGGTCTGACAGGTAAGAGGAAAATCAGGAAAGAGGGAGTGGTGTCCTGAAAACCTAGAGGGAAGAGAGTATCAAGGAGAAAAGAGTGATCAACCGTGTCAAAGATTTCTGAAAGGTCAAAGAGAATGAAGACTGAGAAAAGGCCACTGGATTTGGCAACTGAGAGGTCAGTGGTAACTTGGGAGAGAACAGTTTCTGTGGAATGTTAAGGTTGGAAGCCAGATTGTAAGGAGTTAAGAAGAGAGTGAGAGGACAGAAAGCATAGGCTACTCTCTCCCCCTTGAAAGGGGAAACTTGCTGCCTAATTTATTTAGCAAAGAAAAAACAAAACACCCGGCCATATGTCACAGGCCCAAGCTATCGCCTACACAAATGTCCACTCACCAAAGCTTTCAGTCCAAAAATAGTTCAAGAGGCTTTAAATGACCCTTGTTGTCAGCTATTCATTTAGATATTTCCACACCCAGTTTCACCTGACTACTGAAACCACAGAACTAAAAATAACTGAAAGGGCAAGAAAGAGTAGACCCTTTTCTTAGGGCTATTATTAGGAGGAAGCACCAGTGATAGTCTGGACCAAGTTTGGCACAGCAGTTCAGAGCCATTCCTTATAAAGACCTACTACCTCATGGTCCTAACCCCTACTTTAACCTCAGGTATTGTACTTCTCAAAGGCTTTGGAACCAAGTCCAGTCAGGCCAAGAAACGATCTTACAATGCTTCTGGGCCTAGCTCACCCTACCTCACTACTACTGGCTAAAAGTCTTTATAATGGGCCACTTATCAAGGATGCAGCCTAGAGACAAACGAGTATAAGTCTTGAAGAAGGCTGCTTTTAATAACAGTTCAATTATCACATAATTTAATATCAAAATCAGTAGTGTAGATAACAAAGGTTCATTTCTGACTCGACCAAAGACTAGGTGAGTGACCCTGAGCATTTAGCCTCACCTGTCTTTGTGCCTACAAAACTGGGGTGCTAATCCTCGGGCACCCAATCCCCATCTACATTCACAAGTAAATTTGGATAATTATAGCATACCAATAATAATTTACATGTGAACAGCACTTTAATGTTTGCCAAGGGCTTTCCTTGAAAGCACCTTGTGAGGTAGATAATACAAGCTTTATTGTCACTGTTTTAGAGATGGGAAACTGAGGCACAGATTCCTCATGGTACCTGCTGAAGGTTATGCAATGAGGAAGTATCAAAAATGGGACTGGAATTCAATCTTCTGATTGCTCCTTCTACTACAACACTGTGCAACATAAACTGTATCCGTGGGCCGGGTTTGTAGGGTTTTTCTCCCTCATAAAGTACATAACCCACAAGCATGTACCAGGCACTATGCTAAGTGCTGAAGATAAGGATATGAAGAATGAAACAACGCCTACTTTCAAGGAGCTTACATTCTAATGAGGAAGACAATAAGGATGTATGTAAGTAAAAGGTGAATAAGTACAAAGTAGTTAAATACAAGGAGTTTGAAAAGACACGCACTAGCAGCTGGAGGGATCAGGAAAGACTCCATGCAGCCAGAATCAAGCTCTAAAAGAAGAGGTATGTGTCATGACAACTTTGTTCCTGGTGATCCTTAAAGTTCTGGATATGACTGATCTTACCCTTATCTCTAAGTCAACACTGAGTTAAAATAATTCCAGTTACTAATCAGAAGGGAAGTGTCTAGAATCCTGCCTTATAATATCCAAAGCACTTAAATAGAACTGCATGTTAGGGAACAACCCCTAAAAAGCAGTGAGCCTCAAAGTGGGGAGCATTAGATTTGTCACAGCTGATGCCTCATAGTATTAAAAGATTCATTTGTACCAAGTGGCTAGTGTGCTCGCAAGTAGGAGAATGCTAGGGTAGAAACTAGGTCTAACTTAGTTCTGTAGTTCGGGAAATTCACCTATCTCCCTAACTCTATTATCACCTAGAATGAGGGATAATTTACCTCACTCACAGTTACAATGAGATTTAACTATTAAAGATAAAATGATTTATCTGTAATCAAATTCATAGACAGAAATAATAGTCTAAGATTTCTTCATAAATATTGTACATTTATTTCAAAAAACAGTTTTCTATTTTGGCTTTTTTGGCGCCATCAAGTGACAAAACTGTGCAATGCTGGCAAATCAAATGAAAATATACGTAAAACATTGAGTAAATTAATACATTCTGAAAGTGAAACTAAGACCCAAAGCCATCACATTTTAAAAGAAAATCATTTATTCTTTGGTTATAATATTTAAGGTGCTAGAGATTTTATGTAAGAGTTCAATGTCTATTTTATACATTTACTTGATCATTTGTCTAATTTGAAGTTAGTTCTTTCTTGACCCTGTGCATTTGTCTTAGAAATGTTTTCTTTGTAGCAAATAGAGGACTAATTTTTGGCTATATGATCCTACCAAAGTGAAATGTGAAAGAAGAAGTAGTAAAAAAATTTCCCGAAGCATTAGGCTGTAATAAAGAGCAGTTAAAAACAGTTGCTTGCAGCCAAATTGGTGGTAAATGTTCAAGGCAACAGCTAAATGCATTCATCCATCCACTTATCATCTGCTTCCTGAACAAAGACATCTAATGAGGTGAAGAGTGCAGGACCAAAATCAAACCACACCAACAGCAGCTCAAATTTACATACTTTATAGTTGGTAGGGGTTGGGTTGGGTGGTTACCTTATTTCTCATGGGATCACTTCCCAGCATGTTTAGCTCAGAGTGAATATAAATAGTATTGTTTCTGTTTTGGCCAGAAACCCTGAGAGTCTTCCCCTCTCAGATTGATTTTTTTTTTTTGGCCCAGGTAAAAGGGGCTATCTTTTGCCTCATTTCTCATCTAGCCTTAATCGCTGAAAGGGCATTGCCTCAGACAAACTGAGACCTGGGAAAGACTTTAGCTTGAAAAGGCTAAGGTCTCCCACTGCTTCCAGAGCCATTTCCAGCCGTCCTGACCTATGTCTTGCCACTGGACTCAGATGACTCTGGAGGAGAAAGTGAGGCTGGTGACTTTGCACAGCCCTGCCTCACTTAAATTCAGTTCACTTGCATGTCAAGACATCACCTTCCAGATGTCATTGGTCTTCTTTGAAAACGAAAGAGAAACAACAACTTCCACATACATCCTGCTCTCCCTCTTCCCTTACCTGCTGAGTTCTCCCTTATAACAATTTTTAAGGAAAAACCTTTAAGATTTATAAAGCATGTCATATAACAGCAAGTCAGAACCTCTTCTGAGTGTCAATTTCCTCCTTTGTAAAATGGGAAAGTACTTTCAGTAGCCACTTTACAGAATTGTTGTGAGCAATGTACCTTCAAGTCACTGTATAAAGGAGAGGTGTTATGTGAGAAAATGTACTAGATGTAGCAATGTCTACATAAAGACAAATGAGGCCAGCAAGGAGTTTAAAATCCAGTATTGTAGTTAATCCAACTATATACAGTGGACTGTAATAAGTGCCATCACTCACTTCTTTCTTTCCATGGATCCTTCAGCTAAAAGACAGCCAATTGAGGGAAGAGCCTGCTGTTTATTCTGTCATTATCTCCCTGGAAAGTGTAGGTGCTTAATAAAAGCTTATTAAGTTGAACTCTGGGAATCTCCTCTATTCTGTTAGCCTATTTTGTGGTGATCTTTACCTCACCTGAACTCAAAGCTCCTGCGTTTGTTATATTATCATTTGTATTGCTAATAAATTTATCTATGCAGCACTTATCTTATGCAATCTCCCCAACTATATTATAAACTCTATGAAGGTGGAGACCATGACTTATCTTTGAATCTACTCCTACTCAGCAGACTAGGCACTTAAGTATGAAATAAGCATTCAAGTGTTTAACAAAGAAAAATTGGTCTCCATTGTTCCTCTAGTCACTCACATTACTGCCTTCTATCCAGATGAAAATTCGTATAGTTATTGTCATTCCTTTCGATGTATAGCTTGTATTATATAATGCAGTTAGAGCACAAGGGTGTTCCCAAAAAAGGTGGGAACATGAGATAAGTCAAACAACAATGATTTAAAGTAAGAAGCAATAAATGCAAAGAAAAACCCAAAGTACCATGAAAAATCTGAAGGAAGATTACTTTTACCTGGAGGGAGTGGAAAAGAGAAATAGGAAAAGCTTTAGGAAGGATTTGGCACCTAAAAGGTTAGTTAGGCAATAATGTAAAAGATGGACTGCTAAGAGACCATTTGGAAAGCTATTACAATTATCTAAGCAATAGTGAAAGGCCTGACCAGTGATGGAGGCAGCAAGAGTGGAAAGGAAAGAATGGATGCTAGTGAGAATGTAAAGGCAGAATCAATATGTTCTGATTAAAAAAACAAAAAGCAACTGATTAGATGGTGGGTGTGAGGGAGAAGGAAGAATCAAAGATGATACTGAAGTTTCCAGTTTGGAAAACAAGGAAGGTGGTGGTGCCATCAGCAGAAATAGAGTAGCTGGAAGGTAGGTTTTTTGAGGGGAGGAAAATGAGTTCACTCTCAAGCATGCTGAGTCTGAGGTGTAAGGGTGGGGGAAGGACACCCAAAGGAGTTATTCTGTAGCCTTTTGAACATGTTAAACAGGTTGCAACATTTTCTCCAGAAGGCCACTGTTAAAACCACAGATTAGTTTACAGGATTAATTTATTGTCCATCATAATTTACCTGGCCAAAAGCAATCTCTTCCCCTTACTACCATTTCTAGCACCTTCTGTACCATATATACTGGAAATGCTTATATTCACTATAGAACCATATTACATATGGCTTTTACACTGTTCTCTGACCTTTTCAAATGTATTAACATCTGAGTTTGGAAGTTCCAGCTCTCTCCCAAGCATTGCATGACCTAAGGCAAATCTCTTCACTCTCTAAGTGTTAGTATCTTCATCTGTGAAAAAGGGTGATTAGACTATAAGATCTCTAACATTCTAGGAATCAATCTTTGCAACAGGGAATTCAGGGACATATCTGATAATTGTTTTATATGTTTATATCTTTCACAGTGCCTAGTACAGCACTGTGATGCTAGTACAGCATTAGGCACATATTGGTATTCAATAAATATTTGTGGAATTTAGCAAAGTGCTTAAGAGATAAAGTAGGTAGACAAGGGGTGACATATCATAGGAATGGAAGAAAAGAAAAAAAATGTTTAGCTAGAATCCCTCAAAGGGAGGGAGCATGGTGGGAGAAAGAAAGGAGAAAGAAATGGAGCTGAAGTCACAGACAACAATTGAATTTATCTCACAATTTTGTTTCTGGCAAGCCCTAATCCCATTTTCCCTGCTCCTTATTTCTGTGGGAAACAAAATCATACTCTTACTTCCATTAAGTTGGATGAAACAAGAATATAATAATATTAAATCAACAAATATTTGCTGAGTACCATTCCACTCCACCAAGGCTCCTGCCTTCTTTGGAAAGTAGTGAAAGGCCATTCCATAATGTACCATTCTCCTGCCTTTACAGAAAAGGAAGAAAATGCCATTCTAACCTGCTTCCTGTCAGACCTCCTGTCTTGGGGCAAAGGGGAGTATACCATTCCTTCAGTTCCCAGCATGTCTCCCATCACGTGAACCGCTTAAGGCACCCATGCACCCAGGTTTTCACCGTGAGGCCAAACCCCTATAGAAAACCCATCTGAATTCATTTCTTAATTAACAAACTCCCACCAGTCATACCCTCCCCATACCCAGCAATTCTGAACCCCAGACTGTAATCATTCAAACTCCATTCTGCATCTAGTACTGACACACCAGTCCTATTCTCTACACAAAACCCCCCGTGTCTCACTCTAATGCTACCTACCACTTCCACTGTGTTCTCTGGAATGCCTGTTCCATAGGTAACAAACATGCTTAAATCTTTGCCTTTCCCACTTATTCTCATGGCCCACTGAGAACTGGATCCCTCTGATGATACAGCCTCCCTGGCCTCCCTTTCCACTTTCACCCATTTCCTCCATTCCCTCCCCTTTCTTCCTCCTCCCTGCATTGAGATGGGTAAGTTGAATATTCCTTGCTCCAGACTGCCAATTTCAGGTTCTCCCTCTACCATCATCATGCAGTAGCTTCTATTCCTTTAACATTCACTCAATCCCTATCTACCACCCAATCAAAATTCTGGTAGTTGTTATCTTTCTTTTGTTTTAACTTTAACAAAATTATTTATGTTTAGTTTGCAACATTCACTTTCATAAGATTCTGAGTTTTAAATTTTCTCCCCTTCTCTCCCTCTTCACTCCCCAAGATGATGTGCAATCTGATATAGTCTCTACGTATACATTCATATTAAACATTAGTCATATTGTAAAGAAGAATTAGAACCAATAGGAGGAACATGAGAAAGAAGAAACAAAACAAAACAAAAAAAAGAGAGCAAATAGTATGTTTCGATATGCATTCAGACTCCATAGTTCTTTCTCAGATGTGGATAGCATTTTCCATTAGAAGTCTTTTGGAGTTGTCTTAGATCCCTGCATTACTGAGAAGAGCTAAGTCTACCAAAGTTAGTCATCACACAATGTGGCTGTTACTGTGTACAATATTCTCCAGGTTCTGCTCACTTCACTCAACATCAGTTTATATAAATCTTTCCAGCTTTTTCTGAAGTCCTGCTCATCATTTCTTATAGCACAACAGTATTCCATTACATTCATACACCACAACTTGTTCAGCCATTCCTCAACTGATGGGCGTCCCCTCAATTTCCAATTCTTTGCCACCACAAAAAGAGCTGCTACAAATATTTTTGTACATGTGGTCCTTTTCCCATTTTCTTGATCTCTTTGGGATTCAGACCTAGAAGTGGTATTGCTGGGTAGTTGTAATCTTTCTGCCTCCAGGACACTCTCCTTCTTTCCTCAGTGAGTTCAGTACCTGGATCACAATGTTTCTCTCCTCCCAAACTCTTTCCCTCATACTAGTGGACTTCAACATATACACTGATACTCTCTTAAACACCTTAAATTTACAGCACCTCTATGCCCAAAGGGCTATCATACCCTTTGATCCAGCAATTACCACTACCAGGCCTGTATCCCAAAGAGATTATAAAAAAAGGGAAAAGATTTACATTTACGAAAATATTTACAGCAGCTCTTTTTGTGGTGGCAAAGAATTGGAAATTGAGGAGATGTCCATCAATTGGGGAATGGCTGAACAAGCTGTGGCATGTGAAGGTAATGGAATACTGTTGTGCTATAAGAAATGATGAGCAGGCAGATTTCACAAAAACCAGGAAAGACATAAACTGATGCTAAGTGAAGTGAGCAGAGCCAAAAGAACACTGTATACAGGAACAGCAACAACGTATGACAATCAGCTATGATTGGCTTAGCTCTTCTCAGCAATACAATGATCCAAGACAATTCCAAAATATTCATGACGGAAAATGCTATCAACAATCAGAGAAAGAACTATGGAGTCTGACTGCAGATTTAAGTATATATACTACTTTCATTTATTTTTGTTTTTTCTTTCTTGTGGTTCTTCTCTTTTATTCTGATTCTTCTTTTACAACATGACCAACGCGGAAATATGTTTAACATGATTGTACACTGTATAACCTGTATCAGATTACTTGCTGTCTTGGGAAGGGAGGGGAAAAATTTGGAATTCACAATCTTACCAAAAATGAATCCCAAAAACTATCTTTACATGGAATTGGAAAAAATAAAAGACTATTAGGTGGGGAACAGGAAATGAAGTAATTTTTCTTAGGCACAGATCTGGAAAAAAAAATTCAGTTCCTTAATTTAATCATTTTATATGATCTATTCCACCACCCTACTTCAGCCACACATAAAGATGGCCATAACCTTGCTCTAGTCATCACCCACAAATGTACTATTTCCAATGATAATGACCTCTTGAAATTTCCTTATCTGATCACAATCTATTGTCATTCTGCCTCTTTCTCTGTCATACAATCCCAAATCCTGTTCTTTATCCAAATTGTGACCTCCAATTCCTCAACCTCTCAGTTCTTTCCCAGGCCATCATTCCTACACTAGCTACATCCTCCTTTCTTCCCCATTGTGACCCCTTGGTGAACCAGTTCAACTCTACACTCTCCACTTCAGCTGAGTCCCTAGCCCTTATCATATTAGTTTTGGCCTTGGATCACTCCCATTATCTGCTGCCTTAGTTTCTACTCAGGTGCTGATGAACAAAGCAAATTTAGACTCCATGGAAGGAAAAAAATCCCAAGAACTGGAGACAGACAAAAGTGTAACGGGCTGTCTTGGACTCTCTTCTCTTATTCCTCTATACTAACTCACTTGGTGATCTCACCCAATCTCCTGGACTCAGTTATCATCGTTTCTATGCTGATGATGCTCAGATCTACTTTTCCAGCACTAACTTCTCTCCTGACCTCCACTTTAGAATCTCCAACTGTTTATTAGACATCTCAAAGTGGATGTCTTGTAGATATCTTAAACTGAACGTGTCCAAAACTGAATTCATCTTTCCTTCAAATCTTCCCCTCTTTTTAACGTTTCTATTAAGTAATAATTAATTACTATTAACTAATTCCTATTACTATTAAACCATTATCTTCTCAGTCCCCCCCCCCAGTCTCCCTCAGTACCCCCTAGGCTCACAACCTAGATGTTATCCTGAGCTCCTCACTTTCACCCTCCCCCCATTACCCAATCTGTTACCAAGTACTACTGATTTTATCTTTGTGACATGGCTCATATATACCCT
The DNA here is from genome assembly GCF_011100635.1 of Trichosurus vulpecula. Classification (NCBI taxonomy): domain Eukaryota; kingdom Metazoa; phylum Chordata; class Mammalia; order Diprotodontia; family Phalangeridae; genus Trichosurus; species Trichosurus vulpecula. The sequence continues at coordinate 345,894,557 of NC_050575.1, forward strand.
CTTCTTTTCTCTGCCACTGTTACCACCCTGATGCTGGTCCTCATCACCTCATACCTGGAGTACTGCAATAGTCCACTGGTTAGTATCTGGTACAAGTTTGTCTACACTCCAATCCATCCTACATTCAGCTGAAAAATGATCTGCCTAAAATGCAAGTCTGACCATTTCACCTACCACTCAATAAACCCCAGTAGCTTCTATAACCTCCAGGATCAAATATAAAATACTCTGTCATTCAAAGCCCTTCACAAACTGGCCCCCTCCTACTTTTTCAGTCTTCTTACTTATTCATCCTCTACTCTGTGATCCAGTGACACTGCCCTCCCTGCACTTCCTCATACAAGACACTCCATCTCCGGACTGTGCATTTTCTGTGGCTGTCCCCCAAGCTTGGAATACTCTCCCTCCTCATTTCTGCTTCCTGTCTTCCCTTCCAAGGCCTGGCTAAAATTCCATCTAAAATTCCAGCCTTTCCTAATCCCCTTTAAGACTGATGAATGCTAGTTGCCTGTTGATTATCTCCAATTTATTTTGCATATATCTTGTTTGTATATAGTTGTTTTGCATGTTAAGCTATTTGAGAGAAAGGACAGTCTTTTGCATTTCTTTGTATCCCCAATGTTTTAGCAGATTGCCTGACACATAGAAGGTGTTTTACAAATACTTACAGATGGACTGATTATCTGCCTACAATGCACATGTTGTGTAGTATAAAAAATGAAAACAACAATCCCTCTTCTTTTTTTTTCTTTTTTGGCAGGGGGAAGGCAGGGCAATGGGGTTAAGTGACTTGTCCAAGGTCACACCCCTAATAAGTGTGTCAAGTGTCTGAGGACGTATTTGAACTCAGGTCCTCCTGACTCCAGGGCAGGTGCTCTATTCATTGTGCCACCTAGTTGCCCCTACAGTCCCTTTTCTTAAGGAGTTTATAATCTCATTAGAGAAACTATATACATGTATATATAAAATGTTCATTAGAAAATATGATTAAACATCAAATGAGTGTTGGAATCATTACTGTTCTTTTGGGTATTAGAGAGGTGGAAAGATCATAGGGGGCCTACATAGAGGTGGAATTAAACTAGACCTTGAAAGACGGGCAGGATTTGACAAAGAGAATTGGGTGGGTGAAACTTAGTTAACGACAAGGCATTTTTTTGGGTCCAGGAACGTTCAAATCTGGACTATGGAAAGAGACTGGCACTCACTGAATTTGGATAGAGGATGTAGGATCCAGTCAACCCCTACTGGGGATTTCAAGTCAGAAAACCTTCCTTTAAATCCCTATCACTTACTAATTCAAGCAACGAGGACTTTAATTAGGACTTTAAGCTTTACCTACCAACTAACTTTTAACTGACTAATTCTAGGGTCTAGGGACTTTAACTATATGGGCCTCAGTTTCCTCATCTGCAAAATCAGGGCATATGACTAACTCTATGGTCGTATACATGATTCACATATAACACGATCGTACTCCTGTGGGCCCTGGGGAGCTACAGAAGGCTTGTGAGCTGGCGAATGACGAAGGATAATGGGGCAGCGGTGTGGATTTAGAGAGCAGAATAGAGACTGGATGCCTGTTCAGAGGTGACATATCAAATCAGGCTCTGGCCTCAAGCGGGGTAATGTAGGGCGGAAATGGAGGGGAATGGACGAAGAGAGGCAGTGAGAAGGAAAAAGCAACAGGAGAGGCCTTGCTGATATCGGAAAAGAGAGGCAGAGGCCTCGGAGGGCAGTATTAAAAGTGAAGTCAGGGCCAGGATCCAGATCACCAGAGGCTGAGCACAGGGAGCCTCAGGAGTTTGGGCCTGAAATGGGGCAGGGGTCCCGCATTCATCTTTGTTCCCTCCTTCTCCTCTACCCCCATCCCCATCCCTAGGGGCGATAGGTCCCCTCACTCACATTTTTCGCAAACCATCCTGTCAGAGGGATCAAGTCGGTTGAACTACCTTTCCAAAGGCACAGGTTTCTTTGAAATGTAAACAATCCTTCGCCCGGCAACCTCCTTCCGGTTCAAAAGGGATTTACTTCCGCCTTCCTGATTTCACCCCACACGGGGAGCACGGCAGAGAGGCGGTGGTGAAAAGAGGGCGGGGCTTTCCGCCTCTTTCCGGCCTTTTCCCTTCTCTGATTGGCTGCCGGAGCTTCCCATCAATTGCGGAGGAAGAGCTCGCGCGCGTGCACGGGTGTGCGCATGCGCATGATGCACGCCAGTCTGTTGCACCTGAGAGCCGAGGGGGCGGGAGCTCGGGCTCAGGTGCTGGCTTTTGCCTTACCTCCCATCCACTTCTCCCCGGGTCTGAGGCTCAGGTAAGATAGAACGGAAAACCTTGGGGGTTGCCACGCCCTTCTCCGCTTGTACGGTGCTCCAGGCGGGTCCTGCTTCCTCGCCCCCTACTCCCCTGCTCCAGCGAGTAGGGGGAGCTACTTCTCGGAGTCTGCTGTAGAGTGGCCCCGCTTCCTCCTTTCTGCCATTCTCACCTCCAGTGTGCCTTTCTTTGGGGCGACCTCACTGCCTCCGATGCATTCCTTGTCCCCTTTATCTGATGATTCCCGCTGGGATGCCGAAGGTGTCCCCGGCCAGGGCAGCAATGCATCTCCGCATCTCAGACCCGAGAGCCAGAATTCCTCTTAGAGGTCCCCCGTCCAGCCCTCTTTTTTTTTATTAGCGGAGGAAACGGAGGCCCCTGGACAAGTAAAGCGCCAGGCCCGCTTACCCGATCAGCAAGTGGGTACGGTATCTTCATGGGAATGTTCTCTTTCCACGTGTAATGAGATTTGCGAGAAACGTTTCCTAGCTTCTCCTTGCACTTGTGGGCTCATAGCTTTAGACACGGACAGGACCGTAAGAGATCATCTGTAGACCAACCCCGAGGGTTTGCAGATGAGGAAAGCGAGGACCAAAGATATGAAAAATTAAAAAAAAAACTTTTTAAGTCTGAGTTGACGCATCAAATAAATATCAGAGCTGATAGTCTAAAAGAGCCCTTTGCCTATATGCGGTTCTCTTTCTGTGCCACTCAGCTCTGTACACTTTGATCCCCCTTCAGGTGCTTGGCTTTATTTGACGTTAATAGCATAGAGACAGCTAGGTGGCGTAGTGTACAGAATGCTGGAGTCTGAAAGACCTGGATTCAAATTTGGTCTCAGATTAGCTGTGTGACCCTAGGCACGTCACTAAACCTGTGCCTGTTTTCTCATCTCTAAATGGAGGTAATAGTATTTTTCTTCTGGTATTGTTGTGAGAATGAAGTTTGTAAAGCGCTTTGCAAACTTAAAGCTATATAAATACTAGCTATTATTTTTTTAAATAATAATGATAGAGGTTCTTTAGCCTCAAACTATGATTGGCATCTGGGACCATTTCCAGCCTCCCAGGTCTGTGCATGGGCTGTCCCTCCTACCCGGAATTCTCTCCCTTCTCTCTGCCTCCTCAGATTCTCTGGCATCTATAAGGTCCATGGGGAATAAGATCTTCCCCGCCCATCAATATGCCTCATGTGGAGCCCATTAAGGGAAGCTTGTTTGCTCGTAGGAAGGCTTACACACCTTTTGTTAATTTCTGATTAGGCACTGAGCCTAAAGAGTATATACTGTGAGAGGTAAGCTTTTGCTTTGGAGGCTCACTTATGAGAAAGATGTGATTCTGTGGTTGAGGTGATGAGTGACCATATGTTCAGAGCTCCCTGACCCTCAGAGGTAAAGGCTCTCTCCATTCAATGGTGGATGTAAAGCTTTGGTTCAGGCAGTAGAGCCCTGTCTGTTGGTCTTTATTTCTCTTCTCTGTATTTTTTTCTGTTTAATTAAAGATTGTTGACCCCTGAAATAGCTGTCTTTCCTTAGTAAAGCAGATAAAAGAACCTGCAGTAGCAGCCATCCTGGGTATGCCAGTGTGGTTGCCGTTAGAGCTACCTTCAAGGCTCAGCTAAAATTCTACCTTCTGCAACAGCCTTTGCCTTTCCCTCTTAATGCTACTGCCCTCACCTTGAGATTAAATTCAGTTTATCCTGTATAGATATTTTTTGTGCATAGTTATGTGTAGTCTCCATTAAATTGTGAGATTCTTGAAGGCAGGGACTGTTTTTGCCTCTTTGTATCCATAGTGCTTAGCAAAATGCCTGGTTTATAGGTACTTAATGCTTGTTGACTTGTGGGAAGTTGGTATTCCTTGGTTCAGAATAATATGTTAAACATTCGAGGTGATACCAGGCCAGTGCTTTGTTATGAAGGTCCATATATTGTCGCTTAGCATTTGACAGAAGGTCAAATATCAAATAAGATACTGAAGTATTGGAATGTTAGCAAGGGTAAGAAATGGTAAAAATTTTTGGCAGAAATTGTATTTTTAAGGGGTTCCACGATGCATAACTTTGATTCTAGCAGTGGCCAGTGCCACAGGTGGATAAATTTCTTAATCCTTTGCAAGTGAGCGCTTCTTGTCTGTGGCACATGACCAAAATGAAAATGGATGTGCCCAGTGCCATGTATATACAGTAGGCACTTGATTTTTCACAAAATAGTTATCAATTCTAGAGTTTTAATATAATAAATTTGCCTCTCAACTGAGCATTTATTAAGCACTGAAGTGTGAGACCCTGTTCTTAACATTAAGAATACCAAAAAAAGCAAAAATAAAAACAGCCTCTGCCCTCAAGGAACTTACGTTCTAATGAGGGAGACAACATGTAAATAAAATAAGGTATGTACAAGATACATGCAGAGTAGTTCTCAGGTAACTTTAGAGGCCAAAACCGTAACAGCTGGTGAGACTGTGAAACATTTTCAGCTGAAGGTAGCCTTGAATCTAGAAGGGAGAGCATTCCAGAGATGGGGAGTAGCCAATGCAAAGCCTGCAGGCAGTGGCAAAAAGTGGTCTTAAACTCAGAAAGGAAAAGGATTCCTGCTGGCTACTGTAGAAAGCCACAAATTGACATTTTCTATATTGTACTGTATTTTATTTTGTTAAACATTTCTCTATATTTTAATCTGATTTGGGCAGCACTCCTGAGTTTGATACCTCTGGTGTCAAGAATAACAAGTGGTTTGGGCTGTAGCAGTGGAAGTACAGGATGGGTGAAAAGAGTAGATGTGGACCGAAGATATAATGCTATTAGTTGGTAACGGGTTTGAATCTGTGATCAAATTTACTGATTATATTTGTGTTCTAAAACATATTTACTGTTGAGTCAATTTAAGCTCAAGTGCCTTGTTTTAGAATTTGAAATGTTTAGGACAAATATAGCATATTGATATGTGCTTGTCTTTCATAAAATTCAATTTGTTTTTCAGTGGATACACCTTCCAGTGGATACACCATGAAAGATAGTGATATCAAGAGACTTTTTTATGCTCACCTTTTCTGTGTATTTTCCATTGTTCTAACTACCTTCATTCCATCTTTATTCTTGGAGGACTTCTCAGTCTTGGAAACACATTTGACATGGTTGTGCATCTGTTCGACATGTGTAACTATTGTCAATGTAGTATTATATTTACTTGTCAAACCAAATCAATCTTCTAAGAGGAGCTCAGTTTCACACAAGGTAAGACTTACAAGAACTGATATTGGGAAGTGGCTCTTGAGGAAAGAATTGAAGTTGTTGAGATACAGAATCAGTACACATCTCTTCAGATTCTGTCAACAATGAATTAATTAGCAGCTGTTCTTAAATTTGCTTTTCAATTTCGTGGCACTTGACTTGCCAGAATGGACTCAAAGATGTCGTATAAGGGGTTAGTGCTTCACGAAGGCTCGTGCTTCTTCCAGTGTACCATCCATTTTTGACTTCATAAAGGATTGCCTTTGGAGTGAGCAATGCCTTGCTTAGTGACTGTGGGCAAGTCATTTAACTCATCCACTCTCTAGGCAACTTTAAGACTATAAATTGTAAAGTTACCAATAACAAGGGAGTTTTCTACACTCAGATGAAATCATAGGCTCAGATTAAAAAAAAAATCTTCCAAAGAGGAGCTACCTAATACACTGGAGAACTGTCTTTTTTAATATTTTGTGGGGAGGTGTGCAGCGTGAATGAATTATGAGATTCATAAGCATAACTTTTTTTTAGTTGCTAATGAAGATGACTAAAAAGTAACTGGTTCGCAGATATTGAATCTGTCTTGCTGGAACGCTGATTAAATTACTATAGCATAGGAAATTGGATATTGCTGTAATAAATGGATATGTCTTCAGATGCAATTTTTAGTACTTTGCCAGCTTAAAGGACGTTTTAAATTACCTTATCTTAAAATCGAGTTTCTTTAAAAAATTTTTAAGCTTTATTTGGGCAGGTCTCATCACCAGTATATAGGTGGGCCAATTTCTTCATACGAAGTTTAATATAAATGTAAGATAAATTCTGTTATTTACTTACCAAATTGCTATTAGGTACAAGTTTCCCCAAGTGTTTTGTTATTTTCCAATTTAAAAATAGTTACATTTGTTCAGTTCCCTAATTGTTGGGAGGGAGGGCTGGTGGTCAGTGTGGTACAAGTAAAAGGTCCCCTTAAGTTTTGTTTTTTCATTTTCCAGTGACAGGACCTTGGCCAAGTCACTTAATATCTTAGGCCTCAGTTTCTTTGATCAAAAAATATGAGGTTTGTATTAGATCATAATATCATGAGTTTAGAATTGAAAAGGCCCTTAGAAGTAATCTAACAGCATTTTCACAATTCCTTTTTTTTAGTAGACGCTTTTCCAAAGCTGTTACAAGTACTTGGAGCCCTTTTCAGAGTGATCACAAAGTCCAAAGTCATAGAGATAGAAATTAATGAATTTTCTTATAGTCTACTATAAGTTCATCTGAGGTTTCTTCCACCTTCTAATGCATAAACCTGAAATCTGTCTCTGATCTATCATCCTAAAATTGTGAACTGGAAGGGGATTTAGAGATCACTTAGTCCAGCACCTTCTTTTACAAATGAGGAAATGGCAAAGTGGAATGACTTGCCCACGGTCATAGAAGCAAGTAGCTCAGGCAGGATTTGAACCTAGGTCTTCTGACACCATCATAACTGATGTTCTTTCCATGACACCATGCTGTTTCCTCATCAGGATTTTATAAAGTGGGAGACAGTATGATGTGGTGGATAGAGTGCTAGACTCGGAATTATGAGCATAAGCTGTGAAGCTTGCCTCGTACATTTATTAGCTGTGTGGCAACAGGCAGATTATTTAACCTTTCTGAGTCTTGGTTCTTCTGTCAAAAAAAAAAAAAAAGAGTAGTTACTGTAAAACCCGTCTCCCAGGGTTGTTGTAGATCAAATGAAATGTGTATAAAGTGCTTTGCGAGCTTTAAACATAATGTAAACATCAGTTATTATTCTTATATCTCCTTTTACTATTTAAATATAAGCTGCATAGCACTCCCTACACATTTGTTAATTAAAATAACTTGTAGCCTTTACTATTGCATTCATATGAACAGTGTTCTGGTGCTGTGTTTACCCTGCAACCTAGGACTCCAGGCTTGGGAAATAGAATTGACACCTGTTTTACACGCTGTTCTGTAATGTTTCATGGTGTACAGAACTATGATTTGACCCTAATTATAATCTGCAGAAGGTCAAGGTATTTCACAGCTTTTTTTTCCCCCTGTATTTATTTTTAAGGGAAAGGGAGGAAATAAGCATTTATTAAGCACCTACTACATACCAGACACTATGCTAAACTCTTTACAAATATTATCTCATTTGGTCCTCATAATAATAATAGCTAACATTTATATAGCACTGTCTATGTGCCAGCCATTGTACTAATAAGTGCCTTATGATTATCATCTATATTATGAGGGCAGAATTTATAATTTCAAAGAGAATCATATATATGTCTGAAAGGTTTGGAACCACAGGATATAAGGAATTCTCTAGATAGGAGGCAGAAGAATCAAATCATGTATTTAAACTCCAAAGTAACAGACCCATGAACCAGCATCCCCATTTTGATATTTTGATCAAAAGCTTCCAGGCCCAATAAGCCCGCCTCACAAGGGTAACCAGGAGGCCACAGAGAAGCATGATGGTATAAAGCAAAATCATATACATGCTTCCCCTCTGTGGTAAAAAGATTACCCGCTGGCCTCAAGTCCTTGTTCAGCACTCCTTAATCCACACATAGGTCAGCTCTGCTACCGGCAGCCTCCTGCTTCAGCTTCGGCTATAGCTGCAGCTGTCTGTGGCTCCAACGGAAGCTGTTTTTAACCATCTGGCTAGCAGCTTCTGCGGGGGTCTAAGGTACACCTGGGAAAGCACAGGTTCTTTCGATCTGCTTAACCAAGGGAAGCAAGGTGAAGGGGCCAACAAGCTTACTCCAATCCAACATACAGACAGCATTCAGTTAGTTCAGGGGAAAAAGCCAAACTATTCAAGGGCACTTGTTGACTAAGTGCTAAGGAGCCCATTTTTGGTTACCAACACATCGTCTTATTTTTTTTTATCCTCACAGCAATCCTGAGAGGTTGGAGTTGTTATTATCATCCCCATTTTACAGTTGAGGAAACTGAGGCAGACAGGTGAAGTGACTTGCCCAAGGTCATATGGCTAGTACTCATCTGAAGCTAGATTAGAATTCAGGTCTTCCTGATTCCAGGCCCAGCATGATCTAGCTGTCTGAAGTACTAAGGATATTAAGTATAAATAAAATGATGAATTTGATACCCTTGTTGTAATAATGCCACCTTCAAAGTATTTGGGTTTTTGTGTCTGTTTTTTTTAGATATCCAGACTTCTGAAATCTTGTATCTACTTTTTTATATCTTGCCTACTCTATCATGCAATTATTGTTCTCTATGGAGCTCCACTAATAGAGTAAGTCTGACTTTACCATCTTATGTTGCTTGAATTTTTTTTTAAAATACTCTTTGGTAACTCATTACAGAAAGCTTATGGCCAAAGAAGATCTGAGAGGATCCTAGGTCTGTGGCATCTGTAGCTTAATAGTGGTCTCTATTAATAAATCAAAGGGCACTGTTGTCATTTTACTTTTCCTTAAAGAAGCAATAGGATAATTATATTCATTTGGTGCTTCTGAGTACATTTACAGGTGAGAATTTTTTAAATCTTGCCTTGTTGAGATACTTAGAGAATCTGCAAAAATATTAAATGCCAAAGAATGATTTATACTTAGCACATTGAATTTAAGTAAAATAATGTACCTAAGGATATTGTAAACCATTTGTTATTATAAGCATGTTAAATAGACCTCTTATAAGTTTATATATTCTATTGGCTTAATGAACACGTTTTTCTTAGTAAAAAAAAAAAGCAACATTGTCATGAACCGTTTTTAGAATAATTCCAATTTCTAAATTAGCAGAATAAATTTAGTGAGTTGTTTTGTATTCTGTGTTTACTAAAGTTTAGTTTTTGGTGATTTTGTGGTTAAACTTGGATAATACTTTGGTTATTTAATAAATGAATGAAGCGTTTTTTAAGGCGCTTTCTACGTGCAAAGCACTGTGCGAAGCATCATGGGAATAAATAGAAAAGAAAGACAGGCCCTACTCTCAACTGCCAATAACTGCCCCTCACAGGGCAGGCAAGCCAGCCTCGCTGAAGGAGTAAGGTTCCCTGAAGTTGAGACAAGAGGCAGCATGTGCCAGACAAGACAAACCATCACCACTGCCCTGCCCTCAGACCCTGACAGACAGCACAGGACCCTAAACCTAAGAGACTTGGAAATAGCAGTGTCCTACAGACCATCAGACCTGCTTCCAGTCCTCCCTGTCCCACCCCCAGCAGCTGTCACTGAGCGGAAATCATTGAGAGGGGACCCAATTTCCTCCTCACTACCACCAGCAGCAATAGTTGACCAACTGCCACCAACAAGTAGATAGAACAGGAGCTTGGGGGTGACTGCTCCCTGGACCAGCAGTCCTGCCTACAGTTTAGCCCTCACAGTCATCATCTATTTAGTTATTGAAATGATTAATAATCATACTTTTGTTATAAATGGAGGCCAAAGCGTACTAAAGATTGTTTTATCATGGTCACGTTTCTACAAAATTTTACTCTTAGAAGTATTTCTCCAAAATATACTTTTGCAACCTGCTGATAATCTGATTAGAGTAGTACATCATTCCTATGCACACATGCATGTATGGGCATGATGTACTAATCTCCTGAAACTGCTTTGGTAGATTGAATGAATGAAAAGAAAAGCATTTATTAAGTGCTCACTATATGCTAAGCACTCTGGGTACAAATAGAAAAAAAATTTCTATTCTCAAGAAGCTCCCACTAAATAGGGGAGACAGCACATGTAGGAGGTCCATTTGGAGGGTATAAAGGTCCCTAAGCCCTAAGGTTTTAGTGCCAGGGTGAATGTCAAGGCCATTGACCTGTTTTGTGTTTAGGGTCTATTTTGTATGGCAGCATCTGAGGTTCTGGAGGGTTCATTGGAAAGGCTGGGGCCAGGGGCCAGAGGTGTTTCTTCAATTGCTGAAAAAAATTTTTATTTTGTAATGGTGGCCTATTTTAATTATTACGTTATTACTGTTCTTGCATAAAGGACTTAAAGCTTCTGGAAATGATTTGTGATAGTTGTTTGACTTTTTTTCCTAGGTTGATGCTGGAAACATTTTTATTTGCTGTTATTTTATCAACTTTTACCACGTTGCCTTGTCTGTGTTTATTAGGACCAAATATTAAAGCATGGCTACGAGTTTTCACTAAAAATGGGTAAGTTGTAATTATTTATTTGATTTATTTTCATTAATTTTTATTCATATACACATAGCACCACTTGACTCGTATTTGAAGCTATAGCATATGTATCAACTAGACATAGTTCCTTTATCATAACATTTTATAATCTTAAATAAAATAAAATGTTTTGTGTACAATAATGTAGCTTCTTGTTTAGTGAAATATAAAAAATAACACTGGACTTGGGTTTAAATCTTGACTCTATTGCTAACTTCTTGTGTGACATAGAGGGACGCTACCAGGGGAGTTGTGATGACCCAGTCTTTAAAATGTGGAGGTTAGACCAGGGTATGTTTCAAGATTCCTTCTAATTCTGAATCATAGCCTTTCACAATCTCTTTAATCTCTAGTGAGGTTGGGCTAAACTATGTAACAGTTTGGCATTGTTCAGTTTCTTCAAAAGAAGTCTGATGTTGAAGTATTCTTATCAGAAAAGAAGGGGTGTGAGGATTATCTGTGTCTACAAGCGTTTAAATCATCAGTCAGCAAACTTATTGAACACTTATGATGTGCTCAGCTTGAGGGGATGCAGGGAATAATTAAACATCCTTACCTACCAGTGGCTTAGAATCCATTTGGAAAGCAAAGATAATACATGCAAAGATACTAACACACAGCCCTGAGGGTCCTAGTGAAATTTAAGGTATTAACATATCACTGAGTTTAAAGGCTTAATTGCTTCAAACTGCACTAAAACTTTTGGGACACCTTGCATAATTAATTAAAGGCTAAATCGTATGATAGAAGTTATAATGGGGACTAAGTTCATATGATTAGTAGATCACAGTAACTGATGGAAAAGTTGAAGAAAGAAGTTGACCTGGAGCTAGACCCTAGTGTGGTACAGTGAAAAAAGCACTGGGCTGGAGTCAGAGGACCTGGGTCACATTCTGCCTCTGACACTAACTTTGGGCAAGTCACTTCAGCTCCTGGACCTTAAGTTTCCTGTCTGTTGTGAAGAGTGTGCTGGAAGTCCTTAGAGGTCCGTTCCAGCTCTCAGTCTGTGATCCACGGTGAGGCAGTGTTTGGTTTAAAAAGGGGGAAAAGGGACGGATAGTTAGACTGAAGGCACATTAATAGGAATGACCCTGGCATGTTCATGGGACAATAAGGAGACCAGCTCAAGTAGCATGGAGCATTCATGATAGGGAATAGTGGGAAAGGTTGGATAAGTTAATTTAATATATTCTTCATATAAAATTAACTGTTTGGGGGGCAGCTAGATGGTGCAGTGAGTAGAGCACCCACCCTGGAGTCAGAGGACCTGAGTTCAAATATGTCCTCAGACACTTGACACACTTACTAGCTATGTGACCTTGGGCAAGTCACTTAACCCCAATTGCTCTGCCTTCCCCCCTCCAAAAAAAAAACCCAAACAAACAATAAAATTAACTTTTTTGTTTAATTTATCACTAGTTTGAAAGTTCCTTGTGGGCAACTACTGTGCCTTGTTTATGTTTCTGTCCCATTGTAAGTCTCATATAATAGTTATTTAATAAATGTTTGTTGAATTCTTTTTTCCTAGTTTTCATAAATTCTTTAGTAAAATCAAAGTAAATTTCAAATTTTCCTTTTCACATTAACTATTAATACAGCAATCAGTGATTTTTTTAGATTAAAAAAAATCTGCAACATTTTTAAACATTTTGAACATAAGAAATATTATGACGGTATTGATTGATTAATGGGTCAGAACTCCAGCTTTATATTCTTCATATGATATGGTTATCTTCCATATTAACTGCAAAAAGTCTATTCTAGCTTTCCTAGCTTTTAAAAATAACTCGCCATTTATATGCATATATATTTGAAAGTATTACTGTTTTCATCCTGTATCATTTATAGGCATAGTAATGGGTTAACAAATTACATGAGTTTTACTGCCTACTATATGATTATCTTGAAAATGCTCATGTTCCTTTTAAACTTGAGGGTTAACTTCCTACCTCTGATATTCTGAAGTCTGATGAACAAATCTGTGTTCATTCTTTCTGTACCAGCCAATATTTTATTCACTATTAGGAATTATAATGCAAGTATATATCTAAAAACTGCATTCACATGAATATTTGATCTCACTGACTTGTGAATGCCATCCAGTGATGCAGATCGCAGCCTTTTCATGCCTGCTTTTACTGGACAGCATTGATATGTGTATTCCCAAAAGTTTGCTGCATGGGATGAATGCACTCAGCATCTGGGGGACTGTCCTTGGGGAGGGAGGGAAGGTACCAGTAGAGTCTGTGTTTCAAGGACCAGCCTAGCTAATCATAAAAAGACATAGAACTGGTAGACTGGCCACTCAGTGATAACATTTTTGGAGTCATGATACCTCATAAAACAAATAAAAATATTAAACCTCTGTTTTCTAGGATGTTTGCTGCTTCTTGATAGGAACAATTAGAACTATACTTGGAAACTCTAACTCTTTGAGGCCATGGAAGCTTTAATTTACTGAAAATTATACTAGAGGACTATAAAAGTTAATTTGTCTTCTAGTAACGTCTTAACTTTTAACCATTTAGAAGTTTTCAGGGGTGGGGAACCTGCAACCTCGAGGCCACATGTAGCCCTCTAGGTCCTCAAGTGTAGCCCTTTAACTGAATCCAAACTTCACAGAACAAATCCCCTTGATAAAACTATTTGTTTTGTAAAACTTAGACCCTGTCAAAAGGCCTCACCTAAACTTTAGGCACTGAAGTATTATGAGGAAAGGTATAAATAATACAAGACTACATAGAATGTCAGGTTTCAGTGAACTACCCTAAATTTCATACTTGCATGGCTGGTTACAGCTCATCTCTGGTTTTGTTATGCAGGGCATAGACTTCCATTGAGGAAAAAGAAGAAATTGTTTCCATTACAAATTACTGTATTTTGAACCCTGAAGATGAAGAGTGTAGCTATCACTTTCTATTACTGTATCTGCTTTTTATCCTTTTAGTTCCACAAATTAAAGAAACTTGTGTATTTCACCAGCTGATAACTATTATTAATATAGTGTTTTAAGGTTTGCAAAGCAGTTTGCTTATGTTATTCTATTGGAATATCGAAAATAATTGCAGTGTTTCCAAAATAGAGTAAATAATCCATATAGTTCGCTGTGGTCATTGGGAGACAAACTTGCTATGTGGAAAAGTACACAAGCTAGAGTTAAAATGAAGTTAAACATTTGGGGGTCTTAATGTTGGTATTTGAAGTATAATATATAAATCAGATCATATGACAAGGCTGACCTTAGAGACAGACCTTGGTTCAGATCCTTTCCTTGAAAAATACTGTGTGAAGACAAGCAAGTCATAAACTAATATGATCAAAGATACAGAATTGGAAGGGACCTGACAGGTCATCTAGCCCCCTTATTTTACAGATGAGGAAAATGAAGCATGGAGAAATTAAGTGACTTGCTTAAGGTCACATAGCTAGTAAGCAGCAAAGCCAGGATTCAAACCGTGGATCAAGGCTTTGAGTTCAAGTTACAGATGTACATCTGTGAATGGAGTTTGCATCCTAATCATTCCCTATGCTGATGAAATCATGGGTCTGAAAAAAAAAACTCAACAAAATTTTTCCATGTTATCTGAATATGTGCTAAGACTAAAGTAGGCCTGTTAGATTGATTTAATATTCCTCTTTTAATTTATTTTATTTAAACAAATTGAACTATTCTTGTAACTATCATCTTTTGTCTTCTCAAAATAAGAATTTAGGGTAGAAATTAAATTTCTAAAGTTATAAGCATGAAGATTGAAATTCTTAACCATTTCCTGAAAAATTTAAAATTCCAACACTGTTAATCTATTCCATTACTTGATAATTTTAGATAGGACTTTGTGGTATGCAAAATATTTAAGAAAAATTTTTCCTCAGTGTGTAAATATTGCTCTTTCTAGTATTGTTGGACTATATTTAGGTAGCAAATTTCTTGTGAGTAGAGATTTTCATTCTTTATATTTGTGTATCCAGTGCCCAATACAAAATAAATGTTAATAAATGCTTGTTAATTAATACATATATTATATATATATATATATATATATAATTTTGCTGGGTTATGGGTAGGGTACAGCCTAGTACAGGCAGCCAGCAGCAGGCTCTTGCGGTGGGGGGGAGGGGCGCGGGGGGATTGAATTGGCAGCAACCACAGCTTCTGGAGCTCTTAGCTTACAGAGGGTAAGGGGATTAGACAGCTGGTTAGAAGGGGATTACAGGGGACCCTTTGCTGGCACGGGGAGCAGGATGCTCATACATGGGTGGGGGTTGTGGTCAGAGTGAGAAGGACACCAAGAAAAGCAGGCACCCTGGTCACGCTTCCATGGCAGAAAAGAGTGCTTGTGGTCACTCACATCCGAGAAGCAGTGATCATGCCTCTCCTTAAATCATGCCACCTTGGAAGAACTGAAAACTGAGATCCCCCAGAACTAGCTCAGAAAACAGCAGCAATAAAAACCTGAAGCTTGGAACAGTTCCCCCTTCACCATAGGAGCAGAGCCCAACTTTAACATCAAGTTAAAAGTCAAGAAATAGGCTGGGGAAATGAACAACTGACAAAAAAAGAACCTGACCATAGAAAGTTACTATGGTGACAGAGAAAATCAAAACATAAGTTCAGAAGAAAACAGCTATATTCAAAGCCTCAAGGAAGTCTTGGGCCTTAGAAGAGCCCAAAAAGGATTTTAAAAATCAATTAAGAGAGGTAAAGGAAAAATTGGGAAAAAGAAATGAGAGTGATACAAGAAAATTATGTTTAGTAAAAGAAGACAAAAAATAATGAAGAAAGTAGCACCTTAACCAGAAGAGGCCAAATGGCAAGAGGCACAAAAAATCCACTGAAGAGAACTTGTAGAAAAGCAGAATTAGCCAGATGGAAAAAGAGGTACAAAATTCACTGAAGAAAAGAAATTCTTAAAAAGTAGACTTGGCCGAATGGAAAAGGAGGTACAAAAGCTCACTGAAGAAAATAATTCCTTAAAAATTAAAATTGGGCAAGTGGAAAGCCATAATCAAAAAGGAGCCTAAACACATTTTAAGAAATTATTAAGAAAAACTGCCTAGAACCAGAGAGTAAAATAGAAATGGAAAGAATCCACTGATCTCTTTCTGAAATAGATCCCCAAAAGAAATCTCCTAGGAATATTGTTGCCAAATTCCAGAGCTCCCAGATCAAGGAGAAAATACTGCAAGAAGCCAGAAAGAAACAATTTGAGTATTGTGGAAACACAATCACGATAATACAAGATCTAGCAGCTTCTACATTAAGGGATCGAAGGGCTTAGAATATGATATTCTGGAGGTCAATGGAGCTAGGATTAAAACCAAGAATCACTCACCCAGCAAAAGTGAGTATAATGCTCCAAGGCAAAATATGGACTTTCAATAAAATAAGAGGACTTTCAAGCTTTCTCAGTGAAAAGACCAGAGCTGAATAGAAAATTTGACTTTCAAATACAAGAATCAAGAGAATCATGAAAAGGTAAACAAGAAAGAGAATTCATAAGGGACTTACTAAAGTTGAACTGTTATGTTTACATTCCTACATGGAAAGATGATGTACGTAATTCGTGAGACCTTTGTCAGTATTAGGGGAGTTGAAGGGAATATAGACAGAGGGCAGAGGATGAGTTGAATATGAAGGGATGATACCCAAAAAAATGAAATAAATTTAAGGGCTGAGAGAGGAATATATTGAGAGAGGGAGAAAGGGAGAGATAGAATGGGGTAAATTATCTCACATAAAAGTGGAGAGAAAAACCTGTTCTCTTGGAAGGGAAGAGGGGGCAGGTGAGGGGGAATGAGTGAATCTTACTGTCATTGGATTCAACTCGAAGGGGGAATAACGTACACACTCAATTGGGTATCTAACTCCATAGGAAAGTAAGGGGAAGGGGATAAAAAAGGGGGATTATAAAAGGGAGGGCAGATGGGGGAGGAGGTAATCAAAAGCAAACACTTTCAAAAAGGGACAGGTCAAGGGAGAAAATTGAATAAAGGGGGATAGGATAGGATGGAAGGAAATATAGTTAGCTTTTCACAACATGAGCATTGTGGAAGTGTTTTACATAATGATACATGTGTGATCTATGTTGAATTGCTTGCCTTCTTAGGGAGGCTGGGTGGGTAGGGAAGAGGGAAGAGATTTTGGAACTCAGTTTTAAAAGCAGATGCTTTAAAAAAATTGTTTTTTGCATGCAGCTGGGAAACAAGATATATAGGGAATGGGGCATAGAAATCTTTCCTGCCCTACAAGGAAGTAAGGGGAAAGGAGATGGGGGGCAGGGAGTGGGGTGACAGAAGGGAGGGCTGACTGGGGAACGAAGCAATCAGAATATATGCCATCTTGGAATGGGGGGGAGGGTAGAAATGGGAAGAAAATTTGCAACTAAAAATCTTGTGGAAATCAATGTTGAAAAGTAAAATGTTAAATAAAAATGATATTAAGATTAAAAAAATTAGAATTGGGCAGATCGAAGCTAATGACTCCATGAGATGTTAAAAAAAAAAATCAGAAGAATGAAAAAATGGAAGAAAATGTGAAACGTCTCATTAGAAAAACAACTGACCAGGAAAATAGATTTAGGAGAGAGAAGAATTATTTAAAAGGACTTTCCTTGTCCAGTTCATGTTTTTTAAATAACTAGGCACATTCTTTCAGTAAAATAACTGCTGTAGTATATAATTCGTTATAAAGCTTATGAAAGAAGTTTTCAGTAGTATAAATGAAAAATTTTATTCAGTTTAGAATTAAGGCTTTTGATAACTTCACCCTGTTTTTTTCTTCAGTCTTTAAAAGAGAAATCATTGTTAAAATTTTTTTCTGTCAATTTGAGGGGGATTAAGGCTATTTTTATCTTTAATGATACTTAGGTTCCATTGTTTTTATATGGCTTAATTTTAATTTTTTGCTCTCTGAAAGTGTAATGACATACAGTAAATATGGAATCCAGAAAAACCCATTTCAATTTACAGTCCATCTTTTTATAATCTATCAGCATCAACCAGCATATTCTGTTGTTTAAATAGGAAGAAATTGTAATTGGGGAAAAATAATAGCTAGAATTAATACTAGCACTAAATCTCCTGAAGCAGAAATTATGTAATGTAGTGTAAGGGCAGAGTAAGAACTGTAATCATATAATCTTTCAATATAATTTCATACTCCAGTAAAATTTTAGAACTGATATAGCCCTCAGAGACCAGCTGGTTAGACTTGTCACTTCATTTTATAGATGAGGAAATGGAAGTTTAGAAACCTTGTGACTGGCCCAGTCACTTGTTGAGTTAGTGGCAGAGCCGAGACTAGAACTTGGGCTCAGATTATTTTTTCTGTTGCATTGTATAATATTCTGTTGGAAATGTTTGAGATCTGAAGTAAAATACAGTGTTTTAAATCTTGGCACTTGTAGCTGCTGATTTTCTGTAGTTCTGAAAAATTGGCTGCCAGTGTAAGGAAGGAGAACAGCCACCTAAGTTACACGGGCAGCTTGCTCTTGGGATAGATTTTGTTATTATATTGGAACATGGCATTAACATAGGAGGTGGTGACAGTAATCAGCCGAAGCAGAGAGGGATACTGGTACAGTTGAGAAGGTGGTAAATGTGGAGTCAGAGGACTTGGGTTCAAATCTTGATTCTGCCCCTTGTTAATTTCCTGGGTGACCTCTGGGCTTTGATTACTCCCCTATAAGAGGAAAAAGTTGAACTGAGATTGCTTCTGAAGGTTCCTTGTAGATCTAGAGTTCTTTGATCCATTATTCTAGTGACAGCAGTTAAAGGGGTGGAGGAGCAGAAAGTACTTGAAAACTGACAAATTTTGTTGAGGGTTTCATTTATTTACCATTCTTTAGTCTAAAGAAAACCAGAATTTGTCAGTTTTTGTAGTGAAATATTTGTAGCCTTAAATACCACAAATGAGTTTCATGCATAGACAGTTATCTCATATTAAATTATTTGTGATCTTGTAATTAAAGGCTCTTATTATTTCTGTTATGAAGCATCCCACTTTAAGGAACTTTATATGAATTTAAGATTAGTAAAATAATAAGCAATAAAATCCTGTCAACATGAAGCAGAAACTCTGGGGGTAAAAATCTTACGAACAGTTCAAGGAAGGTAAGTTATTTTGAGTTCATTTGAAAGATAATTTCATTTTTAGTGTGTGTATTATCATGCTTGTACTGCAAAGGGACACAATTTTGACGTAAAAATGCTGAGACTATACCGTAGCTTCTAAATCTCTTGAAAGTATTGCCATTTACTGTAGTTAAGATTATTCTTTTGGTAGATTGCAAACATTGTTCTTAAGTATAACAATTGCTTTTGCAGACTACTTAAGCAAAATAGAAGGAAATTAAATCATAGAACCTCAGAGTTGGAAGGAATTTCACACTCCATCTGATACTTGGGTGAGAATCTCCTCTCCAGCATCTTCCATTGGTTGTCGTTTAACCTTTGCTTAAAGACTCATAGTAAGAGGGAACTTAGAGCCTCCTGAGGCAGCCCATTCCATTTTACGATAGCTGTAACAGTGAATAATTTTCCTTTCAACAATATGTTTGCTTAGTTTTTTAAAATGTTTTTGTCTGAAATAGAAACTTTTATTTAGAAGTTAGTGAAGTCATCATGCACTTGTTAGAAAGAAACTGGGGGTGTTTAGTCTGGAAAAGAGATCATTCATGGGGGATGTGATAGCTGTCTTTAAGTATTGTAGGGCCATTATATGGGAGAGGGATGAAAGTTGTGCTCTTGGGCTCCATAGGCCTGAACTAGGAACAGTGAGTGGAAGTTGCAAGGTGGCAAATTTAGGCTTGCAGGTTGGGAAAACTTCCTAAGAATTTGAGCTAGCTAAAAGTGTAGTGGCGTGTCCTGTGCTCCGTCCTGGGCTGTCTTCTCTTTTCCTTTTGACTCTTTCACTTCGTAATCTTTTCACCTCCTGTGGATTCAATTATCATTTCTCTCTTGATGAGTCTCAGATCTGCGTATCCAGCCCTAATCTTTCTGCTGACCTTCAGTCTCACATCTCCAGTTGCCTGTTTTATATCTCAAGCTGGCTAACTTATAAATGGATATTAAACTCAGTATGTCCAAAACTGAATGCATTATCTTTCTGCCCAAATTCTCCCCTCTTCCTAAATTGCCTATAACTGTCAAGAATGCCACCATCGTCCCAGTCACCCAGGCTTGCAACCAGAGGGTCATCCTCAACTCTTCTCTCTCAACCCCCATATCCAATCTGTTATCAAGGCCTGTCAGTTTTACCTTTATGATTTCTCTTGTGTATGCCCCTTTCTCTCCCCTGACACTCCCACCATTCTTATACAGGGCCCTCATCACCACATGCTGGTTTGTCTCCCTGATACAAATTTCTCCCCACTCAAGTTTATCTTCTACTCAGCTGTCAAAGTGATCTTCCTAAAGTACAAATCTGACCATGTCACCCCTCCTCTACTCAGTAAACTATAGCGGTTCACTATCACCAGGATCAAATATAAACTCTCCTGGTGTTCACAACTTTTCATAACCTGGCCCCTTCTTACCTTTCTAGTCTTCTTATATTTAAATCCCTGCACATACTCTGTGATCCAGTGACACTGGCCTATTCCTTGCACAAGACATTCCATTTCTTAACTCTTGAGTATTTTCATTGACTGTCTCCCATGCCTGGAACATTCTGCCTCCTCATCTTTACCTTCTATCCTCCCTGGCTTCCTTCGCAATTTCCTTCAAGTACCACTTTCTCCAAGCCTTTCCTGATTTTTCTTAATAATAGTGCCTTCTACGTTGATTATCTCCAATTTGCCTTGTACGTACCTTATTTGTACATAGATGTTTGCATATTGTCTATCCCATTAGCCTGTGGGCTCCATGAGAACAGGGACTGTTTTGGGCCTTTCTTTGTATCCCTAGTGCTTAGCAGAGTACCTGACACATAGTAAGTGCTTAATACATTTTATTACCTGATTTTGGAAGTTCTGAATTCTCCTACATCAGAGCTTTTAAAGAAAAGGCTAGATGACCTCTTGTGGAAATTCTTTTTCAAATAGGTTTTGGTTGGATTAGATAACCCGAAAAGGCTAGATGACCTCTTGTGGAAATTCTTTTTCAAATAGGTTTTGGTTGGATTAGATAACCAAAGAGGTTCCATGCAACTCTAAAATGCATGATTTTATTAGCCATAAATATTTTCCTTATAACTTTGGTTACTTATTTAAATGGTATTTTTCCTTGATTTAACTAAACATTTGTATGATCAGCCAAACAACAAGCATTTATTTCCTGTTATGTGCCAAACACTCTGTGAGGTTCTGGAGATAAAAGCACAAAGGATAAAACCATCCCTACCTTCAAGAATTATATTCTAATAAGAGACGCAGATAATAAAATAAATAAACACTGCATCATAAAGTGAACAGATACAAATGTCTGAACAGTAGTTTGGGAAGGACATCAGAAAAGGCTTCACGTAGAAAATAATATGTGAACTATGCCTTGGACTCTAAGAGATAGCATTAAGGAGGGTCTTATTTTCAGGTATGGAGGACAGCCAATGCAAAAGTATAGATGTCATTGTAAGAAGAGACGGGATGTGAAAATGATGACAGTAATGTGTGTCACAGAGTGCTAGACTACTCAGAGACTTATTCTCTCCAAGCCAAATATTCACATGCAACAAAAGCAGCTGCCCCAAGGTAAGATGACTACCAGAAGACTTAACGTCAGCTGATTAGAGCACTTCTCCTGGAGGAAACAGTTTGTTGCTGACTTGGAGGGAAAAGCTGAGCCAACACGTGGTTGGCAACAGTGGAGCAGAAAAGGAGCGGGCAGCTTTCAGAGATCATTTACTCCTCTGGGTCAGAACACTCACAAACACCAACACTGGTTTGACAAAAATGATGGAAATTCAGAAGCTGCTAAATGAAAAATGAGAACTCCACAGAGTTTACCAGCAGGATAGTTCAACCATCTCTAAGAAGGCAGCATTTCGTGCCATTAAAAGTAAAGTATAGGCAGAATTTAGAGAGATACAGGATTCTTGGCTCAGTAAGAAGGCAGATGAAATTCAATTTTACACAGATATTAACAATCCAAAGCATTTTATGATGCCCTGAAACCTATTTATGGGCCAAAGACCTATGGTGCATCTCAACTATTCAGTGCTAATGGAGCCACATTGATTAGTGATAAGCACATTATCCTCGAAAGATGAGCTGAACACTTCCATAGTGTTCTCAACAGACCATCATCAATCAATACTGAAGCCATTTGTTTACCTCAGGTTGAAGTCCCTCCCTCTCTAGCCAAATTTCCAACTGAAGAAGAGGTTTTGAATGCCTTTAGGCTTCTCTCCTGTGGCAAAGCATCTGGTGCTGATACTATTCATCTTAGATTCACAAGATGAGGGGGGCTTGGGTGGGGGGTGGGGTCCATTGCTTATACAAAAGCTGATTGAAATTTTCTGGGTTGTATGGCAACAGGAGGTTATCCCCTAGGAGTTCAAGAGCACCTGCATTGTCCATCTCTATAAAGGTAAAGGACATAGATTGTCCTGTGACAATCACAGTGGGGAATCTCTCTCTTAGTTATTGCTGGCAAGATTCTTGCCAGAGTCTTCCTTAATAGACTGATCCTTCTAGAAGATGATCTTCTACCTGAGAGCCAGTGTGGCTTCAGAAGGGACCAAGGAACAGTTGATACCATGTTTGCCAACAACAACTCCAGGAGAAATGCCAGGAGCAGAACAGAGGTCTGTACACAACATTCATTGATCTAAGGCCTTTGATATTGTCAGTTGTGAAGGCTTATGGAAAATTATGTCAAAATTTGGCTGCCTGGAAAAGTTTATCAGTATTGTACATCAGTTTCATGACAGCGTGTTTGCACAGGTTCTGATAATGAATGATGCTCTCATGCTTTCCCAGTCACCAGTGGAGTGAAGAAAGGCTGTGTGCTTGCTCCCATGCTTTTTAGTATGATATTTTCAGCTATGTTGTCAGATGCTTACAATGAAGACAAACACGGCATATCAAGGTCAGCTCCCAAATTCATGATAAATCATTTCACTTGAAATGGCTACAAGCCAAGACTAAAGTGGAGGGAGAGTTAGCACATAATTTTTTGTTTGCAGATGATTGTACACTCAATGTAGCCTCTGAGGGTGAGATGCAACCAAATTTTTTTTTATTAAATGTCTTTGTTAATTTTAATATTTTTAGTTTTCAGCATTGATTTCCACAAGATTTTGAGTTACAGATTTTCTCCCCATTTCTACCCTCCCCCCATTCCAAGATGGCATATATTCTGATTGCCCCATTCCCCAGTCAGCCCTCCCTTCTATCACCCCACTCCCCCCCCCCATCCCCTTTTCCCTTACTTTCTTGTAGGGCAAGATAGATTTCTATGCCCCATTGTCTGTATATCTTATTTCCCAGTTGCATGCAAAAACAACTTTTTCTTTTAAGCATCTGCTTTTAAAACTTTGAGTTCCAAATTCTCTCCCCTCTTCCCTACCCACCCACCCTCCCTAAGAAGGCAAGCAATTCAACATAGGCCACATGTGTATCATTATGTAAAACCCTTCCACAATACTCATGTTGTGAAAGACTAACTATATTTTGCTCCCTCCTATCTTCTCCCCCTTTATTCGATTTTCTCCCTTGACCCTGTCCCTTTTTGAAAGTGTTTACTTTTGATTTTGTCCTCCATCTATCTGCCCTCCCTTCTATTGTCCCTGCCTTTTTTTACCCCCTTCTCGCTTCTTTCCTGTGGGGTAAGATACCCAATTGAGAGCGTATGTTATTCCCTCCTCAAGTCAAATCCGATGAGAGCAACATTCATACCCTCACCTGCCCCCTCTTCCCTTCCAACAGAACTGCTTTTTCTTGCCACTTTTATGTGAGATAATTTACCCCATTCTCTCTCTCCCTTTCTCCCTCTCTCAGTATATTCCTCTCTCATCCCTTAATTTGATTTTATTTTTTTAGATATCCCTTCATATTCAACTCATCTTGTGCCCTCTGTCTCCGTGTCTCTCTCTCTCTCTCTCTCTCTCTCTCTGTCTCTCTCTCTCTCTCTCTGTATGTAAGTATGTATGTATGTATATTCCCTTCAGCTACCCTAATACTGAGAATGGTCTCATGAATTACATACATCATCTCTCCATGTAGGAATGTAAACAAAACAGTTCAATTTTAGTAAGTCCTCTTTGATTTCTCTTTCTTGCTTACCTTTTCATGCTTCTCTTGATTCTTGTGTTTGAAAGTCAGATTTTCTATTCAGCTCTGGTCTTTTCACTGAGAAAGCTTGAAAGTCCTCTATTTTACTGAAAATCTATATTTTGCCTTGGAGCATTATACTCAGTTTTGCTGGGTAGGTGATTCTTGGTTTTAATCCTAGTTCCTTTGACCTCTGGAATATCATATTCCAAGCCCTTCGATCCCTTAATGTAAAAGCTGCTAGATCTTGTGTTATCCTGATTGTATTTCCACAATACTCCCAATTGTTTCTTTCTGGCTACGTGCGGTATTTTCTCCTTGATCTGGGAGCTCTGGAATTTGGCAATAATATTCCCAGGAGTTTTCTTTTTGGGATCTTTTTCAGGAGGTGATTGGTGGATTCTTTCCATTTCTATTTTACCCTCTGGCTCTAGAAAATCAGGGCAGTTCTCTTTGATAATTTCTTGAAAGATGATATCTAGGCTCTTTTTTTGATTATGGCTTTCAGGTAGTTCAATAATTTTTAAATTATCTCTCCTGGATCAATTTTCCAGGTCAGTGGTTTTTCCAATGAGATATTTGACATTGTCTTCCATTTTTTCATTCCTTTGGTTCTGTTTTATAATATCTTGATTTCTCATCAAGTCACTAGCTTCCACTTGCTCCAATCTAATTTTTAAGGTAGTATTTTCTTCAGTGGTCTTTTGGACCTCCTTTTCCATTTGGCTAATTCTGCCTTTCAAGGCATTCTTCTCCTCATTAGCTTTTTGTAGCTCTTTTGCCATTTGAGTTAGTCTATTTTTTAAGGTGTTATTTTCTTTGGTATATTTTTGGGTCTCCTTTAGCAAGTCATTGACTTGTTTTTCATGGTTTTCTTGCATCACTCTCATTTCTCTTCCCAATTTTTCCTCTACTTCTCTTACTTGCTTTTCCAAATCCTTTTTGAGCTCTTCCATGGCCTGAGCCCAATTCATATTTTTCTTGGAGGCTTTTGATGTAGGCTCTTTGACTTTGTTGACTTCTTTTGGCTGTATATTTTGATCTTCTTTGTCGCCAAAAAAAAAGATTCTACAGTCTGAGTCCTTTTGCACTGCCCCTGCTCATGTTCCCAGCCAATTGCTTGACTTTTGAGCTTTTTCTCAGGGTATGACTGCTTTCAGAGTGTAGAGTGCTTTGTCCCGAGCTTGAGGGGCTGTGCTGTTGTTTTCAGAGTTACTTCTACACCGCAATCTCTGCCACACCAATGCTCCTTCTTCCCCAAGAACTACCAAGCAAGATTGCAGGCCAGATCCAGGCAGGGCAAAGCAGGCTTTTTACTCCCGCTCTAATCTGTTGCTTAAGTCCTCCCACCTGGTGGGCCTGGGGCCTGAAGCAACTGCAGCTGAACCTCTGGAAGCAGCCCCAGAGCTGCACCACCTTCACCACTCTCAGGGCCGTGGCCGACTGCGAACTCCTTTCTCTCTGTCCCAGAAGTTTTTCCCACTAACCTGTCTCTGTTGTCTTTGGCATTTGTGGATTGAGAAGTCTGGTAACTGCCATAGCTCAATGATTCAGGGCCCTACATCCTGTCCCACCTGGCTCCCCATGTGGTTGGTCCTAGCGTGGCCCACGCTGGGCTCTGCTCTGCTCCCAGCTCGGTGTGATAGACCCTTCCCAGCCACCATTCAGGCTGTCCTGGGCTGGAGCCCTGCTTCCCTCTGCTATTTCGTGGGTTCTGCAGCTCTAGAATTTGTTCAGAGCCATTTCTTATAGGTGTTTGGAGGGATCTGGGGGAGAGTTTAAGATTAAGTCTCTGCTTTCCAAATGCCATCTTGGCTCTGCCCCTGAACTTGAGGCAACCAAATACTGATTTTTCTGCTGCTTGTGCTAATTTTGGCCTAACAGTTAACACCAAGAAAACACAGGTGCTTCATCAGCCAGCACCACCCCTTCCATATGTAGAAACATCAATTACAACAAATGGAGAAGTTACGAATACTGTGAATAAGTTCACTCACCTTGGCAGTATACTTTCCTGGGTTGTACACATGAATAATGTTGACTCACTGCCAGAGCATTGTTTGGGAGGCTCCAAAGAAAACTATGGGAAAGAAGAAATACTAGATAGACAGCCAAACTGAATGTCTACAGAGCTGTTTTGCTGAACTCGTATGTTTGTGAAACCTGGACAGTATGCCAGTGTCATGCCAAGAAACTGATTTGCTTCCATTTGAATTGTCTTAGGAAGATTCTGAAGATCACCTGGCAGGATAAGGTGGACATTGAGCTCCTTTCTTGAACTAAACCACCGTGTGTTCAAACTCAGCTGCAGAGAGTGCAACTGTGATGGGCTGGCTACATTGTTCAATGCCAAATGTTCACTTGCCAAAAGACTATTTTATGGAAAACTCATACAAGGCAAGCGCTCAGATGGTGGTCAGAAGAAGCGATACAAGGGCACTCTCAAGGTCTCTCTCTAGAACTTTAGAATTGATTGTGTGACATGGAAAACACTGTCAAGAACTACCCAGGATGGTGTACCCGCATCAAAAAAGGTGCTGTGCTCTATGAGCAAAGCAGAATTGAAGTAGTTCAAAAGAAACTCGAGATACACAAATTTAGAGAATCCACCCCAAATATTTACATGAACTGTTTGTCCCCGACCTGTGGTAGAGCATTCTGAGCTTGTATTGGTCTGATCGGCCTCAGTCAGAAGCATTATAACTTGACTCTAACATAGTGATGCCATTTTGGTCCTGCTCGAGAATTAAAAACACCACTCATCTCACCAGTTTATGCTTTCCCCTTCCTCAAATTGCTTTGTATTTCCTCATATTTGTAGATGTTATAATTCTCCCCCAATTCCATCCCCCTGTAGGACATAAGTTCCCTGATGTCAGATGTGATTTTATTTTTGTCTTTATGTTCCCAGCATCTAGCACAATTCTTTATATGTATTAGGTATTTGATACATGTTTATTTAAATAAACTGAAGGCATAAAGCTGGTTATTGCTAGATCTAGCATTGGAGACCAGGGCTTCCAATTCCCAGCCTGGTACTCTTTTCATATCCTTTTGCTTTTATAACAGTGTTATTAGATGGGCATAAATGTTCTGTAATGAGGTATGGCTTAGTAGATAGAGATATGGCTGGGTTCAGGCCCTGCTTCTTAGACATACTGTTTGTGTGACCCAATGCAAGTTAGCCCCCAAGTGCTCCAGGAAAACTAAAGTTGCAGAGGAGGTGCCAGTCTGCATTTGTAGGGGGAATTCTTCACCAGGAGCTCCCTACACAGTGCAGTTTTGTTTTTTAAAAGCACTATGCCAGCTCTTCAGTCAGGGGGCTTCATTATATCTCCTTCATGCCTGTCATTCTCCTCAAAATAAAGGGAGAACGTTGAAAAGGAAAAGAAGTCACCCAGATTTATGTGACATGAAAGGGAAGATGGGGACTTGGTGATTGGTGGTAGGGATAGTTCTTGAGGGTTGAGTATGTGAATATTGGCCTGTGCTAGTACATTTCTTTCCTTCCTTAACCACTGTCTTTTCTCTGTCCTTGGTCTCTCCCTGATTCATGGCCCAGATGGAATTCTGCTTTAAAAAGGAATGAGTGAATAAAGGCAGTGAGAATTGAAGTATTGGTATTCACTAAGCAGAGCCTGCATATGCAAATGCTTAAAAATCGTGGATGTCTAGCAGGTTATAATGAGACATGAGGCGAAAAGATAAGTCATAAGATGCCTAGAAACAAGCTAACAAGAACCCTCCATTTAATTCACTTTTGTACCATCAGTAGAATTTTGCCTAAGTGAATCTAGACAGTTAATCTTCAAGATTTTTTAGAAATGGCTTCTTTAACTTCCTTTGGCTAAGTATTCATCGTCTTATCCAAATACTGTGGCAAATACACGCCACAAGGAGGTTTTCATAAGCCCTTCTATTTAGTCATTGATGAGATAACATAGGTGAGGTTTCACCTTGCCAAAAATGTTTGATCGGACTAGGTGTCTTGTTGACATCTCAAGCTCAACGTGGCCACAGTTAAACTCCTTGCTCCCTTCAAACCCTTCCTGTTACTATCAAGATTACCGCCGTTCTCCTAGTCGCCCTGACTCCCAGACTAACTGTCACTGTTGGCTGGTTGCTCTGATATCCTCTTTGCGAGGTATCTCATGTGCACCTGCTTCTCTTTTCTGAAAGCCACCACCCTGGTGCGGGCCCCCATCACCTCACGCCATATATACAACTGTTATCAAATCTTATTCTACCTCTCCATTTCTCACATACTTACTTCTCTATACTTACGCAGTTCAATCCTTTATCTCGTCTCACCTACAAGAGCCTCTTAATTGGTTGCTGTGCCTCAAAGTCTCTTCCTACTCTAGTCCATTCTATATACTGCTAAAAAAGTAATTTTCCTTAAACACAGAATTGTCTCTTCCTTCCTTATTCAACTTCAATGGTAACCTATTACCTTTTGAAAAAATATAAGCTACTCTGTTTAGCTTTTAAAGCTCTGCAGATTGGCCCCAACCTATCTTTCCAGTTTCATTATATGTTACTCTTTCCAAAAGGTTAAACTCTTCACATTCCTACATGGGAAAATGATATTTGTAACTTATAAGACCTTTCTCATTTTTAGGATAGTGAGAAGGAATATATTTAGACAGGGCAAAGATGTGAGCTAAAAAAATAAAATCAAGGGGTGAGAGGAATGTACTGGGAGAAAGAGAAGGGGAGAGGTAGAATGGGGTAAATCATGTCACATAAAAGAGGCAAGAGAAAGCTTTTACAGTAGAGGAGAAAAGCGAGGAGGTAAGGGAGAGTGAGTGAACTCATCAGAATTGGCTTAAAGAGGAAATAACATACATACTCAGTTGGGTATAGAAATCTATCTTACCCTACAGGAAAGTAGGAGGGGAAGGGGATAAGAGTACTGGGGTGGTCGTGATAGAAGGGAGGGCAAATTGGGGGAAAGTGTGGTCAGAAGCAAAACACTTTTGAGGAGGGACAGGATGAAAGAGAGAAAAGAATAAATGGGGGTGGCATGAATAGGATGGAGGGAAATACAGTTAGCAATAGTAACTGTGAAAAAAAATTTGAAGCAAGTGTCTCTGATAAAGACCTCATTTCTCAAACATAGAGAATTGAGTCAGATTTGTAAAAATAAGAGCCATTGCCCAATTGATAAATGATCAAAGGATATAATCAGTTTTCAGATAATCAAAGCTATCTATAGCCATCTGAAAAAAATATTCTAACTCACTATTGATTGGAGAAATGCAAATTAAAACAATTCTGAGGTATTACCTCCTACCTATTAGTTTGTCTAATAGGACAGAAGGTAAATGACGAATGTCAGAAGGGATGTGGAAAAAGTGAGACATTAATGCATTGTTGGTGAAGTTGTGAACTGATTCAACCATTCTGTAGAGCAACTTGGAACTTTCCTCTAAAGGATGTTAAAATCATGCGTACCCTTTGACCTAGCAATACTACTACTAAGTCTTTCTCCCAAAAGAGCCAAAAGGAAAAGGACCTGTATGTACAAAAATACTTTCTGAAGGCAAAGAATTAGAAGTTGAGGGGGTGCTCATCAGTTGGGGAATGACTGAACAAATTGTGGTATGTGATTATGATGGAATTAGTTTTATAAGAAATGATGAGCAGGATGTTCTCTGAAAAACCTGGAAAGACTTGTGTACAAAATAAAAGCAATATTGTAAGATAATCTGCTGTGAGTGACTTAGCAATACAGTGATCCAAGACAACTCTGAAGGACTTATGATGAAAAATGCTGTTCATCTTCAGAGAAAAGAACTGATGGTATCTGAATACAAATCGAAGCAAACTTTTTGTTTTACTTCCTTTGTTTTTCTTGAGGTTTTTTTGTCTATGCTTTCTTTCACAACATGATTTTTGCATGACTACACATGTATGATCTATATCAAATTGCTTGCCTTATTTCAGAGGGAGAGGGGTGGGAAGGGAGGAAGGGGAAGAATTTGAAACTCAAAAGTTTTAAAAACAAATGTTAAAATTATTTTTATGTGTAGCTGGGGAAGAATAAAATACCAAATAAATACATAAATTTTCTAAAAATGCTCTCATGGTTCTTCTCCCTTCACTTTGCACCAGTTCATATAAGTCTTACCAAGTTTTTCATCATTTTCATCATTTCTTATAGCACAATAGTATACCATCACAATCATATGCCATAATTTGTTCAGCCATTCCCAAATTGATGAACATCCCCTCAATTTCCAATTCTTTGCCACCCCCCCCCCAAAAAAAAGAGCTGCTGTAATTATTTTTGGACGTGGAGGTCTTTTTCCTTTTTCTTCGATCTCTTTGGGATATAGATCTAGTAGTGGCTGAGTCAAAGGAATGGCCAGTTTTATAATCCTTTGGGCATAGTTCCAAATTACTCTCCAGAATGGTTAGATCAGTTCATAACTCCACCAAAAGTGCTTAAGTATCCCAGTTTTTCCACATCCCCTTCAACATTTGTCATTTCCCTTTCTGTCATCTTAGCCAATCTGATAGGTGAGGTGGTACCTCATAGTTCTTTTAATTTGCATTCCTCTAATCAATAGTGATTTAGAGCATTTATTTCATATGACTGTAGATAGCTTTTATTCTGTAATTTGTCTTTCATATCCTTTGACCAGTTATCAATTGGGGAATGACTTGTGTTCTTATAAATTTGACTCAGTCTTCTACATATTTAATAAATGAGGCCTTTATTAGAGAAACTTGCTGTAATCATTTTTTCCTAGTTTTTTGCTTTCCTTCTAATCTTGACAGCATTGGTTTTGTTTGTGCAATACCTTTTTAATTTAATGGAATCAAAATTATACAATTTGCATCCCATAATGCTCATAGCTAAGTCTTTCACAGTTGATCATTGTGACAGTGTTGCTGTTACTATGTATAATGGTCTGATTATGCTCACTTCACTTTGCATCAATTTATATAAGTCTTTCAGGTTATATGTATATCATTCCTGACCGGAATTTAACATCTAAAATAGAAAGGAATCCATAAATAGATTTCAGGGGACCTTTGACCTTGAATGGGGGAAAAATTACATCTTTATTTTCACCAGCCTCTAATCGAAATTTAGTATTTCCTTCAATTATTTAAAAATACTATTCTGAGAAAGGGTCTGTAGGCTTCATGTGGTTACCAGAGGGATCCATGACCCTGATCTTTCTGGTGAGACATGAATTCATTAGAATGTGTGAATTCTGCTTTCATATTTCCCCTTATTTTCTATGTGGCCATGGACATATCATTTGAGGACCTTTTGCCTTAGCTTTCATAAATTTACAAATAAGATTATATAGATTTTTAACAATTAATGGTAAAGCAGTTTGAGACCTTCATTTTAAAGGAATACTAAAAATAACATTCATTCATGTTGTTTGCTAACTTGGTTCTCCAGCAGCTTACTTGTTTGCCTCAAATGTTAAAAATATTTGTGTTTTACAGAGCTACATCTATTTGGGATAACAGTCTTCAGATCACCACACTGTCCAGTGTGATAGGAGCATGGCTTGGAGCATTTCCTATTCCATTGGATTGGGAGCGGCCATGGCAGGTCAGTTTTTGTTACCTAAATCAGTAGATCGTGTGGGCTACAGCATGTAGATGAAATTAGAGAAGCAAAGCAGTACTTACAGATTTAGATCTCAGCTAATGTTTTTTCTAGGTTGTAGTTTATCTTTTTCTTTTTTCTCCTTGTTTTTATGGTACTGTTTGTGAGAGAGATTTTTCTATAGTTCACATAAAATAATCATGTATCCTGGTTTAGTGGGATAATCTGAGATTTTGTAGATGGGCCTTTCAGTTAGGTATTATTTAGTGGTATGTAACTATTTTTTAATTAACATATTTAAGCTAAACTACCATGTTGTGGTTTAGTTCCTAAAATGGTTTGTATTCACAAAATAAAGTGCTTCAAATTTTATATGCAGCTTTGAGCCAGGGTTCCTTTGTTAAATTGTTCCAGAAGAGTCATGAAAGTACCGACTACCTTCACCTTTTTGCCTCGGTTTCAGCATCTGTGAAATAGAGGATTGAACTAAAATGAATCTCAAAGGCCCTTTGTAACCTATGTAAATTCTATGTTCCTTTGACTCCAACTGCTATTTCTGGGGACCAGTTGAACTGGGATCCCCTCAGTGCCTATTGCCAATGACAATGATGACAGTGAACATTCAGGACTGCAGCCAGAACCTTGGGTATAACATTACGATCCTCTGGGCAAAACCGCACCAGTCACCTTGGTAGCTATGTGAAGAAGTGTGAGAAGCTAGCTCTTTTCATTTTTACTTGGTTTTCCTAGTTTTGATTGGGTTCTCATTGTGTTGCTACTGCCTCCCCGCCCCACCCCCCCACCCCCGGGTTGTTCAGAAATGTGATGAGTTGACAAACTACCTGAACAAAACATATTGGGTGAAACTGATAAGGTTCAAAAATGATTGACTAGCAGCAAACTTGAAAACTGGAGGAATTGCCTAGCATTGATTCTGTGGGAACTGGATAAATCAGTTCTTTCACCTGCTTAAGTTTTATCATCTGTAAACTTGGTAGAAGAAAGCCAGGATTAATATCGGTGAAACCCTTAAGGACTAATTACAACTTAAGAACAAAATTTTCTTGGCTTCATTGTAGTTTATGTTGACTGTCAACTTGTAAGCTCAGAAAAGCATATGATGAAGTTATTTTATTTTTACAGTAGAAACAAATGATGGGGAGAGTGTGATGTAGGTGTCAGATCTATAGGAATAGCTAGAAAAGACTGTTCTTATGTTGGAAGAAGAAAGGTAAGGTATTTTTTCCTGATATTTTTTCTTTATTTCCTTTGTCAAAATGCATCATCATTACATTTGAAAAGTTTTCTGATAATAGTTAATTTGTGGTATAAATTTGGCCAAAATATTTTGTTGAATACCTTCTAAGTGATGTCAGAAGATGAATGTCTTTTTTTTTTTTTTTGCTGTCATTAATAAAAGGATAAAAAGAGTATAATAAAAAGCAGTAATTGAACACTGTTTTTATTATTTACTGGTGAAATGATTATTCTCTGAATGTTCGCTCAATATGTGACTGTCCTAGACTGGTGCCTGGTGATAATGATTTGCGTGTCCTATTAAAATATTTCCTAGTTAGGTAGGTACCTTAGTAGTAGAAGATCAAGCAGTGAGTGACAGATGTGTCTTAAGTTCTTTCCCTAATTATTTTTAATATTATAGTGCTCTAATGAAGTTAGATTCAGGAGTTGTTTTAAAAGAATTTTTTAATTTGTTTAATGTCTTCACTCTAGTGATAGAGCCCTCCCAAAATACTTTGTAACCAAAATTTTATTTTTGAGTGTTTTGGAGGTTTTTCCGTCATTATTAAAGACTGGGCTTTGATGACTCTGGCGGAGAGAGTCAGGCCAACGACTTCATACAACTCTTCCTCACTTAAATCCAGTTTTCACATGAATCAAAAGACATCACCCATACCATTTTACCATTATACCTATTTCAAAGTCCTGTGGTGACAGGCAAGTGATGAAGCAGCAGGCGCAGATACACTGGGAGCTGTAGTCACAATCCTGAACACAGGCAGCCCAGGCCGTAGAGTTGTTTCTCACTGGAAGCAGCAGTGGGACTTGGCAGCCCCTGGGTGTCTGAGAAGCCTTTTAAAGATTGCACTGCTCCCCTCCTGGTGTAAGGAAGGTGCTAGAAAAGGTACCCTTAAAATTGTCTGCTTACCCAGATCTGGTCTAATTACCACAGGAGGCAAAGAATCCCACTCTATGGTCGAAACACAAAAAAAATGTACAAAGATGTCTGCAAAGACAATTCCACTCGCCATCAGCACGCGTGGAATGTGCGAACACTTACAGATAACACAAAATCCGGTAGACCTGAAAGACCAACAGCTCTTGTTGCAAGAGAACTCAACATGTATCACATCTGAACAGCAGCCCTGAGTGAAACAAGGCTGGCAAATGAAGGTCAGCTGTAATGTTAATACAATTTGAAGATCTTCCTTGCCTTTTAATAGGCCTATGTGACCTGCTTTGAACTTGAGTCACATGGAAGCCTGAGTCACATGAACCTGGGTCACAAGGGTTGCGATGCCCTCTGGCCCTGAAAAAAGGTATATGTACTCTGAGGTTAGCATTTTGCTTTGGGGATCACTCAGTAGAAGAATGTTCCTGTGACTTAGCCAGATGTTGGTGCTTCTCTCTCTGGTAACTATGTGTTTATTGCTTTTGGTCAGACAGTTGGAAGCCCTGTCTGTTGGTTTTTGCTGTTTGTATTTGTTCTGTTTATATAATTTCTGCTTGTCATTTCTGTTTGTATTCTCTCTGAAGTTCAGGGTGCTGACTTTTCTCCTGAACTAAGTGAATTTTGTGTGTGTGTGTGTGTGTGTGTACTTATGTATACATACACACATACATGTATATTTGATTAAAGTAAGATCGTTGACCCCTTTGAAGTTGCTTTCCTTTAGAAAAGCAGATCAGAGAACCTGTGTTTACAGCCCTCTCGTGTGCTGATGTTATTGGTCTTACACTCCCACAGCAGCTGCCAAGTAGCATTGTTGTTACAGAAAAATGTAAAGCCAGTCACGCCAGCATATCCGAGGACTGCTGCTGTGAATGATTTTAGGGGTCTAATTGCATACTATAATGAACTCTCTATTCAGAACTAAACATTTTTCAGGGGACTAAAGCATAACATTCACAACAATATAACATAACATTGCTAAGGTGGCCATGTAGTCTTAAATAAAACTTATCATTCAGTATATCTTATAGCATTTCTCAGGATACCCACACAGCATATATCATTGCATTCAGTAGTATTCCCCAAAATACTTCTTTACACAAGCAGGGGGTCCCAGGACAGGGTCCTCCCTAATGCAACATATCATCCTTAAGGGGTAGCAGAAAATACAAACACCATCCACCCCTAGGTTACAGCAAGTTATAGTCTCCTGAGTCAATACAGAGTGTTCAAGTAAAGTCCTCTTTTATCTTGACTCGAGGTTGACTTCGAAACCCCACCGTTCCTTGTCTTCGGGCCAACTGCTCCCAGCTCTTGCCGGGATTCACACGCAGGCAGCTCTCTGCTCTTGCTCCTTGTCTTAGCTCATGGGGACTGCTCCACTCCAGGTTTCTCCTGCTTGACAGCAGACATCAGGAGCTCCTGCCCACAGCTTCTGTTTCTGGGAAATCAAAGTTTAATAAGGCTACAACAATATTTACACACATTACCAGCACCATCATCTCAATTCACTCATAAAGACCAATAGACAGGGTTTCTGTCTGAGAAATTAACACAGACCAACAGACAGGGTGTCTGAGAAATTAACACAGACCAACAGACAGGGTGCCGGCATCACAAACATTCTTTCTGTTAGGCCTCCCCACAAGTTCCCCTAGCCCGCTCAAGCTTGCTTCTCTCTTTCAGGTCTACTTCTCTCTCTCTCTCCCTCCAAGCAATGCAATATAGACTATTGCCAGTCAGAGACTCTTGATTCAACCAAAGGCACTTCATTGCCTTAGTGCAGAAAAGCTTGGAGGTCGGCACTTAATTAAATTAACCTTCCATTAAGCACTTAATGTGTTATAGAAACTTAACACCAGAAGAAAAAACAGCAAAAAATCCCACTTTGCTTGCCCTTACACCAGCTTACTGAATTTGGAGCTGGATACATGTTTTTCTGGAGTGGTTGCAGTGAAGGGGAGCTCTGTAAAGCTGGTGTAGGTTTTGCAATCAAAACTAATCCAGTCAACAAGCTAGTATACCTGTCAAAAGGAGTGAATGACAGGTTTGTGACAATGTGATTGCCACTTGCAGGAAAACGTCACTCCACCATCATCAGTGCCTGTACTCCCCCCATGATGAACCCTGATGAGGTCAAAGAAAAATTTTATAAAGACCTGGAGACCCTTATCATCAATATACCAAAAGAGGACAAGCTTTATAATTCTGAGTGACTTTAATGCTAGAGTAGGCTCAGACTACCAGACTTGGCAGGGAGTCCGAGAGGAGTGGAGTTAGAAACAGCAACAGTAATGGTCACTTACTACTGAAGACTTATACATCTCATGACCTTCTCATCACCAACACTGTCTTCCATTTGCCTAAACACAATAAAACTTCATGGATATACCCTCACAGCAAACATTGGCATTTAATAGACTATGTGATTGTAAGGAGAAGATACAGACAGTATGTGAGAGTGATGAAG
Organism: Trichosurus vulpecula; assembly: GCF_011100635.1. Classification (NCBI taxonomy): domain Eukaryota; kingdom Metazoa; phylum Chordata; class Mammalia; order Diprotodontia; family Phalangeridae; genus Trichosurus; species Trichosurus vulpecula. The sequence goes on from NC_050575.1 coordinate 345,930,712, forward strand.
GCAGTGTGTGGTGCAGAGTGCTGCACTGATCATAGACTTATCCTCTTCAAGCCAAATATTCACATTCAACAAAAGTGGCATCCCCAAGGGAAAAATACTACCAGAAGAATTAATGTCAACAAATTAGAGCTCTTTTCTGAGTGGGAAGAGTTTGTTGCTAATTTGGAGGAAAAGTTGAGCCAACACACAGCTGGCAACAGTGGAGCAGAAAAGAAGTGGGCAGCTTTCAGAGATTTGGTGTATAGCACTGCATTTGCCCATCTGGTTTGATGAAAGTGATGGGGAAATTCACAAGCTGCTAAATGAAAAATGAGAACTCCACAGAGTTTACCAGCAGGATAGTTCATCCATCTCTAAGAAGGCAGCATTTAACTTCATCAAAAATAAAGTACAAGCAAAGCTTAGAGAAATGCAGGATTCTTGGCTCAGCAAGAAGGCAAATGAAATTCAGTTTTATGTCGATAGTAACAATCCAAAGCGCTTTTGAAGGATATTTATGGGCCGAAGACCTGTGCATCTCACTATTCAGTGCTGATGGAGCCACATTGGTTATTGATAAGGACATGATCCTCGAAAGATAGGCTGAACACTTCTATAGTGTTCTCAACAGACCATCATCAATCAATGCTGAGGACATTGACTGTTTACCTCAGGTTGAGGCCATTTCCTCCCTAGCTGAAGTTCCAACTGAAGAAGAGGTTTTGAATGCCAATAGGCTTCTTTCATGTAGCAAAGCACCTGATGCTGATTCTATTCCACCTGAGATTTACAATGTGGGGGGGGGGCCCCCCCGTAACTCATACAAAAACTGATTGAAATTTTCTGGGTTATATGGCAAGAGGAGGTTATCCCCCAGGAGTTCAAGGATGCCTCCATTGTCCATCTCTATAAAGGTAAAGGAAATAGATTGTCCTGTGACAATCACAAGGTGGGGGGTCTCTCTTGCCAGAGTCCTCGTTAATAGGCTGATCCTTCACCTGAAAGATGATCATTTACCTGAGAGCCAGTGTGGCTTCAGAAAGGGCTGAGGAACAGTTGGTATGGTGTTTGCTGTCCAGCAACTCCAGGAGAAATGCCAGGAGCAGAAGAGAGGTCTATACACAACATTTGTAGATCTGACCAAGGCCTTTGATACTGTTAGTCGTGAGGGCTTAAGGAAAATTATGCCAAAATTTGGTTGCCTGGAGGAGTTCATCAGCATTGTATGTCAGTTTCTTGATGGCATGCTTGCCCGGGTTCTGGATAATGGACAATGTTGTTATGCTTTCCTGGTCACCAATGGAGTGAAACAAGGCTGTGTGCTTACTCCCATGCTTTTTATAGCATGATGTTTTCAGCCATATTGTCAAATGCTTTCAATCAGGATGCACACGGTGTCAAGGTCAGCTACCACACTGATAGTACATTCTTCAACTTGAAAAGGCTACAAGTCAAGACCAAAGTGGAGGGAGTGTTGGTGCATGATTTTCTATATGCAGATGATTGTGCACTCAATGCAGCCTCTGAAACTGAGATGCAGCAAAGTGTGAATCAACTCTCTGCTGCTTGTGCTAATTTTGGCTTAACAACATCAAGAAAATGCAGGTGCTCCATCAGCCACCACCACACCATCCATATGTAGAACCATCAGTTACAGCAAATGGAGAAGTTTGGAATGCTGTGGACAAGTTCATTTACCTTGGTAGTGTACTTTCCAGGGATGTACACATTGATACTGAAGTTGACGCGCTCATTGTCAGAGCTAGCTCAGCGTTTGGGAGGCTCTGAAGGAAAGTATGAGAGAGAAGAAGTATTAGACTGACTACCAAACTGAAGGTCTACAAAGCTATTGTGCTGATCTCATTGTTGTATGCCTGTGAAGCCTGGGACAGTCTGCCAGTGCCATGGCAGGAAACTGAATTGCTTCCATTTGAACTGTCTTATGAAGATTCTGAAGATCACCTGGCAGGATAAGGTACCAAACACAGGTCCTTACTCTCATGACAGATCTTCCAGTCGGAAAAGAAAAGAAAAAGAATCATTTCATGAGCTAAATTTTTAAGTAAAAGCCAGATTCCGTTCTTCCTTTTCTGTAAAATGGCAATAATTTTAATTGTAATACCTGTGTCATAGAGTTATTGTGGATATCAAATGATATAAAGCACTTTATAACCAAAGCAATATGTGTGTGTGAAATATTATTACTTCAGCATTTACAATGATTGGCTCTCCATCCACCAGTGCAAGATTGCAGATCATCAGCTATCAGAAGGGCTGTCATGTGGAGAAAGAATGATCAGGTATGTTCTGTTTGGCTTCAGAGGAAAAATTAGAAACAGTGCATGGAACTTGCGAAGAGGCAAATTCAGGCTTGACATCAAGAAAACCTTGCTAAAAATCCCAAAGCGGAAGGGCTGCCCTGAGAGGTGGTAGGCTAACCCTCCTTGAAGGTCCTGAGGCACAGGCTGGGCAACTACTTTGTCAAATTTGTAATAGGCAGGACTGTTTTGATGTATAGATCATACTAAATGCTCTGTGGAGTCCCTTCCGACTCTTAGATTTTAGATTATTTCATTCATTCATACAGTAGTAAACAATCTCCATGTCAGACTTTTATCAGAATTGTTGAATGCAAAGATTATTTCCCAGTGTATGGCTATCATTCTTATTCAGTATGTATTGTTTTTAGTGGTATGAAAGCCGTGTGTGTGTGTGTGTGTGTGTGTGTGTGTGTGTGTGTGTTTAAAACTTATCTGTTTTATGCCATACTTGGATCAAGCTATGATTGGTTAATAATTTTTCCACTATTTACGATTGTGGATAAAGGTAACTTTAAAATGATGTGATTTTAAACATTTAGGTCATTGATCTGCTTGGAATTTATTTTGATACATGATATAGGAAATTTATGATTGGAGAAAGAAGTGGACTGGCCATATAGTAAGAGTGAGGTCCTAACAGAAGGATCAGCTCAAATGCTACATGGGTTCCCATAAAATGTAAGAAGTCTAGGGGGAGACTTTTTAACATATTGGGTAAAAGGAAGATCTATGAGAGAACATGGGCAAGATTTACATAAGATGAAGTGTGGATTGGTTGTGATGTTCATCAAAAGAGGAAGTAGCCAGATCATTGAGATCACAGACTAACTGAAGTGTGGAAGTATAAGTAGGGTGTGAAATTCTGGCCTGTTTGAATGTGTGTATGTGTGTATTTCTGTAGTTTTTTTTGTTTGTTTTTTTGGTTTTTTGGGGTTTTTTTTTGCCAAACTGCTATCCAGTTTTCCCCAGCAGTTGGAACAAGACATTAGCAAAAGGGCTATCTTTGCCATTATCATTTGTAATCATCTTTGGGGCATAGGAATATATTCTAAAATAAAATATTTTGGAATTTGGTGAATATTACAAAGTGTTACAGTGATATATTCTTGGTTCTGTGCTATTTAGCATTTTTATGATTTGTTTGATGGCATAAATGACATGCTTGTCACATTTTAAGATGACATGAAGCTAGGAAGGGTAAGTAATAGGACAGATGACAGGGTCTAAAAGAATCTTGATAGACTAGGTCCAGGGGTGGGGAACCCACAGTCTTGAGGCTACATGTGGCCCTCTAGGTCCTCAAGGTGGCCCTTTGAATCCAAACTTCACAGAATAAATCCCCTTAATAAGAGGTTGAGTTCTGTAAAACTTGGACTCAGTCAAAAGGCCACACCCAAGGACTTAGAAGGCCGCAGATTCCCCACCCCTGGACTAGAATGATGGGTTGAATTTAACAAGATGAATTTTTTCCTTGGCCTGTATCTATGATATTGAGTAGGAATCCTCATCTGGAAATCTCTTGACGGATGCAGATCAGCAACTTACAGTCTTAGAATTGGCTGGAACCTAGTATTTTAAGTGACTTGCCCTTGGTCACATAACCATCATGTCAGAAGGAGGACTTGAATCTGGAGCTCTTGTCTCAAAGACTGACCTCCATCTACTATGTCATATCACACTGCCTCCCTAAGATTAGTCTTCATAACGATAATGTTATGCACTTGGATTAAAAAAAAAAACTTAGTTTCATATGTATAGGATAAATGACACATGGCTGAGTAACAGTTGAGGTATGAAAAAGATCTGGGGCACTTGGTAGATTATTAGCTAAAACTGAATCAGTAGTCTGACATGGCAGCTAAAATAGCTAATTCCGTGAGGCCGCATTGTGTCCAGAACAAGGGAGGAAATCATCGTGTTGTGTTGTTCCTCCTTGGACCCCTTTTTGAATATTATGTTCATTTTTGAGTAACACATTTTAGAAAGGGCATGGGTAATCTGGAGTATACCCATGGGAGGAGATCAAAGATGGCCAGGAGACTAGAGACCGTGTCATAAAAGACTTGAGGGACTGGAGATATTCAGTCTAGAGGGAAGACTTTGGAATGAGGGATGGAGTGGGGGAGGGAGAAGGCATTATAGCTACCCTCATTTGAAGAGCTGTGATGTGAAAGAGGGACTTAATCTGCTTAGACCCAGAAGCCAAGACCATGAGTGGAAGTTACAGAGTGGCTGATCTTGGCTTGATATAAGGAGAAATGTGACAATCGTGGCTATTGAGAACTTGCATGGGCTGTCTTTGGAGGCAGTGGATACCCTTTACCATACTTCCAGTCAGCCAAATTGATAACCTCAGATGGCCCTCGGTCAGTGGTCAAGTCTTGTCAGTTTTACCTCCAGGATATTGTTCATATCTTCCCTCATCCCTTCCCTTATGCAGCCCACCACCCTGGTTTAGTCCTTTCTAATCGTTTCCCTGGAGTTGTGTAATAATTTGCTAATCCTGTCCTCCCAGTCACGCAGGCTAGAAAACTTAGTCATTCTAAACTTTTTCCTCTCTCTTGCTCCCTATGTCCAGTTAGTTCCTAAGTCTTTTCACTTCTACCTACATGATATCTTTCATATCTGTGTCTTTTTCTCCATTTACGTGGCCACCGCCCTAATTAAGATATTTCATCACCTCTCGTCTCAACTATGGTGATAACCTCTTCTCTCCAGTCAGTCCTTCCTCCACAGAGCTGCCAAAATAATCTTTCCAAAGCACAGATTGGGCCATGTTATTCCCCTAATCAAAAAGAATTTCTGACTCGATTTCTTCCAGCATAAAATACAAATTCCTTAGTTTGTCATTTAAAGCCCTCTACATTCTGTCTCCAACCTGCCTTTCCTGTCCTGTTCATAACTTGTTCCCTTCCCACTCAGTGTTGCAGCTGTAGTTCTTTGAATTTGCTATATGCCAAAGAAACCCTTGGTAAAAATGTAAAGCCATAATCTTTGGACAGTGTAAATATTTGGAAAATATTGTTTCATTATAGTTAAATAGAATGGTGCTTAAATCAAATATTTCTTGGAGCCTACTATAAATGAGGTGTTAGGCCTGTATTTTATATATAACTTTTAACATTTAATATAACATTTTAATAACATCGAATATAACTTTTAACACTGAATAACACATAACAGCTAATTTTTGAAAAAAGTTTTGTGGGATGGCGTTGTGCCAACTTTAATATGAAATAATTTTCTCCTCTTAAATTTGTTAGTTTTTTTTGCAGAATCTTGTGAGACTTTTATCTTTAATAATTCAAGACCTTTTTTTGTAACTTTCAAGAGATGGACCAAGGCATCATGTCTGGTAGAAACTGGAGGGAAGAGATGACATTTTAGTTGAAATAAACTGATCAACAAGTTCAAAAGATCTGAATAATTACATAGCTCTAGGTTCTTGGAACCTTCACAAAACTGGAGGTATTTGGGATATGTTTCATGATTACATTTTTGGTGTAAAACAAGTCACGTAGATTCTATTATTTATGTGTAGTGCTCTTCTGTATCACTTTTGTAGTAATTAAAAAATAGATAAGTCTGTCATTGTTGGCAGCTAGGTGGCACAGTGGATAGAGTGCTGGACCTGGAGTCAGGAAGACCTGAATTCAGATCCACCCTCAGACACTAGCTGGGTCACCCTAGGCAAGTCACTTAACCCTATCTGCCTGTTTCCTCATTTGTAAAGTGAGCTGGAGAAGGAAGTGGCAAACCACTTCAGTATCCATTGCCATGAAAACCCCAATGGGGCCATGAAGAGTGGGACACAACTGAAAGAACCCAAACTGTATTTGACTATAATACTGTTATAGGAGCAACCTCTCAATCTTAGACATTTTAGGAAGATCTTTCAGAGGTTGTTAAAAAAAAAAATAAAGCATTTGGGGAATAAATAGTAAACTGCAACTATTTGGAAAAGAAAAATTCCATGTAAAACAGCATTTTCCCCCCAGGTGGGATAAATAAAGTTTTACCTTATTTATTTGAACATTTTTGTTGAATTGAGTGAGGCAGCCAAGTGGCAAAGTGGATAGATAGTGTTGGACTTGGGGTCAGGAAGATTTGAGTTCAAATCTGGACTCAGATATATATTAGCAGGTGACCTTGGGCAAGTCACTTAACCTCGCAGCCTCAATTTCTTCATTTGTAAAATGGGGGTATTATTGTGAAGTGCAAATGAGATAACATGTAAAGTGCTTTCTGAGCCTTAAAGTTCTTTATAAATGCTAGCAAAATAAATAAAATATTATCCCCATTTTTAGTCATTTTCATTTGTAGGAATTACATTTTTTTTCCTGGATAGGACCTACAATTTCATTGGTTTTGTAAACTCTCAGTGAGGAAGCAACCAAAAATGAATACCTACCCTTGCTCTGTAACTTACAGATTAGAGGTAGCTAGAGGCTATGCAAGAGAAATGACTTGCCTAGCTTCACATAGCAATTAATATTTGTTAAGCATAGATTTTTCCCAAAACTTAGAAAAAGAGCAAAATTTAAGCGCCAGGTAGTATAAAATACTTTTATGTAAATCAAAATCGGGGTCATAACATCTGGACACATGACTAAGAATTTATATTAACTGTATCAGGGATTAGAATCAATTTTATGAACTTGGTTTGATAAGTTTTTTAGGTAAAATGTTTTCCTGTACACACACTAAGACTTTTGGGACACCCTGCAACATAGATGTTTTTCTGTTTTAAAATATATCTTGTACCCAAACCAATTCCACCCTTTATTGGATACATTTAGTAGGACATTAAATGATGTGTGGACTTTAATGGTGGCCATGACTAGATAACAATCATGTTGATAAACAATTTTATTTTGATATAACCATGCCTAACTAGCATGGCAAGGTCTTGGGCTGCATCCCTGTAAGATTTATTTGATTTTACTCTCTTCCCCATGACTAAGGACTGACTCTTTTATTTCTTACCCCCAATCAGCATCTCTCGTATTTATAGCTTTTCATTACATATTTATTTTATGATTTCTGTGTATACACAAAGTTCTAGAATGATACTAGAGAAACTTTGTCTGTGAGCATATACTTAGATCATTGTCTTCAGAGCCTAGTGGAGTGCCTGAGATACATTAGCTTAATAAATGTTTGTAAAATTGAATATAGCTCTACCACCAGAAAAAAGATAAGCTTGATCTATATTTTCATCTTTTCATATGTTCCCATATTCAGAAACCTGCCAGCTGAAGGGGCATTTCAGTGAACACTGGAAAGACATTTACATTCAGGACCAGCAGAGACTTCATCAGAATTTAGAAGAGGGCCATTTGGAATGCAAATGCAAAGTATTTGTAACTGACACAATCTACATACCAAATCGTGAAACACATTAGAAAGTACATTGTGAGACTTTAAAACTTCAAGAATTTCTCTTTGATAAGCTATAATCCTAAGACCTTGTGGATAAATTAAATAGATGACTAGTTCCAACTTTGGGTTCATCTTGCTCATCTGAAGGCAGTGGTTTTCAGTGTCCCCAGTGCTTTAATTTACATATTATACACCATTTCCCCTATAACACATAACATTAATGAGAGCAATTGGGAAACAACATCGTTATTTTTCCTTATTTTTGAGTGTGGAAAATACGTACTAATTGCAAGAACTTCTAATTTTCCTTAGGTTTTTAAATTGAACCATTTAAACTTAGTTTATAACCCCGTTACAGCGTAATGTGTATATTTTCATCTTTAATGAAGCTAACTCACATCTATTAATTGCTGATTTCAAAAACAGTATTTGTGTTTCTGTCACTTATATAAGAGCAAGGAGTTGGAAGTCTGGCTTCACCTACATGTCTGTTAATGGCTAATTGTCTAAATTCTCAGTGCAACATTGCTAAGCTCCTGAGAGCTCTCTCTCTTTGTTTTTTATTCCCAGGATACATGATGTAAAGAATAATATTTATTAAATGTAGTTGCATGTAAAGGGCAAAGGGACAACCCTTCAGGTGTTTTTTAGGTCATGGGCATAACATTATTGTAAAATATGTTGCACCGGCAGCTCCGTATTCACTTTATTCTAATTCCAATCTCCGTTGTCATAGAAGTAGATACCTAAACCTAGGTATTTGTAGACTGGGGATTATAACATTTGCATTTTAAGTATAATTCTTTCATTTCAAGTATGCCACATACATATCTCTAAAAAGAATACCGGAAATAGAATGTGAGACTTAAGAAATTTGTGAACATACTGAAATATACCAAATAGCTAGCCATGTTTCACCTGTCTTTCCCCTGACCAGCTCACCCCCAGAGGTTATTCATCAGCTGGCATATTAGCTTAGTGGTGAAATATATTCAAAAAGCAAAAAGTGATAACATTTTAAAATAGGTAATTGCAAATTATAAAAATCTTTAAGGCATGAATAAGAGACCTAGAGGACGTGGCAAAATTTTCAGTACAAAGCCCTTAATACCCAGTAACTGCCACCTACACTATTTGTATTCCTAGATTGATTTTTAAAATCTTAAAGCACAAAATATATTTTAGTTCAAACATCAAGTGTTGGTAAGATTGGGCAAAAAGACTGTACAAAATCTAAGTACTTGTTACATTAACATTATTTTATATATACTGGAAATGATTCCATTTTCTGGGCTTTTAACTGCCGATTATGCGCTCATAGATATGATTTTAATTCTTACTTGAAATCTTTCTTCTTAATGATTTAGAACTCAAATCTTCAGAACTGTCAGATCAGAGAGTCAGTATGGTTTTATAACGTATACATAAGTGATTTTTGACATTTTTCAAAATAATTTTTTGGCATTTTGATTTGTTAAAAAAAAAAAGGTACCTGCAAAATTTTATATCTCTTGTGGAATACATGTTTTATGATTCCAGTAGTTAAGATTTGAAATCTGTTTTTTCTCCTTTACTTTTCCTCTCATAGCTAAATTCTAAAATGTTTTTATTTATGAGAGAAAAATCAATATTGCATGCTGACATAGACTAGAGACTTTGAGAACCAAATGATGTCCTTGTGAGTTTTGATGAATTGTTTATTTTTAAAAAAAAAACACAAGTAACTTTTGAGTTTAATAAAAAATAATATGGGACTTTAAAATAACAAGATATTGGGAAAAGGTTATATACTTCCTAGAATACACAAAGTTTTTAAAAATTTCACAGTGTCATTAACTATTCTTTTTGTAGTGGTGCCTTTGAATAGCAATTTTTAAAATTGCTGGATTTTATACTAAAATTTTAATTTATAAATTTTTGCTGGGTTTTATACTAAAATCCAATACTGGATTTTAACATTTCTTCCAAAATTCATCAGGGTACTTTGGCCAGTAGTATTATTTTGTTTTCCACTTGACTGAAGAGATGTGCCTTTTATTTGGTAATTTTAAAAAATAATTCCTTGGACCAAGTACCTTTTAGCCAAATCAGTTATTCTAAAATAATGCATAGCTGTGTTATGCCGATAAATTTAGTCCAATCTTTTAAAGATGAAATTGTGTCTCCCTTGATTTTACCTAACCAAATTAATCAATTCTGTTCAGTTCAGCATTTATTAAACACCTCTATAAAAGCTGGATATTTGAGGTACAACTAGTAAGATCTTTTAAACCAGAATATCAGTTATTCTAGGTATGGACTTGCTGAAACTTATCTCCTCTGTTGTTTAAAGGCAGTAAGGTGGAGCAGTTATGCCTGACATCAGGAAGACCCGACTTTGAGTCTAGCCTCAGATACTGACCACCTGTGTGACTCTGGGCAGTTCACTTAACCTCTGTTTGCCTGTTTCCTCAGCTTTAAAGTGGAGATAACAATACCTACCTCGAAGGGTTGTGAGGATCCGATCAGATATTTGTAAAGTGTTTAGAACAGTGACTGACACATAGGTGCTGTACAAGTACTTACTCCCTTTTCATTCTTATTTATTACTAATGTAATAAGAGCAATGAGACACATCTGTAAGATCTTTCTATGAGACGAAAGACACCAAAAAGAAAAAACACAACCAAGTGAAACAGGAAAAAAAAATGATACGAAAGGCAAGTCATACAACTAAAGGAAGGGCTCATGGGAACTATGAACATATATAAATACATATTTAAACATGTACATAAATATATGTATACATACTTTTTTAAAGATTGTTTTAGCAAAAGTTTGGACATGTCTTTATGCAGTATTTTATTTCAATATTCTGTGTTAGAGAACAAAAGACTACTTGGCCAGTCCAGGTTGTCACAATAGAGTTATATCTGATTGTAAATCCCTCGAAAGTAAGGACTGTTTCATTTTTTTTTTTGTATTTGTGTTATCCCTAGCGCCCAGCACAGTGCTTGACAGGTAGTAATCGCTTAATAAATGCTTGTTAATTGTTTACTTATATCCTACCTGGGAGTCAGTTGTAACAAGGGAGAGCAAAACTGTTCTTTCTATGAAGGGAATTTTAGAGTAGAAAAGGACTTTGGAAATCATCTGTTCCAATGCCTTTACTTCACAGGTAAGGAAACAGTGCCTGTACTGACAGGAAGTAGTAGAGCTAGGATTTGAATCAAGGTCCTGACTTCAAATCTTCTTTCCACTTAACCATGGTTCCAGTACGGTATTATTGGTAGGTGATTTGCCCAAAAGCATACGACTGGTGTCTTCTGGCTCCAAATCCATCTCTCTTTGCATTATACCATCATGCCTCTCGAGCAAAAGAACAAACTTTTTTTTTTTTTGCAGTACCTGGCAGTCTCCTTGATGCACCATTACTGTATATTTATTTTGTATCTAGCTTGTATACATCTGTCTCTGTGTATGTTTCTTCTGATCAAATGTGAGTTTGCTGAGGGCAGCAGTTTCACTTTGTATCTTTTGTACCTCGCGCACCTCGCGCATAAATGGCAAATAATGCTTGTTGTTGAGTATGCCATGATCGAAACTCTTTTTAAGACTGATAAAGGAAGGTACCCTTTGCATAAAATGTCATCACTGCTATCAAAACCATGGAAATAAGAGATTAAGTAGTAACATTTTGAAGAAAAGATGGTATTTATCATATTGGCATTTCTGTTTTTAATGGAGAGCATTAATAGAAAGTGAGAGGTGGCCAGTAATAGCAACCTTTCACGAAGGCTGGGCCTTATGGCAATGTTGCTTTTGCCATTGATCCCCTTTGCTCCAAATCAACTGCCTTTTACTGTTCCTTGTTTTAGGTTAAATTCTACCACAATAATGACTTAGCATGAAGTCTTGCTTGACATTCCCATGCTGTAGTCCTGGCCCATTTATTTCAAACACTATTCAATTTAATAAAATCATAGTGTAATAGAAAAAAATAACCTGTTAGTTGTAATATGGCCTGTCTCAGGAAGGCAAAATAAGACTAAGCAGTCGTAATGTTTAACCTCATCTGGGATGGCTTTAGGACTTGCACCCAAAGCTAGGCATTTTTTTTCCTCTACATTAGGGGGTAGTTTAATCGCTGGTGGCAAGAAGGCAACAGTATTTTTCTAAATCTATGTAAAGTAATTTTGAAAAGCAGTATTTCAGAGTCCTAATTCATGGTTCTAAACAAGCCATTTAAAAATAGTACTTTGGGGTTTTTTTTTTTTGGTTATTTGACCACAATTTTGAAAAACTTTCATCTATTTATAGCTAATACAATGAATGTTAGACAAATGTCAGCATGGCAACATAGGCCTGAAATTAGATAGGGATTTACAGAGATGGATTTGTTTACCCAAGTTGAAATTTGACTAGGCAGCTAAAAGGAAGATCCACCAAGCCTTTGAAAATATTTTTGGATTTTAATAGACTACAAGTGGTCTGAACATTTTGACTACAAATGGTTTGGACTTTTTGACCATATTAGGTAGATAAAAGGAAAAGGGAATAATAAAGGGAAGAAAGAAATCTAATACAAGTTCTCCTTAATAGAAAAAAGCTATTGTTTAGTTTTAAATACAGGCTACTACTATATAGGATAAGAAGTTTGATGCTTTACACACATGCTAAACTCTGCATATTCGTTTTATTTGTCATCTAGGAGTTAATATGGGACCAAAAAAATCACTTAGGAAAAAACAGAACTGTTATTTTATATTTAAATTTAATAATGGTACTGCATATAGAAGCACTATTTTGAAACAAAGGTTACTAAAATACTCTACACGATAAAGCTTCATTCAGGCACTACTTTCTGAAAGCTTAACCTACTCTGGGCTGAGGTTCACTTTGCTGTAAAAGGTAATGCACTAAGCTGAGAATATAAAACAATTTCAGAGAGAAAAAATATTTCTTAAGGACTTCACCACATTTTATGCAAAAAATACTAATTATAAGTTTATTATTCATTAAAACAGGACTTATATTAAGCAATGAAAGAACAATTTAAGTTATTTGGATTTACTTCCTGCATTTATATAATCAAACTTAATTCTTTTGGAAATGTAATTTCAGACTGGTCTTCCAGGTTAGCTCATACTACCATAATATGGTTTTATTTCCAAGGAACTGCCTTCATTGTCTTTAAAAAAAAATCCTCAAGCCCTGGAATTTTACTGAAAGGCCATTTCCAGTGACCCTAATATTAACAACAACAAAAAAGCATACTCAGATCTTTGGTTGAGTTAAAGTAGCATAACTAGGACTTTCCATAAGAAAATGCTCATTTTAAAAGCTCTGAATAGGGGACAAATCACCCCAAACTTATCAAGGTCAAAAGAATACAACCTAAGGCACCTCAGAATCACAGATGAATTATCTTTGCTAAAGCTCTAAAGACCAATAATGAATGAATAATTTGTCTTTGGAATGTGAAGATGAAAGCCTGATGGTCTAAAAATGCTTATTGAAACCAAGGCAGAATTAGAATCTTTAGGATTTTAGAGTTGGAAGGAGCTCATTTTACAGGTGAGGAAAATAAGCCTTAGAGAGGTGAGGTGACCTGCATAAGGTAATGGCAGAACTGCAGTAAGAACTCAGGTCTCCTGCCTCCCCAGCCAGGAGTGGTTGCATGCATTTGAATTTGCACTGTGTATGTAAAACATGGCAATTGTTTTGGCCCAGTGGAACTATGCAGTGCAAACTCAAATAATGTGACCACCACAGGGATTTGTTGTTCTAAATCTGAGACCTGTCCATATAGAAGTTCTAAGCTTTGAAGTGTATCAGCTAATCAGCTTGGATATTCTAAGTAAGCTCAGCTAGATTTCTGAAGATTCAATTCACACTATAAAAAAATCTGTCCATGGTTATGATCTAAAAGCAACAGTCCATCAAACCTAATTGAAAATAGTAAATGGCCGCTCTTCTTGTTCTAGATGATAGGTTCGTAAGACTTTAGAGCTTCAGTCTCCTTCACTTTACAGGTGAGGAAATTAGTGTCCAGAGAGGCTGAGATTTGCCCAAGGTCACCTAGGTTAATATGTGAAAATAGCCAAGATCCACTCTTGGGGCTTCTGACTTCAAAGTCATCATTTCTCCAATCAATATGAAGAACAACTTAGATGATATAAAAAGTAACCTTTTTACTGGGTAAAATAATCCTGTAAAGTGGGATAGTGAGAAGAACACTGGACTTGGACTTGGAACACCTAGGTTCAAGCCTCCCACTCTTATACTTCCTACTTGTGTGAATGTTGAGAGGTAGGATCTTATTTTAGGAGTCACTTAACCCATCTGAGCATTGTTTCCATCATCTGTAAAATGGGAATAATACACTTTGCTTCACAGGCTTGTTGTAAGGAAAACACTTTATGAACTGAGAAGCATGATGTAAATATTTATTATTATTCTGCAGAAGGCTTTGAATTTTTTTTAAAAAACCATTTCCTATAGACTTAACATACAGTGAGCCATTGTTTTATTAGTTTAATGACTGACAGCACATTTAAGTACTGAAACATTTTTCAAGTGGGAACAATCTAGTGTCCCACTACCCAGAAATATTCAATTTACTTGTGGTAACTAATCAGCTTATGTGTAGAACCTAATAGAAATCAAACTGAATATAACAGAAATCATGATTTGGGCTATAAAAACTAGATGTTCTACAATATTCTTAGCTATTTGAATCAGATGAGTTATCCTGACTCTGAAATATGAAAAGATAGTTAACATTTTATAGTCAAGTAAAAAAAATGGTGGTGGGGTAGTCTTAGATTAAACTTGCCTGATTATATAAGAGGTGCAGTCGAGAAGGTGATTTGAGTACATACTATATATTTAGACATAGTAATGAGGGTATGTAGTGGTATATATATTTAATAAATACTTGATAAAAGTGAAAATTTGCCTTAATTACTGACTACCCTTTGTATAACTGAGCCTTATTTGAATGATTACATAAGTGTTGTTATTCAGTACTAGGCCAGTCTGTCATGGACCTCTAGCAGAGAGGTTTCTTTACCAAAAGGACTGTGATGAAGTAGTACCATGGTATGCACTTCAAGGACTAGAAGTTTCAGTATACTAAAATACATACTCACAGAGGAATACATGTAAAATAAAACAACAAAAAAAAATCCAACCAACCCTTTTCCTCAAGATTGTACAACCTATACCAAGAAAATGGGAGAGAGACTACAGGATTGGAGAAGGGCATGTGTCCTCATTTTTAAAAATTATGATAAAATGGTCTCTGACAATTTTGAGCAGATGTCAGTTCCTGGGAAAATCCCAAAAAGCAGTGAACTTATAGAAAAAGAAGCATGGCGATGAAAGATCCATATGAATAGGACATGCCAGACTTGCTGCACTTCATTTTTGGACATGATTGCTACAGTGGTAGATCAGAGCAAATGAGATCTACTTTACTAAAGTATTTGATGAAATCTTTCACACTATTCTTGTGGGAGGAAATGGAAAAAAAAAATGTCAGCTAGCTGATAGTACGTTTAGGTGGATTTGGAATGAGTTGAATGATTGGGGGTTCAAAGAGTCATTTTTAATGATTTGGCCTCAGCTTAGGATGACTCTATTGGAGTGCCCTGGGGATCTGTGCTTGGTCTTGTGCTGTTTGATATTTTTATCATGGATAGAGGCATGGATGGTGTGCTTTTTAAATATGCAGATGACTCGGAGTTGTGAGGGATAGCTGATACACTGGACGATAGGATTCAGAAGCTCTTGATGATGTAGAATATTGGGTCAAATCCAAGAGGATGAAAAATTTAATAGGGATAAATGTAAAGACTCACTTGGATTCAAAAAATCATTTTTATAAGTCCAGAGTGGGAAAGTGCTTATAGCAGAAGTTTGTCTGAAAGCAAATTAAACCATATGTGGAACAGAATCTTCAGTTCTGGGTACTACACGTTGGGGCAGAAGTTGGAGAGAAGAAAATTTAGGCTTGATGTAAAGAAAAACTAAAAGGGGGTAACAGGATATTTTGGAACATAGCTGCTTTCGCCCTCTTATCTGAGCTCTTCGAACAAAGCCAGAGGGCTCCTTGTAGGGTATATTGTGGAGAGGATCCTTTTTCACATATGGTTTGGACTAGTGGCCTCTTAAGTCCCTTCCAACTCTGAAATTCTGTGATCCAATAGGCAAATAAAATCAACACTCCTTACTCCTGTCATTGTAAGGCTCAAGAAACTGATTAAAAGACTAATGTTAAGGGTCCAGAAGCTGGAAGTCAAGATCTGGTTTCAAATTCTGGTTCTACCACTTACTGCCTTTGTAATCTTGGGCAAGTCCCTTCACCTCTTTGAACCCCAAGTGTTCCCATCCATAAAAATGAGGGAGGGGTTTGGTCTAGAACCTGTTAGGGGTTCTTAACCTCATGGCCATTAACTTATTTTTAAAAATATTTTGATAACTATTTCAATAATTGGTTTCCTTCGTAATTTTTGTGGTTTATGCATCTAAAAACATTCAGAGAAGGGGCCATGAAACAAACAAGGTTAAGAATCCCTGGTCTAGGTGATCACTAAGTCCATTTTAGCTCTGTGTATTTATTACCCTATTACCAATTCTGAAATGAAACCTATAGGACAGTCAATCTTAGCTCCTTTGGTGGGGAAGGATTCCCAAAAGGGCTTCTTTTGACAGAATCTGCTGTGTGATAAATTTCATGTAACATGTTTTGATTCTTAGGTTTCTTCCCCTATTTTATATAGTTCAAAGATTTTTCTGTTGGGTGACCATATATTCCTTCTTATTCCTCCAATGTACACATCCACAGCAACAGGGCAAGAAATTTTTTTTTTTTATAAAAAGGAACTGCTTTGAAGATCTGAAACTGAGCCCAAGATATACAGCAAATATAAGTCTGACCCAAAACTTAAGTGTTAGCATGTTTCTCATGCAAGTTTTGGGAGCATCAAACTAAATCTACAGTTGGCAGGAGTCCAGATACATCTTAATTGCACATTAACTAAAAACTGTACAGCATTTAGTGTTCGTGATAAATGCAGGTATAATCTTATTACAGTTTTGGCATTCATTAGGAAAGCATGTTAAGCTTTAAAATAGAAATGTTTAGATTACACAGAACTTGTGCTCAAGTACAAGATAAAACATTTTCCCTCTTGTCTCCCACCCTCTCTCCTTAGGTGTGGCCCATCTCCTGTACGCTGGGAGCCACCTTTGGGTATGTGGCTGGTCTTCTCATTTCCCCTGTATGGATTTACAGGAACAGGAAGCAGCTCACATACAAGAGCAGATAAGTGGAGCAAAAAGAAGGTGTTTTGTTTCTTTGTGCAGATTCCATAAAGACTGTGCAGAAATTTATGCGGTCAAAGCAGAAGACTCAAACCTCCTGAAGTATTACTACAGAGCCGAGCAATTCCATTTACAGCATTTTTTATGCAGTTGCAACATGGTGTGGTTGTAGCTTTTTTAACTATGAAACCCCTGAGAGATTGTACCTTCTAGCTGAAATAAAGTATTTGTAATAGATTGTGACTTCAGATGCTGTTGGCTGCTCCCTGGCCTGTGGATGGCTATTCTTAATGAACTTCGCAGATTTCTGAAGGCAGAGGTTTATCTGTACCATTTCCTATAGTGGGAGAGAAATACATGGCATTCCTGGCCAGTGCATCCCTGTCTCACGTGATCAAACAACAGTTTATGCATCTTGAGCCTATTCTTTTTTTCACTGTGTGTTTCTTTGGAGTTAAAATGGCTATGATAGCTTCATCAAAAACCGTCTTCAAGCCCTTCTGCGTTAAAGCTGAGCACTCCACATAGCAGCATGCTCCTATCTGTGGGACAGAAAACGTCAATAATTATGCATCTTTAAGTTTTCTAAAGCAAATTATTATGGGTCTTTTGCTTGAAAAAAAAATGCCCACTAAAATATTTCATTCCTGTCTTCTGATAAAGATTTGTTTGTGATATTTGAAAGATATCTATTTACATTTAATTGACTATTACAAGGAACAGTATAAATTTCACATTAGTACAGAGCCAGAACCAAAATACTCAGTTTTCTCTTAGGTCTAATCTAGAGGCTACTAAGAATTCTAATAGAAAAGTCTTATAGGTGCCACTCATTTCTTCAATTATGGCTATCATGATTAAGTCTACAAGAAGTTGAGAAAAATCATGAATTAAAGTTAAACTGAGCTGCAAGACTGATAATTTTTGAAAAGTTACTGAAATCTCACAGCACAGCTGCTCCTAAGCAGATGCATATACCAATTAAGTTTCACCTTTAAATGGTTATTTGTCTAAATAGTGACCAAAAAAATCTTTAAGCATCTTAATTTTTTCTGACTTGTCTGCCCATATTTCTGAGTTCTTAAAAGATTACTTTTTAGAAGAAAGTATAGGCAGGTACTCATAGGTTCATCTCTAACATTATTTTTACCTTATACATCTTAATAAGAGTAGGTTTACCTGAAAAAGGATAGCTAAGAATGATCCATTTACCTCTTTTGCTAGTTTTTGTCCTTGTTCCACACATACAGGTTTTTCTTTCATATCATTCAGTCTTGCTAAAGTTTTGGGGTCATCTCGAAGATCAATCTAAGAAAGATCAGTAACACACCAAAATTACAAGCCTTTTCAAGATTAAAGAAAATAATTCCCACTTATTTCCCACATTCCTAAAGAAAATGGATAAAAAAAAGGTTTTTTTTTCTTCAAACTCTCATAGTTATTCCTTCCAACATTATTTTCTCCAAACTGACTATACAACTTAATTCTGATCCAAAGGTGAAACAATTGGGATTACTTGCTAAACCTCGAGGCCATCTGAGTGACCCAAATAATACCCCCAACCAACTACAGCGGCTACTGGGAGTGTTTTTTTCTTGGATAGAAATTGAGTTCAGACGTGTTTTCTTATGTATTAGGCACTGAGGGGATATGCTCTTGTCGTTAAGCTTACAATTTAGTAGGGGATATAAAATTATTTTTAGTTATATATGACTATACATAATATATACATATAGTAATATGTTTGAAGGGAGAATGCAATAAATGCGAAAAGAAAGGTCGTCCCCCCCCCCCCCGCCAAAAAATAAAGGCCCCAAAGTTCTGGAGGAGCATAAAGAGAATTGTTTCTGGTGGAGAAATCAAAGGTCATGTTTGGGACTTGAATTAGACAGGAATTCATCAGGTTGAGGTAAAAAGGTGGGACAGTAGTGTATCGAGGATACTGACTCATCTAGTTTGGCTCTGGGCAGTATGAAATGAGGCTAGATTTTTTGTAATCCAGGCAGTGGGTATCACTGGCTTCTGAGCAAGCAGCGCAATCAAACCTCTGTCAGATGATTACTCAGGCAAAAGGAGAACTAGAACAGAGTAGAAAGGGAAGAGACCAGTTATCAGACGTACCTGAGTTCCAATTAATAGGAAGGGTACATTCGGTGCATATTCCTTTAACTCTGGTACCCATTCCTCCTTCACGTTTTGAAAGGAGGCTGGGTTTACGACAGAAAAACATATAAGGAAGACGTCAGTCATAGGATAAGATAAAGGTCTCAGGCGATCATAGTCTTCCTGAGGAAAGAGGAAAAAACTTCTCTGTTGCATTTTAAAGTAAAATATTCAAGAACAGCAGACAAATTGAACATGTACAAATACCTACTTAAAATACCTTAATTCCATTTTTCATGTTATTTGAGTAAAGATGTTGTTTAGTCATTTTTAGTCACATCCTACTTGTGACCCCTTGCCCAGGGTCACACAGCTAGTCTGAGGCTGGACTCAAACTCAGGTCTTCTGCACCCCAGGCCCAGCACTCCATCCACTATACCACCTAGCTGCCCTTTGATTAAAATATTTTTACTTCATTAGGGTAGGGGTGTGGAGAGAAGTATCATATCATTACCAATGAACAACCCTGAGAATAATAAATAGAATACTAAATAAATAATAAATAGAATACTAAAAGCCATTACTTTATGTTTAAGTTCAGAACTTTGAATTCCCTAGCTCAAGATTCTTTCCACATATTAAGCATATTGTGTATTGAGGTAAAAAGGTGAGACAGTAGTAGATGGATCAGGCTAATCCTTTTTTAAAAGTAGGTGGACAGAATTATCTTTAAAAAAAAAAAAAACATTGAAAGTGTATTTTCCAGACCTATGATTTCATCGGTGCAGGGAGCTCCCAGGCAAGAAAGTGTTTGGAACTATCTTAGAGAAGAACCTGACACACTGGGAAGTTGAGGGTCTAGGCCTAAGGTCACAGAGCCAGGCTATGTCAGGAGCCTTGCTGACTCTAGTGGCTAGCCCTTTAGCCACTCTCCATAGCCCGTCCCACCACCATTCATCGTACAGCACTTAGTAGATCTGAGGTTAATATAGCAGGTTGTAGGAGAATCCCTGTCAGTGCCCTCATCTCATATGATTCTTTTCTGTATTTTTCAGTATACTTTTCTATTGAGCATCCACTCTCCCACTGGGCTGTAGAGGACTGAGAGCCTGTTTGCGTTTGTACCTGTTTCGTGGGTTGCTGTAGCCAAAAAAAGTCAACATGAAGTGGCCAGCCTTCTGAATGAGGCCCTCCACTGCTAGCTAGACTAGATCTTAGATGAAGACAGTCGGTCACCAGGACTCTGCTTGAGTTTTTTGCAGCTTGGCAGAACCTGTCAATCAACATGGCATTTTTAAAAGCACCTACTATGTGCTGGGGCACTAAGGATATAAATCCAAAAAATTAAATAATACTTATTCGTTTTTTCCACCTTTCCTGTCATCTTCAAAAAAAATTTTTTTTATGTCGTTCTGTATTAAAAATTGTATATGTTGTTTAGTCGTCTGACACTTCATCACCTCATGGATCATACTGTCCATGGGGCTTTCTTGGCAAAGATACTGAATTGGTTTGCCATTTCCCTCTCCAGTGGATGAAGGCAAATAGGGTTAAGTGACTTACCTAGGGTCACATAGCTAGTAAGCATTGGAGGCCGGATTTGAATTCAGGTCTGCCTGACTTCAGGCCTCGTGCTCTATCCATTGAGCCACCTGGCTTCCTCAGAAATTGTATAGTATTTAACAATTACAAGTTCAGGTATGTTTTTATACTTTTGATCATACTACCTTGAATCCACTATACTTAAGACATGCAATGATAACAACTTGTGTGGCAGCTTACAGTTTATAATGTAATTTACTTATGTTCTCTAATTTGATCCCAGCAACTCTTAGTGGTACAGCTATTATTACGTTCATTTTACAGATGATGATAATAATATCAACTAGCATTTATACAGAACCTTAAGATGTACAAATCACCGTGTTATCTCATGTGAGCCTCACAACCTTGTAAAGTAGGAGCTATTACTAATTCCATTTTAGAGATGAGGAAACTGAAGCTGAGAAAGGTTCAGTGAGTTTCCCATGGTCATATAGCTAATAAAAGATGAGACAGAATTAGAACTCAGAGCCCAACACTGTTCACTACCTTGCTATGTCTACATAAGTAAATTGGGACTGAGAAAGGTTAAGAGTCTTCCCCAAGGTCACATGTATCCTAGGGCCTCAGAGCTGAAAGGGGACTTATTGTTCATCTATTCTAACCAATACCTGAAAAATAATCCTCTACCACATACCCAACAAGTGGCCACCCAGCCTTGAATTGAAGTGAGAGGAGCCTATTTCCTTCCATGACAGCCAATTATATTTTTGATCAGCTCTAATTGTTCGGAAATTTTTCCTTACAAAAGTTGTAAATTTAGTGCACATACTGTCAGTCACAGTTGCTGGAGAGGACAGACACAGAAATTCTCTGTCTCTTTTATCCTCAAGTTTGAAAATAGAGGGAGGACTGTAGTCAAATCTGTTGCTTTTGAGCGAAGTGATCCACTATTGCTGGAGAAGGACCAAGAAGGAAACTAATCGCAACCGGTATTAAATGTGAAGGTTACATAAAACATGTATTGATGGAAGAAACAACAGACCAGAGTTTGTCCTGACTGCTATCTGGCAAGTCACAATACAAAGCCACAACTGTGGCTCAGTTGCCCTAAATCCCTCACCAAGTAAATGCTGTCATGAATATGAAAACTTTTAAATAATGGCAAAGTAAAAATAACAACGGCTCGCACTTTTAAGATTTGCCAAGCCCTTTACAAATACCTCATCTGATCCTCCTTGGGAGGATTATTATCCCCAATTTACAGAAGAAGAAACTGAGGCAGTGGCTTGCTCAGGGTCATAACAATTGAGTGTCTAAGGTCACATTCGAACTCAGGTCTTCCTGACTCCAAGTCCAGTGCACAATGTACTGCACTACCTAGCTACCTATATCTAAAGGTACTATGTAAAAGTTGACTGTTTATTGGCAGTATTGTGGACTGAAACTGAAAAAGGCTTGAGGAGGCTCATACAGTTTTAAATCATGCTTTTGCTGAAAGGCATACTGTTGTGGTAGTGTTTCTTTTTCTTGAGTCTTTCCTGTCCCTTTTAAATTGTAAATTATTCTTCTAGTGAGCAAAGAACAGTGTCTGATTAATTTCTTTCATAACCACTTAAACCCAGGAACATTATTCTTCTGCACCCTTAATACTAAAACAGAACAAGCCAATGCCCTACTGTAACTTGGTTTGTGAAACGGGTGTGGGTTGCATCTGTAGTATTAAAATAATTAACCCTTTTTTCTCAATGCCCCTTTGACTCTAACTTATGTAGCGTGGACACTGAATGGTGTGTTCCAGAGTGACCATTTAACCTATCCAGATTGTCAATTTTCACAGAATTTGAATCCACTAAAAGAACACCTCAACAACACTGGATATAATCTTTAGGGATTTAAGAATTCTATTTTAGTAAAAGAAAGGGAGGTAAAGAGAGAAACTATTCCTATAAGATGAAATACTTCAGCCTCTAACCTTAGATCCACTGTTTGATTGCTACCACAAGGATCAGTTTATTATTCTGATTAACTAAAGTATTAATTTCTTTTAATTGTATGTTAGCATCATTTTGTTCCTTTATCCATGGTTCATGCAATTCTCTGAGATAAAAGTCCTTGAACTCTGAACATCTTGAGTGAACTCGGGAAGAAATTTTGTAAGGAGTAAGCACAATCTTCCTCATCCTCTTTGTACTTTTAGTTTGTCAGCATAAAGGAAGTTTGCATTTGTGGTCACTGCCCTTTATTTGGGAATGGTCAATTATCCAAGTCACTTTTCCTCATTTGCCCATAGTCAAATCTGAATGTTCTTATTAATTTTTTAAAAATCAATTAAATTTTTTAGTTCTTATTGAGGAAGCTGGCATATATTTTTAGGTACTAATACATTTGAAGCTGGCAACTAGAACATTATCTGAAGCCCAAGGAAGAACCAAAACACTGAAAATGCTGTAAAATAGAAGATGTCTCTAACTTGAAGTTACAGGGTCAAGGAGTGTGCTTTGCCCTCTGAGGATTTCGTATTCCTTTTATTTCTGGCCAGAGAAATGGCACCTCTCTTCAGAAATGCATTAAAGTACTTTTCTTTTCCTGCAATTTAAAATATTTCCATTTGAAATATTCCAGTGAAATGTTTTCAAAGCATGTTTAGAAATGACTATCCTATTTTTCTGTCTATCCTTCAGAAATGGGTCCTGCCAATGAGACTGTAAATTGGTAAAGAGAATCTTTAGCCACTTACTATCTAAACCCTAATGAGTAGACCAAGAATCATAAAAGGAGGGTTTAGTGCTATCTGAGTCAGTGATAGACCTTAACCAATGACTGATGGAATCCTTAGGAGCATCTCTCTTCTGTTATTAGAAATCTTGTTACTCTGCTCACTTCTCACCCCCAACCTGACTCTTCAAAAACTTGACTCTCACCTTTCAAGCAATCCCTGTCAATCAGAATCTGGACAGAGGTGACCTATGACTGACTCTGTCCTCTTTTGATCAAGCAGATGAACATCAGAGTGCCTGTCACCTTCTTAAATCCGTGTTGTACATTTTGGCTCTAAAACTGGCAAGTCATGTGCTTGCTGGCGCTGCCTTGAATTATATGTGTTATTATATAAATGTCAGTTATAAAGGTTAACATCTCCCTCAAGGTTAGTCATTTCTTAATTAGTGATACACATATATTTGTATATTTGTATTAATTATAGATCATGTAATTATGTATTACATGAGGGGACACACACAGACACAATTGTACCTTGCCTAATATTGGTTGATTTAAGTACTAGCTTATGGTACAATAAATAGGATTTAAAAGGCCTGATGGATGTGTTCTAATAAGTGATCTTTCATTTCAAATTAAGGGAACATACCTATACACACTAAAATATTTTAAGGATTTATTATTTCATCAGTATGGGAACTCCTCTCCACAAATGTAGATTTTATCCTCTCTAACTCAGGAAGAGTTAGCCAAACAGCTCATTACAATGAGATTAATGCCACATTATTGAGTTTTTAGGCTTTAAAATCTATTCATTGTTCATGCTACTTAAACACTTCAAAAGATTCTTGATTCATCAAGGTGAATGAAATCCTTCCACAGAGGCAGACTTTAACCCCTTCATACTTCAAGGATCTGTAATTTTATCAGATGTTCCCTTCACGCGTTAAAAATCACAACTCTTGTATACCTAGTAGAGGAAGCTGAAAAAAAAAATCCATCCCCTTGAAGTCAAGCTTGGGATGTAACTCGGTGTGTTTAACTAGATTAGTTCTCAAGATAACAAATACACATCACTAAGGATGTACTGGAAACCCAGCTAGCTAGAATGTACCAAAATATGCATTTTGCTGGCATAGTCTTCCAAAAGGCACCTCTATGCCATGATGAGGCATTCAAGTAGGACTTTATGGTCCATTTACACAAAAGCAATAGTCATCTAATAAATCTTTAATGATGGTTTTGCTGATGGCCTGAGTCTGTAAGAACTAAAAAAACACGAGAAAAATATTGGTGGTTTTGTCTAAGGAGAAAAATGAGGAAGCTCCATGTGTTTATATTATTAATGTAACCATCTTAACTATAATTAAATATTAACGTATGCATATTAATTTACATTGTATATGTTGATTTATGTATGCTTATCTTTCCCATTTTAAATGAAAACACTGTAGCAGATGTGTTTTTTTTCAGTCCTTTAACTGTTGTTTATTCTGCTACTTAGAAATCACAAACCAATATTTACTAGGAGCCTGTTATGTACCAGGCACATAGTTGAGAGCAATTAAATTAAATTCAACATTTACTGAGTAGCTATATTGTACACGACTTCTCAGGGGATACAAAAGTGAACTGTAATTATTTTATAGTGGTCTTTTTCAAGTATTTATTATTAGTACTGCAATACACAATTGTCATCCTAGAAAAGAACTTTTTTTGTTGCCTCTGGTATATGATAAAATCCACCCTACCCAACACCTTTCTTTGCCTCTCCAAGGAGTGCCTGTGAGTTATCCTTCCTGTTATTTGCATCTTCCTTCTTCACATATAACAAATGTCAAGATTGATGGTTCATCTCTTCCAGTAATATATCCATTCATTGGTCAAGGATCTCACATTTAGACTACCCACAATCAAATTAAGGTTTGATGGTTCAAAACACTGTGATTCTTAGCATCCTCTGCCCTCTTTTCCAACCATTCTGCCATGGTTCCAGCAGAAGTAAGAGGGCCACAAAAGACTGAGGCCCGTATTTTATTTTTCTTTGCTTTGTGGATTGCCATCCTCTTTTCTTTGTCTCCCAAATGCACCAAGTAGCTAAGCTGGTCTTTGGAAAACAGATTTATTCCTTCCAAGGACAAGCAAGTATGAAAGTGGAAGGAAGACTAAAAGGAGAAGAAAAAGGGAAAAGATTTGCAAAAATAATTTCAAGAAATCTTTCTTAATGCTTGGTCCCTAATGTCACAGTTCTGTATGTGCTTCTAGAGAAGATAGGGATGCCACTAAAATCAATAGAAGACAGGGGAACAAAGCCAGAGTGGACCAAATGTAGGCAGAGCAGATCCACGCTGGGGGCAATACAACTGTGAGGGCACTGAGGGACTGATATGCAAGTTATCTGAAAAAAGAGATCAAAGGCACAGGGAAAAAATTGAGACCTTACTGATAAAAAGAAAAAAGGAACAGATCGAATGGATAACTACCAACCTCTATGTCTACTCTCCCATCTACCCAAAATTTCTAAAAGTTACCCATGTATCAGCAATAGGGAACACCTTTACCATCTCACAATTAACTCAGTTTTAGAAAACATAAGATCCTATTGGGCCTATTTTTTGTTGACTGAAAAAAAAACGCATTTCATTGGGTGGAACAAAATGCCACCCTGCAAACTCTTTCACAAGCTACTTCCCATACATGCATCAGAATCACTCAGGATTCCTTGGAAGGTGGAACAAACACCCTGTTCAGTAAAGGCAGATCATAAGCATCATTTAAGGCCTAAAAGAAGGAGCTCTATACTTGGTGTCACCACTGGAGGCGAGGAGAGCCAGTTTTGAGTCCAAGAAGGTTCCCTATGAATGGTGAGTTCCTCCAGATAGTCCTGTTTGCAGATAACATCCTTGTGATTGTCAAGCCCCAAGCCTCCTAGAAGAGATCTGTAATCCATCAAAGGGTTTGGCCTGTCCATCCACACAGGAAAGAAGGGGTCTAACTCAAGAGTTAAAACAGTGAAGAGTGTGAGATGAACTGTTTTCAGGAATTTGCCAAGCTCTTTTACTACTACCCAGCTTCCCCCAAAAGCAAAGGTCCATCTTTTTAATACTAAAATACAGTCTAGTTGATGAAACAATATATACAACTTTGGTTAGATAAAGAAGAGGTACATATAGTATTACTGTACAAATCTGGAGTAGGGAGAGATCACTATGGGCCAAAGTAATTAAAGAATGTTTTATGGAGGAAGTGGGAGGAGCTGGGCCTTAATGGAAAGAGGCTTCAGGTTAGAGATTTCATAGAAATCATAGAACTGTAGACTTGAAAGAGACAATTAGTCCAAACTTCTCATTTTGCAAATGACCAAACCTAGGGCCAGAGAAGCTAAATGATTTACTAACAGCCACACAACTATTAAGTGGCATAGAAAGGACTGCAGCCTGGTCCTGTCTGCTACAATTCTCTGCTACCCAGGAGTAAAAGCCTTTCTGGTGAGAGCGACATATAATGTAGAAATGCCAGATACAAACCTTAAACATTTACAATTTTAGTGCCCTTTCAGGATTGTGGTGTTAATATGATTAAAGATCTTCCCCCACTTCCCACATTAATCCCCTTAATAGGCCTCAGGTGGAGCTAGTTAAGGGAAGCTTGATTAGGGGAGGCTTGTTTATAGGAAGGCCCCACACCCTTTTGCTAATTAGGTCAGGAGAGGTGTAAAGCCCTTGGGCCCTAAAAAGGGGTATATATACTTTGAGGGCAGCTGTTAAGCTCAGAACTGCAAGGGCTCTCAGGACTTTGGGAAGAGAAGATGCAGGCAAGTAGGATTTGTGAGTGAGTGTTTCTGGGAAGGCTCCAGGAGAGGGGAAGGTTGTAGGATGGCTTGGCTCCCTGCTGCGATATTGTGTGTTAATTTCCTTGCTGTTATAATGAAGTAAGACTTACTGGTTTGGGGATACAATTGTTGCTATGTCGAATTGGAGTTACTGGTTTTGGGATTTGATTCTCTGGTGTCTGAATGTTTTACTTCTGCCTTCTATATGGAGAGTCTCTTATATTCTGCGATACAAAACTATAGAGGTATATTCATGGTCACTATTAATATTGTTATACTTGCCTTGCAGATACAAGGATGACCAAAAATCTCTAAAATTAACGTTCTTGGTATAGATGTTTTGATTACTTCTGTGTATTTTTTATACTTCTGTGTATTTCCTTGGTCTAGCTCAAATGGGCTTTCCATTGTGTAAGACAAAATTGGGAGCCTAGGTGATGAATGAAGGACCCTACGTATAAATTATCAGGATCTCAGAGTAAATTCCCTTTTACCTGAACTGGAGAGATCTTCCTGGGCCTTTGATTTAAGAAAGTCTTTTTAAAACTAAAAATATATTAACTTTCATAAGCTTTACAGCATTAAACAAGGGTTTCTTTTTCCCTCACATTTTGAAAAATATTCTATAAAAGACAAAAAAGTCCAATTTTAGTGAGAACATTAATTTTTAAATCTTCGCTGGAGAGGTGAAAAGCCCTAAAAAAAGTTCTGAAAAAAATTCCTTGTTTTCTTTTTTCTTAGGGTTTATCTCCACCACCACCCAATTTTTTTCAGCAGGGGAAAAGGGAAAACAGTATCTCTCCCCTTTCCAAATTTTGTGTAGCTTTCCTCCCCTCTTAGCTTTCATCTCTCTACCAATCTGATAGCTTCAGATTTTCTTTAAAAAAAAAATCCTGCAAAAAGCTATATTGCTAATACATCCTATTATGTATGCTATTTGTCGTCCTAACTCTAGTGGAACAGGAATCCTACCCAAAAGAATATAAAAAAAAAATTAGTCAATTCAACCCATCAAACATTTACTAAGTTCCTACTAGGTACAAGGCAACATATACTGGAAATCCGAAACTAAAATGAAAACAATCCCTGCCCTTAAGGGACTTATATTCTGCCATTCTGTATATAACATGCGCAGAGAAATTAAAAGCAAAACTTTGAAGAGGGAGAGAGAACACTAAACTTGGGAGATCAGGAATGCTTTGAGTAGGAAAAGACACCTAAGTTGAGATGTTAAAGGAACTAAGAATTCTATCTGATGGAAGGAAAAATAGAGCCTATGTATAGACATGGGCAAGCCCAGTTTGGTTTAAATGCTGACCACATGAAAGAGAGTAATATAAAATAAGTTTGGGAAGGTAGTTTGCCACCTACATTATACAGTGTTTAATTGCAAGGATGAGGAACTTCTACTTTATCCTTGAAGAAACAGGGAGCCATTTGAAGATCTTTAAGTAGGGGAGTGACATGGTCCAATTTCTATACTTTAGGATATTTTTGAAAGTGTGGAGGGCAGCGATGGAAGAGACTTTATAAGCATGATGACCAATTAGGAGGCTGCAGCCAGAGTTCAGGGGAGAGGTGATACTGGCTTGAACTAGGGTCAGAGCCATGTGATTACAAAGAACACGGTATGAATAATCAATAAACGTTTATTAAGCACCTACTAAGGACAAGGCATAGTACTACGTGATGGAATTTAAAAGAGGCAAAAGCCAGTCCTGATTCTCAAGGAACTTAAAATTAAATAGGTGTTTTCCATTTTCAAAACACTAGCATAATAATCTACTCAAATTATAATAAGCTTTGAAAAGTTTTTAAAGTAAAAATTAGCATCTTGACAGTAAAATTCAAATTAGAATATCCTAGGAAGTACACTCTCATTCATACAATAGCTGACAATGTTGAATCCCCCAAAAGTGTCATCTGATCTTCACAACCGCCTTGTGAGGTAGGGAGTGCCAGGTTATCCCCATTTCACAGATGAAGAAATGGGTTAAATAATTTGATTTGCCCAAGGTCACACGCATACTACTTCACAGAAATCCCCTCTACCTTGCCCTAGTATAGTGAAAAATGAAGTTATCAATGTGAAGATTTCATGGGGAAGGGGCTGCGTTAAGGTATGAGACATCTAGCCTGAATACTTGTTACGTCAAACTAATATGCTAGAAAGAGATCTGCGTATATTCACAGAAAATAGCATTAATGCAAATAGTATATTAAAGTCATGGGTATATATGTTTTATCCTCCTCTCCCCCTCTCAATTATAAGGTCCTTAAGCACTCCTCGCCTCCATATTTATTCACCCAGTGCTTTTCATGTATAGGCAACACGTCATTGTAGTCTAGCAAAGACTCAATTAGTTACAAACTTAAGCGTTTGAATTTTGACTAGCAGTCCAGGAAGAAGAAAAAAAAGAGTTGAGTCCACAGATTAATCTTTTTTTTAAATATAAAATAAAATCATACAGCACTAAATACTTAGGAGAGTGGCCAAGACTCTGAAAAGCTGAAGCTCAATAACTTAATTTGTGATTTATGAATGAACATTTATCAGTCTCTTTCAGGATTTACAGCAGTAATCATGAGAAGGCCCTCAATCCCAAGCATCTGTTTCTCGTGAGAATCTAAAAATAAATGTTAGGGAAGGCCCTTAATGATGTCCAAGCTACAGAAAGGGTAGTTATTAATGAAGCCCAGAGGGCATCATGAAGGGACACTAACACATGAACTAAAGATGGTTTCAGAAGATTAACATTCCTGTCACTAGTCTAAAGTATCCATTTCCTCAAAACCTGGTTAATAATAGTCTATACATTTTTATCCACTATCTCAGTATTTTCCTTTCATCACTTGAGCTCATTTCAAATTTATCTCGGTGGAATTAAAAATAAAAAATAGACCACTAAGTGTTTTCTTTTCTGGGAGAAAAATACCCTAGAACAACTGTTCTTTTTGAAAGGGGATAGGCTGGGATTCTATGAGAGGTGATTTCTTATGTTTGAGGGGTATAAGCATAGACCAGTATCATGGTGGGCTCTAATGAAAAGAACACCTATTTGGAGCCTGAGGACTCTGGGATTTTGGAGAAACCTTCACACTTCCATTTTCTTATCTGCAAAAGAAAGAAATGTTTGTGTGCAGTGGGAAGGCTACTGGACTTGAGTCTATGTTTAAATCCCAAATCTAGTACATACTACCTGTTGGACCTTGGACAAGTTACTTAACCTGCCCAGGTCCGTTTGCTCATCTGTACAATGAAGAAAATGGACAAGATGGCCACCAAGTTTATTTCTAGCTCTAAATTAATAGTTACTAAATTCCTTTCTTGTTTTAAATCCTGTGATCATTTTGTGTTCTTGGTGGTAAACATACTCTGTTTTCTAACTGACTACTCCTAGTAGAATGTAAACCACATAAAAGCAGGAACTACCACACTTTAGTATCTATATTTCCAGGATCTAGTTTCTGATTGACCAAAAGGAGAAAGTTTAATTCACTGCTAGATTTTTGGGGGGAGAAGAGGGGTAGGGAGGGAACAGGGGAGTCCACCAACTCAGGTAGATTAGAAGTAAGAAGTATTAACTATTTAAATAAACTGAATATTTTTTTAAAAAATATAGAGCATCTACCAAGATTTATTATCCACAGCTCTGCTAAGAAATGCTATTTTTATAGTTTATTTATAGGTCTTAATATATTCTGAATTAAGGGATTCTCCCACCTGAATTATAGCCTTAGGACTTTCACCAATTTGGATTTTCAAAAATTTTTGCCAATATTCAGTCCTTGCCAAGCTATCCTTTATTCAGATAGCTACAGATCTGATCACATCACTTCCATTCGAAAAAACTTTTAATAGTACTTCATTTGAAAAAAAAAAAAACCATTAAGCTGTGGAGTATCCAGAGAAGGGCAACCAGAGAGTGAAGGCAGAGCTAAACATTCTCTATTTGTTCAACTAAGGACTAAGGATTAGTTGAACGAATAGAGAATGTTTAGCCTGGAGAAGAGAAAACTTAGTGAAAATATGACATCTGTCTTTTAGTACTTGAAAGACTGGTACATGGAAGAAAGATCAGACTTAATTTGCTCAGCCTCACAGGGCAACATTAGGAGCAATGGACGAAAGTTAGAGAGAGGAAAATTTAGGCTGATGGTAAAGAAAAACTTCCTAGCGATTAAAAGCCATCCCAAAGTGGAATGGACTGGCCTGGGAAGTACTGGGATTCCTCCTTCACTGGAGGTCCTCAGACAAAGACTGCATGAGCCCTTGTTTGATATGGGGTAGAGTGGATTTTTTTTTCAGGTATAGGTTCAATTAGATGGCCTCTCAGGTCCTTTCCACCTGAGATTCTGGGAGTAATAGGAACTGAAGCTGCAAAAGTGAATTGGAGCCAGAATGTAGAAAGCCTTTAATGCCAGACCAAGAAGTTTGTAGTTTATCCTAATGGCAAAAGGAGGCAATCGGCATGTGTTGCTAGACCTTATCTACAGTCAAAAGACTTTCTTTCATAGACTAGACCCTTTCCACAAACACACACACACACAGGTACACGTGTCATTTCTTTGACATTTACAGAAGCCCTGCACTCAACTGTGGCATTCAGCAGGAAGTCTCCAGAGCACAGCACATCAACACATCACAAACTGCATTAGTCAATATCAGAGGTTTCCATACCATTAGGCAGATTCTTTGCTCTCTGCTGTGCATGTTTTATTTCTCTCCTTTCCAATCTACTTAAAGTTAACATTCTTTATTACTTATCACCTCCAGCCCTAGGCTCTAGTCTTACAAAGGTTCCCAGCATAGCTATTTTACAAAAGAGTTATCTACATAAAGTATCATATTTCTAGGGAATGGTCCAGAGGATGATAATCAAACCACCTTGTACTTGTATAAAGCTTACAGCTTTGGGAAGGCTTTTTTCTATGAACTTATTTCATATGATTCTCCCACCAAGTGTGAGAGACAGGTAGGACAGATAGCATTTCACTGGTGAAGAAAGTGAATTAAAGAGAGTTTAAGTGATTTGGCTGAGGTCACGTACTAATCCAAGGGTCAATGTGGGACTAAAAATCAGCTGAGTCCCCTGACTTTTAGGATGGTATCCTTTTCATTAACAGTCTTGGGGAAGGGGAATGAATATGTTAGAATGATTTAGGTTCTAGATCTAAGCTAAAAATACAGATAAAAGGTTTACTCTGATTTCAGTAGGTGTGCATGGTCAGATATTCTAGGAAATAAAAATATCCAAAAGCTGTCTAAAAGCCACTTTGTAAAATGTAAAACACTGTAAAAATGTAGGGTATCGCTGAACTTTCTGCAGAGGGGCTAGTGGGACCTGAGAAGTATTAATCACCAATGGAAAACACACATCTTTGTTACAGACCTAAAGAATACTGGAAATGCTTAAGCAAAGTCTGAAAGAAACCCTGACTTGGACATTTCAAATGATACCACAAGCAATTTCCTAGGCATCCTGTACATGCCTGTAGCTTTCCTGTAAAGTATAATTTGACACACATTTAAATCATCATCCTTTGTGTTCCAAGGTGACTCAGCTAGTCTCTGGGCCAGACTTCCCACCATAAAGTATCTGGCTAAGGAGACGTGTGACATTTGCTGAACCAAATTTGATGCACACTGGAACGAAATCACACAGAAACCCAAGTGACACTGCAGGAGCTCTAGCAGCTACTGAGGAAGGAATTATCAGGAGAAAAGCACTACATTGACAAGGCCATCCTA
Organism: Trichosurus vulpecula; assembly: GCF_011100635.1. NCBI lineage: Eukaryota > Metazoa > Chordata > Mammalia > Diprotodontia > Phalangeridae > Trichosurus > Trichosurus vulpecula. The sequence continues at coordinate 345,963,653 of NC_050575.1, forward strand.
TGTAAATTCTCCTAAATAAATCCTCCTGAGTCCTCAAGGCAGAGTAAGGGCAAATTTTATTATCTCTATTGATCCCAAACCACATATGCTATTGCAAAGGCTCCTCTCTCTAACCCCAGTATTCACTTGATGATCCTATATGACTGAATTACAGAACACAATGATTTCATAATTAAAATGACAACGCAAAGGGCAGTGGAGACATATACATGGGGGTGTAAGCAAACTGCTGAATGCTACCAGTGACAACCTGCATGGCGGAAGTAAAGAGAAAGACATCACCAGGCAAGCATGTGACCAGAAAATGAGGCAGGACACTCGTGAGTCAATGAGAGACAACAAATGGACAACCCGCCTGGCACCCTGGTACTCTTCAGATTCCAACAAAAGAATAAGAGGAGGCCCTCGGTGCACAGAGTCCATCTCCCAAAGGGGATTTATATGGAACCACAGATGAGAGTAGCACAATATGGGATGCTGTAGAGAGGTTTTCATTCACATAGGTATTAGGCAGAGCCAAAACCAGCATGGGACTAGTGGGACTTTGCCCCAGGGATTTAAAGTGGTGGGAGACAATTACTCCCTGAGGTGAATATTGTATCCAACAAGAACCACCCTTCCTAGCAACAACTGGGTGGCTCAGTGGAGTCAGGGAGATCCGGGTTCAAAGGTGGCCTCAGACACTATGTGACGCTAGGGCTAGTCACTTAAACCACTTGCCTCGGTATTCTCATCTGTAAAATGGAGATAATGAAAGCACTTCCCAGGGTTGTTACAAGGATCAAATGAGATTATAAAGCACTTAGCGTAGTACCTGGCACATAGTAGGTAATTTTCCTATAAATGCTAGCTATTCATCATTATCATCATCACCTTCCCATCATCCTCTGTGGTTAGCTCCCATGCTGCTATGCACATGACCGCAGTTCCCCAACCTCCTCAGAGACAACAGGTCACCCCTTCTGCCAGAGTGGCTACATCCACGCCTTGCCTATGCCTGCTCTCAGTCCCCTTACCAACACTTCTGCCTCCCAGCCTGCTTTAACTGCTAGGGTCAGTTCTCTCCTATCCCTCAATGTCCTCCTATGATGCTTCACCACACGGCCAGTTACCACAGCAGGAAGATCTGGATGGATTTCAGCAGCCATGCATACAGCCCAACCCATCCCTGAATAAGAATCCACTCCCACATCACATAAGTGGTCATCCGGACTTTATTGGAAGACTTCCAGCAAGAGGGAGATCTTCCAAGACCTTCCCAGATGACCAATTCCATTCTGGGACAGCTCTGATTGTTAGGAAATGATTGCTTACCTCAAGTTTATTTGACTTATACCTCCTGCTCCTGGTTTCATCCTCTGGGGTCAAGCTGAATAAGTCTAATCTTCCATGTGATTGCCCTTCACTTGAAGACAGTTATCACCCTGACTAGCTGTGTCATCTCAAACAAGTTATTTCAGTTTTCTTGAGCAACAATAGTACAGCAGAAAACAAAACAAAACTTAGGTTTTGGAGTCATAAAACTTGGATTCAAATCCCTCTGCTACTCACTGGCTTGGGTAACCTCAGCAAGTCACAACAACGTGCCCTCTTGCTCAACAAATTTTGGCCCAGACAACAATATCCCTAGTTAAGGATCTGTTGATTGGGGGGACACCCTCCTAAGGAAAGTCATGGATTGCTTCCACCCTGGGGGCTTTGCTGATGGGTACAAGCTCATTATCTCTAGTTGGCCCCAGCCCCCCAACCCCACTATCTTCCTGCTGTATGAATAACAATGATTATAATAATGGAAAAGATAATCATATCAGACATTGTATGCCATGCACCAAATGATGACGGGAAGTGCTAAAATAGCCTATTTCTTTGCTGTGTTGAGATGATCATGTAGTCAGTCTTCATGCACCTAGGCATAACAGGCTGAACTTGTAATACTGAACTACTGTTACCTCGAATTATTTCCAAATCAACAGACCGATTCCAAACAAGGGATACAGACACTCCGTGCCACAGGAGTCCAAAGAAGGCAGACCACTTCTACACGGGATGAAATATGGTTAGGATTGGGATTGCTGAAGAGGTGGGTAGGCATTCAAAGGGAGAGAGGAACATCATAAACAGAAGAGAAAGAATAGGGAATGATGGATTCAGGGAATGAAATGAAGATGCTATCCTCCCTCTCCCATTCCTCAACAATTCCCCTGCTTCCCCTGTGCTAGGGGCTAAATAAACAGGTCAGGTGGAACCTTGCTTCCTGTATGGGCACCCAATGAGATTTCATGGAGCATTTTAGCTACCACTTGGTATAATGCCTAATAATATGTTCTTTAGTTTCTACTGTCTACCACATAGAAAGAGAATGGTTTAGCTTATATGGTTTCAGACAAGATTCAGATCTTATCTGTCAATTCCTCATAGTTTGGATTTGGGCAAACTGCTCATCTCCTCATCACTGGAGTGTAAACATGCTTGCCTTATGAACAGAGACCACATGGAATGCCTAAGTTGGGGCCTATAATGTGAAACACAAAGAAATATTCTAGCCATGTAAGAGTTTCAATACCATGTTATGTATTTGGAGCCAATGCTTTATTCATTTAGGCCCAGCAAGCTTTCTGCTAATGTGCTCCTTAAATTAAGAAATTAGTTCCATGGAATTTAAGCAGGCCAAGGAAAGCAATGTATTAAAATAACTACCTACAACTGAATTTTTTTTTTAAAGAGCTTCAATATTATGCAGGTGAATTAGAACGCGTTTAAAAGAAAAATGGCAAAGAATGTCAACAAGGAAGAAGTACAAAGTCACAATAAACCATCTATCTCTATGTGCCTTTCTTACTGATATGCTCTAAGTATCAAGCTCGTTATGCATCCAGTTACTGTTGGAGAGACAGACGAACCAAGCCAGGGTCCCTGTCCTCCGCAAACGTTCAGGCTAAGTGGAGAAAAGATTCTCACAAGAGAAAAGTAAAGAATAATGTGACACAACTGAATCAAATGCTAGATACAGATTACAAGTGATGGAGAAATTCAGAAGGGGGAGGAAAAAAGGGAAGGGAGAGTCAAGGAAATGAAAAGTCTCTGCATTGGCGTTTGAGGAGAGTGAAGGTGCCATGCTTCCTCTAGACCGAAATCAGACCTGAAGAGCCTAGCACCGCCAAATGCAAAAGCAGCCAAGGCATATGTATGTCTTCGCAGGTATGCCATAGTCAATTTGTACCAGCTCCTGAGAGGTAATTGTTCAATTTTCCATGAGAGCATTTACACCTTGGGATTCTGCAAATGCCACCAATCGGGACTAAACTAAAAAAGGCCAGCCCAAACTCAGGTGAATAGCGACTGTAAGCCCACTATAGCACCTGGAACAGGGAGGCCCCAGAGGAAACAGAAGCCTGCAGCGGCATCCAAACCCGAGACAGTCGACCACAGAATGCCTGACCACACTCTGAGTGCAGACTCATCAGGGGAGGTGGGACCCGGAATTGGGAACCCAGAAAATTGAGGTCAGAAGTAAACAAAGAATGGCTACCACATGGAAGAGTTTGAGAAGGGGCAAAGCTAGGCCCTGACACAAAAACCCAAATTAGAAACTACAGCTGGAGATAAAAGTAGGTAGAAGACAACACAGAACCCTAAGAAAAGATACAGAGAGTTGTCAAGAGTTGTCCAAGAGGTAAACCCAGAAAAAGAGAGTAATTCCACCACTCTGAATAAAGAAGGCTCAGAGAAAAAAAACGACTTAATCACAAAAAAAGCCTAGAACAACAGATGAAAAACCTTCCCCAAGTAAGGTTTCCTTAATATGAGAACAGACCAAGCAGAGTTCAACAGCTCCAAGAAATAACAAGGAATATTACAAGTCAACAAGCATTTATTAAGTGCTTACTATATGCCAGGCATAGTGCTGAGTACTGAGGATAAAATACCAGCAAAAAGAAATTCTTGTCCTTGAGGAGCTTATATATTCCAGTGGGGAAGACAACACATAAACGAGAATGGTGGCAAACTCCAAAGAATTAAGGATAAATGGAACTTCCTCAAAATGCAGGTTCTAAAAAGAGCTCACCAATAGGAGAATGGGTGAATGGAGATGGCAGAATAGTGGCAAGTCAGGAAAATAAAATAGTAAAACTATAAGAGGAAGATGGAAGGCATTCTACTATCACAAACAACTCACCTGGAAAATATGTCAAAGAAAGATAATTTAAGAATTACTGGTCTCCCTAAAAAAATCTGACCGAAAAAAAAATTGGGTAACCATATTTCAAGAAATCATTAAAGAAAACTGCCAAGATTTACTAGAAATAGAGGGCAAAATGAAAAAAAAACTCCACTGGTCACTTCCTGAGAGAAACCCCAAAATGAACTCTCTAGGAATATCATAGCCAAAATCCAGAGTTTTCAGAGCAATGAAATTATATATATATATGCACACATACACATATGTATATGTATATATACACACATACACACACACATATACACGTATATATGTATATACGTATATATGTGTATATGTGTGTGTATATGTGTGTATATATGTATATATGTGTGTATATATGTATATATTTGTGTATGTATGTATATATATAATTTCAAACAGACAAGAAGAAAAAATCCAATCATTAAATTACCAGAGTCAGTATCACATAAGAGTTGGCAGCAACATCTATAACTTGGGGGAAATGTTGGTATGCAATATTCCCAAATGCAAAAGATCAAGGTATACTAATGCACTGTTGGTAGAAATTGGTTGGAATTGTACTTCAAAAGTCACTAACCTATGTACAACATATCCTCTGACCTAGCCATAATACCCTAAAGTAGGGGTTCTTAACCATGATCCACGATCCAAAACGTTCATAAACTTAGATTAAAAATACTTCCTTTATTTTCAATAACCTCTAAGTGAAATTTAGCATTTCTTTCAATTATTTGAAAATATTATTCTCAGGAGTCCACAGGTTTTATCAGAATGGATAAGGGGGTCCATAAAACAGAAAAGGTTAAGAACTCCTTTCCTAAAGGGATGAAAGGGAGAAAGGATCCATGTGTCCACAAATCTTCATAGAAGCCCTTTTTGTTATAGCAAAGAACTAGAAACTAATCAGCTGGGGAATGGCTGTACAAATTATGGCATATGACTATAGTGGAATATTACTGCATCACAAGGAATGAAGAAAAACTTATGAAGACATGAGCTGATGCAAAGGTAGATGAGAAGAATCAGAAGAAAAATTTATATGACTATGATACTGTAAAGAAAAACAGCTTTGAAAGACTTCAGAACTCTGATCAATGCAATGACCAACCACAACTCCAGAGGACCAGTGATGAAGCACATTTCTCCACTTGAGAGAAAGGTAAAGGCTGCAGGTACAAAGTGACACAATACGTCGATTTGTTTTGCTTGATTATGCTAACGGAGGTCTCACGGAACAAGGGACACACTGCTCCCCTTGGAGTCAGGAGGACCTAGGTTCATGTCTTACCTCTCACACCTTTTAGTTGCGTGACCCTAGGGCAAGTCACTTAACCTCTGAGACTACAAGTGAAGGTGCTGACCTGCACTGGTTGGCACTCCTCATCTGGGAGCTCTCTTTAGCAATGAAATCACAAGTCTGTTCCCAAACCCTATGCTAACTTATTACAAAGAAAGGGGTTTTTGGGAGGGAAGTTGAGAAAAAATAGTAATAGAGATGGCAAAAATAAAGGGAAGAAAGAAAAGAGCTTTTATGAACCATTTAAAGAAAATGCACAGATTGAGAGGGGCAGACCCAAGATGGCGGCTGAAAAGCAGGGACTTGCATGAGCACCCCCCCAGGTCCCTCCAAACACCTAAAAAAAATGGCTCTGAACAAATTCTAGAACTGCAGAACCCACGAAATAGCAGAGGGAAGCAGGGCTCCAGCCCAGGACAGCCTGGATGGTCACGGGGTAAATTCTACCACACGGAACTGGGAGCTGAGCACAGCCCAGCGTGAGTCATGCCTTGACCAGCCAGACCGGGAGCCAGGCAGAACAGGCCCTAGTGCCCTGAATCAGTGAGCTGTGGCAGTTACCAGACTTCCCAACCTACAAACACCAAAGACAACAGAGAAGGTTAGTGGGAAAAGCTGCTGGGACAGAGTGGAGAGTTCTCAGTTGGGCCACTGCCCCAGGGGCAGCGGAGGTGGTTCAGCTGCTTACAGAGCTACAGCTGCAGTTGCTTCCAGCCCCAGGCCCACCTGGTGGGAGGAATTAAGTGGCGGATCTGAGCAGGAGTGCAGAGCCAGCTTGGATCTGAGTCCAGTCCAGGTTGGCGGTTCTTGGGGGAGGAGTAATGCTGGTGTGGCAGAGCTTGCTGTATAGAAATAGCTCTGAAAACAATAGCACAGCCCCTCAAGCTTGGGACAAAGTACTCTATACTCTACAAGCAGTCATACCCCTACAAAAAACTCAAGGGTCGAGTAAGTTGGCTGAGAACATGGCCAGGCAGCGAAAATGGACTCAGATTCAGACTCAGACTTTGGAATCTTTCTTTGGTGACAAAGAAGACCAAAACATACAGCCAGAAGAAGTCAACAAAGTCAAAGAGGCCACATCAAAAGCTTCCAAGAAAAACGTGAACTGGTCTCAGGCCATGGAAGAGCTCAAAAAGGATTTGGAAAAGCAAGTTAGAGAAGTAGAGGAAAAATCAGGAAGAGAAATGAGAGTGATATGAGAAAAAAGTCCATGACTTGCTAAAGGAGACCCAAAAAATACTGAAGAAAATAACACCTTAAAAAACAGACTAACTCAAAATGGCAAAAGAGCTCTAAAAAGCCAATGAGGAGAAGAATGCCTTAAAAGGCAGAATTAGCCAAATGGAAAAGGAGGTCCAAAAGACCACCGAAGAAAATACTACTTTAAAAATTAGATTGGAGCAAGTGGAAGCTAGTGACTTGATGAGAAATCAAGATATTATAAAACAGAACCAAAGGAATGAAAAAATGGAAGGCAATGTCAAATATCTCATTGGAAAAACCACTGACCTGGAAAATAGGTCCAGGAGAGATAATTCAAAAATTATTGGACTACCTGGAAGCCATGATCAAAAAAAGAACCTAAATATCATCTTTCAAGAAATTATCAAGGAGAACTGCCCTGATATTCTAGAGCCAGAGGGTAAAATAGAAATTGAAAGAATCCACAGATCACCTCCTGAAAAAGATCCCAAAAAGAAAACTCCTAGGAATATTGTCGCCAAATTCCAGAGTTTCCAGGTCAAGGAGAAAATACTGTAAGCAGCCAGAAAGAAACAATTTGAGTATTGTGGAAACACAATCAGAATAACCCCAGATCTAACAGCTTTTACATTAAGGGACCGAAAGGCTTAGAATATGATATTCCGGAGGTCAATGGAGCTAGGATTAAAACCAACAATCACCTACCCAGCAAAACTGAGTATCACACTCCAAGGCAAAATATGGATTTTCGATAAAATAGATGACTTTCAAGCTTTCTCAGTGAAAAGACCAGAGCTGAATAAAAAATCTGAATTTCAAACACAAGAATCAAGAGAGGCATGAAAAGGTAAACAAGAAAGAGAAATCATAAGGGACTTATGAAAGTTGAACTGTTTTGTTTACATTCCTACATAGAAAGATGATGTGTATAACTCATGAGACCTCAGTATTAGGGTAGCTGAAGGGAATATACAGACATACATATATAGATATAGATATAGATAGAGGGCACAGGGTGAGTTGAATATGAAGGGATGATATCTAAAAAAATAAAATCAAAGTAAGGGATGAAAGAGGAATATATTGAGAGAGGGAGAAAGGGAGAGATAGAATGGGGTAAATTATCTTGCATAAAAGTGGCAAGAAAAAGCAGTTCTGTAGGAAGGGAAGAGAGGGCAGGTGGGGGGGGTGGAATGAGTGAATCTTGCTCTCATCGGATTTGACCTGAGGAGGGAATAATATACACACTCAATTGGGTATCTTACCCCACAGGAAAGAAGGAGGAAGGAGATAAAAAAAGGGGGATGACAGAAGGGAGGGTCGATAGGGGGTGGAGGTAATCAAAAGCAAACACTTTTGAAAAGGGACAGGGTCAAGGGAGAAAATTGAATAAAGTGGGATAGGATAGGAAGGGGCAAAATATAGTTAATCTTTCACAACAGATGTATTGTGGAAGCCTTCTTAGGGAGGGTGGGTGGGGAGGGAAGAAGGAAGAGAATTTGGAACTCAAAGTTTTAAAAGCAGATGTTCAAAAAAAAAAGTTTTTGCATGCAACTAGGAAATAAGATATACAGACAATGGGGCATAGAAATTTATCTTGCCCTACAAGAAAGTAAGGGAAAAGGGAATGGGGGTGGGGAGTAGGGTGACAGAAGGGATGGGATGACTGGGGAATGGGGCAACCAGAATATATGCCATCTTGGGGTGGGGGGGGAGGGTAGAAATGGGGAGAACATTTGTGATTCAAACTCTTGTGAAAATAAATGCTGAAAACTAAAAATATTAAATAAATTAAATAACCCCCCCCTCCAAAAATGCATAGATCAGAAAGAAGTCCAGGAGACAATGAGGTATCTTTGGAACTAACATGGCAAACTAAGTATATGTCTTTAAAAAAACCAAGCAGTACATATTGAGATTCATGGTTTTATATATAATCCTTTTTCTCCTGTTCTATATGGAAATGTTCATGATTGTTTGTGTTTGTTAATATCAGAATAACAAAAATTAATTCAAAAAAGTAACCAAAGACTTAATAGCCACCCTTTCAGTCCCCCCAACAGTGAGCTACCCCCATTCCCTCCGCAAAACCAGAGGAAGAACAAGAACATAATCAAGGCCAAGCATTGCACCTGGAGTAGAGGAGAGGCCTTTGAAAATTAAACTGCAGCAAATAGGATTTTAATTGAACTGGACAATCAGAATTAAATGTTCTTTCGAAGCGGCAGCTCTTAGACAGCTGAGCTTTGAGCCAACTTGTTTGTAATCGCAGACCATTATGTTGTCTGTCTCACAGACGAAGATTTTCTACTTGAGAATAAGTCTGATTTAAAAAAAAATAGAGTCGGGGGGGCGGGGGGAGGGGTTAAAATATTAACATAAAAATCTGCCAGGAGTTTCCCAACAATTACTGGAAAAACTTCTGGGTTTTAACAGGTCCCTTTCTCACAACCCTGTTTGTGATCTGCTCGGTAAGTTCTAACCCTAAATAAGTCATTATCACCAATTTCTGGCTTTGAAAATAATTCTGCACAAAACCAATTCAGCATCACAAGAACAGGTCCCTAACTCTCTCTATGGTACTAGCCTAGGTTTTGCTATTAACAGTGCATGAAGTCTATAATGGATCTCAGGCTCAGACAATAGGCATGATGTAGGAAAAAAACAAACAAACAAAAAAAAAAAGGTTTTGCAGTTACCATTCATCAAAACACACCAACAGAATTTCTACCTTGTAGGGCATAGTATGAAGCCTTACTAATGACAGGCTGTACTAAGTGAAGCTAATGAATCTGAGGATACATATGGGAAAAGATCAGAGTGTGTACGTGGAAAATTTGCTCTGCCACAGAAGTAGGTAGTTCTCTCTGGTTTTTATTAGCATGTCAGATTCTTCTTCCTCCTCCTCCACAGCCCATTTGAAAGGAAGGGACAGTATGAAATGGTACGGGCAGTAGGAGAGACCTAATTTATAAGTAATTCTACTTCCTACCCAAAGAAAAGCCAATATAGCACACTGCAACAAGAAAGTAATACTCCTAATAGGTTCCTTGGGTTACTTTCACCTTTACCCAGAAAGGAGAAAGAGAAAGGAGGTCTGGGATGCCAGTGGTAGAAGAGACACACATCACACCACAGAGAAAATGGCAGAAAGAATCCAGCCCACATCTTGCCCCGGACCTCTACCCCATTTATTCTGAAAACACAAAGTTGATGGTGGGACGTGACTGGTGGACAAAGGGAGGGTAGGTATAGAGAAGGAGAACCTCAAGCAAAGAGAACACAAGCTCTTGATGCCCATCATTGGTGCCAGCGTCCTCACAAGCCCAAGTGTGCATCCTGCTTTAAGCAATGAGGATACGTGGAAATCCACACACACGAAGCACATTTGGGGTGATTCTTCACTTTACAGAAGGACTCACTTCAGTATTCCTTTAAGAAACAAGACTTCTGAGGTTGCTAAGTGGTGCAATGGATAGAGCACTGGCCCTGGAGTCTGGAGGACCTGAGTTCAAATTTGGCCTCAGATGCTTACCAGCTGTGTGACCCTGGACAAGTCACTCAACCCTGATTGCCTCAAAAAAGAAAGAAACAAGACTTCTTTCCCAAACTTATACATCTAAAATATAACTCAATAGTTTAGAGTTTCATCTACATACACTTCCAGTAACTTGTTCCTTATGGAAGAGAACATGAAGCAATGAAAAGTGGGACGAGCTTGGAATCAGAATACCTGAATTCTATTTCCAATTCCGCTCCTTCCTACCTATATGACATTTGTAAAATGAGGAAACTGGATTATATCATCTCTAAGGTCCCTTCAGGCTCTATATCCATGACCTGTTCAAAAGCAAGCAACATGTAAATAAGAAATATATAAAATTTTAAAATAACACGTATTATTAGACAGGCAATTTTGAAAACCCCATATTTAAACACTGGCAGGTTGATCATCACCCAGAATTTAATCTAACAAACACAATGTTTGTTCTAACCTCAAATTACAAACCAAGCCTACTTTACACGTTAGGGAGTCGGCAGGCTTGAGATTCAGGGCTCCCGCCGTTCTTTGGATAAAAGGAGGCCTCACTTTAAAAATATGCTTTAAAAAGAGTTAAACATAGCAAACTACACAGAGCTAGCACATACCAACGACACCATCTAATTACTAAGTTATCAGTTACTGGGTGATAATCTTTATAATTTTAGTTTTCAACATTGTAGACATTAACACTGATGTCAAGAATCTAGTGACTACAAAGACATGTCTAAGTCTCCCGCTCTCATGGCCCTCCCTCACCCTTCTTCAAATTCAATTCCCATTTCTCCCCTGAAGTACTTCAGCCTTTACTTATTTTTCTAACCCTTCTTCTCTCCTGTGTTTGAGCTCTATGTCCCCTAACTAGGTTCAAAGACACATAAAAGATGCTCAGACACTGAGTGAACTGAAGAGAAGCAATGCCATAAGCTGGGATGAATAAACTTTTCTTTTCTTTTTTGGAGGCAATTGGGGTTAACTGACTTGCCCAGGGTCACACACCTAGTAAGTGTCTGAGGCTAGATTTGAATTCAGGTCCTTCTGACTCCAGGGCTCTATATCCTCTGTGCCACCTAGCTGCCCCACAGTGAGTAACCTTTTTTAAAAATATTTTGATAACTATATTGCAATATAATTATTTTCCTTTGTAATGTTTTGTGTTTTATGTTATGTAATTAAAACATAATTCTGAGAAGGGGCATATAGGCTTCACCAGATTGCCAAAGGGGATCATGAGACCAAAAAATGTCCTTTCCATACCAGGCATGGTACTGCATGACACTCTGGATGGGAAGACCTGGTAAGAGCAGGTAAGAGTTTTTAGAACATGACAATTCAAATCACAGACCCCAAAGATGGCTGCCCAGCTGATAACCACAAAACTCTAGGCATAGACAGAAAAACACAGAGAAAACTTAGAGGAAACATGATTGTAGTTTTCAAGTACCACCAGGGCATTTATATGAAACACGGATTAGATCCTGGGTCTTGGGATCAAACATCTATACCTGCAAGGGTCGTCAGAGACCATAGTCTAACTCCCTCATTTTACAGATAAGAGAAACTGACGATTTGCAAGTCCCAGGAGAGGCAGTACCCCTTAGGCCACTAGTCCTGCTTTCAGCCCAGTCCTCATGGCCATCATTGGAGAAAGCAACTCCTGTGGAAAGGGGGCCAGCCATCCCCACTAACTGCTGGCCAACAGCCACCCATGTCATACAAGCAAATCTAGCCAAAGCAGTGGCACCCTGAGGAAAAGAAGGGAAGCAGCATGTGCCAGAGAGCTGCCACAACTACCATCACTACTCTGACTGCCATCTTGAGTCAGACCTTGATGGAGCCAGTGAAGGACACTGAGCCCAAGAGCCTTGGGAATAGCAATGCTGCCAGCCCTGTGCCCAGACATTATCCAAAGCTTGGCCACTGCTTCTGCAGGGGCTTCTGTCACGGCTAAAGACCCAGAAAGGAAAGTTCTTGTCACCCAGTCTTGAGCACTGTCAAATGGTTCAACAGAAACATTGAAGAGGAGACATCTCCTCTTCATCTGCTTCGATGCTGCACCCTAAGAACCATAAGACTTTTCCATCTGACTTGCCGCTGAAACTGCGTACGTGTTGTCTGCTCCTTGAGGCCAGGGACTGTCTTTTCTACTTGTATCACCAGCATTTAGGATACTGCTTTTGCACACAGTAAGTGCTTAATAAATGCTTTCATTCATTCATCCATTCAGACTTGCCCAGAGCCACATAAGTAGTACACACTGAAGCAAGATTGGAACCCAGGTATTCCTCAGTGGAGTTGTGCAGTAGAGTGCTGGGGCCAGGAGTCAGGAGGGCCCAAGCTCAAATCCAGCCCCAGATGCTTACTAGTTGTGTGAGCCAGGGCAAATCACTTAACCCTCTTTGCCTCAGTTTACTCATCTGTAAATAAGCTAGAGAAGGAAATGGCAAATCACTCCAGTATCTTTGCCTAGAAAACCCAAAGAGTTAGGAACAACTGAAAAATGACTGAACAACTCTGATTGCAGAAAAAGTGCTACGGGTAAAAGTTGCAGAGAGACAAATTTAAGCTTGTTAGCAAGAAAAATGTCCTCAGGACATTTCTGACAGTGAAGTGGGGCAGCCATGTGAGGTAGGGGGTTCCCTATCGCTGAAAGTCTATGAGTCAGTGAGGCTGCGGACAGGATTCCTGTCCACGTAGGAGTTGGATTAGTGGACCTCGGAGATCCTTCCCAACTCCACAACTCTGCAGTAGTCGGTAACTGACGTGGTTTGGTTTTAGTAGGTGCCAAAGTTCTACAGTCCCCAACTTTCCCCCTAAATGCCCGTCCAGTTCTTTTGGTCTTTCTTCCCTATTAAAATGCAAATGCCTCTGGGGAGAGACATAATCTAGACCCTATGTAGTCTTCTGTAGTTGTTGAGTCATTTCAGCCACATCCAATTCTTCATGACCCCATCTGGTGCTTTCTTGGCAAAGATACTAGAATGGTCTGCCATTTCCTTCTCCAGATCATTTTACAACTAAGGAACTGAGGCTAATAGGGTGAAGTGACTTGCCCAGGGTCACACACCTAAGCGCCTGAGGCCAGTTTTGAAATCAGGTTGTCCTGACTTCAGGGCCATCATTATATCCACCTCACCACCTAGCTGTCCCACCTTAGCCATCAACCCCTTCTATCAGTTAGCTCCTTAGCAGGGCTCTCCAGATAGGCAGCTGAGAACAAAAGTCCACTGGTATAAGGTAGGTAGGCAGGCAGGTGCCCAAGGGCCTGGGACCTGAAGTAGGAGACAGAAACACAGTTAGCAGAAATTGAAAGGTGGCCCATCTCCCAATTCTGTGAAAGACCCCCGCTGCTAAGCACATTTAGCTGACCTAGGCCTGTGGTCTCCTTGCAGGAGCTCTCCTAGACAAGCCTGTCTCTCCCCTCCCCCATGGCTCTCCTGTCTCTTCCATGTTCCAAGCGGAGCCTAAAATGGGAACAATGAAATAATGTTCCTTGCCAGCACAGTGGTGTAAAATGAGCTCGGGACCAGGGGGCCAGGAGCTGGTAGAAAATTCAACTGCAGGCCAAGAATCGGAATTTATTTAATTTTCAGTTACTTCCTTTTTCCCTCCTCTCTCCCTACAGTACCTTAAAGTCATTAGCACCAAGTGCCCAGCCATGCATCTTCATCAGGATGTTGAAAACCAAGAGAAGGGCTGGGGAAAGTTATACAAGCAGGAAGAGGTTTTTGTTGTGTGTGGTTAATACAGGGTGTTCCTAAAGTCTAGACACATAGGCAAAAATGTATATTTTCAAGAAATGAAATGAATGAAATTCTCAACAACACTTTATTTAATTGGAATATTAATAAATAACCTCTTCAATATGATTTCCATCATCTGTGATGCAAAGGTTGATGCGCTTTGCAAGACTCACGTGAACTCGATGCAATAACTCCACACTGCCGTCAATTTTAGCACCTTCACTCTTCATGCGTTCAGTCAAGCGTGTTGCATCTGTGATCTTCATTGAGTACACTTAGCATACCCCAGGAAAAGAAGTCAAGGGGGCTAAGGTCTGTTAATATTCCAAATATTTCAAAATATGCATTTTTGCCTATGTGTCCAGACTTTAGGGACACGCTACCGCTAGAACTTACTCCCCACCCTCCGCAAACCCAAACCCATAAACACCCAATTCTCTACTTAGTTGTTGTTGGTCAGTCATTTTTCAGTCGTGTCCAACTCTTCAACACCCCATTTGGGGTTTTCTTAGCAAAGACACTGGAGTGGTTTGCCATTTCCTTCTTCAGCTCACTTTACAGATGAGGAAACTGAGGCAAAAAGGGTTAAGTGACTTGCCCAGGGTCACACAGCTAGTACAAATCTAAGGTCATATTTGGACTCAAGAAGATGAGTCCCTGTGCTCAATCCACTTCGCTACCTAGCTGCCCCATAAACAATTAATCACCCAGTGGTCAACCTCATGGGGATGCTGTTGTTCAGTCATGTCCAACTCATGATCCTGTGGACCATCACACACCAATACAGTCCATGGGGTTTTCTTGGTAAAAATATTGGAATAGTTTGCCATTTCCTCCTCCAGTAGATTAAGGCAAACAGAGGTTAAGTGATTTCCCCAGAGTCACACGGCTAGTAAGTGTCTGAGGACACATATGAACTCAGGTCTTGCCTACTCCAGACCCAGAGCTCTATCCACTGAGCCATCTTACTGCCCCTACTAGCCTGCTCTAAACAAGAGATTTAAAGACCTTGGTAGGGTTCTGGTCACCAATATTTCAAAAGCCTTCTGATTTCATTGATTTGGGTAAACCCTCTGCTTACGTAGATCATGATCCCTGAAGCACTTGGTAGATGGTCTTCATGAGCTGCTGCAACTGAAAAGAAAAACTGCCTAATACTGAGAGTCTATGGGATATCCAGTCTGACATGTCCAGCAGGCAGTTGTAGATGAGAATCTGGAGTTTAAGAGAGAGGTTAGGGCTGGATAAGTAGATCTGATAGTTGGCATAGAAATGATAATTGAATCCACAGGAGTTGATGAGATCCAAATGAAATAGCACTGAAACTGCAACTAAATTTATCCTTCAGTGACAGCCAGGTGGTGGATCCATCTCCAGGCCCTACTCAAAACCTTCCAAGGTAGGATGGGCCAGAGTTCATACTGGCCTTTGAGAGCCCAGAATAGCCTAGACAACATGATGGGATGCCAGTAGAAGTCACCAAACCTTAAGAAAGCCAGGGATGAGATGAAAAAGTTGAAATGTTCAAATGGGAGCACTCATTCACATCATATGCAATTATATCATATTCCATCCCATCTTCCCTAGCAGATTGACTTATCTGTCACTCTATCCTCTACTCTCTCCCTGCAAACACAGCCACGTCTCCCCGCAAATCCTCACTCGACTCATCCATTCCCACTAGCTATTATCCCCTATCGTTCCTCCCTTTTGTGATTAAATTCCTTGAGAAGGTTGTCTACAATCAGTGCCTCTACTGAGCTTCTCATTTTCTTTTTAACCCTCTATAGTCTGGCTTCTGGCTTCATTATTCAACAAGGATGGCTCTCTCCAAAACTGTCAATGATTCTTTTCCCAATCTTCATCTTTCTGGACCTTAATGGCCTCTAACACCATGGGTCACCCTTTTCCCCCTAGACACCCTCTTCTTTCTTGGGTTTTATGATACTACTTGTCTCCTGGTTCTCTTTGCCAGGTCAGATGGCTCTTTCTCAATCTCCCTTATGGGATCCTCATTCAGGTCACATAGGCTCTATCTTGGGCCTTCTTCTTCCTCAACACTACACTTCATTTGGTGATCTCGTCAACTCCCATGGATTCAATGATCATCTATATTCTTATGATATTCAGATCTACTTATCCTGCCCCAATCTCTCTCTTACATTCCAGACTCACATCTACAACAGTCCACAGCACTCCAAACTCTCAACTACAACTACCTATTGGACATCTCAAATTGGCTATCCCATAGACACCTTAAGCCCAACATGTCCCAAGCTGAACTCATTATATTTCCCCAAAAACCCTTCCCTCTTCTTAATTTACCTATTACTGTTGAGGGCACCCTTGGTCCTTGAGTCAGGATGACCTGAGTTCAGATCCAGCCTCAGACACTTACTAGCTATGTGACCCTGGACATATCACTTAAACTGTTTGCCTCAGTTTCCCTATATGTAAAATGGGGATAATAATAGCACCTACCTCCCAGGGTTGTTGTGAGAATTAAATGAGATGACAATTATCAAGCATTCAGCACAGTGCCTGGCACACAGCTGGTACTATATAAGTGTGAGCTATTATTATCCTTCCAGATACTCAGACTTGTATTCTACACACCATCCTCACCTCTTCACTTTTTTTCTTCCCCCATATCCAATCTGTTGTCAAGTATAATTCATTTTACCTTTGCAGCTCCTCATGTACTCCGCCTTCTCTACCGCTGTCCTGGCGCAAACCTTCATCACCTTTCACATGGACTACTACAATTGCCTAGTGGGTAGTTTCCCAGCCTCATGTCTCTCCCCATTCCAGTCCGTCCGAACTCACACCGAGGATGTCAAATGAATGTTCCTAAAGTACTGGTCTTATCATTTCACCCCATTTCACCCCATTCAATCAATGCCAAGAACCTCATATTACCTCCAGAATGATTAAATATAAAATCCTGTTTAGTATTCAAAGCCCTTATCACCTGCCCACTTCCTACCCTTCCAGTCTGGCTACACCTTATTCACTCCCACATATTCCACATTCGAAGTGACAAGGGTCTTGTGCCGTTCTTCCGACGAGACGCTCTTTCTATCCTCTCTCTGCTTTCACTGGCTGTCCCCTCATGGCTGAAATTCTCTCCTTCCTCCCCTCTATCTCCTGGATCCCCTCTTCAAGTCCCAGCTAAAATCCTACCTTCTACAAGAAGCCTTTCCCAAAGCCCCTTAATGCTAGTGTCTTCCCTCTGTTGATTATTTCCAGTTTATCTTGTATATATCTTGTATGTACATAGCTGTTTCCAAGTTGTCTGTTCCTTGAGGGCAGGGACTGTCTTTTACCTTTCTTTGTATCCCCAGGGATTAGCACTGTGCCTGGCACATAGGAGATGCTCAATAAATGCTGGCTGACTGACTGTTATATGAAGACAGAATCTAGTTTATTCTCTTTAAAGTCCGATCAAGGGCAGGACTGAAGTCTAACAAGAAGAGCATTAATACTGGAGATACAGAATTGTTCATCAGAGAAAGAGACACGTTCTAGAACAAGGAGTTCCTCCTTAAAGTTTGGATGGAGGTAGGTATGGGGGACAAATCAAAATTCAGATCCACATGTGTACAAGTAAACATATAGAAATCCCCAAGGGTCCAAATTCTAACTCTGCCACTTAACACCTCCTTGACCTTTGGCCTATCACCTTTCCCTCTCTGAGCTTTTGTTGCCTCACCTATAAAATTATAGAGTTAGACTACATGATCCATGGCTCCTTCCAGCTATAAATTCTACAATCTTATGATCCCAGAATAAAAATATATAAATAGCTCCAAAAATAGTCTAGGTAAATTCCCAGATGGTCTGTGATGGAAAACTAGAGTTTAGGAGAATGTGGTCAACTTCTTAAAAGTTGCCATCAGGGAAATAGATGTGGTCTCTCCCCGGATGCCCCTTCAATGATCTCAGGAACAGTCCTAAGGACTAGATGAACCAAGAGTCTAATCCCAAGAAGATCCTCTTTCACATGTGCTTCCCAGGCTCCCTCCAATTCAGAAATGTCAAGGAGAGGGAATTCTATTAGCCCGCTCACTCCAATTGAAAGGGACTTCTAAAGTCTCTTCCTGCTGGAATTCTATAACCCTATGAATAAACCTTTTAGGTTATCTGCTGAAATTCAGAAGGGACATTCCAAGGTTATCTCACACTAGAGGTTTCCTCTCTGGTTAGAGGAAGTAGCTTCCTCAGTGGTAAGGCCTGGGCCATCCATGGGTCTTTTCTAGCTCCCACAGCTGCTGAGCTATTTTCTCTGATGGTTAAAACCTCAAATGTCATTTTAAAAGCAACCTCCAATGACATCTGAGAACTCTAAGAGATTGTGTGTGTGTGGGCACACAGACACGTGCAGAGAGACAGAAGTGCATTTAATATTGTCCATGTGGCTGTATACACAACAGTACATATTATATGACATGCCTTTATGGACACACATGCATATTTCCCAATATATGTACTGGGAGAATGAAAACACAAGATTTGGAACTCCCACAATCCCCAACTCTACAACACTAATCCACATGATTCCATGTATTTATTCTTGGACCAAGGATAAATTGAGCTTCTCTCCCATTTAAGAGCATATCAGATTCCACATCTACTCCAAGGATTAAGTGATTAGAATAGAGTCTTGGCCATGGAGCCACCCGTTAGCTCCTGATCAAGTCATCAAGTGGCAGGACTGAATAGACACAAGCAAGTAGGTTGGTAAGGTCAACTTCACTCCTCCCAGGCCTCCCCTGGGCAGTGCAAAGGTCCAGCTACTGGGAGGAAGTGGAGCAACTTTGTGTCTTCTCCAAAGTGACCCCATCTTGTCTAGACAAGCAACACCATCAGTTCATTAAGCAAAGGCCTGGAGTGAAGAGTCCTCTCTGTCTTATCACCAGACCACAGTGCCAAGCATTTCTAGTTACATCATAACATCTTATAGATAGTTACATTATACTTTAGTCAACAGGGGTTCCCTCCACAAGCATTGAAAAAGAAAACCAGATAACTGACTACAGTAGGTTAAGGCTAGCTCTCTATTTTCTGCATTAGGGAGGCACAGTAATCAAAATCAAGAGTATCTTTGGTTGGAAATCAAGGTACTCGGGTTTTAGCTCTGACTCTGTACCACTAACTCACCACATGACCTTGGATAGTCAGGACTGCTTTCAGCTTTGTTTTCTAATCTGTAAAATGAGATAATAATGTCTGTCTTATGGGAGAATCAATTAACAGATAGAAATGCCTTAAAATTTTAAGGTATATTTACATTAGTGTTTCAAAAGATCTGAATAGCCTTTCCAATCTCTCTTAATTCCAATGCCTCCCCATGTGGATTACCTCCATTTTGTCCTCTGTACATCTTGGCTGTACGTAGTTGTTTACATGTTGTTCCTCCCCCCACATTAGACCGTGAGCTCCTTGAAGGCAGGCACTGTCTCTTGCCTTTCTTTGTATCCCCAGATTTAGCATAGTGCCTGGTACATAGTAAGCATTAAATAAACGCTCATTGAATTGTCTTGGGGAGGGCCCACAGCCTCTTCCCACCTCAGCATGTTGTCTTCATGAACTGCTATGCCAAAAAAAAATAAAAAAAAATCACCTGGTGAGATTCTCTGAACTTGGCCAGTCTAATTCTTGGAGGACACACAGAGTCAAGTCACTGGGCCCATATCTGGAGTCTTTCCAGCTTGGAAGGTCCTGCCTAAGCTTGTGATCTTCTGGCACAGCCTTGGAGAATCCAGGGTCACTTCCATGCCCCAGTGATGAGATGTGAGAGGGACTTGAATGGAAGTTCTTATTGTATGTGCGTGTGTGTGTGTGTGTGTGTGTGTGTGTGTTGTGAACATCCCTAACATATGAGCGATGGTGATATCTGCTTCCTCAGTCATATCTTAACAACCTTAGAGTATAACAACTGATCAGGCACAGACCCCTGTGGTTTGCGAGTCTATAATTGCCTTAACCTTTTCTTTCCCATTCCTAGAAATGTTAGTGATCAACAGATAAGACGTGTGGCCTCAAGGCCACATGTGGCCTTCTAAATCCTTAAGTGCGGCCTTTTGACGGAATTCAAATTTTACAGAGCAAAAAATTTGTAAAATTTAGAGTCGGTCAAAAGGTTCCACTTAAGGATTTAGAAGGCCACACGTGGCCTTAAGGCCGCAGGTTCCCCACCCCTGGGATAGGCCTATCTTATGAAGCAGAAGATTTGATGCAAGCTCTATCAGCTGGTAAGACACATTAACTATGTCCGGTAGCACTTACTACAATCTGGAACAATCAGAAAGTGACACACCAGATTTTCTTCTCTGAGAAATGCTCAGGTTGACTCATCCCATTTCTGTCATGACCACTGCAAACTCACCCAGTCCTCCCACCGCCTGAATCATTGCTGAAATATACCATCCTAATATGAAGAAAATGTCAAGGTTAAAGCATAATATTTAAATAACAATTATTTGTTAATAACTTAGATTACTTAAGCCTAGGTATCAACCTGTAACAGCCCAAGGCCGCAGCTTGGTCTTTACGGTGACTATTTAGACTAGTAATTTCTATGCTCTTAAACATATCTTCCTGCTTCCTTCCTCTATACCCGGAGCAGAGCTATACAGACCGTCAGCCCTAAGGAACCATGTTTGCCATTGAAAGCTAATGATGTTATTAAGAGTTAAGTGCTAGTTCCAGACCTTAAATGTGACTGACAGATTAACACTGTGCCACAAGACAAACCTACCACAGAGATTAAAGTACGAGCCACTAAGAGGCAAACCTGTGATGCAGTTACGAAGGGGAAATAGATGCAGGCCAGAAGAGCAGGCATTCTGCTATGTGCTCCTTCCCACACACCACAATTCATTTCCCACCTCTGTGTCTTTGCATAGGCTGTTCACCCTGCATGCTCTCCTTCTACAGAGGAAGGAGAAATCCCTAGCTCTCAAGACTGAGCTAAAAGGCCACCTCCTAAAACACATTTTCCTGAATCTAGTTATTAGTATCCATCTCCTCCTCTTCAAAATTTTTTTTTGTTTTGCATTTATTATGAAAATGTTGTTTATTTATCTATATATATGTTATCTCCTTCGAGTAGAATATAAGCCCCTTGAGGTTTTCTTTCTGCCTCTATATCCCCAGCACCTAGCACAGTATCTGACAGAGATGCTTAATAAATGCTTATTAAACTGAATAGAATATATTTTTTAAAAGGGATGGGGAGGCACGGGAAGGTGACTCATTGAGATAGACACTCAAAAGACAAGGAAGGAGGAAAACATAATCAAACAGAGTTTGGAACCCAGACCAAGGAACTCAAACCAACCTGAAGATTTCACAGCATCAAAGCAAGGTTAACAACTGCTCGTATTTCTACGGTTCTCCAAAAGTTTTCAACACCTGTTCCTTCCAACAGCTTTGTTAATCGGGATAACTAGTTTTATTAGCTTTGTTTTCTGTGTCAGGAAAGCGAGTTTCTGAGAAGGAAGGTGACTGAGGCCAGACTGAATCCTAGGGCTCCTGACTCCAAGTCCAAAACCCTATATCCGTGAAAACCTGCACATCTCCACACCTGAGCTGGCTCACCCTATGTTATCTCCAGGGAATTATCCTTAAGAGAACCAGGCGTCTAGTACCTCACTGGGGCAACCCAGAAAGTAGTTCTCTGACACCTAAATACAACAGAGATATCATGTGGGTACAGGACCAGAATTGCTCAAAACGAGTTTCCACTTGATTCACTTCTATGTTGGAAGTGCTCCTTTTTTAAGATGCTATCTCACTACAAGACTTCAGACTGCCATCACCTCTACTACCTTACCCTAGAGTTTCCTTTGCTTTATTCTACCACTCTGATAAAAAGCACCTGGATGCTTTAAATATGCTGATAATCCCACTCCAGACTGGCCAAGATAGGAGGGCAACCATTTCAATGAATCAATGTCCAGTCACACTCATCAAGAATATATGAATTATCTTACCAAAGACCTAATGCTTTGATAACAAAGGAAGAACCTCTGACTTAAAGCGAAACGATCAAACTTCAGTTATAAGAGTATACAAAGAATTCTACATGATTAGTTTGATGCTGTTGTTTCCTTCTAGCCACAAAGACTGATATGTCTAAACCAGGATAGTGTTAAAAAATCCCTATTATCTCCAAGTGAATTTTCAAAAATTGATTACATACACAAATCCCAGAATTCTATAAATTTAGAGGTAGAAAGGAAACAAGTCCAGAAGAAGTTTATTAGCTCCAATAACCAGTTTTTTCTTTGTGATACCATCACATGCAGTTTCAAAAATTCTAAAGGGTTGTGGCAGTGGCAAAGGCAGAGGGGTTAGAAAAGTCAAATCTACAGAGGATGGAAAAATAATAAACCTGCCTGGAGAGGTAGCATGGATAGAAAACAGCCAGCCTCAGAGTGAGAATGACCTGGACTGAAGTCCCATCTCTGCCACATACGTACTGGCTGTGTGACCCAGAGTAAGTCATTTTGAAAAGTTTCCTGGGGCCCTGCAAGATCAAGACAAAAAGTTGCAAAGTAATTGTTGGTTGGATTAGTAGAAAGTGTATTCACTGGGAGTTTCCTACACCAAAGAAATCATGGAATTACAGATCCAAACCCATCCAGTCCAAAGTCCCAAACGCAAAAAACAAACATCATTTACACACTCATTTCAACATCATCTCCTCTTAAAGCTTTCTTCCATCAGAATACGG
Organism: Trichosurus vulpecula; assembly: GCF_011100635.1. NCBI lineage: Eukaryota > Metazoa > Chordata > Mammalia > Diprotodontia > Phalangeridae > Trichosurus > Trichosurus vulpecula. Next base: position 345,986,384 of record NC_050575.1, read on the forward strand.
CTTCGCTCAACTTCTTCTTCTCCCATACTTCCCGAGCTCGCCCCCCATCTTGACCCCAGCCTCTGACAAGACTACAGATAAATAATGGTCAAAGGCAGGCAAACCAAAAAGGGCCCTAGATAACGGAAGTTGACTAATAAATTCCAAGTGAAAGTTACAGCAAGGTTGTTTGTTTCTTTGTTTTGGGAGGGGTGGCGGTAATTCTCAAATCACCACTCCTTTCCAGCAGAAACTCAAGCAACTTAGCAACCAGAGGCCAAAATAAACTAGTCCTGTTCCCAAAGTCATCTGAACTAAGCATCATTCCTAAGTGGGACCCACAACTCTGGATGCAAATCTGTAAGTCAGTCTCTCCAACCCACATACTACTGCAACATTCTCCAAGTTATTCATACATCCTTCAAGACTTGGTTCTGTTTGACACTTATCAGGCCTCTCAGTAACTAATGGCAAACAAACTTCATTTGAGCACAGGAGCAGATTCCTCCATCACACAAAACCATCCTAGTCTCTTAGCCAAGGGGTTGCAGGGCAGAAAAGAGCTGGCTTTAAGTCCTAGTCCCATTTCAGGATTCCAAAGCTCAGATATTCCCTGGTCTACAAACACTTGGAAGAGGCTGCAGAAGTTGTTCATTTCTTCCTGAGGAGACAGTCTTTATAAAAGAATCCAGCCCAAGTCTCCTGGCCTGCTTACCCAGTCATCTCCCTAACATACGTTCCTTCCTGATTCATGCCTAAGTCTTCCCATTTTGCTTTTTTGTTTTTTTCTCCTTTGCCTGTCTGTTTTATTGGTTTTCTGCAACATCACAGATTGCATTTTGGGGACTGGGGCTCCAGTGTGCTGTGATGTTGTCATAAACAACCAGGACCAAATGCCTAACCATAATATTAGATGATGCCATTTCCCACCAATCAGGTCTTGCAGGCAGGGAGACCACTCACCAATGAGGGACAAGGCACTGGAAGGGAGAGAGACCTGGTCATCTGGAACTAAAAATAAGACCGCCTCACAATTGGCCCAGGCTACTTTGCAACAGGAGTTGGGACAGACACACACACCATAGGCACACAAGTAAAAGCAGCAGACAGGCAAAAACTTTCACATATGCAAGGAAGCCCATTTTTGTTGCCTTGTCATTCTGTCCTTTTTAAAAAATTATTTCTTGCTATTTACTGACTTGATAAAATAAAATAAAAAACCTGTGCCAGAGATGATCACTGCCCCATTCTCCCCTTTGAGACAACTACCCCACCCCATGCCCATTTTATCGCAAAGGGTCCAGGGCTTAAGGTGGACTTTGGAGAAGGAAGCCAATCCCCCACTGGAGCTTATGGTTGTCAGGGTCCTCAGGGCCACTCACCTGACCAGCTGTGTCGTAGAGTCCCAAGAGATACTGCTTCCCACCCACGGTCACGCTGACTGCAAAGGGGATAAACGGGGAGGGAGGGGGGTTGGGAAAGGGGAAAAGAAGGGGAGGAAGAAATACAAAATGACCCAAGTTGTATCCCTTTCCTTTTCCCAGTAAGGCTTCTCCCAACCTGACGGGGTCTGTTGGGAAAGAAGGAGAACTACTCAGAAGCTATTGCCTTATTCCCCCACCCCAAGCATCTGAAAAGTGGGGGGAAACTGAGGCACGCTGTGCCCAACTGCCCAGGAATGACAGCACGTTCGTCCCCCCCCCCCCCAACAAGTACCACTTCCTTGACCTCTTCTCTTCCATCTGAAGCCAAGGGAACTGGGGGCAGAGTCGGAGGAGGTGCCTGGCACCGACTCGAAGGTCAAGCTAATTGGGGTGGTTGGTGAAAGACTTGGGAGCAGTGGGAGAGGATGTCAACCTGAGTCTGGAGAGGATGGGAGCTCGGGCTAAGACGAAAGGTTTCTGGAGTGCCTGGGAGCCTTAAGGACGGGAAGGACTCCGGGGAAAGGACGCAGGTGCCAAGAAAGGAGTTAAGAGTTGGAAGCGGGAGTAGGGCGGGGGTGCGGAACCCAAGGGGACATGGAGAGGGGCTGGCCAGCCTGGGAGGGGAGCTTCCAAAGTTGTGCCAAAGTTGTCCCTGCCCAAGAGAGTGGGCTGGGGGTGGCGGCCCCTTAGTCAGCAGTTCCGGCTGCTGGGCCACCAGGCTCTCACCTGCATAGTGGTCAAAGACAGTGGGGACGTACTCCTCGGGGAAGGCGTCGTTGGCGTAGCTCATGAGCAGGCACGTCTTGCCCACCGCCCCGTCGCCGACCACCACGCACTTCAGCATCAGCGCGCCGGGCCCGTGAGCCATGCTGCGCCCGGCCGGCCTCCGGGCATGGTCCCCCCGGAGCCCCCGCCCCGGTCCCCGGCTCAGCCCCAGCCCGCCTGGGGGCTCAGCCGCCGCCTCCTCGGCTCAGCACAGCAGGGGGAGCACCCCCGCCCCATGCAGCGGCTTCCCCCCGGGGAGGGGGCGGCGGGCCTGGGGCGCTGCTGCTGCCACTGCCGCCGCCGCCGCCGCCACTCCGGTCTCCACCCCCTCCTCCTCCTCCTCCTCTTTCTCCGGCGCCGCCGAGGCCGCTGCGCCCCCTGCCCCTCTAGCTCAGCGCCCTCAACCTCTCCCGAGGATACAATGTATCATAAGACTGTAAGGTCCCCGGGGCAAACAGCAACTTTGGGGAGGGGAGGGGGCGGAGGAGGAGGCTGTTCTCCCCGCCCCCCCACCCCCCTGCCCCCACCCCTCTGGGCTCGACCGCGGGAGGGAGGGGGAGTGGTGGGCGGTATAGCGAGGGAGAGGCCCTCCCAATAAGTGCGCTACCACTTTACTTTGGGGCCCTCCTCTCCTCTCAGCCGCCGCCGCCTCTGTCTCTCTCTCTCTCTATTTCTCTCTCTCCTCCCCACTCTCTTTCTCTCTCCTTCCCTCGCCCCCTCCCGAACCGGAGCTCCAGTCCTGCAAGCTCACCCTAGCTTGGCTCCCTGAAAGGGGAGGAGGGAGGGGGGGGTGAGGAGAAGAGGAGGAGGAGCCGAGGGGGAGGGAGGGGTGGGAGAAGTGGAGGGAGGAATGGGGGGGGGGGGAATAGCTGAAGAGCAGCCGAGGGCTCCTCGTGAAAGAGCCCGCTGCTCCCAGAAGCGTCCAAGGGTGTATCTTGCCTCCGACGGAAGTCTTTTAGCAACCAGGACGCCAGAGTAATAATTTGGGGGAGCGGGAGATGGAAGGGGGAAACCTAAGAATTGTTTTAAATCCACTTAGAAGATGGAATCTCTTTTATGAGTCCTAGAACACGCTTGGAGATTTGAAAGCAGGAAGAAAATGAGGTTAGGCAAGGAGTTTAAAAGCCTGAGCTGAAAGCCATGGGCTCCTTGGTTCTATGGTTCAGCCCCTGCTCCCCCCCCCTCCCCCCCCCCCCCCCCCCCCCCCCCCGCCACAAACATACTTTCACTACACCATTAGGAATCTTTTATAACGTAATAGGTGACCGAGGGGAGTTAGGGAGTCTTCATTTAACAGCAAAACCAAAAGCTATAAAGACAACTAAGAGACCGAAGACCCTTATTTGGTCTTAAACGCCACAAGTTGATATTTGCCTGAAGGCAGGGGAATGGATGGAATGACCCCTCACGGTCCCCTTCTGGCCTCAAGGGTCTAGGAAAGGTAATCTTTCATGTAGAAGGTTTTACAGGATGTCACTTCCCTCTTCAATAACGCATTGGACTTTAATTGAGTTTACATTTTCTGAACCTCTGTTTCCTGTCCATGGCGGGGCTTGATAGCTTGGTTCTTGCTGGCTAGTCATTTCCTCTTTTCTCAGAACATCTTTTAGGAGAAACAGATGAGCGTTGTCATGAGCACTGGGCACTGAGGGAGGTGACCATGCCCGTCTCCTGCATGGTCCCTGGGTGCTGAAATGAGCTCAACTTTATTTGTTCATGTATTTGCTCACTCATCCATTATGTCTACGGCTTCGCCTAGGTTGAGGTGTGATGTCTGCCGAGACCATCTGTGCAATCCATGAATGGATTTTTGGCCAGTGAGAGTGATAGAATCCTGGATGGAAAAGGGTGAAGGAAGGGGTAAAATCTCAGCTCAACTATTCATTCACTCATTCAACAAATATTTGTAGAACTCTACTAGATATAAACCATGATTCTACATACCGTTGGGCAGCTAGGTGGCGCAGTGGGTAGAGTGCCCCAGCCGAAGTCAGGAATACACACCTTCCTGAGTTCAAATTTAACCTCAGATGTTACAACATTTACTTTGTGACCCTAGGCAAGTCACTTAACACTATTTGCTTCTGTTTCCTCATCTGTAAAACGAGTTGGAAAAGGAAATGGCAACTTTGTCAAGAAAACCCCAAAATGGGGTCACAGAGAATTGGGCAGGACTGAACAACAACTAAATACTGTGAAGAAGAGGAAGGTTAAGCGACTTAAGGATTTGAGGATTCCCAAAGATAGATAGGAGTAGGTGGAACACATGGACCTCAAGGTGCTGCTACCCTAGTTCACCCACTCACACAATCATAGACGTAAACTGGAAGAGACCTTAGAGATAACATAGTCCAACTGTCTCTTTTTACAGATTTGGAAACTGAGGATGAAGAAGGGAACTTAGCCTGCCTAAGGTTACACAGCTGGCAATCAGAAGAGAGAGAATTTGAAACCTGACTCTGCCAGGTTCCAAATCCCAAGACACACATAAAAAGTTAATAATACTAGTCAAATAACAATGTAAAATGGCTCCAGAAAAGGTGTGACAAAGAAGCATATGATTAAGTGCCAAATGAACAGTCTAGACAGTAAGTATGACCTCAGAGTGAGGAGAGCTCATTCTGATTTGCAGGGGTCAGGGAAGTTTCCATGGGGCCTGAACAGGGCTTAGGAGAAAGGTAGGGTTGGAATAGAGATTGGATTGAGTATGGGCAGAAGATAGTTTGTAGGCCTTCCTGGCAATGTTATCCTTCTCATTTACTGAGTGCCCTCACCTCGAAAGACAGGGTTGGTGATTTAGACACAGTCCCTGAATCATAGAACTTAGAGTCTAATTAGGAGATAGAATGAGGCATACAAAAGGGACTCTAGATAGTTGAAATATACAAGGCAACATAGAAATTCATTGTCCATAACAAGGCAACAGGCAATTGCCCTGGGAAGGGGTAATGTACTGGTCAGATTGGATGTGAATAAATCCAAGAAGATATAATTAATCCAGGTAGGTTCCCTGGGGAGGTTGGACTCTGAGGTGGATATTCAGGGTTGGAATACAGGCACGAAATAGAGGAAAGGGAACAGCGAAGGGGAGAGTGTGGAGGAGAGATAAGAGAGAGGAAAAGCCATCAGGAGAGGCTAAGGAGAAATAAGTGCTGGGAAAAGGAAGCAGTCAAGCTCCTTAAAACAGAGAAAGTGAATGAAGGAGTTACTAGAGATAAGGGGAGATCTTTAGGAAGAACAGAAAAGACTTGCGACTGTTACCAAACGCTAGAGACGGAGACCTGACTACAGCCAGGAATGGATGAGATGAATTCTTGAGCCTCTCTGAGGGGGTCTGTGATCCCATTTCCCAAACTCAATTTTTTTTTGCTAAAGAAGAGATATATCCCCTATGACACTTTCCCATTGGAAACAAGGAGGTGGGGAGAGGCACTGAGGGGAAGGACTTTGGGCTATAGTTCCTTGTTCTCTGGGAAAGAGCAGCCTTGGAATTCTAGAGTGAAGAATGTACCCAGGAAAGGTTCTGGTAATGTCAGAGAATTCAAGGAGGGGACTGATGTCAGATGAATGATGCAGCTGATGATTTCACTGGTAAAGATGACCTCATTGCTTTGGCTCATGAAAATAGATGCCTGGATTGATTGCCAGGAATACATAGGGTTTGGAGATCCATCTTATACAGTGAGGGGTTAATCTCTTGGCATCTAGTACCCCAGGGCCTACAAAGTAAGATACCACTTGCCCCTGGTAACTATGCAAATGTGGTAGTGCACACAGAACTAACTACACAGAAGCTTGATTTGTCAGTCTCTGGCTCCAGACTGTCCTATGGTGAACATAGTTCTCAAATATGAGGAATGAGAAATAACTGTGTTTCTGTGAGAGAGAACTTTGTTTCTGATGACCCAACAGGATTTTTGCCAGTCTACTACTGCCCATCCCCCACCCACGCAAGTACTTCATTTTAACAACAAATGAGATAAGACAAAAATGATCTCTTAATTACCAGAATAAATGGTTGTTCCCCCCTCCCCCGAAGGTCTTCATCCTTCCCTACCTATCTGCTGCATGGAAACTAGTGGCCAGCCTCTCCTGGATACTTTCTCCTCTCTAGGTTTTCTTGACTCTTTCTTCCTTCTCTGGTTCATAGTCTGTTCATAATTAGAATTAGACCCCACCCCCACCCCCAAGTATGGATGTTCCCCAAAGCACTGTCCTAAATCCCCTACTCCACACTTTATACTCTCTTGATAGCCTCATTTGTTTTCTTGGGCTTAGTGAGCATCTCCATTCAGGTGACACAGAGAGAGACCGAGAGGGACAGAGAGAAAGGGGGAGGGGGTATGTATGTTTATATACACACATATACAAATATGTACATAGACATAGATATATACATGTATTTACATATGTCTGTGTATATATACGTATATATATACACATAATAGCTAATAATAACAGCTAACATCCATATGGCGCTTACTGTGTGCTGCGTACTGTGCTGAGCGCTTTATAATTATCATCTCATTTGATTCTCACAACAACCCTGGGAAGTAAGGACTATCATTATTCCCACTTTATACATGAGGAAACTGAAACAAACAGGTTAAATGACTTGCCCAGGGTCACACAGCATAAGTTACACCTAAAACTTTAAACTGCACTGAGATTTCTGGGACACCCTGTATATACACAGATGTGTGTGTGTGTGTGTGTGTCTATCTGTCTGTCTGTCTGTCTGTATCTCCAACTCCAGTCTTCCTTGAGCTTCAGTTTTTCATCACCAATGATCTATTGGGTATCTCAAACTAGATGTCTCGAAGACATCTCAAACTCAACATGTCCAGAACTGAATCATAATTCAGTTCCCCCCCTCCAAGTCCAGTTCTCTTCCAGACTTCCCTATTTCTGCTAAAGGTGCCATCATTCTTGGTATTATTCTTGATTCTTCATGCTCTCTCAACTCAGCTATCCCATCAGTTGCCAAATTTTGTCATTTTTACCCCCACGATACTTCTCCCCTCTTGACCCTTTCTTTCTATTCACTCAGCTGCCACCTTGGTTCAGGCCCCCATCAACACTCCTCTAAACTCTTGTGACAGCCCTCAGATGGTCTCCCTGCATCAGATGTCTTCCCACTCCAGTCCGTCCTACACTCTACTGGGGCAGGGGAGGGGAGGGAAGAGAAAGGAATAATCATTTATGTAGCACCTACTATGTATGTGCTAGGCATGGAGCTAAGTGCTTTGTAGATATCTCATTTAATCCTCATGAGAATCTTGGGGATAGGTGAAATTACTATCCCTATTTTACAGATGAGTAAACTGAGGCAGGCAGCAGTTAAGGGACTTGCTCAGGGTCACACAGCTAAGTAAGTGTCTGAAGCTGTATTTGAACTTGGGTCTTCCTGACTGTAGGCCCAGCGCTCCATCTACTTCAACACCAAACTACCAAAGTAATTTTTCTTACAGGCAGATTTGAACCTTACTCAATAAACTTCTGTGGCTTCCCTATTGCCTCTTGAATCAAGTATAAATTCCTAGATGCAGCTAGATAGTACAGCGTATACAGTGCTGGGCCTGGACAGGATAGACCCGAATTCAAATCCAGCCTCAAACATTTATTAGCTATGTAACTCTAGGCAAGTCACTTTACCTCTGCCTGTTTCAGTTTCCTTCTGTAAAACAGGGATAATAATACCTGCTCCCCCAGGGTTGTTGTGAAGATTCAATGACATCATATTTGTAAAGTACTTAGCACAGTGCCTGGCACATACTAAGTATTTAATAAATGCTTGTTTCCTTCCTCTGACTAGCTTTTAAAGCCCTTCCAACCTGACCTCAATCTATTTTTCCAGGTTAATTGTACTCCTCTCTACTATAGACAGCTAGGTGGTAAAGAGGATAAAGTACTAGGCCTGGAGTCAGGAAGATTCATCTTCCTGAGTTCAGATCTGGCCTCAGACACTTACCAGCTGTGTGACCCTGGGCAAGTCACTCAAACCTGTTTGCCTCAGTTTTCTTATCTGTAAAATGAGCTGGAGAAGGAAATGGTGAAGTATTCCAGTGTCTTTGCCAAGGAAACCCCAAATGGCGTCATGAAGAGTCAGATACCACTGAAAACAACTCAACAACAACCACTCCTGCTTATGTTCTGCCATCCAGCCAAATTGACCTTCTCACTCTTCTTCACGGTAGCATTCAATCTCCTGTCTGTGACTTTTTGCTGATTGTCCCCCAGGTCTTGAGGGCACTTGTAGGACCATTGATTCAGAGCTTGAAAGAACCTTAGAGACCACCGAATCCTCATTGTACAGATGAGGAAACTGACACAGAGAGGGTTCAAATGAATTGATCAGAGTCACTAGCTAATAAAAAGCAAATATCTGAGACTAGATTGACCCCAGGTTGTCCTTCAAGACACAGCTCAAGAAGTACCTTCTACATGAAGTCTTGCCTGGTCCTCTCAACTGCTACACAATTCCTACTTTGCATTTATTCTCTTTACATTTATTCAGTATGTTTTTAGCCCTGTCGTTGAACATATTCATTCATGTAGTGTTTATTTCATTCATCAGGTTTGTATCTTCAGGGCCTAGCACTTGTTAGCTGCTTAATGTATACTTGTTGATCTATGGAAGAGGAATTTCTCCTCTTTCCCTCTCTTTCTTATTCTCTTTCTCCTTCCTTAACTCTTTTTTTCTTCCCATTCATCCTTCTTTTCCTCCTTGCTCTCCCTCACCCTGTTTCCTTCTTTCTCCTTTCTGCTTTTCTCTTCTTCCTTCCTTTATCTTCCTTTGTCCCTTCTTTTTCTTTCTATCTTCCTTCTCTCCCTCTCCTCTAATTTGTCATACTCAAATCCTCCTTTCTCATTCCTCCTTTCCCCCCTCTTTCTCCTACTTCCCACTCTTATTTCTCTCTCATACTCCCCCTCCCACTTTGATTTTTAAGCACCCAGTCCAATGCCTGATAGAATAATAAAAAGTTTCTGAGGTTTTCCCCTTTTTAATTTGAAAGGAGCTCTGCTCCCCAGCAAAGTTACAGAGCTAGAGAATTGTCCTCACTCTGAGAAACTAGGTTGTGGTCTTCCTGATATCCTAGACACTATCCTCTCTAACTACTACCTTCCCAGGCTGCCTTGGAAAGGATAGATTTCAGGAGAGAAATAAACAGCACAGACACTAGGATTGATATGATTAAAGGGGAAGGGGGCAGTGTGCAGAGGGAGTTAATCCAGGCCATAATCCAAACTGAGTTTGGATTGAATGAGTTCCCAGACTCATTCAGTGAGTAAATAAGGTCTTGGTCTATTGACCCTGGCATAGGCCAACCCATCAGATGGGCAAGATTTGATTCTTGTCTTTGTGCAGCATGAGAGAGAAATGATTCCTACTCATGAGGAAAACACAGTTTAATGGAGGAAACAGCAGTCTACATTGCCTCTGTCTTGAAGGGACCTGTGATCAGTCTAGTTGGGAAAATGACTTAACAAAGTAAAACAATAAAAAAAAAACAACTGTAAGCTCCTTGAGGGCAGGCAAGGATTTGAGCTTACAATTGTGAGAAACGGTGGTTTTGGGGATCACTGGACTTCCCCAAATTGTGAGAACATATACAGCTTTGGGGATCATTGAACTTCCTAGGCAGGGCCAAAGTCCTGCGGAAGAACCCTGTGATAATCCCTAGGGAAGGCTGTACAGACCACAGGACTCCCAGAGGAAGACCAAGTGGTATATTATATAATATTTTATTTTTTCTGCAATTACATTAAAACAATTTTTAAAACATTTTTTAAAAAAGTTTTGATTTCCAGATTATATTCCTCCCTCCCGCCTCCCTGAGTTGATAAGCAATCCAATATAGTGCAGTATATATTTTTAAATGTCTACTTGGACATTTGTGACAAAATGACTCCAGGCAACTCCCAAACCCAAGGCTTCTCAGGATTCTGCCAAGTCAAACCAACAAGTACCAGGCACCGTGCTCATCACAGGGGATACAAAGAAAGGCAAAAACAGTCCCTGTCCATGAGGGGCTCAGGGATTAAAGGGAAAGACAACATGCCAACAACTGGGACAAAGGTGATATGTATAGGCTAAGTTGGAGATAAACAAAAGCAAAGGCTCTAGTACTAGCAGGAACTAGGAAAGGGTCTTTACAGAAGGTGGGATTTTAGCTGAAGCACAAAGGAAGCCAGGGAAGCCAGGAGATGGAGATGAGGAAGGAGAGAATTACAGCCATGGAGAACAACCAGTGAAAATGTCAAGAGTTGGGAGAGGAAGTGTTATGAGAGGAACAGGAAAGTGGTCAGTGTCAGTAGATTGTGAAGGTGAGAAGGGTGTAAAAAGACTGGAAGACTCTAAAAAGTCTCTCTCCCTCTCCCTCCGTTTCTCACTTTCCTCCTCTCTCTGTCCTTCCCTCCTCCCCCAGGTGATGAGTAAGGGATAGGACTGGAAAGGTAGGAAGGTTTTAAAGGGTTTGAAGAACCAAAGAAAAAGATTTTATATTTGAAAAAACCTTTTATCCTGAAGAGTGATAGAGAACCACTAGTGTTTATTGAAAGGGCATGGGGGTGATATTGGCAGACCTGCACCTTAGGAAGATCAAAGTGATTGTTGAATGGAGGATGGGCTAGAATAGGGAGAGACTTGAGTTTGGGAGGCTAACCAGCAGGCTATGGCGATAGTCCAGAAATGACCTGTTGAGGGCTTGCACTAAGGTGGTGGCAAGGGCAAAGGAGAGAAGAAGAGTATAAGAGAGATATTGCAATGGTAAAATGAATAGGACTTTGCAACAGATTGGACATGGCGGGGGCGGGAGGGAGAGATAGTGAGGGTAACATCCAAGTTGGTGATACTGCTGCTAGTGTCTCTCCTCCAAAAGCTATGCCTTGTCCTGCTCTTTGCTCTGCTCTGTATAACTATTATCCAGCACAACACACGCTCGACCTGCTCTTAGGGTGAAAAAATCTATTTTATTACAGTGTATAGAGACCTCAGGGTACACAATCTCATTACTTGATTTCATTTGATTTGTTTTAACACAATGAGGAAGCTTTGACATTTACTTTCAAATCCCCCTCCCAGTTCCCAACCTTAATTTTACCCCTCAGTTCAAGTTAGAATTCTCTTCCCTCTCTCTCCCTCTCCCTCCTCCCTCTCCCCCACCTCTTCTCCCTCATTCTTTCTTCCCTTCTCTCTCCCTTTTCTTCTCCCTCTCTTTTCCTCCCTTGTTCCCTCTATCATTCTCTCCTCCTCCTCCTCCTCCTCCTTCTCCTCCTCCTCCTCCTCCTCCTCCTCCTCCTCTTCTTCTTCTTCTTCTTCTTCTTCTTCTTCTTCTTCTTCTTCTTCTTCTTCTTCTTCTTCTTCTTCTCCTCCTCCTCCTCCTCCTCCTTCTCTCTCTCTCTCTCTCTCTCTCTCTCTCTCTCTCTCTCTCTCTCTCTCTCTCTCTCTCCCTCCCCCCCCCCACCCCAGTAATGAAAAAGCAAATTCCTTTCCATCTGGTTTCCCCAGGATTTCAGGGATGAGTTTAAGCTGGAATGAACTCTAGGTAATACTCTGCTGGTTCTAATAAAGGAAAATCTCCCTGAGCCAGACTCTCTCTTTTTTTCCTGTGTGTTTTCTCGGCCATATCTCTTGTACTTGCCCTCACCTCTAGATTCCAGGCTATCACCTCTAGATTAGTCATAGTCTTCTAAATAGGGCCCTAGGTTTCATCTCTTCTCCCCTCTAATCCCCCCTACACATCACTGCTAGGCTTATTATCTTATAACACTGCTTTGATCATGTTACTCCCTTCCTCAGAAATCTTCAGGGTTCCTTATTATCTATAGGAATCACATCCCCAACCCCACACAATATCCTCCACGGTCTGGTTCCAAGCTGGCTCTCAAGGCTTACATCTTCCTGTTGTCCTGTACACAACCTGTACACCGCCAAACCAATCTGCTTTCCGGGACCCGTGAATGAGTTTCCCATTCTCCCACTTCCACAACTTTGCTTATAACATTCACCCTCCCCACACACATATCCCTAGGATACTCTCTTCTCTCCTATTTCCTTATTGAAATCAAGCATCATCTCACCTCTGACCTCACACCACCACTGTGATGAGACAGTCTTTATTTCGTCTTCATTGGACTCACTTAGCACTAGGCCCATGCTGCCCTGTGACTTTAGCTGTCTTTTCAAAAGTCTATGTCTAGTCTTCCTGTTAGACTGGAATATCTCTAAGGACAGGCACTGAGTCTTAAAGGGGCAGCCCTTCATGTTTACATAGCATTTTAAGGTATGTGGATCCACCTACATACTTTATCTCATATGATCCTTACAACAACCTTCTGAGGTAGGCACTGGATTATTCTCAGCTCTGTTTTAAACATGAGGTGGCTGAGGCTCAGAAAAGCTAAATGACTTTCCAAGAGTCACATAGTAAGCGTCAAGTTGATATTTGAACACAGGTCTTTCCGACTCCAAGTCCAGTTCTATCCACTCTGCCACCAGACTGCCTTATACTTCTTTGTAATTGTAGCTAGGTGGCACCGTGGATAGAGTGCCCAGACTAGAGTCAGGAAGACTCATCTTCCTGAGTTCAAATCTGCTGTCACTTACTAGCTGTGTCACTCTGGGCAAGTCACTTAACCCTGTTTGCCTTAATTTCCTCATCTGTAAAATGAACTGGAAAAGGAAATGGCAAACCACCCAGTAACTTTGCCAAGAAAACACCAAATGGGGTCACGAAGAGTTGGACAGAACTGAAACGACTGAAAACACACACACACACACACACACACACACACACACACACACACCATCTGGTTAGAAATATCCAATTGGCAGTTGGTGATATGGTACTGTAGCTCAGGAAAGAGATTAAGGTTGGCTATATAGATTGAGGGATCATCTCCATAGAAATAATTAAACTCATGGGAGTTTGGATCATCAAGTGAAAAAGCAGAGAGAAAAGAGGAAATGGGCCCAGGATGGCATCTTGGAGGGCACCCATGGTTAGTGGACTTGAAATGTAAGAAGACCCAGCGGAAGTGGAAGAATCAGATCAGTAGAACAGGGTCTAGTACAAAGCTGCCACTTGTCCTAGGCAAACTTTCTGTATTTTTAAAGTCTTTTCTAGGCAGCTAGGTGGCTCAGTGTATGGTGAGCTGGGCCTGGAGTCAGGGAGACCTGAGTTCAAATCCAGCCTCAGACACCAACTAACTGTGGGACCCTGGGCAAGTCACCTAACCCTGTTTGTGTCAGTTTCTTCCTCTGTGAAATGAGTTGGAGAAGGAAATGGCAAACCACTCCAGTATCTTTACACCAAAAAAAAAAAAAACCCACCAAGAAAACCAACCCAAATGGAGTCACAAAGAGTCAGACATGACTGAACCAACTGATCGAGATGAGAAACTTCAGATTCCATGATGTATCCTTTCTGGCTTCCTTGCAATTTCAATCCATTCATTTCCTATACTGTTCTGATCATTCAGTTTCTCAAAACAACTTTGAATTTCATTTCATTCCACCTCTCATGACTTGTATGTCCTGGCCTTCGCCTTTGATATTAGCCTATCTAAGCCCTGAAGTTTCGTGTTATAATATGGTCATGAGTAAAACAAGTAGGAATATAGCCCACAAATAAACGAGAAAGTGGTGTGGATTGGGGGCAAGGCGGAGTTGGAGAGTGCTACCATATCTTCTCACCCCTCTGGCTTCTTTCGTTGAAAATATCAAATTCAGTAGAAAATGTTACTGTCCCTTCCAGGTTTCCTATAAGTGGAACCTGGAGAAGGAAGCCATTGCTACTCCTTCCTCTGCCCATTTCCAGCTTAGCATGAACCTTTTGTGTGCTCTTAGCTCTGGGCAGCCAATCTCCTCTCCTCCCCACAAGGGAGCCAAGATTCAAGCCAGCTGATTGCCCCAAATGAATGTATCTTCCCTTTTGGTGAGGGACCTGGAGGCCCACACTCAGACATCGCTGACCTCAGGCTCGCCTAAAAATACCCAGGATGAGCTTTGATGAAAGGCTGTCTCTCCTCTGCTATTGGTACAGCACCAGGAGAGCTAATCCCATTCTGCCCAGCAAACTTTTCCTCCTCCTCACTATGATTATGCCATGTGTTCTGTGTTTCCATGAATATAACAAGTCTTAATTGAGCTCCTGCTACGGGCATGGCAGAGGTGCTGGATGTACAAAGTCTTTGCCCTCAAGATGCTAACAGTTTAGTGGAGGGGGCTGGAGGGAGGACATGCATATGGGTATAATACAAGTTAGAATGAGAAAACGGTATAGGAAGGAGGTGTCCAACTGAGAGGCAGGGGGCTTGAGAACCATTCCTCTGCCCACTCTTACAGAATTCTCAGCTCCCTCATCTAATCTTCTCTCCTGACCCTGTGTTGCTCCAAATGTTAGTTCTGAGATCTCTTCCTGAGATTCTCGAGTTCTCAAATCAGTAAATCAACAAATCTTTATTGAATTCCTACAAGCAGCTAGGTGGCACAGAGGGTAGAGCCATGGGCCTGGAGTCAGGAAGACCTGAGTGCAAAGCCAGCTTCTGACACCTACTAGCTGTGTGACCCTGGGCAAATCACTTCACCTTGTTAGCCTCAGTTTCCTCATCTGTAAAAATGAGCTGGAGAAGGAAATGGCAAACCACTCCAATATCTTTGCCAATAGGGTCATGACTGAGCAACAAGAAGCCCTGTTTTAGGATTCAGACACTGTCAATGAACACTTATTAAGCTCTTAGTGTATGCCAGGTCTTTGCAGAGAGGATACAAAGAAGTGCAAAAAAGCATGGTCTCTACCCTCAAGGAGCCCACAATCTAATGAGGGAGGTGGGTCAAAGTGAATTTGATATTTTCGATGAAAGAAGCTAAAGGGATAAGAAGATATTGTAGCACTCTCCAACTCCACGCTGCCCCCAATCCCCACCACTTTTCCTGTTTATTTGTGGGCTATATTCCTACTTGTTTCACTTATGACCAAGTTATAACACAGAACTTCAGGGCTTAGATAGGCTAATATCAAAGTAAACTTCAATCATCCCATCTCCACCTTTCCTAGGAGCACTACCCACCCCCCATCCCTGCCGGCAAACTCACACTCTAATCTGAGGTGATAAGATGGCTTATGCACAAAGCTCTTAGGGCACATGCCCTGGGCAGGGCCTCCAAACCAGAACAACAAAAACAGTTGGGCTGAGAAAGGGGAGGGGTAGAGTTGGGGAGAAGACTTGGCATTTCCAGACAACAGAGATAAGCAGGCATCCTGAACTTGATCAACTGCCTCTGGAACACCTGAATTCAAATCCAGCTTCACTTAGTAGCTATGTGACCCTGGTGAAGTCATTTAACTTCTGTGTACCTCAGTTGATTCAGCTGGAAAATGGGGACCTCCCAGGGATTTTGTTAGGATCGAATGAGATATTATTTATAAAGTGCTTAGTACACTTAGGCACATATTAGGTACTTAATAGATGCTTTCCCCTTCCCCTCCCCCGTGAACATTTCAAACTTGATATGTCCAAAACAAAACCCATTAGGTTCTTCTCTCTTACTTACCTTATATATATGGGCAGCTAGGTGGGTAGAACACTGGACCTGGAGTTGGGGAGATGTGAGTTCAAATATAGCTTCAGACATTTACTAGCTTAGTGACCTTGGGCAAGTCATGTAACTGGGTTTTTGCCTCAGTTTCCTCATCTGAAAATGGGGATAATAATAGCCCCTACCTTTCCAGGATTATTGTGAGCTTTGAATGACATATTTGTAAAATGGTTTGCAAGACTTAGAGCACTATATAAATGCTAGCTGTTGTCATTAAGAGTCAGTCAAGTGGTTTTTTGTTCTGCCAAATCAAATGCTTTTCTGTAATCAATGAACAATAAGCACAATGGTATCTTATATTCTCTACATCTTTCAGTCAATTGTGAGATGGTAAAGATGTGGTCCATTGTTGAATATTGTCTGAGAAAGCCCACTTGTTCTCTCTTAATGCCGTCATTGAGGATGAATGGCTCTTATCGAGATTTTGCATAAATGTGAGAGTAGGCATAAAGGTTGCGAGCTATTGATGTTCTCAGTCACCTTTTTTCATATTAATAAGTGTCAAGATTTTTCTACGTCTTTGCTATCCTCTCTCCTTTGGATGGCTTTTATGTCTGACCCAAAGGCTTTCTTTCACTTTCGTTTTGCCTCCAGCATGAATCTTTTGAGCCCAATCAGAATGCTTTTTCCTATCTTTGTTCGGTGGCAAGCATCTCTAGGACTGTGATGTTAGGATTCACTACCCTTGTTGGAGAAAAGAGTTTGTTGAAGTGAATTTTTGTAAATCTTTTCCATTTTCTTTGGTTTCTGTTTTCATCCTCGAATGCCCTTGGGGTGACTTTGTTTAGTTGCGTATCTTTCAGCTAAAATAGTTTTACCCTACACTGTTTCTTGTTGTTTTACGAGACCACACTGATGATAATCTTCCATCATTCTTCTTAAGATTTTATAGACAAGTTTATATTCTAACCTGGCATTCCTTTTGGTCCCCAGATCTCTCCATTTGGCAAGTAGACCAGATATTTGCTGACTAGAGTGCTTTCTGGGCTGTTTTGGTCTTTTCGTTGTAACAATTAATTCACACTAGTTAACTTCTAGATGTCAAGTCGACTAGCATTTATTTATTAAGCACTTACAATATTCCAGGCACTATTGTAAGTGCTAGAAATGCAAATACAAGTTGTAAGAAATAGTCTCTGCCCTCAGAGAACTTATATTTTAATGAGGGAAGACAATACTTAAAACAAAGAACAGAAAAGAGTGGTGGGGGTGGGGAAGGGTTGTGAAAGTACTTGGTGACAGGGCATGGTAGAGAAAGTCCCATAGAGATGAGTCAGCAGTGCAGCATAGAGATAGATGAAGACAAGTTTGGCCTGGGCCTCTGGCTTAAAAAGGAGGGTCTGGGAGAAACCAGCCAATCAGAAGGACAGGCTGCAGGGGTGGGAGGGTACTGTGAGCTTCCTGAGACAAGAGGCTTCTTTGGGCATGTTAGAGAAAAGTTCTGTAGAGATGAATCAGCCATGCAGCCTGGAAAGGGATGACAGTGAAATTATTATAGTCAGTCCTGAGGTCATTTCTGTTGTCTATTTCCATTTTTAAAACTTTCACTAACTTATGTAAATAATTCAAGGTTAGATCATTTTAATTGTATTCCTTATCTTTTTTCATTATTACTCTTTCTTCTTATTTTGTACAAATTTTGTTATCTCTGGTGAGCTGATAGTCTAAGTGCACACAGACAGCTGATTCAAGGATAATTCCTACGTCAATAACAAGTCTCTTCCTTTCAGTTACAATGTAGTCAGTTTCATTTTATATGTGTGTGTGTGTGTGTGTGTGTGTGTGTGTGTGTGGTGGTGTTATGTCTTCTCTAGTGCCTACCAGTTCTTTTTTTGAAGAATATATTCATGATATACAGATGTGAAGCTTCTGTAAAAATCTATAGGTCTTTGCTCTCTTTCATTTCTTTTTCCCCAAACTGTAAATCTATTTTCTCTTTACCTTCTCCTCCCTTTCCCCTCTCCACTGTAGACACTATGTATCGGAATGTATGTTCATTTGATTGGAAAGGTCTTATCAAGGTTTTCATAGACTATCTCTACCACTTCATCCTCAGCAGCTAATGTTGGGATATAAGCTGCAATTATTTTCGGGATGGTCTTTCCCGCCCCCCCCCCCCCCAATATTTATCACTAGCATATCTATGGTACAGAATAACCAAATGTCCCAGAGAATAATGTTTCTTGTTGCCTCTGAGTGTATAATGAAACCCATTCCTCTTTTTGCCTCTCGTGGGAGTCCCTGAGGGTCCATTTCACTATGCAGACTAAGTCTGTTAAGAGACTGACTTTCTTTTCCAAGTACCAAACTAGCTAATTATAGAGAGAAACATCACCAATAGGTGATGAATTTCTTTTGCTCACAGCACCCTACAAAATAAAGAAAAACAAATTCTTAGTCCTGTGAAGCTGTTTCTCTAGTAATGATGGCAAAGAGATGGGAAAGGGGTCAGAAGGTGGTACTAAGAATCCCACAATTTTGAGACCATAAAAAAAATTTTAATTTTTCTGTTTATGTTGTAAATGTGAGATCCTCATCCAATGACTGACTGATGAGCGGACATGTTGCTGGAGGAACTTCATTGTATCCATCTTGATATTCTTGTTATAAATAAAAGCAGAAGAAATAAGAAAGTTGCAGCTAAACGAGTACATAAAGTATAAATCAAATAAATACAAAGTAATTTAGTGGGGGAGAGGGTGGAACAAGGGTTATGATAAAAGGAATATAATGATAATAATAATGATGATGACGATGCACTTTAAGGTTTGCTAATTATTTCACAAATGTTATCTCATTTGATTCCCACAGCAGCCCCATGAGCTAGGTGCTATTATTATCCACAATTTACAGGTGAGAAAACTGAGCTGAGGGAAGTTAAAAGACTAGTCCAATATCACACAGCTATCAGCATCTGAAGCTGCATTTGAACTCATGTCTTCCCAACTCCAAATCCAGTGCTACAGCCATTATGACATGTTGCATAGAGAAAGAGGCAGACGCCATAGTCATTGCAGAAGAAGGCCTGCTTCTCTCCCTATGCACTCTCCCTTGTTAACCTCGTCCATTTCTTTGATTTAAATATCATCTCTCTGCAGATGGCCCAGAGCTCTATATCCAGCCTTAGCCTCTCTCTTGAGCTTCCGTTTACATCACCAATTGTCTATTGAACATTTCAAACTGAATGTTGAGGAGACATTTCACACCTCACCCATCCAAAACGGAGTTCAGGATCTTTGTTCCCTAACCACCTTCTTCCAACCTTCTCTCCTTCTGCTAAAGGCATCGTATCCTAATTAGGGTGGGACTTTTTTTTTTTTTTTTTTTACTGTTTTCTCTTTTAGAATGATAAAGTAATCAAGTGCTTTTGACTAAGTCTTCCTAGGTGCTAAGCCCCAGGTCCACACCCTTTTGCTGACTAGGTATGAAGCTTTTGGGCCCTAAGAAGGGTATATATACTAAGAGGTTAGCATTTTGCTTTGGGGTTCTCACTCACTGGAAGAGTATTTTGTGATTTGACCAGAAGAGATGCTGGATAGCCACTGGAGCCTTCAGTCTTGAAAGCCCAGATGTTGGTGCTTCCCTGGTAACTATGTACTGAGATGTTGGACCCAAAGCTAGAAGCCTGTCTACTGGTTTGTGTTATTTGATCTGTTGATATTTTCTATTTGTAATTTCTGTTTGTATTTGCTCTGAAGTTCCAGGTGCTGACTTTTTCCCCTGAACTAAGTAAATTATATATATATGTATGTATGTATGTATGTATGTTTGATTAAAGTAAGATTGTTAACCCCTTAAAGTTGCCTTCCTTAGAAAAGCAGATCAAAGAACCTGTGCTAGTAGTCCTTCTGTGTGCTGGCATTATTGGTTTTACACCTCCACAGCAGCTGCTAGCAACATTACCATTCTTCTAGTCTCCCAGGTTCCATCTTTCTAATATATCAAGCTATCTCCTCACATATGTGCATGTCCAATCTGCTGAGGCTTTTGGTTGATCATGGAGCTGCTAGAAATGGTGATATAATGCATATAACAGATTCATGCATTTCTTGAAGTTCATTGTTGAATCTACAAAGGGTGGATTTTTTTTTACTATCATCCTATTGACTACTTAAAATTAGAGCAAGAAGTAAAGAAACAAGTATTTATTTAGCATCTACAGGGTGCCAGGCACTGTGCTAAGTGCCTTTTACAAATATTGTGTCATTTGAACATTCCTACAACTCCAAGAAGTAGGTACTATTATCCTTCTCATTTTCCAGTTGAGAACACTGAGGCAGCGTGCATTAGTTGGAAAGTCCACATTAGTGGGATCAGGAGAGTATGGGTTTAGAATTCTATCTCCCACACTAACCAGCTGGGTTACCTTGGGCAAGTGACTCAGCTTTTCTGAACCTTGGTTTCCTCATCTGTAAAACAGAGTAATATATCCCTAAATGTGTTCTTGTGAGCCTCAAATGAGATAATATACAGTACATAAAGTGCTTCATAAATGTCAAAATGCCTATAATTGTCAATTACAACTACTATTAGCTGTGTGACCCTGGGCAAGTTCTTTAATTTTTCTAAGCCTCAGTTTTCTGAATGTCAAATGAAGGGATTAGACTAGATTATCCTAAAATTTCTTTCAGGTGCAAATCTATGAACTACAGTTATTTATTGGGCATTGTCTAGAGATTGTTGCAATAATCTAATTTTTGTTAAACAATTTGAATAAAAGAGTATGTATTACTTGGAAGAATTGTTCTTTTGCTGGTAAGTGTGTTTGTTGGTGTGATGCTCTCTAGCCTCAGAGAGGGGCCTCACAGAACAAACTGTAAGCCCAGCACCACAGAACGAAACTCCGCCCTATCACACTCTTCTCCACAGCAGCCTCATTAACACTTACTTAGAAGGTGTAAGTAAAACTGTTTGGGGGAATCAGCAGCTGGTGACTCTGCCGTCTTGCTATGACTGATTTCCTTCTCCTTGAGGGGTCCCCTGGTAGACATGAAGACCCGTTGTTGAGTAAATCCTGTTTGCCACGGGGGTAGGGCATGGGGAAGAGAAAGTTAAGCCTGATCCAGAGCCACCCAGAGACTCAATGATCATGAAGACCTTCAAATGACATAACCTGACATAAAGAGAGGGGATCGAGAAAAATCAAGAAAGAGGAGAACTGAAACTGCTCTCACTACCCTTTCCTTACTTCCCCAGGGTCATCTGACCTCTGTGAAGCAGGTTGGGCAATTTGGGACATGGCAAGCTTCTTAAAAAAATCTGTGGAAGTCAAAAGCTGAGAATACCCTGAGAATTAAAGTCCCCTTCAGAATCAAGTCTCCCAGGAATTCTAGGCTATTCACTAAATGGGTCAGAGGGCTAAAACACTCCCTATTCTTCACACCCCTGTTCATACTTCCTAGGCATCCTGCCTTCCCATTTTGGTCTTCTATTTTCCCCTGCCCTTATCCTCTCTTTCCCCTCCCCCATCTTCATCCTGGGGCAGTCTTACCAAACTCCTGATGACAAGCCCACTGATGTAGACTTGGAATCAAGGAATCTCAGAGTTAGAAGGAACCTCAGAGGTCTAACCAAATAGCCTCTATAGCATAACCTGTAATCAACCAATCAGTCAGTCAAAACACATTTTATTAAGCATTAGCAAATGCGTAATTAGTAATTGATACTGTGCTAAAAGCTGGAGATACAAAGACAGGTAAAAACATAATTCCTGTTCTTAAGGAACTCACAGTCTAATGGGGGAGACAACATATCCATACACAGATAGGTATCTAAAGGAGTTGTTAAGGAATTTTCCCGTGGCAACTTTACCAAGTATGGACACTTCTTTGATTGAATCAGAAGGAATAACTTGATTGGCTGAGATTACAAATTAGCCTGCTTGGGGCTTTAAATAACTAAGCCCTAGAGAGAATGAGAGTCAATCTAGCTTTAGAGCATTTATGGAGTGTGACCTATAGGGAGAAAGGGGGTAGAGGTCTCCTCACACTCCCAACACCATCAGCCTTGGGATCTAGTAGATTTATTCAAGCAGAAGAGACACAGCATCCACAATTGTAGAGTCAGTTCAAGAGAGTTTGAGGCCCAGTTGAAGGAGTAGGCGTACATATTTCAGAGAGAAATAGATACAGAGAGGCAGTAACCTGGAGGAGTAAGCAACTACAACTACTATACCCCCTGGAGGCAGAAAAGAGAGCCAGCAATGAATTCTAGACAGAGCTAGCACTGAAGACTGCAGGTAATACTGCAGAGAGGACTATATGAGGAAAGGAAAGATGTCCAGGCCTAGGGTTTCAGAGCTGTAAGTTGCCTTTGCACATGTAATTGTACTAATGTGTGCCTTACTATCTGAAAAGGGTGCATTTAATATTTCTGCATTTGGTCATGAGGTTTTTATGCCTTAATACATGGTCAAGTTTTATGAAGGTGCCATGTACAGCTAAGATAAAGGTATACTCCTTTCTATTTCCATTCAATTTCCTCCAGAAGTCTATCATATCTCACTTTTCTAAGATTCTCTTCATCAATGTGACTTCTTTTGTATTTATTTTATGGTTATATTTATCTAGCTCAGAAAGAGTAAAGTTGAAATGCCCCACTAGTGTAGTTTTACTATTTCTTCCTATAATTCATTTAACTTTTCCTTTAAGAATTTAGATGTCATGCCATTTGATGCATATATGTTTAGTAATGATATTACTTCATTGTCTATGGTTTCTTTTAGCAAGATGTAGTTTCTCTGTTCATCCCTTTTAATTAGGACTATTTTTGTTTTTGCTTTATCTGGGATCATGATTACCACCCCTGTCTTTTGCACTTCAGCTGAAGCATAATACATTCTGCGCTATTTTAATTTATTTTTATTATTTTAACTTATTTTAAGCCTGTGTGTGTCTCTCTGTTTCACATGTTTCTTGTAACCAACACATTGTTAGATTCTGGTTTCTAATCCGCTCTGCGATCCATTTCCATTTTATGGGTGAGTTCATTTCATTCACATTCACAGTTATTACTAACTGTATGTTTCTTCCATTTCTCTCTCTCTCTCTCTGTCTCTTCTCTGTCTCTGTCTCTCTCTCTCTCTCTCTCTCCCTCTCTCTCTCTCCTATCCCTCCTCTAAAGTTTGTTTTGCTTCTGACCACTGCCTTTTTTTATCTGCCCTGCCTTTCATCACCACCCTCCCCCTTTTTACTCTTCTCCCCTTCCTCTCCTACTTCCCTGTTGGGTAAGACAGATTTCTATTACCAGTTGTATATATGTATGTATACATATATGTATATAAGTATTTATATTTCTATACACACACACACACACACACATATGTATATATTCCATCTTTTGAACCAATTTAGATGTGAGTGAGGTTCAAGGGTTGCCTACCCCACCCCCATTTCCCCTCTACTGTAAAAGCTCCTCCTTGCACACCTCTTTTATGTGAGATAATCTTCCCCATTCTTTCTCTCCCTTCCTTTTTCTCCCAGGCTTTCCCTTTTCTCACCTATCCATTTCCCTTCTAACTGCCCTAACAATGATGAAGTTCTTAGAAAATACACATATAATCTTCCCATACAAAAAGGTAAACAGTTTAACCTTATTGAGTCCCTTTTGAGTTCTCTTTCATGTTTATCTTTTTATGCTTCTCTTGAGTCTTGTATTTGAAAGTCAGATTTTCTATTTAGCTCTGGTCTTTTCACTAGGAATACTTGAAAGTCCTCTATTTCATCAAATATCTATTTTTTTCCTTGAAGGATTATATTCAAGCTTACTGAGTAGGTTATTCTTGGCTGTGATCCCAGCTCTTTTGCCTTCCAGAATATCATATTCCAAGCCCTCTGCTCCTTCAATGTGATAGCTGCTAAATTTTGTGTTATCCTGACTGTGGCTCTACTGTATCTGAATGGTTTCTTTCTTGCTGCTTGGAGTATTTTCTCTTTAACTTGAGAATTCTGGAATTTCGCTATAATATTCCTGGGAATTTTCATTTGGGGATCTCTTTCAGGTGGCGATCAGTGGATTCTTTCAATTTCTATTTTACCCTCAGGTTCTAGGATATAAAGGCAGTTTTCCTTAATAATTTCTTGAAATATGATAGCTGGGCTCTTTTTTTGATTATAGCTTTCAGGTAATCCAGTAATTTTAAAATTATTTCTCCTTAATTGATTTTCTAGGTCAGTGGTTTTTCTGATGAGATATTTCACATTTTCTTCTGCTTTTTTTATTCCTTTGACTTTGTTTTATTATTTCTTGGCATCTCATGGAGTCATTTGCTTCCACTTGCACAATTCTAATTTTTAAGAAATTCTTCTCTTCAGTGAATATTTGTACTTCTTTTGTCCATTTGGCTAATTCTGCTTTCTAAGGAGTTATTTTCATCAGTGAATCTATATATTTATTTTTCCATTAGGCCACTTTTGTTTTTAATGTGTTATTTTCTTCAGTATTTTTTTGTTTCTTTTTTACCAAGCTGTAAATTGTCTTTTCATAATTTTCTTCCTATGCTTTCCTTTCTTTACCTAATTTTTCCTCCACCACTCTTATTTCATTTTGAAAATAATTTTTTTTAGCTCTTCCAGAGTTCTTGTTGGGCTTGTGTCCAGGTCACACTTTTTTTCTTGTAGGCTTTGTTTGTAGCTATTTTGACTTCATTGTCTTCTTCTGAGTTTGTATCTTGATCTTTCCTGTCACCATAGTAGATTTTTATGGTCAGGTTCTTCTTTTGTTGTTGTTGTTGTTGTTTGCGCATTTTTCCAACCTATTTCTTGATTTGGAACTTTATGTTAATGTTGGGTTCTGTTCCCAGCATGGGCAGGTGGGAGACTCTTTCACAAGCTTCACACTTTTTCTCACAGCTGTTTTCAGGGTTAGTTCTTGTGGTTTGGAAGTTTCAGTGCTTCCAAGTTCGTGTGGTCAGGGGAAAGATATGGTCACTGTTCTCTTGGTCTTCACTCTGGTCCTTACCCAAGAAGGGCCCCTGATACCTTGGGATTGTAACTGGTACTGCTCCTCAGGGCTTCTCTTTCCTTGGGATCAGAAGTGTTACTGCTTCTCAAGGTTTTCATTCCCTTTTGACTGAAAGTGCTGCTCTCCACCTTTAAACTATGACCCAGAAGTGGGTACTGGTAATGGGACTGCCAAATAGCAACTGATCCTGCATCCAATGCTGACCAGTTGCCAAGTCCCCTTACTGTCTCTGGCTCGAGAGCTCCTGAAGCTGCTACTGCTTCTGTCACCACCACTTAGTCCCACCAGTGTTGTTTCATCCATGTGGGCTCTGGAATAGCCTCCTCCCCTGTGTCACGACCTCTCTTTCTGACCTCTTATTTTGTCTTGGGCCTGAAGGATATCTCAGTCTGACCTTTTGTTAGCTCTGCCACTCCAGAATTCAATTGGAGGTGTTATTTTAAAATTGTTTGGAGAGGAATGTTGAGAGATCTCAGCTGAATGCTTCTTTATTCTGACATCTCGCCTCTACCCTGGGAAGTCTCCCCACCATACCTCTCTTAATGCAGTCAAAGATTGCATTCATTTTTTTGACAGCCACAACACACTCTTACATCCAATAAAGTGTCTAGATTGTTTTCATGTGAAATGCTCCCAAAACCTTGACTGTGCTATTTTTTATTTGGAAAATAGATTTTCTTAAACTTGTTAGTCAATAAGCATTTATTAAGCACCTATTCAATTTAATAAACATTTATTAAGCACCTATTATGTGCCAGATACTGTGCTAAGTCTTGGGGACAAAGAAGGGAAAAATGTAAATTTTCTTTTAAATTTCCTCTAATAGAAGGTGTGGCATAGTGGATATAATGCTATCCTTGGAGTCAAGAAGACTTGGGTTCAAACATTGCTTGTGCAACTTATTAGCTGCATGATACTAAGCAAGCCACTTAATGTCTCTGCTATTTTATAGAGGACCTCCGGGGCATACATTAATTAATTGATAGGGTATACATTAGTTTAACACATTTGATTGAGTCAAAAGAGAAGGTTTCATCTGATCAAGCTATCAGAGCTAGTTACATTAAGTGGGATAGGGCGATTAACTGATTGCTTAGTTCAGTCAACCCCACCCTTATATATTGATGAGGAAATTGAGATTTGACCCAGATCACATAGGTAGCAAGGGGCAGAGATAGAGTTCGAGCCAGGGAACTCTGACTACATTCAGCGAGTCAAGAAACATTTATTAAGTGCCTAATATATGTCAGGCACTAAGTGTTGAAGAGACAAAGAAAAGGCAAAAGACAATTCCTGCCCTCAAGTAGCTCACAGTCTAATGGTGGAGATGACGTAAAAACAGCTATGTATGGACAAGCTATATACATGATAAATTGGAAATAATCAATAGAGGACAGACATTAGAATTAAAGGGACTCAGGAAAGGCTTCCTGTAGAAGGTGGGATTTTTGCTGGGATTTGAAGGAGGCCAGGAAAGCTAGGAGCCATAGGTGAGAGGGAAAGTACAGGGAGTAGCCAGAGAAAATGCCCAGATTCTATAGATGGAATATCTTGTTAGAGGAACAACAGGAAGGCCCAGGTCATTGGATCACAGAATACCAGATGAAGAGTAAGTTGTAAGAAAACCGAAGATGTGGGGGGTAAAGGGAGTAGATTATGAAGGGCTTTGAATACCAAGCACAAGATTTTATATTTGATCTTGGAGGTGATAGGGAGCTATTGGAGTTTATTGGGTTGAGTTGGGATTGGGAGGCAGAGAGTTTTGACATGATCAGACCTGCACGTAAAGAAGATCCCTGAATAGATGATGGACTGGAGTGGGGAGACACTAGTAGCAGGCAGAACAACCGGTAGGCTATTACAAAAATCCAGGCACAAAGTGATAAGGGCTTGCACCAGGGTGGTGGCATTGTTGGAGGAAAGAAGGGAGTGTATGCAAGAGATGTTATGAAATCAAATCGACAGGCCTTGGCAACAGACTGGATGGGGCTGGGGGAGGGGAAAGACACAGTCAGAAGTTAAGGATGAAATCTATGCTGTGACCTCTCCATCATTTGTGATCTCTTCTCCCTTAGTTTCCATCACACAGCATACTCCTAACATTATGGGTGATGGGTAGGGTAGTGGCACTTAGTACACACCATGTTGCTACCCACCTTGGTGACGACCTGCTCCATTTCTCTTGATATATTGCTGCACAACTCTCGCACAAAACTCTCTTTGAATGAATTAATACAAAGACATGTGAAGGAGAAAACATGAGGAGGAAGCTCCTGGTTATTCCTCATATCCCTCTTCTACAGATTTTTAATGAGAAGTAGCATGAAATTCCTTTCCTCAAGGACCTGTAATAATTCATTCTAGAATTGTGTCTGGAATCCAAGCCACCCGACCTATAGTTTAAAGTCTCTACTGTCTTCCATTTTTTAAAAACTTGGGACTTTTGCCCTTCTGCTGTCCTATAACACCTTCTTTCAAAGATCGATGGCAGTGACTTAGCAGTCTTAGCTGTCACTTCTCTCAGTACTCAGGGATGTAGTTTGTTTGGGTCTGTTAGCTTGAACTCTTCAAGAGCAAGTAGGTACTCTTACTGTTTCCCTATGATGATCAGTGGGTGTTTGACTCAACTGTACATATTCGCATATTTGTTTAAAAGGATTTTGGTTTTCTTTTCTAATGGAGGGGGGGAATAGATTTTTGCATTGAAAAAATAAAATTTGATTTTAAAAAATTAGTCTGAAGCTGGACAAGATAGACTGTGAAATGATTCTTTGTCCTGTATTTCAATTACACAGCAACGATTTATTGGGCAGCTGCTTTGTGCCCAGCTGATAGCAACTTAGAGCTGTCATAGCTGTTGGGGTGGAAGGGGAAGGGTTCGGGAAGAAGGGGAGAGAATCTGTTGCCTAGCAGCAAAGAAACTCCTGGGCTCCCAAGAGAACTGTGGAACTTGTGAACAACTTACCCATGGCCCACAGTTGAAGCCATACCTACAGAGGAGCTATCTCTGCCATTGGAAAAAGTCACGCTGATGTGACTAAAACCTCCATTGCAGGGGATTTCCTCTTTTCATTTACTCTGCACCTGGCCACTTCCCAGCTCCACTGGGGAGCTATATATATCCGGTGTAGAGCATTGTAGAGAGAGTGCCTTGTGTCCTATGGCCGGCCCTGCCCTTCTTTTGTGTTACAAGCATGTGTTTTTTTCTTCGTACTGTCCTAGGTATTGGTCCAAAGGAGATGTATCTAGTCCTTTGTAATCCCTGGAACAACATGAGCTCTCTGGTGTGCATCTATGGGAGGCAGGAAGGATTTGGGAATAGTTCCAATACATTGGGGCTGCAGCTACTGAAAAGAATTTTGTATCTGCTTAGATTTGTGGCTATGAACATAGTTTTGAAGTTGCATCTACATCTAATAACAGGAGCAGTGGCTTAGGACAATGACAACAAAAATTTATCTTCTGTCACACACTCTCCAATAGGTGAAACCATGAATTTTGGGGGTACTGATTGCAAATAGAGATTTAGATTTAGTCCATCATCCATTATTTTAAGGGAAACAAGTGTGTATATTTTAAATCATTTTTTACTAAATGAAGTAGTGATTGTTCAACTCAACTAAAATGACTTCCTATTGCATTTTGCCTGTGAAATATCCCTCTTCAGTGTCCAATAGCTATTAGCTAGAATGCTTGGACTCCAATTGCCCAATTATAACTTTCCATCGTGGAGATTTCTGGATTGAAGTGTTCCCTGGGCTTATCACTGATAGCATCTTGGTTTTGCAGGAATAAGTCCGAATGTGAGCCCAAGAAATAGATCCTGAGTGGCCCATTTCTCTGTAAACTTTGACATTATTGAAATTTTTGTGGTAATTTTATCTCTTGTAGTATTGCCCAAAGTTTTCGATCCCTTAAAAATATGATTTTCATGCAGCTCCTTTAACTGCATCTAAAATATTCATCTTTAATCACTTCTATGATGTGAGGACCCACAACATCTCCTCTTTAGTTTTAGCCTCAACTATTTATTGAAAATCTATTTTTAGGTAAAGAAAATCCAAGTCATTCTAAACCATTGCTTTTACAAAAATTTTCATTAAGCCAAATTTATTTACATGACTGTGGTAAGATCAATCAATCACTCAATAAACATTTATCAAGGGCCCACTATGTGCCAGTTTGTTTTTTTAAAAACTAAGCAGTGGTTGACTTATCACATTTTTCTTCCCTGGAATCAGCTCCTTCCTCTGAAGCTAGTGTTTTTTGATGTGTTGGGTTTTTTTCTTTCTATCTCTGCTGGGCCATTCACAAAAAAAGCAGTAGTATGTCATACACCCAAGTTATAATCCTGGTAAAAGAGAAATTCACTTTCACATTCTCTGAGTGCTTTTCGTCTTTAATGTTTTTCAACCAGGGTTTCATGTTTTGAACATATTTTGGTGCCTTCTTCTAAGAAATTCCATTATTTCAGTCTAGAAACTAAAAGTCTAGCTTCATTTTTATATGTTAACATCACAAATAATCAACAAGCATAGAAGTAGCTAGTTCAAATCTGGTTTTAGACACTTATTAGCTGTTTGACCTTGGACAAGTCACTTAACCTTTGTCCACCTCAGTCCTCTCATTTATAAATGGGGATAATAACAGCATCTTTCTCTCAAGGTTGCTATGAGGCTCAAAGGAGACAATATTTATCAAGCACATTGCAAACCCTATAGTGTTATATTAATGGTACCTATTAAATATGTGCCAGGCACTGTGCTAAGTGCTAGAGAGACAAACACCAAGCAAAAACAGTCATTTCTACCAAAGAACTTACATTCTAATGGTGGAGGCAACATAGATAGATCAGGACATAGAAATTAAATACAGAATCAGTGGAAGGTAACCTTAGAGGCTTGTTTAAAATAGTGTATTCACCATGTTGCTGCCTTTCTACCTTATCAAAATAAGTCTTATGGTTACAATCAGAATCACTTGTTCATCTTCATCCAAATTCCAAGTTTCTGATGTTTTCTTACAGCCAAGAGGCATTTTTTTTCCAATTTTTATAAACATTTTCATTTTAAAGTTTTGGGTTCCAAATTTTATCCTTCCCTTCCCCTCCCTAAAATGGTAAGCAATCAGATGCAGTTTATACATGTGCAATTATGTAAAACATTTCCATATTAGTAATTTTGTACAAGAAGACTAGAATAAAAGAAAAAGAAGAAAGAAAGAAAGTGAAAAATAGCATGCTTCAAGTCTGTATTCAATCAATCTCAGTTCTTTCTCTGGAGGTGGATCCTGATCCTTGTATTGCTGAGAATAGCTAAGTCATTCACAATTCTTCATCGAACAATACTGCTGTTACTATGTACGATGTTCTCCTGGTTCTGTTCACTTCACTATGCATCAGTTCATGTAAGTCTTTTCAACAGGTATTTATTAAGTGCATACAATGTGCTGGACACTGTAGAAGTATTTCTCTGTATAAATGAGGTTTTACAGCTGATGGTAGATTTAAATATGGTACAGTATGTTTAGACTTGGAGATGATCCCTGATAGAGTTGTTAAACATAAGTAGCAATCTGCTGCATGGTTGTTTTGTATTGGTTTTTCTCTCTTTCCAAATCACAGGAACCACAAGCAGCATGTGATGAGATCCACATATCCTGTCAGTACTGTTAGTACTGTCAGTTACTGTAATCTAAGACAAGTAATACGGCACAATGAGGGGACCAAGCCTTCTTCTGGCTATCTACTATTTTTTTTATTGAATTTATATGCTTTCTTAATGTTTCATCTCTGAGACTGAAAAGTTAGTTCAAATATTCACACACATTTATGAGGCATCATGAGAATTTAAATAAAACACAACATTTATAAAGTAAAATATTTGAGAAAGCCGAATGAGAAATGACAGTGTCGTTTACCAAATGATGCCCAACATACAATCAGCAGAGTCATCTGTTATACATGAGGAGCCTGTGTATTGAGGGTTTGCATGACTTGAACAAGCATAAATATTGGCCTCGCCTGCCCTGCCGTGCACCACATAAGCTGGGGCCTCACACAGCACATAGGAAGGAAACTTCTC
The DNA here is from genome assembly GCF_011100635.1 of Trichosurus vulpecula. NCBI lineage: Eukaryota > Metazoa > Chordata > Mammalia > Diprotodontia > Phalangeridae > Trichosurus > Trichosurus vulpecula. The sequence goes on from NC_050575.1 coordinate 346,017,199, forward strand.
GTGACTTCTCACTACCTTCCTCTATCCTTCCCTCCCTTAGACCTTCATCAGAGGATCAGCCCCTCCCTTGGTATATAAGCATGAGCTGTGACATCACCTGGATCTTTTTCTTCTTCCTTTCCCTCTTTTCTTTTTCCTTTTTCATTCTTCTAGAGTATAGGAAGGTGAGGAGAGGAGAAAGAGATTTCTCCTCCCCTCTCCCCTTCCTTATGCCTGTGCTGCTCAATCACTTTATTACCACCTCATGTTGCAAAATTTATATTAAAATTCACATATTACTCAATAATGGTGGGCGATAGAAAAATTCCACTTGCATTTTTAACTCAGTATTAAGAATTCATAGAAAATACCATGAAATTTCCATGTGACAAAATGTGTGGACAATGTTATCTGATCATTCCTTACCCCTAGAATAAAGCCACTTTTGTGCAACGGGGAGAGCTGAGAGTATGTCCCTACAGATCTCTTACTGCTGGGGAGGAAAATGTGGAAGAAGATTGAGGGTGTCAGGGCTTAAACTTCAAGTAGTGCCACTTGCCACCCCCACCCCAGGAAGCTCTAAATCCTTGGGTACTTGAAGCAGATACAACAGTGAAAGCAGGTGTTTCAGCACATGGTCAGGGACACAGACAAAAGAAGGTGGAGTAGATAATTCTCCCAGCACCTGCTACTGGGGGGAGTAATGGAAGAAGAGAGCCAAGGGTGGGAATTTTCTTCCTTTACCATGCAGGGAAGAAAAAACTGAGCTTTATGGAGAGAGGGCGGCTCTGCTGACATTTCTCTTGAAAATCAGAGCAAATTCCACTGGTAAGGAACATGCCTTTTAAGCTAGGAGGAGATTGTTTGGTCTAAGCCCAGAGTACATTTCACACAAAAATTCCCTGAGCAAATGGAAAAACCATGGATAAGTCTCTATTTTATTCACTTATTTTAAGGAAGACTTCAGCCATAGCCCTAAGGAAAAACCTCTACTATTGAGATAGAATCCAGCACATTTCACCCTCTCTTCCCCAACCCCTTCTAACTGGAGAGCTTTAGTCCCCGTTGTAGTATATATGGAAATCAGAGCACCATTAAATCAGGCAGGCCAAGCGTTTTGGGAAGACAGAATACACAGAGATTTACACGCTCTATTTTTAAAAGTAAATTTTTATTCCCATATTTTGTTTTGATTCCCTCTCAGTTCCTGGATTTTTGGCTTTCTTTGTATCCCCAATGCTTTGCACAGGGCCTGGTAATAGATTAATACATTCTTGTTGACTGACTCTCCTAGAGTGCTGTCCCTTATAATAAAGATTTTTTAAAAAAAAGAAAAGAGGAAAATTAAAAAAAAGATTTAGCAAAACTAATCAATACATTAAAAAATCTGACATTATTAGCAATATTTCACAGTTATGGACCTCTTCTCACACTTATGCAAAGGAATAAGGGTAGTTGTCTTCTTATACCTCTTCTTTAAGGCCAAGCTTGTTTATAATTTCTCAATTTGTTTTGTGGTTGTTTTTTGGTTTATTGTTGTAGTTATTGGGCATATAGTTTTCCTGATTCTCCTTCACTTTACATCAGTTCATATAAGTCTTTCCATGCTTCTCTGTATTCATCATATTTTTCATTTCTTACAGTACAATTCTAGTCTATTACTTTTGTGTGCCACCATTTATTTAACCATTCCCCAATCAATAAGCATCTACTTTGTTTCCAGTTCTTTGCTACACTTAACATGTATTGAGGATCACTGAGAAGAACCTTCACTTACTTAATACACTGCCTAAAATCCTGAAATTAGAGATTAAGTCCTTTGGTTCTTAAGGCTATCTCAACTGGTTATCAATGATCAGGGATGCTGATACTGGTCAACTGTGAGAAATAGATGAGAGTAAGATTCTTTGAGACTGAGGCATTTGATAGATTTCTCTGGTTCATAGCGGTACCAAGAGATGAGAGGGGATCCAGGGAGGGAAACAAAGGGATGGTAGAGACAAATATTTCTGACTTCACAATTTTGTTGAGGATTATGCCTGTCCTCGCTACATCTACAAATATGTAAATTAACTCTCTTTGTTCCTCTTCTTAAATAACAAATGCCTTAAAATTCAAAGAAGGGAAAGGTCTTGTGATCAAGTAACAAGTGGGACTTTAACTAGGCCCCGAACAATGGAAAGACTTTGGATTAGCTAGGGAATGACACAAAGGATACCTGAGGCAGTGGAGAGCCTGGCCAGAAAAAAAGAATCAGTAAGCTTCTCTAGAAAGGAGGAGGAGAGAATCATAGGATTTAGAGCTGGCAGGGATGTTAGAGGTTATTGCGTCCAACCTCCTGATTCTACAGATGAGAAAACTGATGAATGGAAGAGAAAGAAAGAAAGTATATTGATGTAAGTGCCTGAGGCAGAGTTTGAACCCAGCTCTCCCTGAGTTCATATATAATTCTACTTTTCACCCCAGGGCTGCCTCAAGAAGTTATAAATGACCATTCTGGAAAAGCAATTTGAAACTATGCCGAAACAGCTATCAAACTGCGCATACCCTTTGATCCAGCAATACCGCTACTAGGTCTGTATCCCAAAGAGATTTAAAAAAAGTGTGTGTGGGGAAGCATCTATTTGTAAAAAATATTGATAGCAGCTCTTTTTGCAGTGACTAAGAACTGGAAGTTGAGGGATGCCCGTCAAATGGGGAATCACAAGTTATGATACATGATTGTAATGGGATATTATTGTGCTATAAGAAATGGCAATCAGGATGATTTCAGAAACACCTGGAAAGACTTACGTGAACTGATGCAAAGTGAAACAAACAGAACCGGGAGAACATTGTACACAGTAACAAGGATATTGTATGATGAAGAACTGTGAATGACTTAGCTATTCTCAACAATGCAATGATCCAAGACAATCTTAAAAGACTCGTGATGAAAAATGCTATCTGCCTCTAGAGAAAGAACTGATGTCATCTGAATACAGACTGAAGCACACTCTTTTTTGCTTTTTCTTTCTTTCCTTCTCTCTTTCTCTCTTTTTTCCCTTCTCTCTCTTTTTCTAGTTTTCTTATACAAAATGACTAATATGGAAGCATTTTACATGATTACACATGTGTAATCTATATAAAATTGCTTAACATATCAGGGAGGGGGGAGTGATAGAATTTTAAACTCAAAACTTAAAAAAAAAGAAAAATGAATGTTACAAATTGTTTTTACACGTAATTGGGAAAAAAACATTATTTTAATATATTAAAAGAAAGAGTTATGGATGATTTACTTTACAGAAGTAATAATGAAGGGTTATTTTAAGTAGTGAGTTCCCCTGTGCATTTAAGTTTTTGTTTCTATAACCTATGGCCCAGACCATCCCCTAAGACTTAAGGGTCACATAAACTAGGTCTGATCTGGGGTCTGATCCCAAGAGGGTCATTATCTCTCTTTGGCTCATTGCCCTCACTTGGAATTGTTCTAGGGAAATCTCCTTATATTCTTAGAGTATTTAGTTTATGCCCAGTTTTCCCAAGCTACCTACTATTCAAGGTATTAAAGACACATGATATATGGAGAGGCCTTTATTTCACACTCTCTTGTCATAGGGGATAGGGAGAAGGAAGAATACCTTTCTTCTTCCCCCCCCCCCCCCCCCCCCCCCCCCCCCCCCCCCCGCCCCACAGCATTTCAGATGAAGGTATATGTAAAAAGGGAAAGGGGGAGACCTGAAAGGGGAGAGCATAAGGAAAGAAGAGAAGAGAAGAAAATTTTGAAAAACCTTTCCTACGTTTCATCTATTGTGCAACAAAGTTAAAGTTGTAGTGATTACATTATTTTCCAAATAAACACAAAATGCAAGTGATAACTACTCAGTGGTCAAGTCCACTGACAGGTCTTAACAAGCAAGTGTTGGCAGGTGAACCTGTTGAGGGAAGTCTAACAATTATCAGCAGGAATGTGGGTGTGTAATGACTTGTTTACAACATAATACTATGTGGTTACATGATGCAGTATCAAAATTTCAGTGCAGGGAAAACCCCATAAATTTACAATACATTTTTAAATTTAAGATGTGATTTTTTAAAAAATATATTTTATATTTTTTGAAATGATGCAAATTTTAAAAAAAGCATTAAAGAGTTAAAGAAAGTAGATTTCCAGGGAGGCAATGAGCAATTTTTTTTGAAAAGGTGGGGTAGGCTAAATAAGTTTGGGAACCTCTGGACTAGATAATTTCTTAGAGTTCCTTCTAGATCTAACATCTAGCCTCAGTTACTTACTAGCTGTGTGACCTTTGGCCTGTTCATTTAACCTCTGCTTGCCTCAGTTTCCTTATGTGTAAAATTGAGATAATGATAGCACCTACCTTCCAGGGGCATTGTTATAACGTTCTTTCTAAATCTAAAAGTGCTATATCTAGCTATTATTATTATCTAAGAATTAGGCATCAGCTATGTACCAAATGATAGACAGAAGCAGCATGATATAGTGCAAAGGGCATTAACTCTGGAGTCAAAGGACATAGGTTCAAATCCTACTGCTAATATTTGCTACTTGTGTAACTTTGGGCAAGTATTTCATTTTCATGAGCCTCAGTTTCCTCAAATGAGAGGGTTCAACTAGATGGCCTCTGAGGTCTCTTCTAGCTCTGGACTGATCATCCCTGCCCTCGAGGAGTTTGCTAGTCTAGTCGTTTTCAGTCTGCTGCCTGCTTCTCTCCTTTGCTGCTGACTCTTGGCCTCCTCTGACTTGCTGCTTCTCTCCCAGGCTGCTTGTGCCAACCATTGCCCAACTTTGGTGGTTTCTGATTCTGCTCACTTGCCCTGACCAATGACTCTTAATTACCCACATTGTGACTTCACAGGCAGTTTTAGAGATGGAAGAGACTTCAGGTCATTTAGTCTTTCTCAACTCCCCCATTTTATAGATGAGTAAAGAGAGGTACGGTGATGTATCCCTGATCACATAACCAGTTAGCACTTCTCTTTTCCCAAATAGATTGTAAACATTTTTTAAAAACGAGATGATATCTTCTTGTAGCTCCCATAACACATAAAATACAATTAATCTTTTTGTAAGGGTTAAGTGACTTGCCCAAGGTCACGCAGCTAGTAGGCATCAAGTGTCAGAGGTCATATTTGAACTCAGGTCCTCCTGCCTTCAGGGCCTGTGCTCTATCCACTGCACCATCTAGTAGCCCTAACACAATTGGTCTTTAGCAAATACTTGTTGATTCAACTGACTTTGGTACCCATGTTGGAGACTGTTTGAAGTGGAAGCATTAGGGAATGCTGTGCCCCTGAGAGCATTTGCCCTTGCTCTGTGTTATTCAGTATCCTCGAAAAAGAGCTGTGTATACCCTGGAGGGCACAAGAAGAAGAGGAAGTGTAGATGAACAAACTATAGACTTAGAGTAAGAAGGGACTAGAGATCATCCAACCAGTGACTCTAGACATGGCCCGATCCAATCTCCTCATTTTCTAGAGGAGAAAAAAATCTAGACTTCTCCAAGGTCATGCAGCTGGTAAACAACTTCTGGATATAACTTGGCTGTTGCCTCACTACACCCCAGCTACCTCCAATTCCCCTTGCCCTGTGTGCATGTAGACAAGAAGCTGCCACATCAGCTCTGGGAGACTCCTTCTCTGTCATCATTTGACCACAGCTAGTAGAGGCTGAGCCAGGACACTCAGTTCCTGTGCCCCACCCTTATAATACCCCTCCACCCCAGGTACTGTCTGAAGACAGAGACAAAATCAGCCAAAGAATAAAAGCAGACACTGTATGATTTCCTCTGGCAGCAAGGTTAGCCAGCTGAAAACATCCAGCTGTTTAAAGAATAAGCCCTTCCGTTGTGAGTATGTGAGTTGGTGAAGTATTTAGAGTAAGTAGAGAAGGAAATGGCCACGAGTATTACTGATCCCCAGATGCAGCTGGGTGGCACAGTGGATAGAGCACCGGGGTTTGAAGTCAGGGATACTCGAATTCAAATCTGGCCTTAGACACTAACTAGCTGTGTGACCTTGGGCAAGTCACTTAACCTCTGTTTGCCTTAACCCACTGGAGAAGGAAATGGCAAAGCACTTCAATATCTTTGCCAAAAATACTCCATGCGCAGTATTAGCAGGCTATGGTCCATGGGGTCATAAAGAGTCAGACATGACTGAACAGCCTGGGGAGGGGGAGAGAGGAAAGGAAGGAGAATGAAAACCTCCTTGGAACAGGACAGACTCCTCCCCAAGAGGCTGGAGTGAGAAAGAGGGGAGAGTATCCAATGGCTTAGGCCACTACTGCTCCTTCCCTGGGGAAGGGACAACAGGGCACATTCCAACAGGTCTCTGCTGGCTCTCTAAACAAGGCCAAACTTAGAGCCTCTTGTCTTGTGGCCCTAATATATTTTTTGAATATGTTACCGGCAGGGGTGTGCTTGTGAATGTTTAACAACGAGCTCTTTGAAATGGGACGCCACACTTTTCATTTGCAAGTTTCATTTGCATTATTGTTGTTCATCCTTCATTCTCAAAGAGGACTTGCTCATGAATTGGATTTAAGTGAGGCAGAGCTGTGCAAAGTCAGCTTCACTCTCTCCTCCAGTCATGAAAGTCCAGTGGCACCAAAGTCAACAGGATTGTAGATGGTCCCGGGGTGCAGTGAACTCTGCATCATTAACCTTTAAGCCATTACTTTATTAAGTCTAGACAATCAACAAAACAATAAGTCAAACCCTAATTTATAGGGTTTGTCGATTTGGGGGGAGGGGAGGCAATAATTAATGTTTACACTGAAAACTTAACAATTGGCTCTCACAGCTTTCGAGAGTCAGTTTCAGCACACCCTTGGTACATGTAGTACATACACATAGGCAAAGGCTTCATAGGATCATAACTCCTTCATTTTCTAGACTAGGAAACTGAGACCCAGAGACATTACGTGACTTGTTCAAGGTCACAGAAGGAGTAAACAGAGCCAGGATTCAAATCCCAGTTCACTGCTTTGAATGGTTTAGTGGTGAGAACCTTGAGCCAGGAGTCATGAACTTGGGATCAGGTCCTGACTCTAGCTCATTTTTGTTAGTTTTGAAGTAATTTGTTATTTTGGCATTCAAGGCAAGAAATGCAAAATATAATCTAGGGTAATCAGCAAGAAATAATTACTCAAATCAACTTTGTGATTCATAATGTTATTATATTTGGTCCTGACTGACCTGTAATTTATCTATTTAGGAGGCAACTGGGGTCACACAGGGTGTGTGTTACCCAGGGTCACACAGCTAGTTAGTGTCTGAGGCTGTATTTGAACTTCAGATCCTCCTCTATCTGATGTGCTGCCTCGCTGCCTCGACTTGTAATTTCAACAGGACAATGTACGCTCTCTATAATAACAGTTAGTATTTTTAATATATCACCTTAAGGTTTGCAAAACACTTTACAAATAGTTATACAAAAGTACAGATACATTTTTGTATTTAACCCTGGGAGATAAGTCCTGAGCAGGAAATTTTCAAACCAACTTTATAGTTCATAATATGAAAATATATTTGGTCCTGACTGACCTGTAATTTCAACAGTACAGGGAATACCCCATATAACTATAATAGATAGCATTTATATAGTTCTCTAAGGTTTGCAAAGTGGTTTACAAATATTTTCTCATTTTTATATTTAACTCAGGAGGTAGGTCCCATTATTATCCCTGACAATAAACTGAGGTAAGCAGAAGTCAAGGGACTTGCCTAGGGTCACACAGCTAGTCAATGTCTAAGGCTAGATTTGAATGCAGGTCTTCCTGGTTCCAGGTTCCCCTTCGACAATGTCTTTTCCAATCCCTCTTAATTCTAATGTCTTCCCCTTGTTGATTCCCCATGCCCCCAATTTGTCCTATATAGCTTGTTTGCACACAACTTGTATATTGTCTCCCCCATTCGACTGCAAACTCCTACAGAACAGGGACTATCTTTTATCTTTCTTAGTTTCCCTAGCAATTAGCACAGTGCCTCACACATAGTAGGTACTTAATAGATGCTTATTGATTGACTGATTGGCAATTCACTGTCTCAGCTAGTTGCCTCTATGGAAACTCCCTAGTCAACAGAATTCCTCAAGGCAATGAGGTGTTGTTACTTGTCCATAGTTCCGTAGCTATTATGTGTCAGGAGTAGAACTTGAACCCAGATTTTCCTTACTCCAAGACTGTTACTTTATCCACTCTACCACATTGCCTTTCTTGGAAATGTTAAGAGGAACAATTAAGACAAGTTCAGCCAAAGAGAGGAGGAACTAGGAATTACTATAGTGGTTTCTTCATTGCTGGAACAATTCGTGTGGTAAGTTTTTGTGCACTCCAGTTTTGGTGCCCTGGCACAAAGCTCCAATCTTTCCATCCAGGTTACTGGTAAGGCCATTTAAGCAAGTTGCTTTAGCTCTCTCTGACTTGGTTTTCTGATCTGTATAATGGGGATAAGAATTCTTGCCCTGAAGGGGTATTATGACATGAGTTGATTGCTATGAAAGGATTTTGAAAAAAAAAAGAAGAGGAAGAAGAAATAAGAAGTTATCTCTTCAAATGCAAAACAGGACCCATATGTTCTGGGTTAACGTTGGCAGAGACAGAGCTTATGGTCAAAGCAACTTGATGGAAATGATTTTAAATGACAGAGTTTATGCATGTGATTTTAACTTAATGCAGTCCAAAGCATAACCTGTATTTTAAAAAAATATATTCCTTTCTTTTTTGTGCTCTAATTCTCCCAGGAAAAATTTGTACTTGGAGAGACACGATAACTTGAATCCTGAGACTTTTGAGACGGTCCCTAGGTGTGAAAGGGGGCCAGAGTACTGGAGGCGGAGAGAGCAAGTTTGAATGTCATAAACGCACCATTCTGTCTTAGTAATTGTATCACAGTTGACAGATGCTGCAGCGGTCATGTGACCAGAACATGACCTCATAGCTCCCTAGCCTCCTTCCCTCGCTCTCTCTCGCTGCCTCCCTCTCCCCTCCGTGGAGGGAAGAGTAGGCGTGGAAGGCATTTCCACTGTACAAGTTGGCAAGTTATTTAAAGGAGATGTGGGAATTTGGGAACTCACAGATGCTCCCTGAGAGGAGAGACAGGCAAAGACATCCATAACTAACTGTTTAGCTCCTTTTTTTTTTTTTTTTGGACCCAGGCAGAGGTCGGGGCAGGTAGAGGTGTTTCTGTCCCACTCCAAAGCGAATCCATCATTCAACACGTCTTCAATGAGCGCCTCCAGCAGATTCCTTTTGGGACTCTGATCCCTCCCTGCAAGAGTGTATAGTCTAATTGGAGAGACAAGACTCAGTTATGAAAAAAAAAGTCAAAAGTACAGACAGGGAGCAATTAAGGGTTTCATGTGTGGTTCACGTTCTAAAGGCTACAGACGTTCTTTTCTGAGCTCCAGATTTTAGCAAGGATGCTGCTAATCTGGGGGGAAGGGGAGATGACCAGAGTGAGGTCACCAGGGTGGTGAAAGGCTTGAAGATCATCCATCCACCCATTCATCGGTCAATCAATCGATATTTATTAAGGACCTACCTCACGCCAGGCACAGCGCTGGGTATACAAAGATAGAAAGGAGATAGACCCTCCCCTCAAAGAGCTTACATTTTGAGGGAACTGGGAGTAGGGACAAGATGTACATATAAATAGCTACACCGCAGATACAAGGAGATGGGAGTCACCAACAGCTACAAAAGGCGGGGTGGTGGGGACGTCCGGAAAAGACTTCTTGTAGAAGGTGGTGCTTGAGGTGTCTGGAAGAAATAGACATTCCAAGTGGAAAAGAGGAGAGAATACGTTCCAGTCACAGAAGACAGACCATGTCCATGGAGGACAATCCACAAAGAAGAGAGATGGAGTGTTGTGGCTGAGAGACTGACGGCAGGAAGGCCGGTATAGCCTGAGGAAAGAGGTTGTGGAGGGGAATAATGTGTGTAGTAAGCCCGGAAAGGCATTGTAGGATCCGCTCAGGTTGTGAAGACCTTAACATTGCAAAGAATTCATAGTTTATCCTAGAGATAAACCACTGGAGTTTATGGAGTGAAGGCAGGGTTGGGTGGGCAGAGGGGTCGTGGTCAGATCTGTGCTTTAAGAAATTCCTTTGGTGACTGTGTGGAGGACAGATTGGAATGAGGAGAGACTTGTGGCAGGGAGACCCCCTTAGAAGATCCTGCAGAAAGTAGTCTGTTCCCCCTCATTGTAGTCTTTATGTTAAAGGTTGGATGACCACTCATCAGATGTTACAGAGGAGATTCTTTTCAAGTATAGGTTACACTCAATGATTTTTATGGTCCCTTCTAACTCTAAAATTCTGTGATTCAAAAGACAAATTGTTTATTGAGTTATGGAGTGCCCAGGAATGATTTCTTAGAGGCGATTGAAATGAAGCTTTGCTTTTCTTACTACTTTGGTTCTGTGAGGAAAGGAAGGAGACCAGCCAGACTCCTGTTTAATTCTAGACCCAACTAATTACCTATTTACAGTATCTGTCCAACACACATATATATACATATACATATATACACATACATGCATATATACATATACACATATGCACACATATACACACAGTTATCCTTTCCACATCATGACTTGCCCCATCTTTGTTTCGATATATCATGGGCCAGCAGAAGAAATTAAATGGGGGGGGGGTGCAGCTAGGTGGCACAGTGAGTAAAGCACCGGCCTTGCAGTCAGGAGGACCTGAGTTCAAATCTGGCCTCAGACACTTGAAACACTAACTGTGTGACCTTGGGCAAGTCACTTACCCCAATTGTCCTGCCTTCCGCCCTCCAAAAAAAAAGAAATTAAATGGAAATTTTGGGGGAGTTTTGCAGAAGCCACTGATGACAAAGGCCAGTAGATGACACAGAAAAAAGTTTGGAAATATCTAAAATATAAGTATTGTATTGTATAATGTCAACATATCTTATCATTTAATATCATAATCATTCAGATGTCTTCTCTGGTACTAAGGGAGGGCCAAAAAACTTTACAAAGATTTTCCATATTGAGAGGGTGCCATGCCCCTAGCCCTCAAGATGTGGAAGGAATAACTGTAGTGACAGATAAGCTCCTTCCAATTGCTTATCATAGTCTGGACAATTAGTATACTTCATCTGCTTGGTGTATTATTTCTTTCTTAATCCCTGATTTAACTTGAGTTTCACTGGCCAACTTTGAAAAGCTTATGAGTAGTCCTTTAGGAGTGAATGAATGAATGAATGAAAAAAGTATTCTTTAAGCACCTACTATGTGCCAAGCTCTGTGTTAATCACTAGGGATACAAATACAAAAATGGAATCTCTCTGCTGAAGGAGTCTACATACACTTTTAAAAGTTTATTGATATATTTTGTTTTCACATCACCTATATTTTCCAATGTATTCTCCCACCCCAAGAGTCCTCTCTTATAATAAAGAATAAAAAGAGAGAAAAAAATAAAAACACAGTTAAACCAAACTAATCAATGTGTGAACCAAAGCTGACATTATATGCAATGTTCTACCCCCAAAGTTCCCCACCTCTGCAAAGAAGGGAGGAGCTGCATTTGCATATTTCTTCCTCAGCATCCAGTTTATCATTATACTTTTGCAGCATTCTGTTTCCATTGTTTTGTCATTTTTCCTTCAATTACTGTTATTATGGTCATTGTGCATATTGTTTTCCTGGTTCTGATTACTTCACTTTGTCTCAGTTTATATGTGCCCTCCCACACATCTCTGTATTCATCATATTCATAATTTCTTAGTACCAATCCATTAGGTGATGAAGATGTTAAAAGTGCTGGGTGTGGAGTCAGGAAGATTTGAGTTCAAATTTGGCCACAGACACTTACTAGCTTTGTGACCCTCGGCAAGTCACTCAACTGCTGTTTGCCTCAGTTTCCTTGAATTTCCTAGAACAATAATAATAGCACCTACCTTTTAGGGTTGTTATGAGGATGAGCTGAGATAATATTTTTAGTGTTTACCAGTGCCCAGCACATAGTAGGTGCTTAATAAATGCTTGTTTCCTTCTTTCTATCCTTCGGGTATATGCCCAGAAGTGTATTAAAGGCTATGGTCATTTTAGTCACTTTCTTTGCATACATAATTCCTAATTGACTTCTGGAAGGGTTGGACAATTCACAGAGCATTCTAATATGGGGAGATGACACATAGAAGAGTGGTGGCCAGGAAAGGAAGTTCTGGTTTCCAGAGTTACAGGGGTGGTGAACAGAACTTTCCAAAAATAAGGGTAATAGTATTATAGTCCTTAGAGCAAAAGGTGGAAAACACAGTGGGAGTGGTGATGCACACATGGTAACAAGGCAGGAGATGAGATACAGACATAGCTACCAATGATGGGGGCAACCTCTACATTTGGCTAACCTGATGCAATACCCTGCTTATTGGGAGCTATTTATAGCTACGTCTCTACCTATTTCTCTCCAGTCTTGTACTTGTAAAGTATACTTTTTGAACCTAAGTATGTGTCTTTACATTTATCTCTATTAAATTTCATCTTATTAGATTCATCCCAATCATTCCATGGAGAAAATTTTGAATCATGACTGCTATCCAATCAATGTTAACTCTTACTCTGAGATGTGTGTAATCTGCCAAATCAGAAGTATTCCATCTATGCCATTATCCAAATCCTTGATGAAAATGTCAGATAGCTCAGGGTCAAGGATAGATCTTTGGAGTACTCCACTAGATACTTTTCTCCAAACAGACACCAAGTCGTTAATGGCTACTTATAAGATCACAGATTTAGAGCTGGGAGAGATGTCAGAGACCTTTTAGTCAGATCCTTCATTTTGCAGGTGAGGATGTCAAATCTCAAAGAAACTAAATGATTTGCCCAAGATCACATAGATAATAAGCATCAGAAGTGACATTTGAAGCCATTGCCCTCTGACTGCAGAGCCAGTATCTTTTCCACACATGATATTGCCTCCCCTCCCACCCCCTGCCTAATCATTCAATGAGTGCTGAACTTACCTAACCATACTATCATTTAGCACAGATTTCTCCATAATGTCCATGCTAAGGAAAGCATTAGAGACTTCATCAAATGTCTTTCTAAAATCTAGGTAAACTATATTTACAGCATTCTCCTGATTGACCAATCTGGTAACACTGCCTAACAGAGGATCTGAAACCATGCTTATGACTAGACCTATTCTGGACGAAGCTATTAAAGTTCTTAATAATGACCACTTTTTTTTTTCTTCATAAGTCCTAGTTAATAACATGTTCTAGAACTGCATAAAATACTTAAGTCTAGCTTACTGGCCTTTAGTGAGCTTCTCACAACCAATCTTCAATCCCCGCCTCTTTCTTGCTTATCTCTCTCTCACTGACTGAGTTCCCTTTGTTTTGGGATGATTTAGGTGACCTCCTACCTGAGGTTCTATCGAACCCTGAGACTCTAGGATTCTTGCCCCACTGACCACAGAATATTTTGTAGTGCAAAGGGGAATGACAGAGACAATGGGTAGGGGTTATGTACTCTTTTTGTAGCTGCCAGAGCTCCTCTTTATAAGAGACGGCATGCTCTTGGATAGAGGTCACTTCTTCTTGAGAGCAACTATGAGTAATCTGGGGATCTGTCCATATGCCTTTTTTTTTCTAGGAGGGAGGGATCAATGGAGAGCTAAACCCTTGCACACATATCACCCTGTGTCCTGGCATCCTGGAAGGCTGTCTAAACAAGGTGCTCAATCTAACCCTGGAAATTTTTCTTCAGGGTCTGTTTTCTCCCTTGGATTCATCCTGCTTTGACAAGAACTTCACTCCTTGTCTCATTTTCATTCCTAGATTTACCAAGACTTAGAGTACGCTAAGCAGTCAAGAGGTGGCCATGCTAAGAATGGAGATAGCTTAGATCCCTGGCAACATGACTGCCCTCTAGATGTAGTGGCAGTTTCCTCACTATCCCTGAAAAGGGAGATCTTGCCTCCAAGGCTTTGCTCACACTGATCCTTTTACATTCTCCTCCCTCTTTTCAAGTCCTACCCATCCTTCAGGGCCCATTTTGAACTTTTCCTAATTACCCAACCACATAGAGATTTTTCTTTCTGGCTTCCTACTACACTTGCTTCTAGCACCGCCCATTGGCTCTCATGGCCTGTTCTGTGTTGTAAATTATTTAATGTGCTACTCTTGTTTCCTCAAACAGTCTGTAGACTCTGTACTTGTACTTGGTAAAGAATCACAGACTCTCAGAGTTGGGAGAGACTTCAAAGAATATCTTGCCTAAAGTATATCTCAAGAATCCTCTTAACAGGGAAAAGGACCTACATGTACAAAAATATTTATTACAGCTCTTTTTGTGGTGGCAAAGAGTTGGAAATTGGTGAGATGACCATCATTTGGGGAATGGCTGAACAAGTTGTGGTGTACACGAATGTAATGGAATACTATTTTGCTATAAGTAATGCAGGCAGACTTCAGAAAATCCTGGAAAGACTTACATGAACTAATGCAAAGTGAAGTGAGCAGAACATTGTACACAGTAACAGCAACATTGTGCAATGATCAACTATGAATGTCTTAGCTCTTCTCAGCAACACAATGATTCAAGACAATTCCAAAAGACTTATGATGGAAAATTCTAACCACATCCAGAGGAAGAACTGATAGAGTCTGAATGCAGATTGAAGCATGCTATTTTCACTTTTTAAAAATAGTTTTTCCTTTTGTTCTGTTTCTTCTTTCACAACATGACTAATATGGAAATATGTTTTACATGATTACATATATATGTATACATACATATATAACCTACATCAAATTGCTTACCATCTTAGGGAGAAGAAGGGGAGGGAGGGAGAAAGGGAGAAAATTTGCAGCTCAAAATTTTATTAAAAAAAGAATGTTAAAAATTGTCTTTATATGTAATTGGAAAAAAACAAAATGCTATTTAAAAGAGAAAAAAAGAATCCCCTTAACATTCTCAATAAGTTATCATTGAAATTTGCTTAAAGTCCTACAGTGAGAGGGAAATCACTACTGGGGGACTGGGACAATCCATTTATTGTTTAACCAATTAACATCTCCCTAATATCTATTAACCAATTCACACCAATTAGCTCTTGCAAAGGGGGATATTTAGCTCAAAAATATAGCAAAGACCAAAGTGTAACAATGATCTCCTAAACTTGGAGACTCACTCTTTCATTTACACACTCACCATATCCCCACCAGGGGAAAGTATTGTCAAAGTAATTGCTTCAAAGTAGCACTCCCCATGCCAGGGGTGCCACATACTCAGCCCCTTGCCTGCATGTGGCCCACAACAATCCCCAACGTAGTTGAACCAGGTTAAAATGTAATTGAAAAATATTTAACAAAATGAATAAAAATACAATAAAACGTCGATAATATTAATATGCATTTTTCTAAGATAACGTGAAGTGCAGGGAGCTGTATGAACTATTTAGTGGCCTCCTCTGTTCGAGTTTAACATTACTCCCCGCCCCACCCCCCCAACTACTTTGTGGTCTTGAGAGTATTTTTCTCCCTTTGCAAAGTCCTCGGCCACATTCTGCTCTAGGGGTAGCATATCCCTGTGTGGATGAGTCTCTCCCTTGCTTAGCTGCCCCGGTTCCTTGTTGAGTTGGGTCCTTCTGAGGGTTGCTGCAGCTCCAAGCAGATTCTGCTCCTGATGACGGTTGCTTGATCCCTAATGGCCCTGCTAACCTTTTAAAGCTTACAAGGTCATAACCAGGTCAGTCCTGTCTCTAAGTACGTTGTCACCTAAGATCAGGAAAGAAACAGAGATGCCGTGTATCCTCAGCTGTATAGCTGCCAGCCAACTAGCCCTACCCTCCAGACCCATAGCAATTCTGGCCTCACTGGCTACCAGGGAAGGACTCAAGAGTTCCTTTACTCAAACCGTTGGTACTCACACTCAGATGCTGCTTAGATTCCAGTGAAAAGGCTTTTTGTCACAACAGAATAATTAGGGAATAAGAAGATGACAGGAAACAGTCAGATGATACCTGTGGGAGTTCTGAAGTGGGGGAAAGGTCCTCCATTATACCCACTTAGAGACAGGCTCACCATGCATCGACATGGGGTGGTGTCAGTTGTTGTGCGTGTTGTGCATGCTCTAAAAACTGGGCCCTCATCTCGCATTCCCCCATTATGTAGATAATTCATTAAAGTCTGGAGGTCGTTGGCAATAGCTTGGCATTTTTCTCTTGCAAAGCCCAAGTATAGCCGTAAGCTATAGCTCCTCGGTGACACAGCAGAGCCTAGCCAGCCCTGTGAATGTCCCCATCCTGGCCTTCACTGGAGAATGAGGCTCTGATAGATTCCTCTTTTAAATTCAGCATCTCACAGAATAGCTGTTACCTACTGATGCCTGGGCCTCCTTCTTAGGGGACACACATGCCTCTACGTTGTACAGGAACCTCCAGAGCTCAGCAATCAGGTGTGTAGGGTTGATTCTTAGTAAACCATGATGGGAGGTCTTTGGATTCAAGACTAGACTAGACCTTAGGAATGAAGCCTCGTGATACAGTAGAAGGTAGACTTAGAGGGCTGGCCTGGGCTTCAAATTCTTATTTTGCTACTTATTTCCTCTGTAAGTAAATTACTTACCCTCTCACATGTGTATAGGAGCTCTTATGATAATACCTAACTTGTTAATCTCATACATTCCTCATAAAAACCCCAAGAGGTGGATGTTATGATTATCCCCATTTTACAGATGAAGAAACTGAGGCAGCAAGAGGTAAAGTGACTTGCCCAGGGTCACAAGATGGTAGCAGTTTGAGGAAGGACTGGAACTCAAGTCTTCCTCTCTTAGGAACCTAGGTCTTCTTTCTTAAATATTATTAGTCTAGGGGATGTGGTATTCAGGGTCAAGCTGACTTCTGACCACTGTTTCATTAATGGGAGAAACAGCCTGACTCCCTCCCTTCCAAATATCTGTTCCACAATGAACACACATATGGCAAATAGCAAAGAAATCTATTTATCCAAGTTCGTAGCAAATAGAAATCAAAGAAAGTATATATACACACACACGTGTAGATATATGTGTGTATATATATATATGTACATACATATATGTGTGCGTGTGTGTATGTGTATCACAATACAGAGTAACGGAGTTCTCCCAATGGTAGCGAGGGAATTCAGCTCAACTAGGAGAAAGGGTCCTGGATCTTACCCTAGGGGAAGTTCCCTGAAGTTTTTAGTATAGAGCTGGGGATAGAGACGTGATGCAGACTCCCAGCTCCTTTTATGTTGGCCTCCTCTGTCTTTTCTTTCAGCAACCTGAAGTGAGGTTGGCATCATCATCTATCTTCTTTCCAGAATCTGGAAGGTAACTCTCTCTCTCTCTCCCTCCCCCCTCTCTTTCTCCTCTCTCTCTCTCTGTCAATCTCTCTCTCTCTCTCTCTCTCTCTGTCTGTCTTTCTTTTCTCTCTCTTTCTTTCTCTGTAGGTAGGCATATATCTATAATCTGTACCCATCTGCTGTTCTATCTAAGGCAGCTAGGCAGTGCACTGGATACCATGCTGGGCCTGGAATTAGAAAGACTCATCTTTGTGAGTTCAAATCTGGCCTCAGACACTGACTAGCTGTGTAATCCTGGGCAAGTCACTTAACCCTGTTTGCCTCAGTTTGCTCATCTTTAAAATGAGCCAGAGAAGGTAATGGCAAACCACCCCAGTGTGTTTGCCAAGAAAACCCCAAATGGGGTCATGAAGAATTGGGCCTGACTGAACAACAACAAGAAACATCTATCTAGTTCCAGACCTTTCTATCCTTTTCTTCCCACTCTACCAAACAAATTTATTGAGTCTCTGCCTCATGCCTTCAGGGCCTTGCCGGGTGGCTGCTTTGCAAATTTATGATAAGATAATTCAAAGCAAGGTGTTAATGGTGGATAGTTAAAGTCTTACTCTTCCCTTCAGGTGGATTTATGTTTTAATAGGGAACAAAGCCTTAATAGTGGAGCTTGGGGTGATGGCAGGCTGGGGGAAGAGCTGACTGAGGCTCTTGGACACCTTCACATAACAACATATGGGTCCCAGCCTACTCTGCTTACGTATGAGGTCTATCTTGCTTGTACTAAATGTACCTGACTTGTTTAACTCCTCAGTAATTTGATGATTCTGAAGGGAGAAGTCATTCATTTAGAAAATACATATAAGTGGCTATTTAGCATAAGGAGAAGGTATGTTGCTACTATTAGGCCTATGGAAAATCGCATGGTAGAATCTGCGCATGTATGTTGGAGACTGGAAGGTCAAGGGTGAAGGCTGGCATCCCGGAGGTATCCCAGAGAGGGGACGCCACAACAGTTATTGCAGAACATCTGAAGATGTTGCCGATTTGAGGAGAAAGGGCCTGTTCCAGGGTCTCCAGTAACACAGGACAGCCAGGTAACATGACAGTAGTAGTAAGAGCTAACATTTATGTTGCACTTACGATATATAGCAGGCTAAGCGCTTTACAGTTATCTCAGCTGATCCTCATAACAACCCTGGGAGGTGAGTTCTACTATTATCCCCATTTTAGAGATCAGGAAACTGAAGCAAACAGAGGTTAAGTGACTTGTCCGAGGTCCCACAGCTAATAAGCGTCTGAGGCTGGATTAGAACTCAGGTCTCCCTGATTCCAGGCCTACATCGTCACCTTGCTGTCCCAAGATCTTCCTTCTTGTCCACCCAGGCCTAATCCAACCAGTATGTGGTTTCCTCTCCCTTCTTCTTACTATGACCGTCACTGCTGCGCTCTTCCTCACTCCCTATTTAACCTGATGGGCTCCTTGCTCCTGTTGCCCTCTGTTTTCCTTCTCTCCCAGACATTACTAAGTCCTAGACCATTTTCTCTCTGCAGTCCATTCAACCTTGTCAGTTCTAGCCCTGCACTCTCCCTCACCTTTATGACAGGCTTATCTTGGGCCTCAGGTGAATGAATTCTCCCCTGGTTCAAAGTGATCCTGAAAAGTTGCACTTAATTAGATTCCTACAAACGTTAACTGATCCTATATCCCCTAAAAGGCCTTTTCATAGTATCCTACAGTGAATCCTTTTGTGAACTGGAGAAATCACCTCCTAATATATCCTTCCCTTTGGTCAAATTTTTATAACTAAATCATGGAGGTGGTTTTTTTTTTCTTCTTCTTCTTCTTCTTCTTCTTCTTCTTCTTCTTCTTCTTCTTCTTCTTCTTCTCTCTCTCTTTTTTTTTGTTAGAAAAATGTACTCTAAGGGTTTCCTATTAAGAGGACTCTTGAAGTCCAAATGATTCTGTAGTAATGGGTATAATCACCTCCTAGGCAATCTGTTTCTTATTGCATCTAGTCTAAGAGTTTTGCTTAAAGAGGGCCTATTCAAATTAATCCTGATGCTTCTCTTGATCTGAGATTTAGCCTTCATTTGAGAGAGATTTAGAGAATTCAGGACAAATATCTGAAAGAGAAAAAGAAATGTCTGTTCTATACAGGCTGTCTCCCTTTTCTAAGACACATGCTCTTGACCAGGCACCGGTAGCCTACCACTGGGGATTGGGAGAGAGGAAACAGGGACGATCCCATCCAAGGGTTGGAAGAAGTCACTGTACAGCTATTAATTTCAGATTTGCTTGTGTACATGCAGGAAGCAGAGTTGTTTGTGTTAGTTTGAGGCATGGAATATTTAGGGATTTTATTTCTTTATTCCTTCATAGCTCAGAAAGAAGCAATATGTGTCTCTAAAAGGTTGTGCCTCTGGAATCTTCTTGTGAGAAGTAATAAGCTATAACAATCCTTGGAGAGATCCATGGTTTGACTGCTACAGGTATTCCCTCCACCAATAAAGATCATATCCTCATCCGTGCCTTCTCATTCCATGTAGGGCTTGTCTTTTTCTTTCCACCAATCCTTCAGAGAACCTTCCTCTGGTTCTTTTCGTATTTTGGGTGCATCAATGTGATACTGCGACTGGCCATTTGTTACCTCTCATTCTTGCTATCTGACTGGCCCACCTCCCTTTCCGCTCATGTGTGTCCTCAGCAAAAGAC
Organism: Trichosurus vulpecula; assembly: GCF_011100635.1. NCBI lineage: Eukaryota > Metazoa > Chordata > Mammalia > Diprotodontia > Phalangeridae > Trichosurus > Trichosurus vulpecula. The sequence goes on from NC_050575.1 coordinate 346,037,196, forward strand.
CCTCAAGGATCTTTCTTTTGCTCTTGGGTGGCTTATAAATCTGATGCTAATATAATGGTGTTTCTCAACGTTCAGCCAGACTGTGCCAACTCATGAATAAAAAGATGGCCTTTTGTATTAGAGAATAGCTTGGAATCACTCCAAGTACTATATGTTTCCCCCAGTTCAACTCACCTCCATCTTCTCACCTGGTTGATGATTTCTTTTAATAAGCCATTTTCTTTTTTTATTTTATTTTAGACTCAAAGGCCAGAACACAAATACAGAATAGAGAAAAGAAACAAAAACATATCATAAACTTAAATATTGGAACTTAAATACAAAGTGAGAATGAAAAAAAGCACATCATGTACATAGCAGAACATGAGAGGATTCAAAATACGTAACAATAAATTTTCATTTCAAGAAAGCCTATATGAGAATTAATATATGTTGTGTTGAGAATTGTCCATCTTGGCTTCCTTGTAAGTTTTCTTTTGTTCTCTGCTGTGTGTTTTTCTACTTTGTTCTTTTTTTCCTCCCCTTCCCTTCCCACCCCAGAATAAGCCATGTTCTAAAGAACTGGAGAGTAAGGTTCTCCAGACTAGTTGGTAGATGGGAACAGGATGCAATACGTGGCCCACAAAGAATTGTATAAGAGAAACAGGGCACATAATGTCATGAGCTGTGTGGTGGGAAAGTGGAGAAAATGAGGGATACAAAAGACAGACTGTGTGCTCCATTGGTGTCCATTCAATGGATGACTGTATCTAGAGGAAGGCCCGGAGTATATTGGGTAGATTCCTCTGTGAAGGATTCTGGGAGGACATAAACCATAGTCACACAAGATGCATACATTGTTGTGGTCTGCATTGCTGGAGGGAGTACTCAGTTTGAAATCAAACTTTTAGGAAAAGTGTGAAAAATATCTTCATAATCATACATCTGACTGAAAGATATAGAGAATGTAAGATCCCTCAGTGTTTATTGCACTTTGACTTTTTAGAAAGTATTTGACCGAATAGAACAAAATGTCTCAAAGCTTCTTGAGATGGAGTCATAGAATGTGACCAACTTGCTCCGTTTATAGGCAAGAAAACTCATTCTCAGAGAGCAAAGGTCACAGGATTTAGAGCTAGATTTAGAGATTATACCCATTTCTTCCCTTCTGGAGAATAGGCTAGAGAGCAGCAGAGATAAAAGCATCCATGAGTCCTTCAGGAGGGAGAGTGGCAGAAAGCTTGTGCTTGTGCATAGCATGCCCTGCCAGTCCTGCCCCCAAACAGAAGACATGGGAGTTTCATGTACTTCCACCCACACTCTCCTAGAGAATTCCTGGACCTCAAGTTCTGGAATCCAGCCTTTGAGAGAGAAAGAGAGAGAGAGAGAAATTCCTGAGCAACACCAGTCTTTGGGTTGCTAACTGGCTTCTCCAAGTTCAAGAGTTCAGGGAATCTAGCATTCCAGAGAAAGAATGGGCATTTCTGGGGTGGCATCAGACTTAGAATTGCCTCTTAGCAGCCCGAAGTTTTAGAGTTCATGGATCCAGTCTGCTAGAGAGAGGGGACACCTGTAACCATACTCTCAGCTGAAGAGAATCACATACATGGTCCTCATACCTGGAGGAAGGGCGATGGACTGAAGCTATAACACAGGAAGAACAAAAAACATGGGTTTTGCTCTTCACTGTTAATGTTTGATGGTAAGGGAGCTGCCTCATTAGCGATCCCCATTTCATTTCCCCTTCTGGAGAAGTCCAAGATCTCATGGTAGTCCCATAAGGCTAGATTTCTATATGGGTCTCTAAATCATGGGGTTTCCTCTTTAGGAACCCCAAGTTTGTTTCCATTCTGCATGTTATCCAAACCAGAGGATGGTTATGTGTCTGAAGGACTATACTGGCCCTGTGTAGAATGTTAAACTCAGTAGAGAGGGAAGAGGAATTGTATTTTTGGTCTGTTGTGAGCCTATTATATGTTTTCCACAATTTCTGTTTGGTGGAGTAAAGGTTGTCTTGTACCTGATATACATTGTTATCTTGAGTGCTTGTACAGGACCTACTTACCCGTATCTGTGAAGACTAGACACAACCTTTGTTCTAATATTTCCAAAAGAGAACTATAGGTGAGGGGAAAACGAGCCAGAGATATTATTTTTTCTATTGCCCTTGAGATTGACAGGTTACATACTTAGCTGCAAATGTCAGAGTAGGGCTCCTTTTTTTTTTGTCTTGGTAGCCTTATATGCTAGCACAGTGACTTACCTGTAGTAGATGCTTTGATATATATTTATTAATTCAACTGAATTGTCCTCTAATTGTTTCACTGATAGGAGTTGTCTCCCTAGTTAGATGATAAACTCCCTGAGGTTAGAAAACTCATCCCTTAGTTCATTGTATTCCCAATAGGCACTACCATAGGGCTCAGAACATAATTGATATTTAGGAAATGCTGGCTAATTTACAGATTGCTTGAGCTTTTGATATGGCAGATTTTGGTGGACGATTGGTTCTCTGTGCTCCCGGCAGTAACCAACCCTACTTATATTGGCTTGCTCAGCACTTTCCAGAAGAAAAAAATAAAAACAAGACAAAACATTTCCAGGCTGCAAGCTTCCAGTGTTTGCTTTCTGCCCCAAGAACATTACAAAGGGTCCTTTGATGGAAAGTTTGAAGCAAAGTGGTTGAGTCATTTGGCATTAGCAAAGCAGGGGGGAAAACCATCCAGCTAGATTCTCCACTTTGTTGATTGAATAGGTTCATAGCTCAAATACCAGAGAAAAGGCATTTTAGTCAAATCCCCGCCTACCTCTGTGGGGAAGAGAATGCTGTAAAGTCAACTTAGAGAACATTGGTTTTGTGTTAACCATGTGATGAGGAGCTGAAAGGTAGATACGTGAGCAGCATACTGAGAAATGTCTTTGCCGGCCAATTCGGCATCTGTCTCCAGCCTACACCTTCTCTGTAAGGGTTTGGCAATCCTCTGGAATATAGAGCTGTGACCTGACAGCAAAACTTCACAATCCCCCAGTCTCTGGAGTCTAATTATGAGGTGGGAACTGCTTAAGGGATGTACATTGTTTTCCAATGAGGCCATCAAAAAGTTTGGGCATCAAGTTGAAATTAGACAGAGTAGAAAGCTTTGAACCCGAACACCTAGGTGTGAATCCTTAGTCCTTGAACCTGTCACTGAAATTCTCTGGGCCTCACTTTTCTTATCTGTAAAATGGGGAGCCTAGAATTTAGACCCAGAAGGGACTTCAGAGATGTCAATCTACCCTATCTTTTTTTTTTTTTTTTTTTTTTTACAAATGAAACCACTGAAGCATAGAGAAATAAGGTGACTTGTCTAAGGTCACTTGGGTAGTAATAAAAATAACTGGCATTTATATAACTCCTTAAGGTTGCAAAGTGCTTTATACACAATCACCTCACTTGATCCCCACAGCCACCCATTGAGGTAGGTACCACAGGGATTATGCTCCCTAGTTTACAGATGATGAAACTGAGGCTTAAGAGAAATCAAATGGCTTGTCTGTGGTCATCCAAATTTCAAGTGCAGAAGGAAGAATTTGAACCCAGGATTTCCTGACTCTAAGCCTAGCACTATATCCACTGCGTAGCAGGGGTGCAATTTGAATCCTACTTTCTGATTCCAAATCCAGGGCTCTTTAATTTTTTTACTGCACTCCTAATGCTCATCTTTCTTATCTCACAGCTCTGGGCTATGAGGATCCATATAACTACTTTGAGGAGAATAGAGTTAATAGTAAGGAATTATACTTCATGAAAGTTTCCTGAGATCCAAGGTGGGACTTGTGCGATATTCTGGGTGGTGGACAATGTCCTGCCTTCTCTGAGGATGCTGGACGAATTCTGACTGATAAACTTGCAGCTGCTGCCTCTGTGGCTAATTGAATCCAAATAAATCCCAGACTGTATAAATGATCACTGAGGCTTGGCCAAAATGACTTTGAAATGCTGGAGACGTTGTTTTTCTGCTGCGCCTCATGGAAAAACACCATCTTTTAATTATGTTTAACCTTCCTGCAGGAATGGTGGCAACTTTTAAATAATAAATGAAAGTATATTAGCAAGCTTCCCTCCTCTCCCCTCTCCCTCCCAAGCTAAACTCACTGGAGCCAGATCAAAAGAGATTAGAGAGAAGACAGAGATAGCTCTGGGGTATTCCCAAAGTTGGGGATGGGTTGTGCAAGCTCTGGGTGAAGTCATTCTGCTCCTCTAAGGCACAGAGCAAGCAAGGGCTGGGCAAAGAGTTCAGCTGAAAAGGAGCAGATGTGATTCCCCTAACACCTCAGCACAGAGGGTTACGTCAGTGGCTTACTTCCCTTGGCTTCCACATACTGAGCCATTGTCCTTTACACAGTCCTGTGGGTGCAGCATCAGGCAATGCAAAGACTCAAACAAGACATAGTCCTTTGCCTAAAGGACAGCTGGTTGGCTCAGTGGATAGAGCCAGGACTGGAGTCAAGAGCAACTGAGTTCAAATCTAGCCTCAGACACTTACTAACTGTATGATCCAGGGCAAGTCACTTAACCTGTTTGGTTCAATTTCTTTATCTGTAAAATGGGGATAACAATAGACCCCAGGGTTGTTGTTGGGATCAAATAAGATAATATACGTAAAGCACTTAGCATAGGACCTGGCACAGAGTAAGTGCTCTATAAACGTTACCTATTGTTATTATGAGGGGCAGCCAGGTGGTGTAGTGGTTAGAGTGCCAGGCCTGGAGTCGGGAAGACTCATCTTCCTGAATTCAAATCTGGCCTTAGATACTTACTAGCTGGATGACCCTGGGCCTGTTTGCCTGTTTGCCTCAGTTTCCTCACCTGTAAAATGATCTGGAGAAGGAATGGTAAACCACTCCAGTATCTTTGCCAAGAAAACCCCCCAAAGGGGTCACAGAGCAGGACATGAATAAAGAAAGACTGAACAACAATCCTTATCATTATTTAAATTTTTTCCCTCTTATTTTTTCCAATTACATGTAAAAACAATTTTTAATGTTCAGTTTTAAAAATTTTGAGATTCAAATTCTCTCTCTCCCTTCTTCCCTTCTCCCCTCCTTGAGAAGGCAAGCAATTTGATATAGATTATACGTGTGCAGTCATGCAAAACACATTTCCATACCTATTATTATTAAAGGAGGTTGTTATCTAGCGTAGGAAGATAAGACATGAAAACAAATACCAAATAACTTTGAAACAAGTAAAAAGAGATAAGCGCCTTGTAAGGCTGTACCAGAGAAGATGCTATGGATGGAAAAGGGAGAGAGAAAGGGAGTAGAGGGAAGGAATCATAGAGAAGGTGCCATTTAGTTTGGGCCTTTAAGCAGAGGCTTAACTAGGAATTCTGGAACCTGGTACACATTTAGTTAAGTGGGACTGGGAGGGGTGGGTGTTGTAGTCTAAGGCAATGGATGAATGTGCTGTTGGCACACAGTCCACAATGCTCCCTAGTGGGCCCAAGGAGATTAAAATGTAATTGGGAAATATTTAACAAAATTTTAAAAATACAATAAAACATACATAATATTACGTTTTTAATTTTAGTCAATATGTAACCTACAGGCATACTTGTATACAGATTTGTGGTCCACGTTTCTTTTCTTTTCTTTTCTTTTTGGAGGGGGGAAGGCAGGGCGATTGGGGATAAGTGACTTGCCCAAGGTCACACATTCATTTTTTATTTTTTTGCAGGGGGGAAGGCAGGGCAATTGGGGTTAAATGACTTGCCCAAGGTCACACAGTGTGTCAAGTGTCTGAGACTGGATTTGAACTCAGGTCCTCCTGACTCCAGGGCCAGTACTCTACTCGCTGTACCACCTAGCTGCCCCACTGTGGCCCATATTTCTATTTGCATTTGACATCACTGGTCTGAGGTATGGCTGTGCCTATATGTGGTTGAGGTAGATTGGAGATTGAGGCCATGGAATTGAGAAGGTTGAGGTAGGTGTTCTCAAAGGGAGCCAATAGAGAACAAGACTGTGGTCCAGGCCATAGTTCTAAACTTACTGGGAGCAGAGGGAGAATGACCTAGAAGAATCCAGAAGATAGCGATGAGGGCCTGAAGCCACTGGAGTGGTGAGGAGTGACCTTTAACGGAGCTATCGATGTTGTTCATCCTTCTTTTTTGGAGATGATCAATGGCATCACAAGGGTGATGTTTTGGTTTGCTTGTGTGAGGCAGAGTTGTGCAAAGCTGTCAGCCTTACTCTCTTCCTGTGTCATCTCAGCCCAGTGGCTAGGCAGAGGTCAAAATGACTGGTGATGGCCTGGGATGCAGGGGATGACCTTGGCCTTTCTATATCAAGGTTGTTTAGAGGGAGGGGTTTGAAAAAAGTAGTGGGAAGCAGAGAATCCCAACCCAACCTCCTGGCCCTATGTGTCGGAAAAGGAGCAGCAACTTTGGAGAAAATGCTGAAAGACATGTGGTCTTCAGTGAAAAGGTAGGGCATAGAGACATGATGCAGACTCCCCTCTCCTTTTATGTTGGCTTCCTCTGTCTTTTCTTTCAGCAATCTGAAGTGACATTGGCATCATCCATTCTCCCTCTCTGTCTGTCTGTCTGTCTACCCCCCCTCCTCTGCAGCTAGGTGTCTGAGGCCAGATTGAAACTCCAATTTTGCTGAGGCCAAGCCCAGAGCTCTATCCACTGCATCTGGCCCTACAGATGAGAATACTGAAGCCCATAGAAGTATAATGACTCTTACAAATTCACACATGTAGTAAATAGCAGAACCAGGATTCACACTCAGGTCCTCTGACCTAAGTTAAGCATTTTTTTTAGCTGTACCACAGTAGAATGGTTCTCAAAGGACACAGGGAAAAGGAGCAGGCAGGACAGGGGACAAAAATGACGAGAGGAGATTTAGGGCTAAGTTTTCAGGAGGCTGTGGTAGTGTGCTCTGAGCTACTTTTCATGTTCCCCACAGTTCACCTTGAATATCCCAAGTCCCCCAGTGGGGCAGCTAACATCTGTGCATGTGATGAATATGATACATAAAATCAATAGATTATATGACAACCTGCTATGTACTTGGAAGGATGTGATCCTTTAGACTCAGCAAAGTTCAAAATCAAAAAGGATGTTAAAATGTATACGGGAAGCCCTTTCCTATATGAAAGAAGTGTAGCACACCTTAAAAAGGGTCTGAAAATTGAATAACTTAATTGTTTATGAAAGGCCAGCCAGATGCCTCAGGGCATAGGCTGCTCCAATATCTTTCTCTGACCACTCTTTTCAATTAGACCCCCAAAGGAACCTTGGTACTGTAGCTCATTGATCATTCTACAGTTCTTTCTCTTAGAGAAGCCAATTCTGAAGCAGGAAGAATTTTTTAATAGGATAGGTCTTCTATTCATGCAGATGACAAACCTTAGGGCCAAGGCCCAGAGAGAGCCAAAGAGAAAAGGATTCTGTCAAACCTAGGTTAAGGGTTTTTAACCTTGCTGTAGGAACACATTAGTCTTCTAGCTTAATAGACCAGGTAACGTTCCTGCTGGAGAGAGTACAGCTCAGCCAGAGACTGAAGGTGGTCAGTCAGTCAATAAATATGAATTAGACACCCACTCTGATGAGCCAGGCACTGGAAATACAGAGAAAGGCAAAACACAATCTCTTCTTTCAAGGAATTCATATCACAGTATATTGGGGGAGACAACTACGTACAAATACAACTACGTACAAATAAGCTATATTGTTATCAAGACAGATGGAAAATGTGAAATAATCAACAGAGGGAAGGCATTAGCTGTAAGGGAGGTTGTGAAAGGCTTCCTGAGCCCTGGGGTTCCAATGGATCGACCCATCCACTGATGCTGAATGCTTGATAGCAGAAAGGTGAAGCATTCTCATAGACTGAGTTGGGGGGGATCACCTGAAGGTACTTAACAAGAGTCCATTTCTCTTGACTCATGGTGGCCAATCATCATCTGCTCAGCCTAGTCACCATACATAGTGGTTTGCATGTTTTCTCCCTCATTAGGTGGTAAACACATTAAGAGCCAGGACTCTTTTGCCTTTTTCTTAGCACAGCACCTGGTACATAGTAAACACTTAATAAAGGATCATTCGACTGATTGACTAGGGACCAATCAGGAGTTCTCTGTTTCATTCAAGCAATGATCCCCTGATCATCCCTGCTGCATTGATAATACACCACCCCCTCCAGTAAGCCCTCCTTTGTAACAATGAAAAACAGTTAAGCAAAATAAGCTGACAAAGCAAGCCCATTTGTCAGTATATACAACATTCAGTACTTGAAGTCCTTTCTCTGTCTGCTAAGAGGAGGGAAATGAATTTCATCATTTGTTTTCCAGGACCAAGATTTGCCATTGTTTAATCTAAGTTCAGCTGACTTCTCCTGTCTTTTTTTTTCATTAAATTATTTCAGTCATGGCATACATTGTTCTTACTGGGCTCTCTTCCCTTTGTATCAGTTGATACACATCTTCCCATGCTTCTCTGAATTCCTCATATTTCTTATTGTTCAATAATATCGAATTACATTCATATGATGTAATTTGTTTAGTTATTTCTCAATTCTTGGATCCTATTTTGTTTCTTTTTTCTTTTTCTTTTCTTTTTGGCTAACACAAAAGGTAAATATGCCAGGAAGTAAATACCCAAGTTCTATTCTCAGCTCTGTCATGAACAGGCTGTGTGACCTCAGTCACAACTCCTCTGACCCACAATTTCCTCGTCTGTAAAATGACATAGTTGGACTCTAAGGCCTTGCCTAGCTCTAAAAAGATTCTGATTCTATTCCATCCCTGCATACCTACTGTATATACATCCAGTTTCCCTCTGGTTGCTGCAAAAAATAAAAAAAGAAAATATTTTGCCATGTGTCTTTGGCCTATCTTTATGTCTTTGACCTCCTTGAGGTAAATGCCTTGTAAATAGCTTGGAGGTTCTTGAATGTCAGGCAAAGGAATTTGGACTTTAGTTTGTAGACACTGAACCACTTCACATTTCTTTTTGGTGGGGGTAGGGGCAAAGGGGCTACTCAAAACTTTATTATTTTCTTCCTTGCCTGAGCTCTTTGAGTGGTTAGATTCTGCATAAGTAATTCAGCACTTGACTATATACTCTGATTTCATTCTTTAAATGTGCCATGTGTGGGTCTTATCTTTCCCATTGGATTAGAAATTCCTACAGTGCAGGGAACTTGCTTTCTCTTTTCAATTTTTTTTTTTACAGCAACCAGAGTTGTAGGTATCCAGGGATGGAATAGAATCAGAATCTTTCTAGAGCTAGACAAGGCCTCAGAATCCAACTTTGTCATGCTACAGATGAGGAAACTGGGGGCCAGAGGAGTTGTGACTTCTCTGAGGTCACATGGCCTGTTCATGATGGAGCTGAGAATAGTATTTCTGGGTATTTACTTCCTGGCCAGTGTTTGTCATAGTAAAGGGAACTTGAACTTGCCACTCACACATCATGAAATTTTTGCCCCCAATTCCTCTGTTTTTGCTCCAGTTTGTCTCAGAGTGACATAGCCCTAATCTTGAAATCATGAATTGGGACTGCAGCTGAGATTATGTGGTGTTTATTCAGGATTATGCCCTGTTGGGGGAGAGGGGGGTGGGGGAGCAATGGACATTGTATCTGTTCTTGAAAACTGAAAAAAAAATAAGAATGGCTCATATTAACAAAATACCTAATGCTTTACAAAGCACTTTCCTCATGGAAAGCATCAATCTTTGCTTAACACAGGCCTTGGCACATAGTCAATGCTTAACAAATGCTATCTCGATCATTTATTCTTTCAAAGAAGATAGTACAAGTTATTATTTTCTCCATTTTGCAGATGAAGAGACGAAAGCTCAGAGACATAAAATGATCTGTGGACAGTCATGTAACTAAATACAGCTTAAGACTTGAAGTTATGTCCCCTAATTCTTAATTCAGTGGTTTTACCAGTATACCCCACTGCTGCCCACCCTACTATGAAGGAGGACTTCTGTTGTCAGTTGTTTCTTGACCCCATTTGGGGTTTTCTTGGCAAAGATACTGGAGTGGTTTGCCATTTCCTTTCCCAGCTCATTTTACAAATGAGGAAACTGAGGCAGACAGGGCTAAAATAACTTGGTCAGAGCCATGCAGCTAGTAAATGTCTGAGGTTATTAGAACTCACGAATATGAGTCTTCCTGAGTCTAAGCCCAGGGCTCTATCCATTGCACTGCCTAGCTGTCCATTATGAAGGAGGATAGGGAACACTATATAGAAGAATTAAGTCAAACCTTTAAGAATGGTCTTCTACCCAGGGAGCTCAGGTACAGATACAGATCCCTTGAAAAACATACCTCTCTTCCTGCCTGAGTTTTGCTCCAGAGCCCATGCTCCAGAACATCTGGGAGCTTCCCATTGCTGCAGGTCTTCAAGTGGAGATTAAATGACTATTCGCTAGAAATGTGGTAGAGGATGCTTGTTCTAATTCAGATTGGTCTAGATGGTCTCTGGGGTCCCTTCCAACAATGCAGTATCTGTTATCCTATGTGCTAAGGTTTAAAAGGACATCCTTTGCTTCTTCTACCATCCTGTCTCTGGACCTGAAATCTCACTATTAGAGATTCATTCCCCAGGGTGAATATGCAAATTGCAAAATTAACATATAAACAATCCTTGGCAGAAGAACACAGTAAGTTCCAAAAGTCTTGGTGCAGTTTTAAGCTATTAAAGCTTAATATTAGGCTTTGTATCAAGTCCAAAAACATCTCAGTATGAATGAATTTTGCAAATATTTTTCTCCTGGATGGGAGAGATGAGAGTAGAGGGGGGATGGGAAAAAAAAACCACATGGAAAGGCCAGTGAGTTGGCCCTGCCCTCAGGTATCTGTCCACAGCTCCCATGTCACAGAACGGTTTTGCCTCTTATATCTAACCTTTTAACCTCCTCTCCCTTTGCCACCTATAAATCATGCCCATGTTTGTGGTCTTCTTTTCTGGACAGAGAGACCTTGAGGCAAACACCGCTTCCTTCTAATTACCCAGAAGGGAAGAGCCACTGCCTGGACTTGGAATACTTAGGTGGTCACAGGGAGAAATTAAGGCTATCTAGGAAGGCAGTTTTACTTTAACTTTGTGGGTATTTCTGTGTGTTTATGTAGATTTGAACATTTTTTGTGTGTTGTGTGTATATGTGTGTGAAGGGAGAAAAAATTACCTTCTGGTATGATTTGTTTAAAAGTACCTTAAGGGAAAAAGTAGCCAAGAGTCAGTTAGGCTCCTTTCTGAAGTGCTTTAACCAGCATGGCCCTGGATCTGGGTTGGGCCTTTAGAAACAGAAAGACAGCTGGACCTAGGGTTAGGGGTGAGAAGATTAGGGCCTCCAAAAAGGGGGAAGAAGATCTGTGTGTGTAAGAGCAAGAGTCTAAAGGGAAAGGATGGACACCAGAAGAAAAGCCTTGACACTTTATCGTAAAAACTTGTGGCCTAGCTCCTTCCAAAGTCTCCTGGCTCGAATAGCCAGTCTGGTGACCGATAGTAGAGGTTCCTTTTTTTCATCTTTGCCACTGTTGCCCCTACAGAGATTATTACAGGAAAATCTCTAAATAAAATCATGGTATATCTTGTGTTTAGTTTTCCTCAGATGTGGATAACAGGATCTCCAACTCCCACACGGGTGCACAAGGTATTAAATGCACATCAGGTATGGGACAGCTTTTATTACACCCTACAGAAAATACATCAGATACAAAGTATTCACAGGAGTTCATGGAGAGATACAGAAATAACAAAGGGTACTCTAATAGCTTATTAGATGTCTCTTGGAAGATAAATACATTTGGGGGCTTCCAGAGAGAGCAATCCCTTTCTCATATTGTACTGAATATCCCTCTTCACTCCTCACAGGCACGCAGTTCTCCAGATGCTCTTCCTTCTCTTATGAGTACTTTATTTAGGAAATCTCCATCTAGAAGGCCAGTGCCGTAACTCTTGAATTTGGGGACTCTCAAATTTGAGATTAGCTATAATGCCACTGGGGACACATCAAAGGAATTTCCTGTTCTTTCTCTGCAAGCACTCATGCCTACCCCTCATGCCAGTATTCATGCTTACCCTCCATGGGGAGGTGCCATATTGATGGCACTAAACAAAGGGCCACACCTTTAATTTTTTCCAATTTATTGGGTAACATATCCAATTGATAGCAGGCTCCCCCCTGCTTTATTCCCTCCCCCCAACCCCCAATGTATCATTCCCTACTCAGAAACTTTTAGGAGCTTCTCATTGCATGAGGATACAGTCCATACTCAGTCTGGTATTCAAGGCCCTTTAAAATCAGGGCCCAACCTACTCTTTTTTCAATCTTATTCTCTAATACTCCCTGACACCTATGATTCCTCTCTGATGCAGCCTGGTCTTTCTCAGTGTTCTCTGAACATGCCTCCATTTCCCTGTTCCTTGTTTCCCTGGTATTCCCAGCAGTTAGCACCACGCCTGGCACCTTGTGAGGATTAATAAATGTTTGTTGCCTGACTGACTGGAATGCTTTCCTCTTCCTGTTTGCCAGTTTAGATACTATTCATCCTTTAATGCCCAGCACAGGTCTCACCTTCTCAGATGCATGCTAGCCCAGAGAGATCTCTCCCTCTTTTGACCTCATATTGCATTCATTGTGCCATTCATTTGGCACTTTACCGTACTTGTGTTGTAAGTTATTTTTTTTTCTTCTGGGTGCATCTCATCTCAGAGCAAGCCCACTGGGCTGCCCTAGACAAGGTTTTTAAATGACGCTTCATATTGGGTTATTATTTTCCTTGGTGGGTTTAATTCCTTCATTGTAAAATGAGTGTGATTAGGGAAATGATTAGGGAAAAAGGAAAAGAAAGAAATGGAATAAATACTATTGTGCAATAAGAAATGATGAACAGGAAAATTTCAGAAAAACCTGGAAAGACTTGTTTGAACTGATGCAAAGTGAAAGGAATGGAACCAAGAAAACATTGTACACAGTATCAGCAATATTGTGTGATGACCAACCATGAATGACTCAGCTCTTCTCAGCAACACATCGGTCCAAGACAAGTACCAAAGACTCACAAGGGAAAATGCTATCCACATCCGGTTAAAGAACTGATGGACTCTGAATGCAGATCAAAACATACTTTTTTCACTTTATTCTTTTTCATGTTTTTTTCCCCTCTTGATCCATTTCTTCTTTCACAACTCTGGCTAACATGGAAATATGTTCTACATGAGAACACATGTATAACTTATATCAAATTTCCTACCATTTTAGGAAGAGGGGAGGGGAGGGTGGAGGGAGAAAAATTTGGAACTCAAAATCTTGTAAAAATAATTGCTAAAATTTTTCCTTTTTTTTTTTTTTAAAAAAAAAACTATTTATTTATTTGTTTTTGGCCAAAGAAAAACAAGGTTTATTAAAGATCAGCCATATTGGCCAGACTCTTAAAGAATTTGAACATTTGTATTGCTAATGCAAGTGGGCCAGATTGAATCTGAGATGAAAAATTTTTCTAGGGGCTTATATTCTAAAAGGGGTGGGGGGGACAACACAGAGAGAAGAATGGCAGAGAGTGTGTTTTAGTCTGGGAAGTTTCAAGAATGGTGAGTGAGATCAAAGGGGAGAAGACTGACATAACCTTTTCAGGAAAAATAGCAGAGTGGATTTAATCACGGTTCCAAAACTGGGAGGGTCAGGTGGTGGTGGTGGAGGGTGGTTAGCAAGGCTGTCCGAGAAGATGTTAGGGAATTAGAGAATAAAACAAAGTATGGCTTGGGCTTTCCTGAAGTAGTCCACCAACTTCTCACAGTTTTGCCTGTCCTCTGGCCATCACCAACCCCTCTACTGGTTGGTTGGGATACCCTCCCCTCTTCACTCTCCCACATATTTTTTTTCTCCAAGTCCATGATTTTATCAATATAAGGAACTCCAGTGTGGAGAGCCCCTCCACTGAAGGAGATCACTAAATCCTGTGTAACTTACAGTTTGAAAGAGTTATTTGGGGGCAAATGGACTTGCCCATGATCACACGACTAACATCCATGAGAAGTGGGACTGAAACACAGGTTTGCTGACTCAAAGCCTATCCCTCTTTCTACCATGCCAGGCTATTTCTTTTCTTTTAAATTTTTAAAAAAATTATTTTTATTATTTAATATTTTTAATTTTCAATATTGATTTCTTCAAGATTTTGAGTTACAAATTTTCTCCCCATTTCTACCCTCCCCCCACTCCAAGATGGCATATATTCTGATTGCCCCTTTCCCCAGTCTGCCCTCCCTTCTGTCACCCCATTCCCCAACCCCCCATTCCCTTTCCCCTTACTTTCTTGCAGGGCAAGATAGATTTCTATACCCCATTGCCTGTATATCTTATTTCCCAGTTGCATGTAAAAACAACTTTTTTTTTGAGCATTTGTTTTTAGAACTTTGACTTCCAAATTCTCTCCCTTCTTCCCTCACCACCCACCCTCCTTGAGAAGGCATGCAATTCAACATAAGCCACACATGTGTCATTATGCAAAACACTTCCATAATAGTCATGTTGTGAAAGACTAATTATATTTCCCTCCATCCTATCCTGTCCCCCTTTATTCAGTTTTCTCCCTTGACACTGTACCTTCTCAAAAGTGTTTGTTTTTGATTACCTCCTCCCCCGATCTGCCTTCCCTTCTATCATCCCTCCCTCTTATCCCCTGTTCCCCTACTTTCCTGTAGGGTAAGATACCCAATTGAGTGTGTATGTTATTCTCTCCTTAAGTCAAATCCAATGAGAGCAAGATTCACTCATTTCCTTTCATCTGCCCCCTCTTCCCTTCCATTATAACTGCTTTTTCTTGCCACTTTTATGTGAGATAATTTACCCTATTCTATCTCTCCTTTCTCCTTCTCCCAATTTATTCCTCTCTCCCTTAATTTGATTTTATTTTTTTAGATATCACCTCTTCATATTCAACTCACCCTGTGCCCTCTGTCTATATATATATTCCCTTCAACTACCCTAATACTGAGAAAGGTCTCATGAATTACACACATCATCTTTCCATGTAGGAATGTAAACAAAACAGTTCAACTTTAGCAAGTCCCTTGTGATTTCTCTTTCTTGTTTACCTTTCCATGCTTCTCTTGATTCTTGTGTTTGAAAGTCAAATTTTCTATTCAGCTCTGGTCTTTTCACTGAGAAAGCTTGAAAGTCCTCTATTTTATTGGAAGTCCATATTTTTCCTTGGAGCATATTATACTCAGTTTTTCTGGGTAGGTGATTCTTGGTTTTAATCCTAGCTCCATTGACCTCTGGAATATCATATTCCAAGCCCTTTGATCCCTTAAAGTAAAAGCTGCTAGATCTTGTGTTATCCTGATTGTATTTCCACAATACTCAAATTGTTTCTTTCTGGCTGCTTACAATATTTTCTCCTGGACCTAGGAACTCTGGAATTTGGCGACAATATTCCTAGGAGTTTTCTTTTTGGGATCTTTTCCAAGAGGTGATCAGTGGATTCTTTCAATTTCTATTTTACCCTCTGCTTCTAGAGTATCAGGGCAGTTTTTTCTTGATAATTTCTTGAAAGATGATGTCTAGGCTCTTCTTTTGATCATGGCTTTCAGGTAGTCCATACTTTTAAAAATTATCTCTTCTGGATCTATTCTCCAGATCAGTGGTTTTTCCAAGGAGATATTTCACATTGTCTTCCATTTTTTTTTATTCTTTTGGCTTTGTTTTATAATTTCTTGATTTCTCATAAAGTCACTAGCTTCTACTTGCTCCAATCTAATTTTTAAGGTAGTATTTTCTTCAGTGGTCTTTTGGACCTCCTTTTCCATTTGGCTAATTCTGCCTTTTAAGGCATTCTTCTCCTTATTGGCTTTCTGGAGCTCTTTTGCCATTTGGGTTAGTCTATTTTTTAAGGTGTTATTTTCTTCAGTATTTTTTGGGGTCTCCTTTAGCAAGTCATTGACTTGTTTTTCATGATTTTCTTGCATCATTCTCATTTCTCTTCCCAATTTTTCCTCTACTTCTCTTACTTACTTTTCCAAATCCTTTTTGAGCTCTTCCATGACCTGAGCCCAATTCATATTTTTCTTGGAGGCTTTTGATGTAGGCTCTTTGACTTTGTTGACTTCTTCTGGCTGTATATTTTGACCTTCTTTTTCACCAAAAAAGATTCTATAGTCTGAGTCCTTTTGCACTGCCTGCTCATGTTCCCAGCCAATTACTTGACTTTTGAGCTTTTTGTCAGGGTATGACTGCTTTCAGAGTGTAGAGCGCTTTGTCCCAAGCTTCAGGGGTTTTGAGCTGCTGTTTTCAGGGCTACTTCTAGTCACCACAAGGTCTGCCACACCAGCATTCCTCCTCCCCCAAGAACTGCCAACCAGGACTATAATGCAGCTCCAAGTAAGGCAAAGCAAGAGAACCCTGCCTCTGTGCCAGCAAAGCAATCCCTGCACTCTTGCTCCGATCTGCCGCTTGATTCCTCCCACTGTGTGGGCCAGGGGCTCAGGAAGCAGCCTCCACTGGAGCTCTGGAAGCAGATACTAGAGCTTCCTGATGCTGCCTCCTGCAGCCCCCAGGGCTGGGGCCAGACTGTGCACCTCTCTCACCCAGATCCAGCAGTTTTCCCACTGACCTGCTCTATTGTCTTTGGCATTTGTGGGTTGAGAAGTCTGGTAACTGCCACAGCTCAGTGATTCATGGCCCAAAGGCCTGCTCCACCTGATACACTCTTGACCTGCTCTGTCCTGGCATGGCCCACACTGGGCTGTGCTTTGCTCCCAATATGGAGAGATAGATCCTTCCCAGCGACTGTCTGGGCCATCTTGGACTGAAGACTTGTTTCCCTGTTATTTCGTGGATTCTGTAGCTCTCGAATTTGTTTAGAGTCATTTTTTACAGGTGTTTGGAGGGATTTGGGGAAGAGCTTAAGGAAGTCCCTGTTTTCCGGTCGCCATCTTTGCTCTGCCCCTGCTAATTGCCTGCCAGGTGATTTCTAAAGATACTAAGAAAGGTGACAAGGACAAACTGGTGCCCCTCTGGTAAACTATGGACTCCTCCTAAATGACCCTTATGACCTGGGCCCCCAAACTATCTTTCCAACTTCATTATTCATTACTCCCCTTCCTATGCTCTTCAGTCTAGCCAAACTATTTTTCTTTTAGTTCCTTACACAAGGCATTCTATTTTCCTCAGGGCAGCGAGGTGGTGCAGTGGATAGAACACCAGGCCTGGAGTCAGGAAGACCTGAGTTCAAATCTGGCCTCAGATACTTACTAGCTGTGTGACCTTGGGCAAGTCACTTGACTTCTGCTTACCTCAGTTTCCTCATCTATAAAACAGGGATCATAATAGTACCTACATCCCAGAATTGTTGTGTGGATCAAATGAGATAATATTTGTAAAGTGCTTAGCAGAGTGTCTGGCACACAGAAAGTACTACATCAACGTGAGCCATTATTATGATTATTATATATCCGTATATGCATATATTTCATTGTTGTTGTTGTTCAGTCATTCAGTCCTGTCTGACTCTACGTGACCTCATGGACTTCTGTCTGTGGGATTTTCTTAGCAAAGATACTAGACAGTTTGCTATTGCTTTCTCCAGTGTGTCCCATTTTACAGATGAGGAACTGAGGCAAAGAGGAGTTAAATGACTTGCCCAAGGTCATATAGCTAGTAAGCAGCTGGATTTGAACCCAGATCTTCCTGACTTCATGCCTGGCACTCTATCCTCTGAACCACCACGCATCTGTATCTATATCTATATCTACATCTATACCTACATCTACATCTATATATCTATATCTGTATCTGTATCTATATCTATATCTGCATCTGTATCTATATCTATATTTGTATCTGTATCTGTATCTATATCTATATCTATCTATATACACACACATATATGCATATACATACACACATACATACATACATACGTACATACTAATGCATACATTCATAGACTTTTATTGATACTGATCTTCCTCTCTTGCCCAGGCTTAAAGTGTAGTACGGCCACTAACTGGTCCAGTCCCACTAAGGATTAGCATGGAAGCTTTGATCTGTTCTATTTCCAACCTGGGATGGTTTGGCTCACCTTAGGCAGACTGTTGGTCCCCAGTGAGAGGAGCTATACTTAGGGCAGACGCTCCTCAGAAATCCTGAGCTGAAGTGGTCCATCAACCTCCTCTCATCCTCCCCAGCAGCAAGAATTAAAGGGTTTGTCACCATGTCTTACTGCTTACTTAAAAGTGGGTGTATGCTACAGTGAATGTAAATGGTCACTGGTGAATTAAGTGATCTAAATTAATAACAAAAATTAAAACTCACAACATTGACATCATATAATAGAGAATCATGAACCCTGAAATTCTAAGTTGTTCCAGACATTTGTTAAATAAAACTCATGGGTACCTAGGTTGGGATTATGTATGTCTTCTCCTATTGCTGCCACTATGAATGCATGGTGTGTGGCTGCTGAAGAATGATTTATGAATTAAGCTCAAAATAGTGACATTCTACGATATTGTCCAGAGTGTAGAATCTCCTTTTCTGTACTGTGTACAGTTGCCCAACATACTGTCCCCCACTCCAATGTATATATGATATCTATGTGTGTATATATATATATACATGCATATGTACTATATATAGTGTGTATATGTAAATATGTGTGTATGTGTGTGTGTGTGTGTGTGTGTGTGTGTGTTGGTGTGTGTTACAGGGAGTCAAGAATAGATATCTCTAGAGTCTCCTCCTCCACCCTTCTTCCAGAAAGACTTTAATTCCTGCTAGAAGAAGAAGGGTTAAAGGCAGAGACTGGCTACTCTGCCTTCCTCAGAGAGATAGGATACTGAGCTAAAACTATACCTATATTGTTACTCTAGGGGAAGTAATTTTTAGGTTCAAGGCACTTTCATAATAGCTATTCCTTAATGGGAAAGGAAAGCTCCAAGCTATGTATCCAAGGCTTGACTCTCTTCCCAGCAAATACCAGTTCCACAATGAACACACATATGGCAAATAGCAAATAAACCCATTTATCCAAGTTGATAGCAAAACAGGAATCAGAGGAAGTATACATAGGAGAGTGAAGGAGCTCTCCCATTGGGAGTGAGTCACTCAGCTCAACCGAGAGAGAGGGAAAGAGAGGGAGAGAGAGAGAGAGAGAGAGAGAGAGAGAGAGAGAGAGAGAGAGAGAGAGAGAGAGTCCTAGATCTCACTCAAGGGGAAATTCTTCTTCTTGCCTAGTGTAGAAAACTAGGAATAGGGAAATTATCAAAGTGCCAGATCCTTTGCATATTGGCTTCTTCCCAGTCTTCTCTTTCATAGACCTGAAGAAAGTCCAGAATGGTGAATCTTCTCTCTTGAAGCTGGAAGCCAGAAGAGCAGAATCCTATTAGACCGTGAGTTCCTTAGGGTCAGGGACTATCTTTCGTGTCTTTACGTTCTCAGTGCCTGGCACATAATAGTTGCTTAATAAATGTTGATTGATTGATTCATCTCTCTTCTCTCCAGATCCCTTCATTCAGGCGTGGAGTACCAAGCAACCAGTCTCACCAAGAGGATGGTTCCTTGCAATTTTCCCTTTGATTCAAGGGGTTGTATATATATATAGACACACATATTTATATTATGTAGGTATGCATTTATGCATTTGTACATATACAAATACTTATATCTATCTGTCTATCTGTCTGTCTGTCTATCTGTCTATCTAATCTCAGAATCTGCTTAATCACTGTCCTATTTGTAGGGCATTTGGGTTGTTTCCAGCTCTGCCCCGCCCCCCCTCCAATTTATTATTTGCTACTCTTATTTTGATCATTTCTGGTTCCTTTTTTCTCTTTCCTGATAACTTTTCCCCCCTTTTCTTAATTCTTTAGGTAAAGATTGAATGCATTGTAATTCTTTTTTTCTGTTTTTAAAAAAAATCTTTTCTTTCTATTTTTTCTTTTCTATTTCCCCACCCTCCACCGGACATATACAGCTGACATGACAGTCAATCTTGATGGAATTCTGGGGGCTGGATTCTGGCCATGTATGACTTATTGCCAAGAATCCCCTGATTGTTTGCTAAGCTGGAAGAGCTAATGCCACATCTGGTAGAAGAAGAGATAGTTTCTAGTTAGTGGCTCCTTTTGGATGTAAGCTTTCAAATGACTAGATGTGATCTCAAGGAGGGGTGAAGGACAGTCCTTCATCCCAATATAATAGCAAATTGGGCCACAATTCCCCACATGGAGCAGATGCTCCACTATTTGGGCTTATCCTGGGATGCCTGGCAGTCTTTGCCTTTCTTGCGTGTTTTCTTCCTCTAGCATTGTCCTTATGAACACTGAAAGGTCTGAAGAAATTGTAACAGTGGCATCTTCTACCAGCAAGCTAGTGGCAGTGGCAAATCCCTCACCCCCACTAGAACAGCAGTGGCTGATGGTACTGGAAGAAAGATCTACATTTGGATGGTTTAATCAATGCCAGGAGAAAGGCCACCAGACAGAAAATTAAGATGAGCAGTGTGATTGGACAATGTCCAATGCAGACGTGAATGTGAAAAGACTAATTAGCAGAATTGTCAAATTCCGTTATGGCTTGATGAGGTCTAACTAACAAGCTTCCATTAGATCACAATGGTAGTTATAAGTAAGTTAATAAATTCTGTTCAAAACATTCTGTAATATTTACTAAGAGTCTTTTATGCTTAATGTTCCTTCTCTCTCTCTCTCTCTCTCTCTCTCTCTGTGTGAAAAATGACCTTTTATATACCTAATTCATGTTTGTACATTGGGTATTTTCCTTACTTTTCTTCCTTGCTAGGTAATGCCATAGTCTTCCAGTCCTATTCATATAATCAGCAACTTTCCCCAGGATTCTGGGGAAGGGGAATGGTGTGTAAATATGCAAATGAATTTTGAGAATGGGAAGCGTAATTTACCTATTAAGAAATCAGGCTTCTCCATACCTGAAGCTGGGCAAACCACAATAGCTAGGTAAAGGTCATGTATTGGTGTCTCTAGCGTCTATGCTAGATTTACATTCAGAACAATAAAGTTCACTCTATGTGCTCCTTTCCTTGCTATTCTGTTGTTTTTATATTTTCACTGCTCAAAAGAAATTCTCTTGTGTTCTGGCTAATCTCTCTGACCTAGGACTTACTTATGACAATGGTTTTTGAAACTTACATGTTTGGAGATTTTGCTAATTTCTAATTGTAATTGTAACTGTGCCCTGAGAATGTGATATCTATATATCTATATATATATGTATATATATATGTATATAAATTTTAGCACACACACATATGTGTGTGTATGTAGGTATGTATATATTTTTTCAGCCTTTTTGTATCAATGTCCCAAGAGATGTCTTTTTTCTTCCCACAATTGATTAATATGTAATTGAAAAAAAGATGTTTTCTTGCCCCCACCCCCATTAAGTTTTGTGGTATGTCAGTTAATTCTATGCTGTTATACTTTTAGCTCTGTTTTTTTCTTCATTAATACTGCTAGCTATGTGATTTTGTTCAAATTACTTTCCCTCCCTGGGACTTAGTTGCTTCATCTGCAAATGAGAGGATTGGAAAGGATAATATCCACATTCCCTTCTGGCTCTAAATCCTGTGATACTTTGTCTATTTGACCTATCACTGACAGGAGTGTGGAGATTTCTAGTTATATAATATTATATAATATTCCTGGCTTATTTTTTCTTGCATTCCTGCCAGCTTTTCTCTAATATATTGCTATGATGGGATTCAGGACATAAAAATTCAGCATTATTAAGTTTTTATTGGTCAATGAATCTTTTGCCATAATAAATAGTAAAGGATTATATAAATGTGAGGTGTAATTGGTACACTAATATATAGTGACCTTGTTTCTCTGATTCCATTATTTCTGCTACAAAAATCTACCTTATCTTCCTATCTACTCTTTAAAGGTCAACTTCAGTGCCATTTTAAATTGGCCAGAGATTGTATTCCTGATTCTTATTGCTATCTTTTGTTATACATTGCTTAGATTTTCCCCTCTGTCACCACCCAGCAAGCCATCCCTTATAATAAAGAATCAAAAAAAAAAATAAGAACAGAAAAAAATTCAGTAAACATATTATGATCCTGATTGCATCATTTCCCTTTGTTTTTGTAGATTTTGCCTCAAGCCCTTGCTTTTTTTCAATGTCTGAGGGACTGATTCAAAGTCATCCAAAGTCTAAAATCTGAAAATATTATCTCCCCCCAACTTTTTTTTTTGGCAGCTTGTAAATGCTTTGTCTTTAAAGTGGAAAACCCTGATAAGTAGGTATCCTGAGGGTTAGTTTTGAGGACTGCTTGGAGATGAGACTCTCTGTGACCTTTAGGTATTTCTGCTGAGACTGTTCTTTCACTTGAGAAAATTGTTTTTCCTGTTATTTACTTGTATATCATTACCTCACTTCTGACCAATCCTCATTTCCCCTAAAGTCCCTATAACTGATAGAGTAGATTTCCTTGGTTTATTTTTTGGATTCCTTAGTTTCTCTTGCTTTTTGATGATATGTAACCCACAGCCAAGCATTCCAAGCTCTGGGCATATGTGGACTTGGTCCAATCTTGCGGGTGGCCCTTAAAAGATCATTCTTTCTCTGACTCATTTTATCCCTGAGTTTCCTCTAGGAAAATCACTGAATATAATTTGTGTCTGGGTTCCCAAAGCTATAGGAAACAGAGTTCTCTTAACCTGTACAAGCACTCTAGGTAACAAATGCATTTATTTAGTACAGTATAATCTTTATTTCACTTTTAGAGGAACCTTTTAAAAGTGCAAAGACTCATAGGAGCCTATGAAAAAATACAGAAAATACAAAATGGATTCATAATAGCCCATAAAACTCAGTAAAATTATCTCCTTTCTCTCTGGTGAGTGTTACTTTTCCACAGGGTCCTGGAATACTCCAGACAATACCATACTGTAGCTTGGACTGAACTTATGGTCTCTGATGGGGCCAATTCTCCAACATTCTAATGAGTCTTTCTCTCTCATGCTATGAGAACACCCCAAGGGCTTGGATTTCCTCAGAAATGAAACACATGTGGGACTTCTAAATGGGCAACCCCCTTTCCATTGGACCTACATTATCCAATATCTCACAGTAATGGGAGAGAGCAAAGTCCAAATCTGTAATTCTTTCATCTCGGGGCTTTTGGTCCCTTGCTACTATTCTGCCCAGCACTGGGAATGAAGTATTTGATCCTTTTCTCCCTCCTAAAGTCATGGTGCTCAGGAAATCCCCCTTCTCTGGATAGAAGGCCAGACCTTGAGGTTATTTTTGAGGTAACCCTTAAGACTGGCACTACCCTCCAAAATCTCCTTTCTCTGGATAGAAGGCTGAGTTTCCATGATCACTTGACTAAGAAATCACTCTTCTTTGGCTAAAAGTCTAAATTCTAAGATTCTTTAACTTGTACCCATGGGGCAGCCCCCCGCCCCCACCCAAGGAATTCCCTTCTCATTTAATTAGGAGGCTAGAGTGAAAGCCTTGTGAGGGCTGCCCCTTTCGGGCCATGTGGGTAGTCACATGTTCTACCCTGGGCCATGTGTCTCTTCAAAGGTACCACTGAAGGTCTCTCCAAGGAATCTTTATGCTAGAGTTAACCTGTTCATTTTGACACTGTCTTCTACCTTTTTATCTCTTGATCTCTTATTCTATTGCTGCTCTCTTCTTTTCAAACTCCAACCCTAGATCATCACCCTTGTCACTTCTTACTTGGGCTATTGCAAAAGCCTTCTAATCCATCTCCCTGCCTACGGTTCTCCTCTCTCCAATCCATCCTCCCCATGACTGCCAAATTGATTTTCCTAAAATGTGAGTCTGACTCATTATTTTCTTGCTCAAGAAGCTTTAGTGGTTCCATGTTGCCTTTAGGATTAAATACAAACTTTTCTTTTTGGCATGGAAGCACTTCACAATCTGGCTCCAACCTCTCTTTCCACAGCTATATTTTGCATTATTCCTTAGGTCCTCTGTTCAAATCAAACTGGATTACTTGCTGTTTCCCAAATATGACATCCCGTCTCCTGACTCCATGTCTTTGCACAAGTTGTCCCCCATTGATGGAATGCTTTGCCTCCTCACCTCCATCTCATGGGATCCCTAGGCTATGTATATATCTCCCATATATAGCTATATGCTACAGTGAAGAGAGCACTGAGCTTGGAATTAAGAAGCCCTAGGTTCAGATCTGGCCTCACACATTTATTAGTTGTGTGACCTTGGGCAAATCACTTAACACCTGTCTGCTTCAATTATCTCAACAAAATGGAGATCATAATAGCATCCACCTCCCAGGGTCATTGTGAGGGTCAAATGAGATAATTTTTTTTAAGGTGCTTGGTACATAGTAGTTGTTTAATAAATGTGTTTCCTTCTTTCCTTCCCCTTCAACTCGAGTCCTACCTTCTACATGAAACTTTTCCTCATCCCCTCACTGTTAGTGCTTTTCTCTTTCCTCCAAAATTACTTGGGTTTTAGCTTGCCCATTTGGGATATTTTCTCATCTATGAGTGTATTGTTTCCTCCATTAGAAGGGATCATTTTTCAGAACAGATGCTGTTTCATTTTTTTGCCTTTATACCCCCAGTGCCCAGCAATGGGGTATATATGCCTGGTACATAGTAAGTACTTAATATATGCATGAATTGAATTGAAATCTGAATCCAATATTTCATTGTGGTGTGGGGATTGGTTTCTGAAGACTACATAAGGCAAACATGAGCCTTAGAAGGTTCCAGTAAACTGGAGAGGCTGTGGATGTGAACTTGGTAATGGGACATATGTCTGTTTTCTGAGCACTACCCTGGCTAATTCCAGCTATGCTCAGTGCCAAGTTGAATACAGCATGATGAACTATCCAGCCAGCCCCACAACTTTTAGAGGTCCTTTGTGAAGTTAAAGAGGGGCTTGGAAAAAGCTGCACATTGTTGAAGGAGCTACTAATTAATACCAGCTAAATTACAAAGACTTGGAGTGTAACAAATTATAATGTCTGCCTCTGGGGGTGCATGTATATTTGGAAATTTTCTTTTGCGCATTTTCCTGTATGTTCATGTATGCATGCTTTCATGTTGGGATGTGTCTTGTTTCCTTCACTAAAGTCTTACTCCAATGAGTCCCTGTATTGGGGAACTGACTCTGCAGGGGACTCTCAATGGTTATACCATTGCAATACGAGCTCTGAAGGGTCCAACCAAGATGGAACAGCTTCAAGTATGGGCTTGGCAAAGGATGGCATATTTGTTGTCTGATGAGTTGTTTCATTCCTCTGCTCAAAAGCCTTCAATGACACTTCCATAATTTGATGGACTGATGTTCTCACCAATACTGCTACTCCCTCTAGTGGTGTAGATCACAAGCTACCCTGTGTGATTCTTGCCCAAGTCCTCTTGTAAATCTTATATAATGTGTGCATGCACACACAATGATGCGTGCACACACATACATATATACATACACATGTGCATATATACATATATGCACATACATGCATGCATGCATACGTACACATAGACACATACACACATGGGGGTATCTTCCCAAAGTGCTTGAGTCCTTCTTCTAATTCTAATTCTCATTCCAATTCTGATATTATGTAATTACCATGGAACATGTAGGCAGTCTACCAGCTATCCTGTGCTCTTTGCCACAGGACTCACCCACTTACTTTCCTTTTTGATTCATCTCTGATAACTTACTTTGTCCCTGTTCTCTTGCATAATTCTTAGAATTTAATGTATTGAAATCCACTTATGTCCACCATATACTGCTAGATTGCCTTTTAGGTGAATCTCAACTTAAATTCTTTGCAGGTTTACCTTCCATGGCTCATAGACAAATAGAATAATCGCAAGAATATTGTTCCTTAAAAATGGACCTTTGTATGCCAAAAAGCTCAAAGAAGGAAGAGGATGTGTATGTACAAAAATATTTATAGCAGCTATTTTTGTAGTATCAAAGAAGTAGAAACTATGGAATTACTCATTTGTAGGAGAATGCCTATGTAAAATATGGTATATGCAAGTAATGGACCATTATTGCACTTTAAGACATGATAAAATAGCTGGGTCCAGAGAAAACTGAGAAGATTTGTATGAGCTAATGGAGAATGAAAAGAAAAGAACTAGGAAAAGAAGTTACACAATGACAAAAAACATATAAAGAAAAAGAACTAGGGTAAGCCTGGAGAACTTTGATCAATGCAATGACCAATTATGATTCCAGAGGAATGATGATGAAGTATACTGCCCACATCTTGACAGAGAGGTGATGGATTCAAGATGGAGAATAAGACATACATTTCTGAACACAAAGTGAGAATTTGCTTGCTTGACTATGCATGTTTGTTATAGGGCCTTTGTTTTTCTTTTTCTAGCGAGAAGTAGGTTGATGAGAAGGTTAGTAGGGATAAGGATAGGCTAGGAAAAAAATAAAAAATAAAAAAAGGAAACAAAAATAAAATTAAGAGAGTTCCCACTTTGCCCCTACCCCATAGGAATAAGACATAAGATAACACACACACACACACACACACACATACACACACGCACACACGCACACACACTTACATCAGTGTAGCTTCTGTGCTAGTGTAACAAAGACTGGTCAATAAGAGCTGTGTCTTCAGAGCAGACACAGTATGCTCTGCCTAGTGCCAAACTAAGTGGGGAGGTTTGGTCAACCTCTTCTGGAAGTGTTTTCCACATTAGAGCCTATACATGCATTGTTTTTGCTCTGCTAACCATGTGAAGAAGATGCTTTTCATTGGTTGTTCAGCCAGAATTGAGAATGGTTGCAATCATCACTAATGGGATGATTCCATCCCTCTTCCTTGACTGACTGGTTCAAATGAGGAAGACATTCTGTAAGCCTCTGGGTGGCGAGAAAGGCCTTAGATTTTCATATTCCCACCCAGGTGACATGTAGCCTATGAATATGTGCCCCTGTTCTTTACTTCTTTGTATGGGATCTTTCCTACTCTTAGGAGAAGGTCTATTGGATTAGGCTTCAACCTTGTGAACTTCAAAAAGTCAGGAGAGCCACCAGAGGTCTGGGGACTGGAGCTGATACCAGGTTTTGTGGACATCTGAGTTGAGTGGATCAAAGGCATATAGTAAAGAGTCAGCTAAGTGGTACAGTGGATAGAGCATTGGGAATGGAGTCCGGAAGATCTGAGTTCAATCCTGACCTCAGACACTTACTAGCTGTGTGACCCTAGACAAGTCCCTTAACCTCAATTTGCCTCAGGTCTTCATCTGTAAAATGAAAACACACTGGAGAAGGAAATGGCAGACCATTCCTGCCAAGATGTCTATGGGGTCATGAAGAGTTGGATGTTACTGGACAACAGTGACAACAAGCAAAAAGTATGCAACAGGGACTCATTCTTCAGCTATGTTGCATTGAAAAATGAATGTGGTGGCCAGATGCTTTGTTGAAACTGCCTGAGGTTTGAGCCCACTGTCCCCTGGACCAAGGAGATGTAGCGGAAAGTGTCCTCTTGTGTGTTGAAGGGAGGATAGTTTGTATTTTTGTTCTTGCCATGTCTTTTTCAAAAGTATCTCTTTTTAAAAGATAACTGATAATAATTAGGTAAATTATACTGGAACAGTAATCACTAGTGTTTAACATTATGGAGAACAGATATGAAGAGAACCCTGAGCTAATAGTATTAAAATAGGTGTTCTAAATCCCTCGGGGCACCCCTAGAATTTCAAAGGTTGGCGTAGCAGTGATACCCGGGGGACCAGAGTCATTAGTGTACGTGGAAGATGAGATAAGGATATCTTATGAAGGCTACACTGAGAACAGTCAAGCCAACTAGTATTTTAGTGTTTATTGTGTGTTGGGCACTGTACCAAGCACTGGGAGAAAAATAAAGGTAAAAACAGTCCCTGCCCTCAAGGAGCTCATATTTCAGTGGGTAAGATAAGCTGTAAATAATTAGGCACATACAAAACATATAGAGAGTACTTAGAAGGCAGTCTGAGAGGAGAAAGTACTAACTTGGGGAGCAGGGTCTGGGAAAGGTCTCCTACAGAAGGTGGGATTTGAGTTGAGTCTTGGAAAGGCCAAGGAAATTAAAAGGTGGAAGTAAAGGGAGCAGAGCATTCCAAACTCCAGGGATAATTAGTGCAAAGACAGGGAGATGAGAGATGGAAGATCTTGTTTGAACAACTGAAAATAGGCCAGAATTGCTGGATCATAGAGGACATGGAGGGGAGTGAAATATAAGAAATCTAGAATGGCAAGAAGGGACTAGTTTGTGAAGAGCTCTTAATATGTCAAACAGAGGGATTTACGTTTGGTTCTGGAGGTAATAGGGAGCCACTGGAACTTACCAAACAAGGGAAATGACATATTTACACCTACACTTTAGAAAAATCACTTTGACAGTTAAGTGGAGGGTAGGTTAGTGTGAGGAAAGACCGAAACAGGGGGATCAGTTAGAAGGATCTTAAGTCTGGGTGAGATGTGATGAGGGCTTAAATTAGGCTTATTCCTTTTTCTTCCTGGAACCCATGCCTCCCTTAAATACCTATTAGTTTTTCATTCTTAAATGTTTCCCTTTGAAAGACATTGGGAAGCTAGAAACAACAAGAATCAACAACAGATTGTTGATGTGGGTTGAGTGAGGGTGAGGAGTTGAGACTGACATTGAGGTGTCTGGAAGGATAGTGATATCCTCAGCAGTAACAGAAAAGTCAGAATGGAAGAGATTTTTTTTTTTAGGGGGAAGATAATGAATTCTACTTTGCACATGTTGAGTTTGAGATGCCTGTAAATCATCCAATTTGAGATGTTCAAAAGTTAGTTGGTGATATATGACTAGTTCACATGAGAGACTAGGGTTGTATATATAGATCTGGGAATCATCTGCCTAGAAATTATAACTGAATACTATGAAAGCTGATGAGATCTCCAAATGAAATAATATAGCATGAAAAGAGAAGAGGACCCAGGATGAAGTCTTTGAGGACATCCATTGTTAGAGTGCATGATGTAGATGAAAAACCTGCAGAGGGGATGAACTGACCCATAAAATGGAAATGGAATAGCAGAGTGGATTAAAAACCAGAATTCTACAATATGTTGTTTACAAGAAACACACTTGAAACAGAGAGACACAAACAGAATAAAAATAAGGGGCTGAAGCAGAATCTATTATGTTTCAGCTGAAATAACAACAACAACAAAAACCAGGGGTAGCAGTAATGATCTCAGGCAAAGTAAAAAGCAAAAATAGCCCTAATTAAAGGAGATAACATGGGAAACTACATTATGCTAAATGTGCTATAGACCAGGGCTTCTTAAACTTTTTCCACTCGCAAACTCTTTTCACCAGAGAAATTTTTACACAACCCTGGGTATATAGGTATATAAAATAGGTATACAAATCAAATATTTACTGATAATAAATCATGAAGAAATTTATTTTAAAACAATTCTTTGGTTTACATATACTTTTACTATTTATTAAAGACAAAAGCAAATTTGTATACTGATGAGATGGATGTGCTTGTTTATTTTTACATAAAGAACTAAATCTGGGCAGAATATTTGATACCGCAAGACATAGAGCATCTTCAATGTTTTTCAGAGTTGACTGATATTTTGATTCTATAATCATCAATGCTGTGTTCAGAAGCAAGGCTGCAGGGAAGTCACATGATGCAACATGGGTAAGCACTGCCAGAAACACTTTGGATTCATTAAGCATTTATTTTTGAATTAATTTTTGGTTGTTGTATATTCAGAAACCTTTTACTGTTGCCAAATTTTTCACAACCACCCCCCACATTCAGTTACATGACCCCATATAGGGTCTTCACCCACAGTTTAAGAAGTACTACTATAGACAATGAAGTATTATCAACATTTTTTTTACTTTTCTTTTTTTTATTTAATTCATTTAATATATTTAGTTTTCAGCATTGATTTTCACAAGAGTTTGAATTACAAATTTTCTCCCCATCTCTACCCTCCCCCCTACTCCAAGATGGCATATATTCTGGTTGCCTCGTTCCCCAGTCAGCCCTCCCTTCTGTCACTCCAATCCCCTCCCATCCCCTTTTCCCCTCCTTTCTTGTAGGGCAAGATAAATTTCTATGCCCCATTGCCTGTGTATCTTATTTCCTAGTTGCATTTGAACATCTGTTTTTAAAAACTTTGAGTTCCAAATTCTCTCCCCTCTTCCCTTTGGTATATATATATCTATATCTATCTATATATCTATCTATATATCTATATCTATGTCTATATCTATCTATATCTATATCTATATCTATATCTATATCTATATCTATATCTATATCTATATCTATATCTATATCTATATCTATATCTATATCTATATATATATACACCAAATGAGTTACAGGAGGAAATGGGCAATAAAACTATACTAGTGGGGGACCTCAACTTTCCCCTCTCAGAACTACTTAAATCTAACAAAAAAATTAACAAAAAAAGAAGTTAAAGAGATGAATAGAAAATTGAATGGGAATAGAAAGAAATATGCTTTTTTCTCAGTGATACATGGCACCTACACAAAAACTGACCATGTATTAAGGCATAATACCCTCATAATCCAGTGCAGAAAGGCAGAAATAGTCAATGCATCCTTTTCAGATCATAATGCAACAAAAGTACATCCAATAAAAATCCATGGAAATATAGATTTAAAATTAATTGGAAACTAAATAATCTAATTTTAAGGAACGACCACTCATTCTTGTCAAAGAACTAATCATAGAAAGAATCAATAATTTCATTAAAGAAAATGATAACAATGAGATAACATACCAAAATTTATGGGATGCAGCCAAAACATTTCCATTAGAGAAAAATTTATCTCTCTAAACACATATCAATAAAATCGAGAAAGAGCTGGTCAATGAATTGGGCATGCAATTAAAAAAAATAGAAAAAGAAAAAATAAAAAAATCTTCAATAAAACACTAAATTAGAAATCCTGAAAACCAAAGGAGAAATTAATAAAACTGAAAGCAAAACAACAACAACAACAACAACAACAACAACAACAAAAAACCAAAACCCCAACAACACTGAACTAATAAATAAAACCAGGAGCTAGTTTTATGAGAAAAAAACCCACCACACAATAAAATAGATAAACCATTGGTTAATTTGATTTAGAAAAAGAAAGAAGAAAATCAAATTACCAGTATCAAAAACAAAAAGGGTGAATTCACCACTAATGAAGAGGAAATTAAAGCAATTATTAGCAATTTATAAAGCAAATTTGCCCAATTATATGCCAATAAATATAACAATCAAAATGTAGTAGATATTTACAAAAATATAAATTGCCCAGATTAAGAGAAGAAGAAATAGAAAACTTAGATAACCCTATCTTAGAAAAAGGAATTGAACAAGCCACCAATGAGCTCTCTAAGAAAAAATCCCCAGGACCAGATAGATTCACAAGTGCACTCCACTAAGCATTTAAAAAACAATTAATTCCAAAACTACTTAAATTATTTGGAAAAATAGGCAAAGAAGGAGTCCTACCATATTTTTTTAATAACACAAATATGGTGCTGATACCTAAACCAGGAAGAGTAAAAACAGAGAAAGAAAACTATAGACTAATTTCCCTAATGAATGTTATGCAAAAAATTTTAAACACAATATTAGCAAGGAGATTACAGCAGTATATCACAAAGATTATGCACTATGACCAGGTGGGATTTATATCCGGAATACAGGGCTGGTTCAACATTAAGAAAACTATCAGCATAATTGACCATATCAATAACAAAACTAACAGAAATCATATGATTATCTCAATAGATTCAGGAAAAGCTTCTGAAAAAATACAACACTCCTTCCTACAAAAAAACCCAAACACTAGAAAACATAGGAATAAATAGAGCTTTCCTTAAAATGATAAGTAGTATCTATCTAAAAACATCAACAACCATTACCTGTAATGGGGATAAGCCAGAAGCCTT
The DNA here is from genome assembly GCF_011100635.1 of Trichosurus vulpecula. Taxonomy (NCBI): domain Eukaryota; kingdom Metazoa; phylum Chordata; class Mammalia; order Diprotodontia; family Phalangeridae; genus Trichosurus; species Trichosurus vulpecula. The sequence goes on from NC_050575.1 coordinate 346,069,179, forward strand.
CCCAATAAGATCAGAGGTGAAACAAGGATGCCCATTATCATCACTATTACTCAATATTGCTCTAGAGATGCTAGTTATAACAATAAGAGAAGAAAAAGAAATGGAAGGAATTAGAACAGGCAATGAGGAAGCGAAACTATTATTCTTTGCAGAAGATATGATGGGATACTTGGAGAATCCTAGAGAATTAAGTAAAAAACTAGTTGAAATAATTAACAGCTTTAGCAAAGTTGTAGGATATAAAATAAACCTACATAAATCATCAGCATTTCTATATATCACCAACCAAGTCCAGCAGGAAGAGATTTAAAATAACTGCAGACAATATAATACTTGAGAGTCTACCTGTCAAGACAAACCCAGGAACTATGTGAACATAATTACAAGACACTTTTCACACAAAGTGGAAAAATATCAACTGTTCATGGCTAGGCTGAGCCAATATAATGAAAATGAAAATTCTGCCTAACTTAATTTTTTTATTTAGTGACATAGCAAGAAAAGTGCCCCAAAACTATTTTCTATAGCTAGAAAAAATAACAACAAAATTTACCCAGAAGAACAAAAGGTCAAGAATATCAAGGGAATAAAAAAAAAAGTGTGAAGGAAAGTGGTTAGCCATAGTAGATTTCAAACTGTATTACAAAGTAATAATCATCCAAACAATCTGGTACTGGCTAAGAAATAGAATGGTGAATCAGTGGAATAGATTAGACACATAATACCCAGTAGTAAATGACCACAGTCATCTGGAGTTTGATAAACCCAAAGTTCCAAGTAGAAGGTAATCTTCCTTGAGGGCAGGAATGTTTCCTTTTTCTTGCTTTTTTATTGCTGGGGCCTGCTTAGTACCTTACAAATATCATTTCTCATTGCTCAGTTATTTTAGTTTTGGTTGTGTCTTTGCGACCCCATTTTTGGGGTTTTCTTGGCAGAGATCCTGGAGTGGTGGAGTGGTTTGCCATTTGCTTCTCCAGAAAACAAAGGCAAACTTGAGTCAAAAGACTTGTCCAGAATCACCCAGCTAGTGTCAGAGGCCAGATTTGGACTCTGGTCTTTCTGAATCTAGAACCAGTGTGGGCCACCTAGCTGCCCTGTTATACATATTATAGTAAGCACTTAATACTTGAATGAAAGTGACTGGCCCACTTGGAGCACAGGAATAGTATGGAAAGGGAAGTGGTCCTGGGCTTAGAGAAATTAGTTTCAAGTACAAGCATTGATGCTTATTACCAATGTCCCGAATTCAGTGGAGAATATCAGCGGTGTGAAGTGGAATTAATTGTTTTTTAAATGCTTAGTAGAGTGCACTTGTGAATCTATCTGGTCCTGGGGATTTTTTCTTAGAGAGCTCATTGGTGGCTTGTTCAATTCCTTTTTCTAAGATAGGGTTATCTAAGTTTTCTATTTCTTCTTCTCTTAATCTGGTCAATTTATATTTTTGTAAATATCTACTACATTTTGATTGTTATATTTATTGGCATATAATTGGGCAAATTTGCTTTATAAATTGCTAATAATTGCTTTAATTTCCTCTTCATTAGTGGTGAATTCACCCTTTTTGTTTTTGATACTGGTAATTTGATTTTCTTCTTTCTTTTTCTAAATCAAATTAACCAATGGTTTATCTATTTTATTGTGTGGTGGGTTTTTTTCTCATAAAACTAGCTCCTGGTTTTATTTATTAGTTCAGTGTTGTTGGGGTTTTGTTTTTTTTGTTGTTGTTTTTTTTTTGCTTTCAGTTTTATTAATTTCTCCTTTGGTTTTCAGGATTTCTAATTTAGTGTTTTATTGAAGTGGTGAATAAGAAGATGGTGAATGTAGGCAGACAGAAAAGAAACTGAAGACCCTGGAGGCAGGCAGAAAAGAGAGTCTAGGATAGGAGGAAAAGATAAACCTTTGTAGGAGAGCAGGGAGAGGGGTCCTGGGTGGAGCTCTGGAGGGAATAATGTACACATTTGATCTGGACACTTTGGAGAGGTATCCCTGGAAGCAAAAATAATGTCCTTGTATAAGAGACAGATAGGCAGAGGCTGGATTAGAAGCATGAAAGAATACGAGTGTGAGTGTGAGTTGGGAAGGGAGAGGAATAATGGAAAATAAACAAACAACCAAAAAACCCCACTGGGTTTGGGGCTAGAGTTTGGAGTTAGACCTCTAGGTTCAAATCTCAGGTGGCCCTGGGGTCCCTCTTTCAACTCTCAAATTCTGTTATTCTGTGATCTTGCCTCTTTCATTTACTGTGATATTGAATAAGAGCACAGTTCACTTCTATATTATTATTGCTGCCAAAGCACTCTGAATGATGTTTAAGCTAAAGGAAGCAATTTCAATTTTTTTCTTACTGATAGTAAAAATGAAGTAAATTCATTTTTATATAAAAATTTCTTCCTGCCACTTTCATGGATATTTGGTAGATTTTTTTCCTCTTCCTTTTTAAAAATTTTTAATTCATTTTGAATGTAAATACATAAGGACAAAGAAAGAACATTTCCACGTGCACAGCACAACATAAAAAGAGGCCTCATTATAAAACCATGAATTCCCATTTCATACTGTTTACTTTTTTTAAAAAACCATGTAATAAGTACTATTGTTTTCAAAGCTACCCTGCTTTTCTGTGCTTCCTTCTAAGTTTTCTTTTGTTTTCTTTTGTGCATTTAAAATTTTTCCCCCTCCCTCCTCACCCTACCTTCGAGAAGACCACCATTAGACATAAATATGTGTGTGTGTGTGTAAAACCATACTATACATACTTTTATTTATCAGTTCTTTCTCTGGAAGTGGACAGCATCTTCCTTAAAAGATCCTTTGTAGTTGATTTGGGTATTTATAATATTCAAAATGACTTACTCATTCAAAATTGTTCCAAGAACAATATTGCTGTTATTGTAATTTATGTTCTCTTGGTTCTGTTCATTTCACTCTTCATTATTTCATGCAAGTTTTTCCATCATTTTCTAAAATCAAACAGCTCATTTCTTATAGCACAGTTCCCATCACAATTATATACCATTAACATGTTTTAGTCATTCCCTGGTTATTGGGCATCCCATCAATTTCCAGTTCTTTGCCACTACAAAGAGAAATGCTATTAATATTTTAGAATATATAAATTCTTTTCCTTTCTCCCTGATTATCTTGGGAAATAGACATGATAGTGGTATTGCTGGGTCAAAGGGTATACATAGTTTCATAACTCTTTGGGTACAATTTCAGATTGCTCTTTAAAATGGTTGAATCAGTTCACAATTCCTTCAACAGTGAAGTAGCGTCCCAATTTTTTTCACATGCCCTCCCACATTTGTCACTTTCCGCTTCTATCACTTTAAGCAATTTGATAGGAGTAAAAGATATCTCAAAGTTGTTTTAATTTGTATTTCTCTAGTCAATAATGTTTTAGAGCATTTTTTCATATGACTACATATAGTTTTGACTTCTTCATTGAAAAACTGCCTATTCATATCCTTTGACCATTTATTAATTGGGGGAATCCCAATTTTCTGCTTTCCTTCTGATCTAGGTTACATTAGTTTTATTTGTCTCCTATCCATAAATCTGATACATAATATGTTCCATGTTCTTCTAATATTCTTGTGATATTTCCCTTTATATCCAGGTCATGTGCCCATTTTGACCTTATCTTGGCAAATGGTGTGAGATATTGGTCTATTCCCAATTTCTGCCAGACCGCTTTCCAGCTTTCCCAACAATCTTTTACCAAATAATGAATTCTTGTCCCCAAATCTTTACATTTGTCAAACATAAGGTTACTATAATCATTTGCTATGGTATATTGTACATCTACTCTGTTCCACTGATCTACCTTTTTATTTCTTAGCCAGTACCATATAGTTTTGATAATTACTGCCTTATAATATAGTTTAAGATATGGTGTTGCTAAACCTTCTTCCTTTATATTTTTTCATTAGTTCCTTTGATATTCTTGACTTTTTTTTCTTCCAAGTAAATTTTGTTATTATATTTTTCTAACTCAGTAAAATACTTTTTTTTTGTAATTTAATTGGGATGGCATTGAATAAATAACTTAGGTAAAATTGTCATTTTTATTATGTTGGCTCTGCCTACCCATGAGCAATTAATATTTCTCCAATTATTTACATCTGACTTGATTTGTATAAAAAGTGTTTTATAATTATGTTCATGTAGTTTCTGGGTTTGTTTCAGCAGGTATACTCCCAGATAGTTTACATTGTCTAAAGTCATGTTAAATGGGGTCTCTTTTACTATCTCTTCTTGTAGGGTTTGTTGGTGATGTACAGAAATACTGATGGTTTATGTGGGTTTATTTTATATCCTGCTACTTTGCTAAAATTATCGTTTCAATTTTTAGTTGAATATTTTGTATTTTCCAAGTATATCATCATATATCTGCAAAAAATAGTTTCATTTTCTCAATCAGTATTCTGATTTCTTCAATCTCTTTTTATTCTCATTGCTATTGTTAAGATTTCTAATATAATATTGAATAATATTGTTGACAATTGGCATCCATGTTTCCCTCCTAATCTTATTGGGATGGATTCTAGTTTATTCCCACTATAAGTAATGCTTGCTGATGTTTTTAGGTAGATGCTTCTTGTCATTTTAAGGAAAAATCCATTTATACCTATGCTTTCAACTGTTTTTAATATATATGAGTACTGTATTTTGTCAAAAGTTTTTCTGCATCTATTGATATAATCGTGATTTTTGTTACTTTTGTTATTGATATAATCAATTATGTTAATAGTGTTTCTTACGTTAAACCATCTCTGCATTCCTGGTATAAATCCCACTTGGTCATAATGCCAAATCTTTTTAATATATTGTAGTCTCCTAGTTAGTATTTTGTTTGGGATTTCGTATTCATATTCATTAATGAAATTGGTCTATAATTTTCTTTCTCTGTTTTTGCTCTTCCTGGTTTAAATATCAGTACAATATCTGTTTTACCAAAGGACTTTGGTAGGATTCTTTTTTTGCCTCTTATTCTAAATAATTTATTTAACATTAAAATTTAAATGTTTGGTAGAATTCACTTGTAAATTCATCTGGTCTTGATGCTTTTTTCTTAGGAAATTCATTTATAGCCTGTTCAGTTTCTTTTTCTAAAATAGGCTTATTTAAATATTCTATTTCTTCTTCTGTTAATCTAGGCAGTTAATAGTTTTGTAAATATTCATCCATTTCACTTAAATTATTAAATTTATTGGCACATAATTGGGTGAAATAACCCTTTATAATTTCTTTGATCTCATCTTCATTAGTGGTATATTCACTCTTTTCATTTTTAATACTAATGATTTGGTTTTTTTCCTCTTTTTTAAACATATTAACTAATGATTTATCTGTTTTATTGTTTATTTTTCATAAAACCAAATCCTAGTTTTATTTATTAATTCAATAGTTTTCTTATACTTAATTTTATTAATTTCACCTTTAAGTTTTAGGATTTCCAATTTCATGTTTAATTGGTGATTTTTAATTTGTTCTTTTTCTAGTCTTTTTTTTAATTGCATATCCAATTCATTGGTCTACTCTTCTTGTATTTTATTGATATAAGCATTTAGAGGTATACATTTTCCTCTTATTACTGCTTTTGCTGTATCCCATAGGTTTTGATATATTGTTTCATTATTATCATTCTTTTTAATGAAATTATTGATTGTTGCTATGATTTATTCTTTAACCTACTCATTCTTTAGGATTAGGTTGTTTGGTCTGCACTTAGTTTTTATCTGTGTTTCCATGGTCCCTTATTGAATATAATTGTTATTGCATTGTGATCTGAAAAGGATGCACTTAATATTTCTACCTTTCTGCATTTAATTATTAAAATTTTATGCCCTAACATAGGGTCAATTTCTCTAAAGGTACCATGTGCCACTGAGGAAAAAAAAGTGTATTTATTCCTTTCTATTTTCATTTAATTCTCTCCAGGTATCTATCATATCTAGCTTATTTAAAATTCTGTTCACCTCCTTGACTTCTTATGTATTTTTTTGTTAGATCTATCTAATTCTGAGAGGGGAAGGTTGAAGTCCCCCACTATTATAGTACTCCCATCTATTTCCCACCTTTAATTCATTTAACTTTTCCTTTAAAAATTTAGATGCTATAGCATTTGGTACATACAGGTTTAGTATTGATATTGCTTCACTGTCTATGGTACCTTTTTAATCATAATGTAATTTTCCTGTTTATCTCTTTTAATTAAATCTATTTTAGTTTTAATTTCATCTGAGATCATCACTACTGCTTTTTTTAAACATTTGTTTAAGCATAATGAATTCTACTCCAGCCTTTTATTTTTAACTCTGTGTGTATCTCTTATTTTTAAATGTGTTTTTTTGTAAACAACATATTATTGGATTCTGATTTTTAATACATTTTATGAGTGAATTCATCCCATTCACATTCAAAATTATAATTACTATTTGTGTATTTCCCTCCATCCTATTTTTCTTCACTATTATCCTTCTCGCCATTTCTTTTTACCCTTTTCCTCCTCACGTGCCTAATTTACTTCTAACCACTATCCCCCTAATCCATACCCTTTTAAAGAATCCCTCCCTTATCCTCTCCCGTTACCCTTTGATTCCTTGATCTACTCACACCTCTAAGAGTTGCTCTCTTATCCTGTCTCCTCACCCTCTTATTTCTTTATAAATTTAGAAGACTTTTATGCCCTTCTAGATGTATATGTCATTCCCTCTTTAACCCAGTTCCAAAGAGAATAAGGTTCCAACATTACTAGCCTTTCACCTCCACTCCCATCCTCTACCCACCCATGTTCCTCTGCACAGTTCTTCCTTTGATGCCTCATTTGTATGAGATGATTACTTCATTTGACCTTCCCTACCCAATTTTATATTTTAGAATCATCTTATCATACTCAACTCAAAGTTCTATGTATGCTTTTTCAAACTACCCAAGTAATGATAACATTCTTAAAGAGTAGAGATAACATTTTCTCATATAAGAAACAAACAATTTGACTTTATTATGTCCCTTATAATTGGTCTTTAATGTTTACCTTATGTTTCTCCTGGATCTTATATGTCAAATTTTCCATTGAGTTCTGGTCTTCTTTGTCACAAATAGCTGAAAATCTTTCAATTCATTAAATGCCCCATTCCCATTTTTCCATTCAGAACTCTACTCAACTTGGGTGGATAAGTTATTCTTGGTTGCAAACCCAGCTGCTTTGCTCTTCTAAAAATAATGGTTTAAGCCCTTCAGTCTTTTAATATAGAAGCTACTAGATCTTGTGTTATCTTGACTGTGGCTCCACAGTATTTAAATTGTTTTTTTTTCTTGTTGCTTTTTGTATTTTTCTCTTTGACCTGGATGCTTTGAAACTTGGCCATAATGTTCCTGTGAGTTTTATCTTGGGGTCTCTTTCAGGTGGTGATCAATATTTTTTTTCTATTTCTATTTTACCCTCTAATTCTAGAATTTCAGGTCAATTTTCCTTAATAATTCCTTGTAATATTATATTTAGAGTCTTTTTTATCAGAACTTTCAGGTAGTCCAACAGTTCTTACACTGTCTCTCCTCGATCTGTTCTCTAGTTGTTTTTCTTTTTTTCCTTTTTTTAGATTTAATTAATTTAATATATTTAGTTTTCATCATTGATTTTCACAAGAGTTTGAATTATGAATTTTCTCCCCATTTCTACCCTCCTGCCCACTCCAAGATGGCATATATTCTGGTTGCCCATTCCCCAGTCAGCCTTCCCTTCTGTCACCCCACTCCCCTCCCATCCCCTTTTTTCCTTCTTCTCTTGTAGGGCAAGATAAATTTCTATGCCCCGTTGCCTATGTATCTTATTTCCTAGTTGCATGCAAAAAAAATTTTTTTTGTTTTTGAACGTTGGTTTTTAAAACTTTGAGTTCCAAATTCTCTCCCCTCTTCCCTCCCTGCCCCCCCAAGAAGGCAAGCAATTCAACATATGCCACATGCGTATCATTATGTAAAACCCTTCCACAATACTCATGTTGTGAAAGACTATGTTTTGCTCCTTCCTAACCTATTCCCCTTTATTGAATTTTCTCCCTTGACCCTGTCCCTTTTTGAAAGTGTTTGTTTTTGATTACCTCCTCCCCCTATGTGCCCTCCCTTCTATCATTCCCCCTTTTTTATCTTCTTCCTCCTTCTTTCCTGTGGGATAAGATACTCAATTGAGTGTGTATGGTATTCCCTCCTCAGGTCAAATCCGATGAGAGCAAGATTTACTCATTCCCCCTCACCTGCCCCCTCTTCTCTTCCTACAGAACTGCTTTTTCTTGCCACTTGTATGCAAGATAATTTACCCCATTCTATCTCTCCCTTTCTCCCTCTCTCAATATATTCCTCTCTCATCCCTTAATTTGATTTTATTTTTTTAGATATCATACCTTCATATTCAACTCACCCTGTGCCCTCGGTCTCTCTGTCTCTCTGTCTCTCTGTCTCTCTGTCTCTCTCTCTCTGTCTCTCTCTCTCTCTCTCTATATATATATATATATGTATATACACACACCTACATAGATACACACACACACACACACATATATACATACACACATATATATATATCCATATTCCTTTCAGCTACTCTAATACTGAGGTCTCATGAATCATATACATCATCTTTCCATGTAGGAATGTAAACAAAACAGTTTAACTTTAGTAAGTCCCTTGTGATTTCTCTTTCTTGTTTACCTTTTCATGCTTCTCTTGATTCTTGTGTTTGAAAGTCAAATTTTCTATTCAGCTCTGGTCTTTTCACTGAGAAAGTTTGAAAGTCCTCTATTTTATTGAAAATCCATATTTTGCCTTGGAGCATGATACTCAGTTTTGCTGGGTAGGTGATTCTTGGTTTTAATCCTAGCTCCATTGACCTCCGGAATATCATATTCCAAGCCCTTTGATCCCTCAATGTAGAAGCTGTTAGATCTTGTATTATCCTGATTGCTTTTCCACAATACTCAAATTGTTTCTTTCTGGCTGCTTGCAGTATTTTCTCCTTGACCTGGGAGCTCTGGAATTTGGTGACAATATTCCTAGGAGTTTTCTTTTGGGGATCTTTTTGAGGAGGCCATCTATGGATTCTTTCAATTTCTATTTTACCCTGTGGCTCTGGAATATCAGGGCAGTTCTCCTTGATAATTTCTTGAAAGATGATATCTAGGCTCTTTTTTTGATCATGGCTTTCAGGTAGTCCAATAATTTTTAAATTATCTCTCCTGGATCTATTTTCCAGGTCAGTGGTTTTTCCTGGTTTATAATATCTTGATTTCTCATCAAGTCACTAGCTTCCACTTGCTCCAATCTAATTTTTAAGGTAGTATTTTCTTCAGTGGTCTTTTGGACCTCCTTTTCCATTTGGGTAATTCTGCCTTTCAAGGCATGCTTCTCCTCATTGGCTTTTTGGAGCTCTTTTGCCATTTGAGTCAGTCTATTTTTTAAGGTGTTGTTTTCTTCAATATTTTTTTCAGCATTTTTCTGGGTCTCCTTTAGCAAGTCATTGACTTGTTTTTCATGGTTTTCTCACATCATTCTCATTTCTCTTCCCAGTTTTTTCTCTACTTCTCTAACTTGCTTTTCCAAATCCTTTTTGAGCTCTTTCATGGCCTGAGACCAGTTCATGCTTTTCTTGGAGGCTTTTGATGTAGGCTCTTTGACTTTGTTGACTTCTTCTGGCTGTATGTTTTGGTCTTCTTTGACACCAAAGAAAGATTCCAAAGTCTGAGACTGAATCTGAGTCTGTTTTCACTGCCTGGCCATGTTCCCAGCCAACTTACTTGACCCTTGAGTTTTTCAGGAGGGTATGAATGCTTGTAGAGTAAAGAGTACTTTGTTCCAAACTTGAGGGGATGCGCCATTGTTTTCAGAGCTATTTCTATACAGCCAACTCTACCACACCAGCACTCCTCCTTCCCCAAGAACCACTAACCTGGACCTGACTCAGATCTTAAGCCGCAAGTCCCTGCTTTCCAGCCGCCATCTTGGCTCCGCCCCCTCTAGTTGTTTTTCTAATGAGATGCTTCACATTGTCTTCTATTTTTTAATTTTTTTGATTGTGTTTTTTATTTCTTGGTGTGTCATGTCATTAACTTCTCCTTGCCCATTTCTAGCTCTTGAGTTATTTTCTTCCTTAAATTTTTGGATCTCTTTTTTCAATTGGTTGACTTTGTTTTCATAATTTTTCTGATTTTCTTAGGTTGCTCTTATTTTTCCTCTACTTTTTCCTCAACCTCTCTTATTTGATTTTTAGAGTCCTTTGTAAGGTCTTCCAAGAACTCTTCTTGAGCTTGTGACCATTTGACATTTTTTTTTGAGGTAGGAGTGGCTTTTTAAAACTTCACTATCTTCTTCTGATTATGAACCTACATCTTCTCTATCCCCATAGCAGATATGTATGGTTGGGTTCTTTTTCCTTTGCTTACTCAGTTTTTTTTTTTTTTTAGCAGCTTATTATTATAGTCAGGTTCTAATCCTGAGGTATGGGGGGGATGATGGCTCAGGCTTCAGGGTTTTTTTTTTTAACATTATTTTCTAAGCTCTGTCTGGGAACCCTACCTTGGGCATTCCTCTCCACCCTTGAGCCACAGCTAGAGACCCCCAGCCACAGTGTTACCACAAATAGTCTTGTTCCTTGTGGTCCCTCCTGAGGCTGCAAACTTCAGCTCATTCCTCTGTCCTAGAAATGAAACCAGGGACTCTATTCTCCTGAAAGTGCCCATAGCTGGCAGGGTCCCCACCCTTCTGCTACTGCACTCACTGTGTATGTTCTCACTCATCCTCTCCCACAGCCACAGCCTGGGACCATATCTGGTTAGTACAATTGTCCCTGGCATCCCAAGATAGCAGAAGGTCCTTCAATCTTCCCTCACTCAACTATCTGACCCTCACACTGACCAGGAAGTAAAAGTTCTTAAAGCAAAGGCTGCCACCCTCCCCCAATCCCCCCCGGGGTTTGTTTGTTGATTCAGCAGAGTCTGCCTTGAGGTGTTCACACTTCTATCAGGGCCATACTTCTGCCTCTGGAGATAGGGTCTTTCCTGAGATCCTCCCAAGTTGTCTTAGAAGGATAACTGCTTTACCCCAACTTTTAATTATTTGTGGCACTCAAAGTTCACTTTGAGGCAATGTACTGTCTTGTTTGTGGGAGAAATTTGGAAAGCCTGATATTTCCTGTTTTATTCCACCATCTTCCCAGAATCGTCCATGTTTGGTGGATTATTTAGTTTAAAACTGAGCGCTCTCAATTGGCAGCTAGGTGTGGTCAATGAAGGGCTGGGCCTGGAGTCAGGAAGACTTAGTTTCCTGAGTTCGAATCTGGCCTCAAACGCTAGCTTTATGACTCTGGGCAAGTCGCTTAACCCTGTTTGCATTAATTCTTCATCTATAAAATGAGATGGAGAAGGAAGTGGCAAACTACTCCAGTATCTTTGGCAAGAAAACTCTAAATAGGGTCAGGAAGAATCGGATACAATGAAATGATCTAACAACAAAGCACTCTAAATTGCTATTTTTAATGTTGCCATTCACTTCTCTTCTGCTGAATTTTCCGCCACCTTAGTACTTTTATGTTCCAAATCTGTCATCTTCTCTCACATAGCTTCTATTTCTTTGGAGAAATTCTCCATATATTCAATTTTTCCTACTCTGTTTTGTTATCCTGCATTCAATATGAGTTATAATTTCTTCCTTAAACTCACTACTAATCTCTTTTATGAATTTTCTCTTTTGAACCATTCTGAAGTTTCTGTGATTTCACAATCTCTAGGGAAGTAATAAGATTCTTTCAATGGGCATTATTGGTTCATTTGCTTTATGTTTAATATACTTTGGCTTCTCTTTGGGATTTTACTCATCTCGTTTTAAAAGTCTTTTCTGTTCTTTATCTTCTCATATACTATGAGTCCGAGCCAAGCTGCTTTCATTGGTAATTTTTTAGCCCACCTGATTCTCCCTTCCCCTTACATATCACAGGACCATAACATAATAGATTTAGAGCTGGAAGGGAACCTCAGAGGCATTTGAGTACAACTGCCTCATTTTAGAGATGAGGAAAATGAGACCAAGAGAAATTAAATGACTTGCCCAAGGTCATCCTTCTTGGTAGGGGTAAGCATGTTTGGTCAGCTCAACTGTAGCCATGGGGATTATCCATACCCTATGGCCGGGTACCCAGTCAAAAGCTGGAAAATTTGAGTTGGCTGTGGCAGGGGTGGGGAAAAGGCACTGAATGGGAGTTCTAAACAATAGGGTTCTCTGGTGTTAATTTATGGGGTGTTTAACCTCATGTGTATGTTTAAGAGGGGGTGGTCCTGCTATCTAATCTTATGGAATCAGAGGTAATTTTTCTAGATCTGACTCATGATATCTCTTTCTTTTTGAGACTGTGGGATTGAAAAAGTCTTTAGAAAGTGACTACTCTTCCATCTTGCTGTTCACCAGATCCAAAATATCTAAGTGCTCCAAATAAATTAATGAAAGGTGTTCGACTCATATACTGATTCAGAAAGAAAAAGTAGCTACACATTTATGGAAAAGAGCTTTGAATAATACACATTTATCATTTTAAAAATATTTCCTAATTTTTAAAATACCCAAAAGAAAGTAAAGATTTGCTTCTTAGTCAATTGACTAATCTACAGAAACAATTCTGATTTGATTTTAAAGATCTAGATGATAAGAATGAATAAGGAATCCATTTGCTATGGACAAATATAACACATTTAATTTTTATCTGGAAATACAGCTATATATCCATATATACATAGTGCCTTAAGGTTTTCAAAGCTCTTTACATACGGTAACTCATTTATTATCACAATGACCCAGTGAAGTCACTGCTATTATCCTTGTTTCTACAGATGAAGAAACAGATATACAAAGGGTAAGCAATTTGCCCGGGGGCCCACAAGTCTTAAGTGTCTGAGGAAAGATTTGAACTCAGGTCTTCCTTATTTGAAGTGCTTCCCTCTCTCTAGTCCACCTAGCCGCCTCTGTGAGTAGAAACAGTCAACAGATTTGTGCCGTAGGTTTGAAATGAGAATTTGAACCTGAAAAGTATCATTAGGCTTTGTCTACATGTAAAGAGTTCTTGGGATTGTCTAAATGACACAAATTTCACTACCATTCATAATGTCTTAGTTGTATGAAAGTTTCCTGCTGCATATGTAATATAAAAAAATACAATAAAGACAAAATAGGTCTTGAATCATGATTGAAAAAGAATTAGGAGTAGCACTGTCATTAGTGACAGATGACAGCAGGTTTTGAGAAATTACACCAAAAGATAAGCCTACCCGTCATATTAGTAACACAATTTTCCTTTCCACATCACGACTTTTCCCATCACGGTTTCTATATATCGTGTGTCAGCAGAAGAATTAAACGGGAATTTTGGGGGAGTTTTGTGGAAACTGCAGATGACACATGAAAGCCAGCAGATGGCACAGAGCCTATTACCAAATACTCCAAATTTTACAATAAGGTATTGTAAATATCTCATAAAAGTAAAAGAAAAAATTCAGACTTCTTCTTGGGTACTAAGGGAGGGCCAAAAATTTTTACTCAGATTTTCCAGATTGTGGGGGTGCTCTGCCCCCAGGCCCCATGATGTGGATGGGGTAACTATACTATTATTAGACTAGACTTGTCATTTCATTGGTATAAGGAACTCCTGTAGAGGAAATGCCTTCTGATCTACACCTGCAACTTCCAGAGAGTTGCCTGGGGCACAGAGAAGTTAAGAGACTTGGCCAGGGTCACACAACCCCTGCGTCATGCCTGGGACTTGAACTCAGGTCTTCTTAATCTTGAAGCTTGCTTCTCTATTATGCCAGACCACTATAGTATTATTATTGTGGCTATTTTTTATAATTAAGGAAATTGTGAAGAATTTAATCTATCAATAAATTCCTGTGTATGTTGTGCTATTTGATTTTATTGGATATTTAAGATTTTTGTGCCATAAACATTGAATAAATTCTTAGCTTTATTTGAATAAAATACAAGCTAAGGAAATTATTTGCACAGATCATTTCATGAAAAGTATAAAATAGGAGGGGGGGGGATTGCTACTTAAAGTTTGGAGACCGCAGGCATAGATGCCCAGGCCTCTCTCCATTGTAGGTCAGAATCTATGAGCGCTAATGAGACCACCTGGGACAAGATGAAGATCCTTTACGGGTCTATATTTTATGATTGCCTGTCCATCTATTATGTTCTTGTCAGTCTGGCTGCCATGGTCTATGGCCATCATTGTTTTTGCACAGGGTCTCAACTCAGGGCCCTAGCTTAACGGATCTTTGAGAGAAGCTTTCTAATAATAATGTGTCTACTTCCAGGTAATAGTAAAAAAGAATCCTGCATATTCTGACTCCATAGAAAAGTGGGTTAGGTTAGTGGTCATGGGTTGGGCCACAGATCATTTCCCATCTCCCCACTTGGAGTTGATTGATCTCAGGAGGCCGCCTCCCCTCCAAAACAGCTGATACTGATCTTGGAGGTGATACTGATTTTTGAAAGGCCCCCTCCCCTCCAAAACAGCTTTTCTACCTGTTAGTTGGTATATGAAATTCCTTTATCAAGGAACAAAATGAATTCCCTTTCAAAATGAGAGGAGCATGTGAGAGAGAGCACAGGAACAAAGGTTTATCCCTTTCTTCAGAACATGTTTGAGAGTGGTGGAATTGCCTGGTGCCTGAGAATGAGAGAGAATACCAGAAAGGTAGGAATCAGGATAGGAAAAGGGAGGACAACTTTGCCTACTTGAAAGTTAAGTTTCCATGGTGGACCATCAGGTGGGTAGAGCAGGGGGGCACGGGGACATAAGACCACAAGGTTTTAATCAAACAGAGCAGAATGGCAGCAATGCAGAAGAGGTAATGTTTGGTGAAGAGGAAGAAAATCATCTCTTTGGTGACGTAGATGACGTGAATGAAGATGAAGCAATACAGGAACATGGCAAATTGATTCTGGGGGAGCAGGAGGTCTTGGAATCCTCCTGGGAACTGTAGGGGGAAAAAAGAGGTTGAAACTTAACCCAGCCTCAGGTCACTGGGATAGCTGAAGGATTCTGCCTACTCTGGACACAGGACTTCCATGGCTATGGCTCCAACAACCCCCCCACTCTGCCTTCACCTTGAATCTGGGAGGGTGGGGCCACCTCCTCTCCACTGACCTTTCTCAGACCCAGCCACCTATCTCTGTATCCTACCTTCAGGAATCAGTGTCACTGATGTCTGATGATTTGACTCTAACCTTCTAGAGGGTAGAGGCCAAAATCAATTGCATAAGAACAGAATGAGAGAAGCCTGGTTTGGCATCAGTTCAGAAGACCACTAACTCTATATAAGCCAGGAATGGATACTCAAAAAGCTAATGGGATTGGAGTTCTTTGTACAATGATTTATCTGCCACCATACTCAACCTCGTACTTAACTATCTCTTGGGAGAATTGTAGGACAAGACTGAGCATGGGCTGTTTTGTGGGCACATTGGCGAGCCTTGTTATTTCTGACTTTTTTTCCTTCTGTAAAGACCTATAAAAGTCCTATGTCAGTCCCACGGTTCCTGCAAGCCCGGAAATCTGTCACTGATAGAAACACTGAGGAATGATTCGGGAGAAAATTAAACTGTACCCAAATAGTGTCATTAATGGATCCATATCAAGTTCAGGATGAGCTTTAAATAGTATGCCACAGAACTCTGAACTCATCCTGCCTTATTCAACTTTTGTATGAATAACTTGAAAGCACATAAAAAGGCATATTTATTAAATCTATGGATGAGATAAAACTGGGGTTATAGTTCATAGAGCTAATAGATAGAATCAGAATGCAGAAGTTTTGATGAGCTACAATTGGCCAAAATTGATAATAATAATAATAATAATAATAAATAGGAGGAGGAGGAGTAGCAGTAGCAAGCCTCAATATTTTCAAAGATCCATAATTTCCTTCATGTGGATATTCTAACGACCAACACAGATCACAATTGCCCCTACACCTTAGTAGATGGTCTTTGTGGGTTGCTGTGGTTGGAAACAACAACTACTCTTTAATTGGTGGCCAGTCTGGTGCTGAACCTCCTTAGTAGCTAAGCTGACCGTTAATGTGACCCTTACTTGAAATATTTTCAAAATGGTAGGCCCTGCCAGAACTGTGAAACCCTGGCATTAGCTTTCTAGAACTTAGGGCCACCTCTATTCCAAGATGAGGGAGAGTAGCAGAATTATGATGGATTAACAGGGTTAATACAGCCTCCAAAACAGAGTTAATACAGCTTCAAAGTCCAGGTCGGCAGAACATAAAGACTGGCAGGTACCACCACCAAGGTGAATTAAGCCTTTGGGTATGGGAGGAGTAAAAGACTGCTGTCCAAGGTTGAGTCTAGCCTAGTCTGGGGAGGCTCATTTAGTCGCAGCAGTTCTTAAACTCCATCCACTAGAGGGGTTGTGATTTTTGTCTGTGGAAGGAGTTTCCACATTGTTGCAATCATAGTTCCTTGAAGTATGGGACAGAAAATCTGGTATTTCACGTCACAAAATCAGTTGCCTACGAAAAGAAAGCAGGAGACCTGGCATGATGGCAATTCAAAAGACTACCAATTCAATGTGAGCCAGCAATGTGATTGGCTATTGAACAAGCTAATGTGATTGTAGGTTCTACTGAAAGTAATGTAGTGTTCCAGATCCAAGGGGTAGGGAGGGCTCTCAGATATTCCATTAGTCTGAACACTACTAAAGAATTACTTACAACTTTGGATATCCCATTTCATGAAAGATATTGATTAAAAATTACTTGAATTACATCAATAAACTACAGTATGTCTAGACAAAAGTAACTATTGAGTGAATTCGGGTTTTTTAACTTGAAGAGGATTGGAGGGGGCATGATATTTAAAAGATTATCACATGGGAATTTCATCAAACTGATTCTTTATCTCCAAAGGTTAGAATCAGGACTAATTAGAAACAAGTTTTCCCCCAATAAAAGGAAGAACTTTGTAACAGAACTGTCCACCTGTCTAACAATGGGCAACACCCAGAAGTGATGAACTCCCATGACTGGAAAGGTTCAAACAAAAACTGGATGACCTAGAATTAGTGTTGTCTTTCACAGGTATGGAAACCAAGGCCCAGGGAGGGGAGTGACTTGTCTAAGGTCACACTGGAAAGAACTCTGATATTACCTTCCATTTGCACTGGATGTTTCTTGTATGTCAAATTATTTACATGTTGTCTCCCCATTCAAATGACTGTAAGCTTCTTGAGGGTACGAATCATGTTTTTTGCCCTTCTTTGTATTCCCAGCATCAGAACAATGCTAAAAGGCCAGCACAACGACAGCGGAAGGAATTCTTGTTGACTTTCTGTCCCTAAATTAGGGGTAAGAGACCTGGGTTCATATTCTGGATTTCTCACCAACCTGTGTGACTTTAGGAAAGTCCCTAAGCTCCCTGGACCTCTGCTTCCTCATCTGCAAAATAAGGGGCGTGAATTGCATGACCTCAAAGGCTCCCCTCCAATTCTTAACCCTATGATCACCGCACCTGTGATCTATAGGAAGTGTTCGGCCTGACACTTGAGCCCCACGAGCGGAGGATGGATATAGCGCGTGCAGATTCTCCCACAGGACCCCAGGATCCCTTTCCGACACCTACCAGCCGAGGAGGTGCCTGCAGGTGCAGCTGCTCCATGGTCTCCTCGTGTTGCCGCTGACGTTCGTTCTCTTCGTGCAGGCACTTCAACCTGGTCAGTTCAAACTCCATCCTCACCTTCTCCAGATCCATGTCGGTGCTGCGCTCTGGCGCTTCCTCCCGGAGCCCTGCTGAAGGCTCGGGCTCGTCGCCTGCCGGCCCTTTGCCTGGAGCCGGCTTCGAGGGGAGAGGCTCCATGGCCAAGATCTGCTTCACTTCCTCTTGGGGGCTGCTCTCCACATTGGCCCCACTGTCCTCTAGGAAGTCATAGGAGGAGTCTTGGGTCACATATGGCAAGTCCTGCAAGAGCAGCCAGTGAAGTGGGGAGAGAGAGAGAGAGAGAGAGTGCGAGAGAGGCACCCATGAGGGATGGGTAGACTGAGAGAGGGAGTGCATGAGAGAGAGAAGAAGAGAACGAGACAGAGAGAGGGAGAGAGAGAGAGAGCGTGAGGAGAGAGGGAGAGAGAGGGCGAGAGAGAGAGAGAGAGAGAGAGGATGACGAGAGGAGAGAGACCAGAGAGAGAGAGAGGGAGAGAGAGAGAGAGAGAGAGAGAGAGATCTGATGAACTGGGCACAGTTTTAAAGAAATACCACAGGGCCTCCTTCCTCACTTGCCCCTAGCCTCTCGTCCATGATTTCACACCCATCTGTCCGGAAGGAAAAATCTCTAATCAGCTCATTGACACCAAAAGTGCTGTCCCTCTTGGGGAGATTTGTGCTTTTTAAAAGTGGACAGGCTAAGGAACAAAGTTCTGAGCTACAGTTTCAGACCTGGAAACAGACCAATGGGGGGCGGGGTGTGGAATGGGATGGGGGTGATGATGACTGGGAGGTTGGGCTTTCTTAGTTTCCCTTAAACTATAAGTACTAGAGCAGAGGAGTGAGGAGACCTGGGTTCTAGTCCCTCCCTGCTCTGTCACTGCGTGACCTTAGAGAAGTCACTCTTCCTTCTCTGATTTCCTCATCTATAAAATGAGAGAACTGGCCTAAAGTGATCTCTAAAGCCTCTTTCCAGCTCTAAAATTCTGTGAGTCTATGACCTCTAGCAACATGAGGTCAGCCCTACACTGTGTGCCATGGGGGGTACAGAGGATGGAAGAGACATGGCCCCTCCATGAGGGATCTTCTGGTGTGAGGAGGCCCTCACCCTCTTAGTTGGGAGGAGGCCAACCTGTGGTCCCCACCCTTCTTTTATGAGGGAACAGACCTGGTCCTACCCACCTGTTGTGAGGAGGGAAGACATATGGCCCCCACCCTGCTGTTGTGAGGAGACACACATGAGTCCCTGCTATCTTTTCAGCAGGTCTTTTCAGGCTGCTGATAGGAAAGAACACCCTGAATTTGGAGGCAAATCTGGCCATTGTTACTTACTACCTGCATATACATATGCACATGCCCATACATATACACAGACATATACATATGCAGTTATCCCTTCCACATCATGACTTTCCCCATCACAGTCTCGATATATTTCAGGTCAGCATAAGAAATTAAATGGAAATTTGGGAGGAGTTTTGTGGAAGCTGCAGACAACCCACGAAGGCCAGCAGATGACACATAAAACATTTAGAAACTCAGAAATGTATGAAATATATGTATAGTATTATATACCAAAACATGTTTTCTCTTCTAATACCATAATAATTCAGACATCTTCTCTGGTATGAAAGGAGGGCTAAAAAATTTTACATGTGTTTTCCAGATCGTGGGGACGCTGAGCCACTAGCCCCCATGATGTGGAAGTGATGACTCTACACACACACACACACACACACACACACACACACACACACACACACACATAAATAAATAAAATATACATGTATACACGTACACAACACATACATATGCATATGCATGTATATGTGAACATATACAGATATGTGTTTATATATAAAATCAAGTTCATGGACCTCAGGCTAAGCACCCCTTTTCTAAGATGATTTTTTTAGGGTCCTTTTGAGTTCTGAATCCTATGGTCACTTGGTAGGAGTAATGAGCGGGGGCGGGGGGGGTGTTGAAAGGTAAGTGAAACCCGTAGAAATGGAAGATGAACACGGAAAAGTGAGGCAGTAGGTATCATGGAACAACTTTGCTGGTTTTACCATGTTTTGTTTTTGAGAGCTGACCCTGAGCCCAGGAAACTGTGAAAGATGCCAGACTCCCAACAAGTCAGTCAACGAGCATTTACTTATTGGATGCCTACTGTGCGCTAGGCACTGTGCTAAGCTCTGAAAAGAAGGCAAAAGACAGACCCTGCTCTCAAGGAGCTCACAGTCTAAAGGGGAAGACAACATGCAGACGGTTTTGTACAAATAGGATACATACAGAGATATGTTGGAGAGAATCTCAGAGGGAAGGGATTAAGATTGAAGCCTGGGAAAAAGCCTCTTGTTGAAGATGGAACTTTAGCTGAGACTGGAAGGAAGTCAGGGGAGCTGAGGAGCCAGAGATAGGAATCCATGGGAAATGATGAGATCCCCAAGGGAAATGGTGGGGAGAGAGAGAGAGAGAGCACAGAGATCAGGGATGGAGTCTCTGGGGACCCTCATGGTTAATGGGTATGACCTGAACAAAGATCTAGCAGAGTTTGAGGATAGACCAGATAGGTAGGGAGGAGAACCAGGAGAGTGCAGTGTCACAAAAACCTAGTAAGGTAGAAATGCCAATAAGGCTTCAAAGAGATCAATCAGGCATATATATTGTTGTTCCATCAGCATTTTCAGTCATATCTGACTCTTTGTGACCCCATTTGGGGTTTTCTTGGTAAGAATACAGGAGCGGTTTGTCATTTCCTTCTCCAGCTCATTTTACATATGAAGGTAACAGAGTTAAGTGACTTGCCCAGGGTCACACAGTCAGTAAGTGTCTGAGGCTGGATTTGAACTCAAAAAGATGAATCTTCCTGACTCCAAGCTGAGCACACTGTCCAGTGTGCCACCTAGTCACCCAGTGAGGTATATAGTGAGGTATAGTAGCATGCAGGTCAGGGGATATTTCAGGGCAAAATTTCCCTTCTGTGTGAAGAGCGTGCCATCCTATCTAGCATCCTTAGTGGCCTTCAGGAGATCAAATGTATTTGGATAACGCCAGGCCCCTGATTGCCCCTATTTAATGATACCCTACAGTCAGACCTCTGAGAATAACCAGAGGAGGGGTAGTCATGGCCCAGAGTATTTCTCTTACCGTAGAAATCCCTAGGTCTTCTGGAACTGGAGGATCGATATTACACACTGGATCAGCCAGGCAACCCTTACCCTCATCATACCTAGCCTTCAGAATCTCTTTGACCTCTGTTGTCATCTGAATCCTCAAAATGGATCTGATTTAAGCCAAAGGAGTACTTTCGGAGCACTGACTTGGCCTCACCAGATTCCACCCTCAGCCACCATCATAATCCCCTGCCCTCATAATATCCTACATTCCATCAGTTGCTAGGGGCCCTGGACTAGAGATTTCTTTACTCAGGAACAGAGAAGGTAGTTGCTGACTTGGTGTAGTGTAAGAATTACTAGGAAGGCTTCCTAGCTCCAAAGTCTCTCTCTCTCCCATTGACCTGCCAAGGAACTTAGAATTCTAAGTATTGCCCTTCCCGAATTCCTTTTTGAAAATACAAATCCTCCTGGGATGGTGAATACATTTAGCCCCTATCTGCTCAGTATGGATGACTTTGTCAATCTGCTCTTAGAAGGAAACAGAAAGGGTATGTGTTTGGTGATAGTGGTTAGGGGAAGGAGGACATGAGGATAAATGTAATAGTTGGTAACGATTTTTGTCAAGGACCACCTCCTGCCCCAATGAAGTGTCCAAATCCTGTCATCCTTCAAGGCCCACACTAAATCCTTCATTTCTTTAGGAAGCTTTTGATAATTATTCTAGCCCTTATGCACATCCCTCCCAGGACCTAAGAGTCTGGACTACCCAACTAGTCCCCTATTATTCTGAATGATGCCATCTGCGTAGCCAGAGGCTCCAATTTCATTTGCAAGACTATCCTCACTGGTGGAAATTGATTACTCAATACTGGAACCTGAAGGGGTGAAGCTGGCAAGAGTTGGTGAGAGCTTGGGAAAAGAGGGAACCTGACTTTTTGGCTTTGAGGGAGAAGGTGTTCTTCTGGGAGAGGATCCTAAAGGGAGAAAAAAGAAGATGACGTGATGCAGTAGGCCTTTTCCCAGAGTCTTTCTTTCCTTTCAGGCTCCTTTCCCCTGAAGTGAATCTGGGACAACAGGACCTCTCTCTCTCAAATCTAGAAGTCAGAAGACCAGAAGGATGTCTCTTCTCTCCAGCTCTAGTCAGCTCCACCCCTCATGTAGGCATAGAGAATTGAATAATCAATTACCACCAAGGAGGCTTTGAGCAGGGCTCATATCTATTAATCCTCTTCTTGCGGACGTTAACTTTACTTCTGTCTCTTTCCTAGTGCCTAGCCTAGAGTTGAGCATACTGTTCAGTGGGTACCTGCTGATTGATTCTGTGAGAGACAGAAAAGTATGGCATTGCATTGTGTAATGGAAGGGAGCATTGGACTAGGAGTTAGGAGACAGACTCACCACCTCTGCCTAGTACTAACTTTGACTCACCATGTGTCCAAGGTCATTTCACTTCTCCAGACCTCAGTTTCCCCATCTGTTCCCTTGCCCAACTGAAAAATTCACCATCCAGTGGTCAACCTTCTCATCATAGACATCTTCAAACCTACCAAGCTTGGCTCCCATCTGCACCTGACGCCTTTCTGTCTTGTTATATAAGACCTGGCAGAGCCTGCATCCCATTCACAGATCAATTTCTTTTTTTTTTTTTTGGAAGAGGTAAAGAGTCCATTTTCTGCCTCATTTCTTACTAGCCTTAATCACTGAATTGGCTTTGCCTCAGTCAGACTGAGACCTGTTGAAGACCTTAGCTCAAAAAGGCAAGGGTCCCCCACTGCATCCTGGGCCATCTCCAGTTGTCCCAATCTACATCTTGCCACTGGATCCACAGGGCTATGGAAGAGAAAGTGAGGCTGGTGACATTGCACAGCCCTCCCTCACTTAAATCCAATTCACTTGCATGTCATGGCATCACCTCCTTGATGTCATGGTTCTTTTCAAAAACAAAGGACAAACAGCAGCAGCATAAGGATCCACCCATGGTCACCTCCAAATGACAATGAGGTAGGTATTGGAGGAGAACTTTAGAGGAGGTATCTATCAAAGGGGCTTGTGGCCCTCATTCTCCTACTGACCTTTTCATTATAGAACGATGGAGAACGAGTAAATCAGACATCTAGGATTTAGAATTGGAAGAGACCTTTGTGTTGTTGTCATTCAGTCATGTCCAATTCTTCATGACCATAGCATGCCAGTGCTGTCCATGGGGTTTTCTTGGCAAAGATAATGAAGTGCTTTGCCATTTCCTTCACCAGTGGGTTAGGGCAAATAGAGGTTAAGTGACTTGGCCAGAGTCACACAGCTAGTAAGTGTCTGAGAATAAATTTGAACTCGGGTCTTCCTGACTCCAGACCTGGTGTTCTCCACTGAGTCACCTAGCTGCCTCCTGGAAGAGACCCTAGAGATCATTTAATCTATACTCTCAAATGAACAAACGTTTTATTAGACATTTTCTCATTCATTGTGGTTTACTTTAAAAATTTGAAAAAAAAATATATATCTCCTGCTCTTGGAATAGAATTTTTTTCTTCTGTTGGGAAGTATTGAGTATCCTAAGATACTGGCATGTAGTATCTTGTGTTGGCTAAGGGCGCCCCCTTGTGGTCATGTCTCATTTCTTCAATGTCTGTGTTGGCCAGAGGGCAGAGGAGGAAGGGTAGGGACAGGAAGGTATTTAGGATGGGTGGAAATGGTGGCCACTCACTAGCCTAGCCTCTTGAGGAAAGGGAGTGGACATCAGTGGGATGGTCTCCCTCTGTCAGTTGGAGAACTGTTTCCTGGACACACAGGAGGCAGTTTCTACTTCTAGAATAGAGTCTATTCTTGGAGTTCCATGCCACCCCCCCCCCGCCCCACCCCACCCAATCCCAAAAAAGGACTGAGGTTGAGATTCATATCTGGGCCCTTTGTGCAACAAGATGGACCCTGGGTCAGATTGGCGAGTCTTGGGAAGAGAGCCAAGTCTAGCATCCTCACATGTGGGTAGCCAGAATTAAGTAGGCATAGCAGCTGCTGGTTGGGATCCTGACTGTAGGACCTGAGGCTCAAGCATTAAGCTTTGGAAGCCTGGGACATAGGACAAGACCCTAAGCTTGGAGAAATATCAAGTTATTGGTTAGGGAGCCACAGCTGAGACTCAGCCATGGGGGGAGTGTGAGTGGGAATGAAAGAGGACACAGACCTAGGCATCCAGATAGTATAATAAATAGATAGTGTGCTGGGCCTCCCAGTCAGAAAGACATGAGTTCAGATCCAGCCTCGATGGTTGGTTGATCGTTGTCTTTTGTGATCAAAGAAGACCAAAATGACATCACTTGTTGGAGTCAAGGTACAGTGTGTCTACTTTTGGCTGATCAAACCAATACAAGCTCAGAAGGTGCTACAAAGAGCCCACATGAACATCTGGAATGTAGAGGTCTCTAAATTTGTGCACCTCACATTTCTTTTGAGTTATTGCAATTCCACTTTGCTCACATATAGCATGATGCCTTCTTTGATGTGGGCACACTATGCTGTGAGGTTCTATGCCAGTGTCTCTCATGTCTCAGAATCAATTCCAAAGTTCTTCAGAGAGACTTTGAGAAGGTCTTTGTATCACTTTTTCTGACCTCCATGTGAGCACCTGCCTTGTGTGAGTTCTCCGTAAAATAGTATTTTAGGCAAATGTTCATTTTGCATTTGAACAACATGGCCAGCCCTTCAGAGTTGAACTCTCTGCAGTAGAACTTGTGTTCTTAGTTTAATTTGAGAAAAGACCTCAGTGTCTGGTACCTTATCCTGTCAGGTGATCTTCAGAACCTTCCTAAGACAATTCAAATGGAAGTGATTCAGTTTCCTGGCATGGTGCTGGTATGCTGTTCAGATTTCATAGGCATAGAACAGTGAGGTCAGCACAATGGCTCTGTAGACCTTCATTTTGGTAGGCAGCCTAATACCTCTTTTCTCCCACACTTTCCTTTGGAGCCTCCCAAACACTGAGCTAGTTCTGGCAATGCATGTGTCAACCTCATCATTTCTGTGTACAACCCTGGAAAGTAAACTTATCCACAACATTCAAAATATCTCCATTTGCTATAACCAATGGCTTCATGTGGATAATGGAGAACCTGAGTTTTCTTGGTGTTGTCAAGCCATGAGCAGCTAGGTGGTGCAGTAGAGCCAGGAAGACTCATCTTTATGAGTTTAAATCTGGCCTTCGATACTCAACAGCTATGTGACTCCAGGGCAAATCACTTAGCCCTGTTTGCCTCAGTTTCCTCATCTGTAAGATGAGCTGGAGAAGGAAATGGCAAACCACTACAGTCTCTTTGCCAAGAAAACCCCAAATGGTGTCAAGAAGAGTAGGACATGACTGAAAAGTGACTGAACAACAACAATAGTCAGGCCAAAATTAGCGCAAGTAGCATAGAATCGATCTATGCCAGGTTGCATCTCAGCCTCAAAGGCTACATTAAACGCACAATCATCTGTGAACAAAAAGTTGTGCACCAATTCTCCCTCTGCTTTAGTCTTGGCTTGTAGCTTTTTTCAAGTTAAATGATTTATGGTCAGTGCAGTAGCTGACCTTTTATCCTCCTTGAAGGTGTCCAAAAACGTCATTGAAAACATTATGCCAAAAAGCATGGGAGCAAGCACGCAGCCCTGTTTCATTCCACTGATGACTGGGAAAGTGTGAGAGTATTGTCCATCATCCAGCACTCGTGCAAACCTGCCTTTCATGAAGCTGGCTTACAATACTGATGAACTTCTCTGGGCAACCACATTTTGCCATGATCTTCCACAAGCCCTTATGACTGACAGGATCAAAGACCTTGGTCAGATTGATGAATGTGGTGCACAAACCTCTTTTTCTGCTCCTGACACTTCTCCTGGAGTTGTTGGGCAGCAAACACCATATCGATAGTTCCTTGGCCCTTTCTGAAACCACACTGGCTCTTGGGTAGATGACCATCTTCCAGGCGAAGGATTAGTCAATTAAGGAGGGTTCTGGCAAGAGTATTGCCAGCAACGAGAGAGAGAGAGAGAGAGAGAGAGAGAGAGAGAGAGAGAGAGAGAGAGAGAGAGAGAGAGAGAGAGAGAGAGAGAGAGAGAGAGAGAGAGACCCCTCCCCCACCCTGTGATTGTCACAGAGCAACCTATTTCCCTTTAGATGGACAATGGAGGCATCCTTGAACTCTTGAACTCCTGGGGGCTAACCTCCTCTTGCAATATAACCTAGATTTCAGCTTTTGTATGAGCTGTGGACCCCCTGCCTTGTAAATCTCTGCTCCAATAGAAATCAGCACCAGACACTTTGACACAGGAGAGGAGCCTAATGGCTCTATATACTGTGCATCTTAGCTAGGTATATATTTAGCTGTTATATGTACATGTATGTGTATGTACCTGGCACTTGGCAGGGCTGTGAAGTAAACCAATTATATCTTTTGTATTCCTGCCTCCCACTTTTTATCACCCTTCCATAGATGTGTACATAAGTGTTCTCTTGCTGCCTGCCTTCCCTGGAAAATGGGCCATTTATGAAGGTCAGCTAGGTGGCATAATGAATAGATTTTTAGATTTGGGGTCAAGGAGACCTTAGTGTAAATCCTGTCTTAGATAAACTTTCTAGCAGTGTGAACCTCTCTCTCTCTCTCTCTCTCTCTCTCCCTCTCCCCCCTTCCCTAAATCAGCTTACCTCATCTGTCTGCCCCATTGGAAAAGATCTGATGGGAGGAGATAGGCATGCTAATACATTGTTGGTGGAGTTATGAAATGGTACGATCATTTTGGAAAGCAATTTGGAATTATGCAAATAAAGTAACTAAAATGTCTATACCTTTTGACCCAGAGACTCCATTACTGGGCTTAAGTCCCAAGGAAACTGTCAACAATGAAAAAATTTCCTTATACACCACTTTTGTGGTGTGTATGTGTGAGCAAAGAATTAGAAACAAAGTAGATGCCCCTAGATTGGGGAAATGGATAAACAAATTGTGGTATGAGAACATAATGGAATATTATTGTGCAGTAAGAAATTATGTATGTGATGAATGTAGAGAAGCATGGAAAGATCTATACGAACTGACACAGAGTGAAGTAAGCAGAACTAAGAAAACAACATATATAGTAACTATAACAAGGCAAATGGAAAGAACAATTATATACACACAAAGTAAATGCAACAAAATTATAAAGAACAAACATGATTCAAATGAAGAAATAAGAGAGGACAGCCCCAATCTCTTTTCTGCTTATATGAAAAAACACGGTAGCTTGGTGGGAAGTCCACAGGTGTTAGACACCACATATTTTCAGACTCTTCAATATATTGATCAGTGGTGTTGAGTTTTTCCTTTTTTAAAAATAGTTTGTTATATAGAATGGTTCTCTGGGAAGGAGAGGAAAAAGGATACCGGGGAAGACTGATGATGTACAAAACAAAAGACAAAAACTTATTTTTGAAAGGGTTACCAAATTCATAGCAGCCTTTTGTCATTATGCATCTTCTCAATTAATAGATGCTAATAGCATATTTACTGTTGTGTGTGTGTGTGTGTGTGTGTGTAATTCTGTGAATTTTGTAATGTGTAATGTTAGGAAGTTCTCATAACCAGAAAAGGTTAGGAACCATTGGTGCAGTAGAAAGAATATTGGCTTTAGAGCCAGGGACTCAGATCCTAGCTCTGACACTTGACTACCTGGGTGACCTTGATCAAATCTCTCCACTTCTCTGAAACATGGTTTGCTCCTCTGTAAAAGGAGTTGGACTATATAATCTCTATGGTCCTTTTTGGCTCTATCCTTTGAGTTTTTTCTTCAGTAATGGGGTGAGGTTGTAATGAACCATCCATAGGGCTATACTCTCTTCACTCACCTTGTCCTCCGCTTGCTTCTGTGATCAACTGGGACCTTTGTGACTGCCTGTTAACAGCTCATGCTTTGTGGTCTAGAGATGCCTGACTGAGGTCACCAATGTAGTCTGTGGCTGGGGAAGTGATGTCAATTGGAGTTAGCCTTTTTCAGATGAGAAAGCCTTCACATTGATGAAGTGATTAGTTCGAGGTCATAATGCTGTGACCACTGAGCAGACTTATCCAAATCTAGTACACACAGAATCAAATAGCCTTACAATTCTAAACCAAATCTTGAAAAGAAAAATGGCCTCCCACATGGCCCTGTGCCCTAGCATCAGTGTTACTGATGGCCATGAACTTGAAATGACTATATATATATATATATATATATATATATATATATATATATATAATTAGTGAGACCATTTTCCAATTTAGCATGTTAGTTCAACAGAAGACAATCTGATTCCAAGTTGTTTACAATATCAGTAGGAGAAGCAAGATACAATTAGAATGATAGGATTTAGCATGAGAAGTGACCTTCAAGATCATCTGTTCCAGCCCTCTCATTTTATAGATGGGGAAACTGAGGCCCAGAAAGGTAAGTGTCAGAAATTAGATCTGACACTAGGTTTTCTGTCCTGGAAAACACCAGTGTTTTTCTTTTTTTAAAATTACTTAAATTTAATTTTTTGTTACATTTTAAGTTCTGAACTGTCTCCTCCCCACTCTGCACTAGAAAAGGCAACCATTTGACCCAGATATATCTATATCTATATCTATGTCTATGTCTATGTCTATGTCTATGTCTATGTCTATATCTATATCTATATATCTATATATCTATATGTATACACACATATATATAAAACCATATTATGCATTCTTCTATATATCAGTTTTTTCCTCTGGAGGTGGATAGCGTTTTCCTTCATAGGTCCTTTGTAGCTGGTTTGAATATTTATAATACTCCGAATAGCTTAGATGTTCACAGTTATTTTTCCAACACTATTGCTGTTATTGTAGACAACATTCTCTTGGTTCTGCTCATTTCGCTCTTTGTTATTTCATGTAAGTCTTTCTATGTTTTTCTAAAATCAGCCCGCTCACCATTTCTTGCAGCACAGTAATATTCTATCACCCCAACCACATACCACAACTTGTTTAGCTATGCCCCTACTGGCGGGCATCCTTGTAGTTTCTAGTTCTCTGTTGCCACAAAGAGAAATGCTCTACATATTTTAGATATATAAATTCTTTTCATTTTTTGGTCATTTTCCTTTGTCATTTGTAATTTTCTCTTTCTATCATTTTAGCCAATCTGATAGGTATGAGATTTTTTTTCTACTATACCACAATGCCATGAAATAGTAAAGTAATAATATAGTGTAGTCAATGATTAAATACCATTTCCCATAATTGCAAATTGTTTATTTTAATGCTGAGTATATTCATTCCAATCATTTTCTTTAGTTCTACTCTCCCTATTTGCCTTCACCCCCTTATTCCTTTATTTCTCCAAACCACTAATGGGAACTTCTGTTCACTTTTAGCACTGTACTGAAAAGTGGAAGTCTGAGGAGACTGTGAGGCATAGAAAACTGTTCCCCAGCCCAGCTGTTCCCTTTTTCTCCACAAGATGGCAGGTTCTACTAAAGAGAAAGTCTTTTCATTTTTGTCTAGCATATGGTTTACTTTTAGACTCCTGCAGTTTATATATTTTTTTCCTGATAGCCTTTAAAAGATAAAGGAAAACATGATAACCGGGTGTCAGACAAATATTTTCTATTTCTCCAAGTGCGTGCAGACTTTAGGCTATGACCTTGGAGTCAAAACTTCAGTTGATTGTACCCCATAGTAGTGTAGAAAGGGGACTCCTTTTGAAAACTTGCTTAAACAGAAGAAATTAGAGCAGATGCTGAGGAAATTGTGTCTTTTCCACGCAAACTTCATATCCTCTTTGTAGCATTTCCTCAAGCAGTGGGGGAGGAGGAGTGAAAACACATCATCACCATCACCATCACCATCATCATCGTCATCATCATCATCACCACCATCATCATCACTAGTATTCATGTAGAGCTTTAAGGTTGGTGAGCACTTGGGTTGCCCACATTTGATCTTTGTGAGGGAGGTGCTAACATCGCCCCCATTTTATAGATGAGGGAAATTGACGCTCAGAAATCGAGTGCCTTGCCCAGAGTTATGCAGCTATCAAGCATTTGACATAGCATTTGAATTCAGCCTTTCTGACTTCCAAGACTCCATCCATTCTATCCATCTAGCTGCTTTATAAATCAGGCACAGGTAAGACTTCCCTCACTCTCCACCTAGGACCCTTTCTGTTTAATTGTTTGTATTCCCTTGTATGGGGGCAGATCTAGGTGATGCAGTGGATAGAGTGCTGGGCTTGGAGTCAGGAAGACCTGAGTTGAAATCCAGCCTTAGATATTTACTAGCTGTGTGACCCTGGGCAAGTCACTTAATCCCATTTGCCTCAATTTGCTCATCTTGTTAAAATGAACTAGAGAAAGAAATGACAAACCACACCAAGAAAACCCCAAATGAGGTCACAAAGAGTTGGACACAGTTGAAACAATTGAACAACAACAATTAATTCCCCTGTAGGATTGAAGATGATTAGCTCTTAGAGAATGATTAAGAATGACTTTGGAAATTGTTCTCCATTTCTTGTTTGTGTTTTTTTTTTTACTCTAGCTGTAATAGAAGCTTCTGAGAGGTAGGAATCATGTCTGCAGGAATTATCCTTCAATACTTTTATGGGATTGTCGATTTAAAGATGGAGGGGAGCATGTAGAACACCCCTACCCCCTCATTTTGCAGTTGAGGAAACCAAAGCCCATCCAAGCTTCATGATTTCATCCATATGGCTGTCCCCTCCACCGATGCATATCTCAGGTCCTTCATGCCTTAGTAGACAATCTTCCATGGCTTAAATAAACCAAATCTGCTCATGACCAACCTTCTCCAATAAAATAACCCAGCTAGGCTGATTTCCACATGACTGACATCGTACTTGACAGTTGGTAGCTTCTGGTTTGGTGGCAAGTCCTAGAGTTTGGGTGGTTTTCAAGAACCAAAAGTCACCTTCATACACAGAAGTACCAGAGTCACACAGCAACAGGGAAGAACTATGAAATGCCCCAAGTTTTTCATCACACTTTTGATTTCAAGAAAAGAAAGTATACTTTGAATAAGCCTTTGCATAAAGAAAATCCTGTAGAACACGTATGATTTTTCTTTAGAAAACATGTGGTTGATCTGCTTGGTCCTCTTTGCACCTGCCATGAGGCCTAACAAAGGGCAGGATAGTCCACAGTAGGTGTTAGTAAAGATTTGTGCACTAAAAAATGAAATGATGTGAATGTTTTTGGAGAGCCCCTAAGAATTTACCCAAGAGATTTCTAATAGGGTACCATCTTGGTGCAGTGGAAAGAACACTGATCTTAGGTTCATAGAACCTGAGTTCTTAAAACCAGCTCTGCCAAAGCCTATCTGTGTGACTTTGGGAAAGTCATTTACTGCCTCAGGGCCTTAATTTCATCATTTGTAAAATGATGGGGTTGGAGTAGATGGGATCTGAGTCCCTTCCACTCCACATCTATGATCCCAAGACTCTAACTAACTTTTTTTTAAAGCTTATGTTTCTTGTTTTAAAGTTTTTTTTTCTTATTCTTTCTTTCTTCTTTTTTTTTTTTTTACATTGCCTTTGTTTCTCTGCTCTTGACTACCTGGTGAACCACTTCTTATAACAGAGATTTAAAAGGAAAGGGGGAAAAAGCAGCTTAGCAAAATCAACCAACATACCAACCATGTCTGTAGTGAATGCAATATTCCATCTTCATAATCCTTCACTATTGCAAAAAGGAGAGGAAGGAGCATTTTCTGAACTCTTGTCAGAGATAACAATTACCTCTAAGGCTGGCCATTTTCCTTTGAGTCAGAGGTGTGTTTGTTAGGATAAGAAACGCTGACTCAAGGATACTATCCAGATCTTACAACCAAAGTGTCTTTAAAGATGCAGCTGAGACCTCTTTTTCTTCCAATCTAAATCTTTTCTTACTGATAAAGCTGGGCTTCCAGCCAGTGGCAGCTAGTTCACAATGAGGCCCTGTTTCAAAGGCTGAGCTACTGGGTTTTCTTGTATCAGCTGACAAAAGATTAAACTTCTCCTGAGTAAACATGATGATATAGAAAACACAAATACAGCAACCTTTCCTGGAAGACCATCTTCTAGGAAACCAGAGACACTTCCCCCCTAATATTTTCTACTACTTAACAGTAGAAATTTTAAAAAATTGTATCTCTTTTTTCTTAGCTTTGAGGGTGAGTTAAAGCACTATATGGGGCAACTAGGTGGCACAGTGGATAGAAGGCTGGACTTGGAGTCAGGAAGACTCATCTTCCTGAGTTCAAATTTGGCCTCAGACCCTTACTAGCTGTGTAACCCTCGGCAAGTCATTTAACCTTGTTTGCCTCAGTTTCCTCATCTGTAAAATGAGCTGGAGAAGGAAATTGTAAAAACACTCTGGTATCTTTGCTAAGAAAACTTCAAATGGGGTCATGAAGAGTTGGACACAACTGAAAAATGACTGAATGAATCATTTTTACTACATATAGTCTTAAAATGAAATTAGGGAAAAATGAAATATTAATTTATTTTTAAAGTTTAGTTCCCTTAGCTGATTGGGAAACAAACCTTTACTGAGTGTCTCTTCTCAAGGATCATCAGGTCTACAGTGACTCTCTATTTCTTTCCACCAGGATTTATGCTCTGCTACTTACTATATGGGTGACCTTGGGCAAATAAATTTCTCTAGACCTTAGTTTCCTGATCTGAAAAATGAATGGGTTAGACTAAATAATATCTAAGGGCCCTTCTAGTTCTAACATTCTAACATGACAAATGCAACTATATTGCCCTCCCCTTTTCACTACTGGATTTTTCCTCATTCTTGACCTGTATGCAGAAGGAAGGGCACTGGTTTTGGAAGTCAGGGGAACTGGGTCCTGGTCCTGGCACCACCCCTGATTTGCTTTTTGGCGATGGGCAAAAGGATAAAATCACATTGGGTTGGTTGGAGGAGCTGGGTCCCTGGTTACCAGCTGTGTGTCCTTGGTCAAGTTTCCTAACTTCTCTGGTTTCAGCATCCTCATCTTTAAAATACAAGACTCTGGAATCCCATCTGGTTCAGAATCTATGTAATGTAGTTTTTCTCTGTCTTGGGTTTTCTCAGTCATAAAATGAAGACGATGATACTTGACCTATCTACCTCATGCTAAAGGCCTTATAGATGCTTCTTTTTTTGAGCAGCACTATCATTTTCCAATGACTTTGGCATCTCAATGGGACCTGCCCTTGTAACCAAGTAGAGTTAAGAAAAGCAAACCAACTTATTGGCCCCATCTGCCAGAGTATGCCGTATTCTGTACCGACAGCCCGTTGCCTTTCTCCTGAGAGGGGGAAAGACCTGTTTCACAGTTATCCATTCGAAGTCAGAATTGGTCAGTGCATTGATCTGAATTCTGAAGTCTTTATCCCACAGTGCTACTGTGAGGTTCCAATGACACAATGCGTAGTCATGTTCTACCTAACATTGTGTTTAACTAGTATCATGTAATAACAATGATGGCTCACATTCATACAGCAATTCAAAGTTTTTGCCAAGCATTTTTACTTCTATTATCTCACTCAATTCTCACCACAACTCTGGGAAGCAAGTGCTGTCATTCCCATTTTACAGATGAGGAAACTGAGGCTGAGGGAGGTTAGGTGACTTGTCTAGGGTCTCATAGTGAGTGTCTGAAGCAAGCTTAGGCTTCAGGTCTTCCCACAGTCCAGGGATGGGGAACCTGCAGCTTAGAGGCCACATGTGGCCCTCCAGGTCCTTGAGTGTGGCCCTTTGACTTAATCCAACCTTCACAGAACAAATCCCCCTAATAAAAGGATTTGTTCTGTATAACTTGAGGACCCAGTCTATCTACCACACCACCACGAAAATGGGACATTCAGTAAAAAGACCCATCAGGTAGTGGTAGTGGTAGAGAAGAGGATGGTTAGTTTGATGAAGACAATGTTTTAAGTGTGGTAAATGTGAATTGGCTAAATGATGGTTTCCTGAACTTAGTTAGAGTGAGTTAATAATGTTATGGTCAAACACTGATGATCTGAGCAACCCTCTCTGGGGCATGCCGATATGCAAACATACTTGGAAAATGAGGAAACTCTATCTCAATTGGTATCATCAACAGATATTTACAGAGTTCAATACACTTTATGGAGGATAAAGAAAAACCAAATACAAGCTCTTTAAGGATGGAGACTGGTTTTCATTTTTGGTTTTTGATCTCAGGTTCTAGCATGATGCCTCGGTACACAGTAGATACTGGATGAAAGCTTGTTGAATTGAGTGGAATATGGCCAATCATAGGAGATGGGATGTGCAAAAAATTTTTATGAGCAATACCTGATCGTGTTTGATAAGTACCAGTAGAGACAGTGAGGGTTGTAGCTTCTCAGAGGAAAGCAGAAGAACTCACTGCAGGGGGGAGGGGGAGGTGAGGTGGATGGAGGCTTCAGGATGCAGGAAGATCTTGAGCTAGACACTGAAGGATGGGTATAATTTAGATAGATGATAAAAAAAGGGAGAAGGACATTCCAGTATGGGAGAAAAGTCTTGGAGAATATATGTGTGTGTATGTGTGTATGTATGTATGTGTGTATATATATATGTATGTATGCGGCCTATGTACGTGTGGTAAGAGAAAGTGATACAAGGACACTCTCAAAGTCTCTCTTATTAACTTTGGAACTGATTGTGTAACATGGGAGACTGACACAGGACCACTCAGTGTGGTGTGCCCACCCCAGAGAGGGTGCTGTGTTCTATGAGGAAGGCAGGATTGAAGCAGCTCAAAAGAAATACAAGATGCTCAGATTTAGAGCATCCACCCCAAATGTTCCCAGGGATTGTTTGTGCCTGATTTGCGGCAGAGCCTTCTGAGTTTGTATTGGTCTAATCAGCCACAGTGGGACACAATGTAACTTGACTCTAGCATGGTGATGTCATTTTGGTCCTCTTCGAGAATGAAGGACAGCAGCCAAGCAGCCTATGTATGTGTGTGTCTGTGTCTGTGTATGTATATGTGTGTATATGTATATACACGTGTGTATGTGTACATGTAGGTATATGTATATATTTGTGTATATTGGTGTTTTATATATTATAAATATTTATAAATACATATACACCCCTACACACATGTATGTATGCATATATCTACAGTATATAGATACTCTAGTATCTATAGATCATATGGATAATATAGTATCTATATTATCAGATAAAGTGACCAGGCTGTCTGGAGCACAGGGTTCATACAAGGACAAATTAAAAGACAGGCTAAAAAGGTGGTTCAGAGGCAGGTGTGGAGGGCTTGGACCAGGTTTGGACTAACTGTGTGGCCAATGGGAAATCATGGAAGGTTTATGAGCATGGAAGTCAGGTGTGCAAAGTGTGGTAGGAAGATTAATATGGTGGCATTCTGTAGGATGGATTGGAGAAGGGAAGAGAGGAGACGGGACTTCACTGAAGAAGGGACCAGGGAAGTGCTTGACGCAAGTCTAGACTGATGAACCTCTATTTCTTCATCTGTAAAATGAGGAGTGGGGCCAGATCATCCTTAATGTCCTTTCCAGTTCTACGGCTCTGTTCTTTCGTGTGAAGGGATGGAGATCTGAACTGAGAGAATGACAATGAGACAGACAGATGCTAGAGATATCGGGGAAGGGGAAACAAAAACCTACATGACTTGGGGGACAGGAGAGAGAGAAGGGGACCCAGAAGGACTTGAAGCTTTTAAGCCTGTGAGCCTGGCGAAACTATGGTGCCACTGACAAAAATGGGCAAGTCTCAAAAGTTGGCGAACTTGATCTTAGATATGTTGAATTTCCAGGGGGCAATGAGACACTGGAGTGGAGCTAACATCTAGAAAGAGGCAAGGGAATATTACACCATTCATCCAGTTAATAGCTAGCATCTGTATAAGCGTTTTCAGGTTTGTAAAATGCTTTATAAATATTATCTCATGTTATCCTCACAACAGCCCTTGGAGGGGCCATTTTACAGATGAAGAAACTGAGTCATTCAGAGGTTCAGGGTCACATGGCTTATAAGTGTCTGAGGCCAGATTTGAACTTAACTCTTCTCAATTCCAGGCCCAGTATTCTATGCATTACCTGTCTGTGTCTGAGGGAGGATTTGAACTCAAGTCTTCCTGACTCCCGGTCCAGTGCTCTATCCACTGTGCCACCTAGCTAGTAGTTTTCTGCTGCCCCTTCCAGGTGACTGTTCAGAACTCAGAACTCCACCTCCAGTCTCCATGAGCATCCCTTCCTCCCACACAGTGGTTCATGGCTCACTGTAGAATTTCTCCACTCAGCTAAAGAAATGTGGTTCTGGGTTCTAGGCTTCAGACTAGTTCATTATAAGGACCTTGGCCTGGCCCTGGCCTGAAGGCAGTACTCCTTATTCTCTAGAACAACCCTCTAGGGTGCCCTACTTGGTACAAGGTTATAGGATTTAATAGCAATAACTGGCATTCAGGAAACTGAGTCTCACAGAGTGTAACTTCTATGTAGGTGTCAGAGACAGGTCCCTCTTGACTTAAAGTCAGAGCTCATCTCACCGCATCATGATACAACTCACCTTAAAGAACTGCCTAGCATAGACTTTAATTAGAGAGATACAGATAAAATATTAAGTATGAAAATAACAGGTCTACAAAGATACAAGGGCGAACAGGAGAAAATGTCCAAACATTTAATGGATGTCTACTTTCTATTCCTGTGCTAGGCGGTGAAGACATCAAAAGACCCATGTGGCTTCTGCCCTGAGGAAGCTTACCCTCTAGCTAGGGATACCCCACCAACCCATGAAAGAGGAAAACATATTTAGCAACATAAAGCAGTCATATGAGTGGTGTGGACAGCAATTGCTATGAGTTCAAAGAAAGAAGTCTCTTTAATACAATGGAACATTTTGTAATATAATTTTTCCAAAAAAAGTCTGTGTGTATGGACATGTGTGCATGTGCATGTATGTGTGAATGTGTGTACATGTGCACGCATACTTGGGCAGGTGACTTTTGGGGTGGGGAGAGTTGTCTGAGACCCATGAATCTCACTTGTATCAGTCTATCTGTACTGTGGACAATGAACCATGATCCCTCTTTCTAAAATTTTCTGGAAACTTTCATATTCCAAGTTTGAACTGCTCAAGACGTCGGGGGTGGGAAAATGATGAGGTGTACCCTAACCACACCTTCCCTACCCCTACTAAAAAGCCCCAAGCTTTGGCAGCCTCATCCAGCCACCCTGTGGTGGAGGAGATGAGAACCTAAATATCCCTTAAATCAGCCAGCAGACAGAGAGCTTAGCAAAAATGGAGTGTTCTTACTGGGGTACAACCTCTTCAAAGAGCAACCAAGACTCTGCTGTGGCCTGAAGACTCTCATGCCCCAGGCTCTGAAGTCCTTCCTGATTGTATCCTTTCTTTGCTGCCCGTGCCCTTGGGTGTTTCATTGTTGGCCTTGGGTCTTCCTTTGCAGGAATTTAAATGTGCCCTTATAAGAGCCCATTGCTTTATGTGTTAGCCTGTCTTGTGGAAATCTCTGCTATATCCCATAAAAAGCCTGGGGCATGGTATCAAGGGGCAAGACAAACACTTGTCTTCCATGCTAAACTAAGAGCAGAATAACTAGATCGCAGAATTTGAGCTTGTAAGAAGTTTTAGAGATTGTCTAGCTTCACCCTCTAACTTTGCTGTTGAGGAAACTGAGGTGCACAGAGGTAAGTGACTTGTTTAAGGTCACTTGCTGTTACTGTTGTTGTTTAGTCATTCGGTCGTGCCTGACTCTTTGTGACCCCATGAACCATAGCACACCAGGACCTTCTGTCCTTCACTATCTCCCGAAGTCTGTCCAAGCTTATCTTCATTGCTTCTGTGGCACTATTTATCCATCTCATCCTCTGCCATCCCCTTCTCCTTTTGCCTTCAATCTTTCCCAACATCAGGGTCTTTTCCAATGAGTCCCAGCTTCTCATTATGTGGCCAAGGTAGTTCAGCTTCCACTTCAGTATTTGACCTTCCAGTATATAATTTCAGTGTATAATCTGAACTAATTTCTTTAAGTATTGACTGATTTCATCTCCTTGCTGTCTCAAAAGTCTTCTCTAGCACCACTATTTGAAAGTGTTGATTCTGTGGTGCTCAACTTTCCTTATAGTCCAACTCTGACAGCCATACACTGCCACTGGAAAAACCATACTTTTGACTATACATACCTTTGTCAGTAAGGTGATGTCTCTGCTTTTTTAATGTGCTATCCAGATTTGCCATAATTTCCTTCCAAGGAGTAAATGTCATTTAATTTCATAGCTACAGTCACCATCTTTGAGCCCAAGAATATAAAATCTGACACTGCTTCCATTTCTTCTCCCTCTATTTGCCAGGAAGTGATGGGACCAGCTACCAAGATCTTAATTTTTTTTTTTTATGTTAAGCTTCCAGCCAGATTTTACACTCTCCTCTTTCACCCTCATCAAGAGGCTCCTTAATTACTCTTCACTTTTTACTATCAGAGTGCTATTGTCCGTATATTGTTGATATTTCTCCCAGCAACCTTAATTCCAGCTTTTGATTTGTCTAGTCTGGCATTTTGCATGATATATTTTGCATATATGTGAAATACATAAGTTGACAATATACAGCCTTGTATTACTCCCTTTCCAATCTTAAACGAATCAGTTGTTCCATGTTCAGTTCTAATTGTTGCTTTTTGGTTCATATACAGGTCCCTCAAGAGATAAGTAAGATGAACTGTTACTCCTGTTTCTTTGAGGACTTGCCACATTTTGTTGTGATTTACACAGTCAAAGTGTTTTGTTTAATCAATGAAACAGAAGCAGATATTTTTCTGGAACTCCCTTGCTTTTTCCATAATCCAGTGAATCTGGCAATTTGGTCTCTAGTTCCTCTCTCTCTTTGAAAACCAACCAGCTCTTCTGGTAATTCTCATTTTGCATATTGCTGAAGCCTAGCTTGCACAATCTTAAGCATAACCTTGTTGGTGTGTGAAATGAGCATAATTGTTCAACAATTTGAACATTCTTTGACATTGCTCTTTTTTGGGATCGAGACGTAAACTGATCTTTTCCAATCCAGTGGTGCTGTTGAGTCTTCTATATTTGCTGGCAAAGGTAGGACTCCCAGGACTACCCAGGACTTCTGATTCATAGCCAAATACTTTTTGTGATATCATACTGTGGGTATGTTTCAGGCCCCATGATTTGGCCAAAAGTATTTCTGAATTCACATGAGAACAAAAAAATGTGTTAATGGGAAATGCCAACCCTAAGCATAGATATCCATGTGTCTTTGAGGGGCTACAAAAAAATGTCTCCATGCCAGTGATATAACAGAACTGGGTCATACTGGCTCAGGAAAGTCATACGTTAAATTTTCAGTGTGAGCATTCACACCCTGGGAACTGATGATTACTACAAATCAGGCATTGATTTGTTTTATTGATTATCTAGACTTAAGAAAGTAAAGAGGAAAATGTGAGTAATGCAGATTAAACTTTTTTTTTAAAGTGCCACGTTAAATGTTTTATTACTCAAAAAGAAAGTAAGGCTATGCATGTTAGAATTTGTTTCATCTTCAATTCTCTTCTAATTTTATGGCATATGTAAATTGCTCATTTTATTTCACATTGGTGAATTTCAATTGAAAGTTGTGAATTCAATTAAAAATCAAATAGAGGGGCAGCTAGGTGTCCCAGTGAGCAGAACACCAGCTCCGGGGTCAGGAGGACAGATTAAACTTTTAAAATGTATTTGTGTATACTTTTTTTTTATTTCTGGAGAGCCAATTGTTAAACATTTACCAGTTCACCCTTGCTCCACCCCCAAAGTGTCTTCCCCATTGGCCTGCTACAATGCATGAAATTTTACACACTGTCCCCACGCCATTTCGACAGGTATCTCTCATTTGGGTTA
Organism: Trichosurus vulpecula; assembly: GCF_011100635.1. Taxonomy (NCBI): domain Eukaryota; kingdom Metazoa; phylum Chordata; class Mammalia; order Diprotodontia; family Phalangeridae; genus Trichosurus; species Trichosurus vulpecula. The sequence continues at coordinate 346,108,958 of NC_050575.1, forward strand.
AGGTATTGTGTCTACAGAAAGACATGGTTAAAAGGCCTATGGACAATACATTAGCATAATTTAATTTCAGATTTACTAATCATACACAGTAGGTTGGAATAAGATAGCTAAGTTTAGAGATAGAGGCCTTAGGTGAAGAGAAAAGATCTAGAGGGTGTTAGAGAAACTGGGGAGGGTTTACCTGGCTGGGAATTTTGCAGCTGAGCTTCTGGGGTAGCATGAAGGCACCTGGGTAAATGCAGCTGAAGACAGGAAGAAGGGTACCAGTGGGAGAACTTTGATAGTGGAAAGAGTACCGGACAGAATGGGGCAGTAGGAAACAGGAGAACAGTTTATACAATTACTACGACATTGTAAGAGAAAACAACTGTGTAAAACTTAAACAATTGTAAGCGATACAATGACTAATCACAAAAGACTAATGGCATGCCATGCTTCTATCTTGGTGAAGAGATGATAGACCAGGAGTGTAGCATGAGCATTTCTCGATACAACCAATGTTTGAATTTGTTTTGTATAGTTATAATTATTTGTTACAAGGTAGAAACTTCATTTATCTTCTTTTGGAGGGTGGGCAGCTAGGTGGCACAGTGGATAGTACACTGGGCTTAGAATCAGGAAGACTCATGTTCCTGAGTTCAAATTTAACTTCAGATATTTCCTAACTGTGTGACCCTGGGCAAGTCACTTAACCCTGTTTGCCTCAGCTTCCTCATCTATAAAATGAACTGGAGAAGGAAATGTCAAAACCACTCCAGTATCTTTGCCAAGAAAGCCCCAAATGGGGTCATGAAGAGTCAGACACAACTGAAATGACTTAACAACAACAACAAAGTGGAAAGACTTGTGGGGCTAGTAACAGATGTGCCAACAAAAAAGGAAGAAAAGAAAGAAAAAAGCATCAACGAATCATTTAAAAAACCAAAAAAGAAGAGACAATGAGGTCCCGGCATCATAATGCTGATTTGTTATGTGGTAACCCTTGTATTGATTGAGGACACCATTAAAAGGCGTTTGGTCTTGTAATCAGATATAATCAGAGAAGTGTTAGGACTATCATGTTAAACTTGAATTAAATAGGAAAAAAAATCCTAAGATGTATAGAATAGAAAAAAAAGATGCATAAGTTTTCAATTTCATATTCAATCTCCTTTTTTGTTCTCTTTGTAAATTGAAATGTTAATGTTTATTCATGTTTATTAAATTCATAGTAAAAAAAATAGTCAGTCTAGGAATCAGGAGATCTGAGTTCGCGTTCTGTCTGTGTGATCTTGGGCAAGTTAATTCACTTCTGTGAATCTCAGTCCTCTCACTATGAAATAAGAATAGGAATAACAGCTCTGATTTTACTTCACAGGCACAGTGTGAGGGAATGAAAAAAAAATGGGGAAATAACTTTGTTAATTGAAAAACCCGATCACACGAAGTGTGAAAGGCATATTTTACGTGCTTTGCACATTTTGCTTTGTGTCAATTCTTTCAATGGGCTTCTACAATGCTTACAAAATGTGTGGACTTTGATCTTCAAAGCTTTATTAGGTTGTACTTTCTAGTAGGTTCTCCTCTATAACAAATGGATTAAATCTGTTTTTCCCCTGCTTCAACCTCTTTAAATCTTCAGTGGGAGATTCCTCAGGCCCCCAACCTGATAGTGTGAATGATGCCTTTTTTCTGACCTTAAATTTGGGTCTTCTGCAGGTTCAGTGACTGAGAAGGTCTGACTCTGTGTTCTTAAATATATTTGACCAAGGGACTCCAGGATCTTAAAGTGTCCATGAAGCCTGAGTTGGCTTATACTCCCAGTGACTACCATTGTTGTGGAGCCAAGAAAACAGACAGACTCAATACCTACCCTTCACTAACCCAGATCTATTCAGCCATTGAAAGCCTAAGATCTAAATGGAAGATCAATAGTACAATGTAACAGCCAACTCCTTGTAAGCACACATATTTAATTTGAGGTGAGGCCCTATTTTCCATGTGTCCTAGTAGCATAGACCTTGAATCAAAGTCTCTGCCTTTAATGACAAATTAATTACATTAAATTATAATTATAACTGTAATTATAAGCCACTCAAAGATTCCAAGGAAACTATTCACTCTCCAAGGGTTCTTTGTAAACAGTGGATTTTTTTCCCTGTATTGAGAAAGCAAGCAGTAGAATAGGTTGGGTAAGGGGGTTCAGGTGTATGAGGGGGTATAATTAGATTGAAGAAATTGAATTACTAACTTTCCTGTCAACTGTATGTAATTGGGTTTGCTCAGAGAATGGCACAAAGAATACATGATTTCTCTTTGATGGCCTGAGTAGATTAAAGAAAGGATACCAACATTTCAAGCATCTGGTGACTTCAAGGAAGGACCAGAGTGCTACCAGAGTCCTGTCTGTGAAATGTTCTTCAGGGCTTATAAACAAATTGAAGGAACCACTTAGACTCTAAAGCATGGAAGAAATCCTAATGCTGGGGAGAGCATCATAATGCTGATTTGTTCTGTGGTAAGCCTTGTATTGATTGAGGACACAATCGAAAGGGGTTTGGTCTTGCAAGCTTATCTGTGCTACAGTGACAAGAATGTTGGATTTGGAGTTTGACTCCCAACTTGGTTATTTCCTACCTGTGTGACCTTAGTAAGCTCCTTAGCCTCCCTCTGCCTCAGTTTCCCCATCTGCAAAATAAGTAGGCTTGACTAAGTGGGTTCCAAATCCTGTCTGCCTTTAAATCAGCGGCCTGTGTCTTGGTCCCATCCAAGGATTTTTTTTTCTGTTCTTCTTCAGTCCTCTGAATTTGGCTCATTTTTTGTGCTTATTCACATATCCTCAGGTCTTTTACAAACACCGAGCTGATGAGTTATGAAATACAGACAGAACGAGTGTATGATACAGAGCAAAGAAGATAGAAATGACTCATCCCTGAACCCATAGACAGCAAGGAACACTGCCCTGTGGTGACCTCCATCTCCCTTAGGGAGCCATTTTGTTACTCTAGAATTTGAGGCTCCCCACATAGGAAAAGGACTCTGGTTTCCTAAAGAGTCTAGCAACCTTCCCCTCTGGTGAACCACACCTTCTTGGGGACTTGTGCAATTGTTTCAGATTTATGGCATCACCCTGGACTTGAGGGCCCTTAAATGGGGAAAGAATTTCGAGTTGTTATGGAAGTCTATGTAGCACATATGATTTGAGGTGCCAGTGAAGGTTGAGGTCTGGTACACTTGGGTCCAGAAATTCCTCCACCATTTGAGGGACTTCATTAGTCCACTGCCACATGCTTGCGTACCTGACCTGTTCTGATTTATGAGTCCCTATATCTTGCCTGGAGATGGCCACAACTCTGGTGGATCATCAAATCTTTTTTTTTTTTGCTGTTTTTCATTCCTTTCAGTTATGTCTGACTCTTCGTGACCCCATTTGGGGTTTTCTTGGCAAAGATCATTTCCTTCTCCAGCTCATTTACAGATGAGGAAACTGAGGCAAACAGGGTGAAGTGACTTGCCCAGGGTCACACAGATAGTGCCATATTTGAACTTGGGTCTTCCTGTTTCCAGGCCTGACATTCTATCTTCTGTACCACCTAGCTGCCCCAGAGGCTACTGCCTTTTTTCTTCTGTTGCTGGAGCTAGCTCAGTTCCTTTTCTTTCTTTTTTTTTTTTAAGAATTTTTTTTTTTTTTGCAGGGGGGAAGGCAGGGTAATTGGGGTTAAGTGACTTGCCCAAGGTCACACAGCTAGTAAGTGTGTCAAATACCTGAGGCTGGATTTGAACTCGGGTCCTCCTGACTTCAGGGCCTGTGCTCTACTCACTGCGCCACCCAGCTGTTCCCCTCAGTTCCTTTTCTATTCAATTATAAGTCTAGGAGAATTTTTGACTTTTTAGAATACTTTATTCATGGGAATTGTGAGAAAATTTTGTGTTGTTTGAACCTAGCCCCATGTGGCTGGGAAGCTGGACCACTCCTACCTGCTGCTTAGAGACCCTTAACTAAGGACCTAGCTTGTGCTGACCAGAAACACAGTCAGATCTGAAGACTGAAGCAAGGAGTTGGGTTTTTTTTTTCACAATTGTACATCTCAAGCAACCTGTATGTCTTATCTAAAAATTCACCTGTACTGGTCAATCAGTTGCTGTTTACATGTTCCTTTGATTGTTTTCACACATTTGCGGGAGAGTGGGACACCCTTTTTTCTGAATTTGGGGAACTTCACCTGTTTGCTCTCCCCCTCCCAACTTGGAAAGTCCCTAATCTTCCCTCCAATTAGAAACCAGATTATCCAATTTTGTATCCCGGTTAATCATTTTCTTTTAATTAATTAGTCTATTTAATTGTTTTTAATGCATAAAAATCTGCCTCCCCCTGTAATGGGGGTCCAGAGCTAAAGCTGAGGAAGGGCTGGTACTGATTTGTTAGGCAATTAGCATTGCTTAATAAATCGATACACTTGGAAGCTTGGACCTTTATTTCCTCAGTCATTTTATCTTTCACCTGCCACTTAATTGTTCTCTAGTAAGTTTCCTGTGTTTCTAGGAAAGACAATGCAGTATAGTGGGAAAAGCACAGAGGACACGAGTTCATATTCCATTTTCAATACTACCTGTATGACTTTGAGTGAGTCTCTTAATTTCCTTAGGCCTCAGTTTCCTCATATAAAGTGAGAGGTTGGCCTAGCGTCTTCTGAGGTTCCTTCTGCTTCTAGATCTATGAACCTCTGATCTTGCTTTTTTGTCTTCCCAATCATAGTGCAAGTTCCCTTGTCTTCTATATATCTAGCCCTAGTCTTTCCCCTGAGCTGTAGTCCTATAACCCCAACTGCCCACTGGACATTTCAAACTAGATGTCACGCAGGCATCAGCGTGTCTGAAACAGAATTTGTAATTTTTCTCTCTAAATTCGCTTTGCTTCCTAGCTTCCTTGTTTTTGTTTAAGGTGCCAATAAATCTGTCAGTCAAGAAATATTTATTGAGCACCTACTATGTGCCAGGCACCATGCTAGGTGCTGAAGATATAAAAGGAGGCAAAAGACAGTCCCTTCCCTCAAGGAGCTTGTGATCTAGGGGAAGAGAGAATGCCGACAAATATATACAAAGCAAACTATATGCAGAATAAATAGGAAGTAATTAACAAAGGGAGGGAGCTGAAATTAAGAGGGCTGGGGAAAGCTTTCTGTAAAAAAAAGGGATTTTAGTTGAGATTTCAAGGAAGTTAGGGAGGTCAGGAGGCAGAATGGAGGAAATAGAGCATTCCAGGAAGGGGGGACAGCCAGAGAACATGCCAAGAGATGGAGTGTCTTGTTTGTGGAACACCCAGGAGGCCACACTAGATCAGAGTGTATGTCAGGGAATGAGGTGTAAAAAAGACTGGAAAATAAGAGGGGGCTAGTTTATAAAGGGCATTGAATGCCAAACAGAGGATATTGTATTTGATCCCAAAGGCACAGGGTCATAACCTCAGATCTAACCTCCCACTCCTCACTCTGTCTCACCCCACACATCCAACTAGCTGCCAATTCTCATAGATTCTACTTGCCCAACACCTCATGTACCCATCCCCTTAGCTCTCCTCATGTGGCCACAATCCTACTTCAGACCCTCCTCACCTCTTCTCTGAACTCTTGCAATAGTCTCCTAATTGGTGGTCTTGTCTCAAATCATTCTCCTCTCCAACCCACATAGCTGCCCAAATGATTTTCTTAAAGCACAGGTCTTGCCATGTTACTCTCCTACTTAAAATATTCCAGTGGCTATCCGTTGCCTCTAGAATTTAACGCAAACACCCTCTGACATTTAAAGACCTTCACAACTTGGTAACAGCCTGCCTTTCCAACCTTATTATACATTACTCCTTTCCCCATATTTGATGATTTAGCCAGACTGGCTTTCTTGATTTTCCTTACCCGTATCTCTGGATTCTTTTTGCACTATTTGTCCCCCAAGTCTGTAATACACATCCCTAGAACTTAGTACAATGCTTGGCACCTAGAAAATACATGCTTATTGATTAGTTTCTCCTACTTTTCTTTGCCACAGTGTCAAATACAGGACTGGACACAATCCCTCCACTGAATATCACAGCCACTCTACCTATTAGTGGGTAGTTGTCCATTTGACGATGAAAAAATTAGTTGGCATCTGTTGACGACCCTTCTGGCAAGAAGCCCTCCCAAGATCTGTTAGGATGATCCTCAGCCAAGAGCCAAATTGTTGGTCACCGGGCCTCATGGGAAAAGTTTTTTCTGCTTGGTAGGTTGAGCTCATCCTCAGCCAACATAGCTTTTGAGAACACAAGTACACCTCCAAGTCAGAAAGTCCTGAGATGCTAGATTAGGTCTTTCGTGGAGGAGGACAATATTAAACAAATATTTGAGAATCTTTTATCACAAATCACCTTTCTTATCTGATCTCTAAGGCAGGTCCCAGAAGAACTTGCAAACCTTACTAATTTGATGCTAAAAGCAATCTTGTGAGATTGTTATTACTGGCCTTATCAACCCCATTTTATACATAAGGAAACTGAGTCTCAGAGAGGTGATGTGATTTGCCCATGGGCACTCAGCTGGTGACAGAGCAAGACTTAAACCAGGATTCATCAATCGTGCTCTATAGCCCATGACCTCCCAATTCCTCAGCGATACCTAATCAGTGTTTACTCTATTACATATATTTGACGCATGATATAATCATATTAAAATATTTGTTTTAAAATATTAAAGGATATTTTTATGATTCACTTGCCCCTAATTCAGACCAATCGGATGCCTCATTAATCCAAATGTGTGAAGTTTCACATTCTGTCTGTATATACACTACAAATTTTTCCTTCTGGTCAAGAAATACTCGAATAGATCTCTAAATAAATTTCCGGCCTGAGAATGCAAACGACTCCACAGATGTCTAAGGGGAAAGATCTGTCCTTGGGAGATGCAAAGCAAACAGTCAGCAGGTTGGCTTCCAGTTCTTGCAGGTCAGGCCACTGCATCTGATCTTTGGTCTATTTTTACAGAGATCTCAAAGCCCCACACACCAGTTTCCCTTTCCTGTTAGCTCCTCTGACATTCCGATGGTGTAAGGACAATAGCTGTGGCCAGCCCCCACTGTTCTGGAATCGCAAAGTGATTAACCCATCAATGGCAAGCTGGAGATGGCTTAATTGTGTCTGGTGGACAGCTCTGAGTTGTGTTTCTCAGGGACTATTGGACTGCTGCTGAACCTTGTTTATTTCTCTGGAGAATACCGCCTCTATGAGAAGGTCAGCCTCCTGAGGGCAGGGACTACTTTTTGCCTTTATTAAAAAAAATGCCTAGCACTTAGCATAGTGAGCATATAGTAAATGCTTGTTGAGTGACTGCTGGGAAAGGACTCTCAAAAAAGAAAATGAAATGGAAGACGCAAAGAAACCACTAAAAGCGAGATAAAAATCTATCTTTCTGTGTCTTTCTGCTTGCCTTTCCTGTCTCCTCATTCCTCTCTTTTCTTTTCTCTTTCCTGCCTGTTCCCATGTGTTCACTTACCAGCTGCCTACTGGTTAGTTTACTGGCAACTCAAAGCAAGTGTGACCCAAGACTGAACTCATCTTCTTCCCCATTTAACCCTTCCCTCCTCACACTTCTCTATTCATATTAAGAGCACCCTGTCCTCCCAATCACTTGGGCTCAAAACCTCAAGGTCATCTGTGACCTTTTCCTCTTCCTCATCCTCATCTAATCGGGTGGAGAATCCTGTCAAAGCTGCCTCCCTAATATCTCTCATCATCTCTCTACTCCACCTTCTGCTCTCATTATCTCTTCCCTGGCCTATTGTAAAAGCCTCCTAGGTGGTCTCCCTGCCTTGTCTCCTCCCCCTCCATTTCCTTCTTTTAGCTGCAGAAACAGTTCTTTTAGTGCTACCCTGTTCCAAATCCTTCCACGGCCCCCTATTACCTCCAGGGTAAAGCACAGATCTATGACTGGCCCTGAAGGTCTTTCACCAGATTCAGCCAACCTATCCAACCTCTTTTATGTTACTCTCACTCTAGATTCCAATCAGATTGGACTACAGCAACTTCTGAAAAATAAACATCTTATCTCCTGCTGCCATATATTTGCATAAGCCTGAAATTGGGCAGTTAGGTATTGAGGTGACCAGAGCACTGGGCCTGGAATCAGTCAGACTCCTCTTCCTGAGTTCAAATCCAGCTTAGACATTTACTAGCTGTGTGACCCTGGGCAAGTCACCTAACCCTGTTTGCCTCAGTTTCCTCATCTGTAAAATGAGTTGGAGAAGGAAATGGCAAACCACTCCAGTGTCTTTGCCAAGAAAACCCCAAATGGGGTCTCAAAGAGTTGGACATGACTGAAAAATAACTAAAAACTACATTCCTGAAATGTCCTGCCTTCTTATCTTAGCTTTTTAGAATCCCCCTCTTCTCTCAAGGCTCAGTTTAACCATTTCCTCCAGGCAGATTTCCCTTACCTCACCTCCACTCCAATCGAAAATGTTTTCTCCCTTGATTTCCCTCTTGCACTTTTAAAGGAAAGAGCTTTGTGAACCTAAGAGATGTACATTCATACATATGGAATGGGTGGGGCTGATGTCATCCTGCATGTAGGAGGACTTGGGGCATGATTCTGGAAGTGCCTGATACATAATGGAAGTGCTCTGATTCCTGATTTGGAGCATTCACAGATGTTCTGTAGCTGGAAATGAGCCGCTGATTGGCTGCACGGCCAAAGCCATAGCCCAGATGCAATCAGAAGGTGAGTGTTTGGGCTCTGGCTTTTTTTGGGTGGACTGGCATTGGATGCTCTGGGCCTCTTGATGGAGGCATGGCTCTGGAGTTATTTTTGACTCAGCTGTGTCTCACCTTTTCTGCTTTTGGTGAAGGAAATGGCACTGGTTGTGGGCTTTGAAAGGTCTGGGGGACAAGAAGGTTCTATGTCTGGTTTTGTGGCTAGTCAACCAGCCCAACAGCGATGGCCTCTGGGGCCCAGAGAGCACTGTGGCCTCTAAGAGTAGGACTCATTCAGTCGTTTGCTACGTGTAGAATCAAACCAGGTTGGGGAGAATGCTATGTAGAAACTGCATTAAGTTTAAGTCTACCCTCCCTAGGGCCCGAGGTGGTATAGGGGACAGTGTGCCCCTGAGTGCTGGAAGGAATGTTTCTTCCTATTGCACCTTTGCAGTCAATAGCCCTTTGTAAAAACTAATTGATATTAATTGATTAAGTAGTTAATTTAATTCATTGGGTAAATTAATTACTGTTAGATAACAGTAGGCACATAAGAATGGAGGCTCGAGCCAATAGCTTCAGAGAGGGAAATACCCCAAACCTTCAGGAGTTTTATTATAATAAATAATTATAATTATTATAACAATTAATTATGATTATCATAATTTTGAAGGGGTAACGTAGGCAGACTTGTTCTGGGAGAGTGAGGTAAGATCCTCATTGTACACATGTGCATGCGTTAAGATTTAAAATATTGACTCAAATGAATATCACACAGCAATGAAGAAGTTCCCAGAGCGCGAGCAGTCTGCAAATGTACAACCAAGGAGGAGCTCTGAAAATTAATAGGAAGGAAAGATGTCATCAAGAAATTATAATGGTAGGAAGAAAAGATGGGCTGGTCACATGATGAAGGCAAGGGGCAACAGGTGAATAGTTAGCAGCCTCCAATGAGAACTGGATGCCTCTGGTTGCCAGGAGAAATCCAGGAAGGCTTCCAGCATGCTTAGTAGCCTTCCAATGGTCACCTAAAGGGAGGACATGAGCAAGAATCACATCGACTAGGAAGGCATAAATGGTTTGAGATCTGTTTAGTTGGATGGAACTCCTGAATAGATGAGATCAGCAAACCATTTTAGTATTTGGGTATTCGTTATATTCCATTCCATTATCCTATATTATATTGTGTGTTGTATTACATTACATATAATTATTGCTAATATGCTCTTTTACTAATCTACCAGGTTAACTGCCTCAACAATTACATTAACATTTAAAGAAATTATATCAAACATCAGCAGCTTAATAGAAAGTGGTTGCAATTTTGAAAAATAAAAAGGTGCATTAATAACACATCAAAAAATTAAATCGACTATCTACAAAGCCCCAAATGAGCAGGGAAAAAAATTGAGTCATAGCATGAAGCCAACATTTTCTTCTTATTGTTGTTGTGGTTTCCAGATAAATGACACTTCCACCCCCTGCATTTAGCTCAACAAACTGGATAAAAGAACCCAGGACAACTTAAGCATCTGCTTACTTACTATGGGCATGATACTGTAGCATCATACAGAATTACAAGAGCTGGTTCCTACCCTTGAGAAGCTTCCAGACTACTTGGGGAGATAAAGCTTGCACACATAAGTGTATTCTGGGTTCAATTCAAAACTTGAAGCAAACAAGAGAGTGCAAAATATAGCAACTGTTGAATGAGTGGTGCATACGGTCAAAGATGATAAAATTTAGTAGAGCTAGGAAGGACATCAGGGACCAATCAATGGAACCCTTTCACTCTTCGGGTGAGGGAGCTGAGACCAAGGGGTAAGTGGGTTGTTTGATGTTTGATGTCACCTAGCTACCAAGTGACAAAAGTGAGATTCAAACTCAGGTCCTCTGACTCCAGATTTATTACTCTTTTCAAAGTGCTATGTTGTTAGTTGGAGTGGAGAGTTCAGAGGAAGGAGATATCAATAATCATGACAGTAATAACTCCTATTTACATAGTATTTTTAGGTCTGTAAAGTGCTTTAAATAGCAGCCTTCTTGTTTGAGCCTCACAACAACCTGGTGAGGTATATGTTACAGGAATCATTATTCTCTTTTATAGATTAGGAAACCAAGGCTGAAAGGTTAAGTCATACTAACAATAGCTAGTGTTTATATGTTGTTCTTCAGTTGTTTCACTCATGTCTGACTCTTTGTGACCCTGTTTGAGGTTTTCTCAGCAAGGATACTAGAGTGGTTTTGCCATTTCCTTCTCCAGCTTATTTTACAGATGTGTAAATTGAGGCAAAGAAGGTTAAGTGACTTGCCCAGGGTCTCACAGCTAGTAAGTGTCTGAGACTGGGATTTGAACTAGGTTTTCCTGACTCCAGGCCCAGCGCTCTATCCACTGCGCCACTCTGCTGCCCCAACATTTAGATAGTGCCTACTATTTGCAGGCGTTGTGCTAAGCACTTTACAAATATTATTTCACATGATCTTCACAACAACCCTGGGAGGTGGGTGCTTTTATTATCCCCATTTTGCAGAGGAGGAAACTGAAGCAAACAGAGGTTAAGTGACTTGCCCAAGGTCACATGGCTGGTCAGTGCCTGAGGCCAAATGTGAGCTCAGATCTGTCCTCATTCCAACCCGGGCACTTTATCCACTGTACCACCTGGCTGCCTAGGTTAAATGGCTTGTCTGTGGTCACATGGCTGGTGCGTAGTAATGTCAGCATTCAAACCTAGGTCTATTATCATTGCACCGTACTGTCTATCCCTCAGTGTTGAGGGGAATGGTTAAGAGGAAAGAATTCATGGACAAGGTAGAGTCTGAGTTGGGCCTAGAAGGACAGGTAAGCCTAGGAAAGGTGGAGGAAAGGGCTAGGGAAATCCAGGAGTAGAAAACAATGTCAGCCAAAATGCTAAAAAAGACACACGTATACACACACACACACACACACACACACATACACAGTTTCCATCGACAATAAGGAAATCAGAGTTTAAAGACAAATAGGTTTCCTTGAATCTGAAGAATTTGAAAAATGTCTATCATTCTCCATTTGTTTCTATATGAATAATGAAGTATTTTCTAGTAATTCTTTTTTTAATTCCTGTAGCCCAAGAGAGAAGGTGTATTTCTAATAAGCTCATCTCCCATCATTTAACACCCTGGTATTATGCTATCTCTCCGACCTATCCGTGAACTATACATTTGGGTTATTAGGTTTCCTGTAGCCACAGTGTGATAAGAAAGCTCCTGCACCTGCTGACATATTTAGACACTTATTTTATCTCAACGGCTACTGTTCTCTTCAAATAACCACCACTTGATCAAAATTGTTATAGTCAGCTTCCTACACAAACCACAGTACAGAAAGTTCTCATGGGAAGAAAAAACCCTTTTTTAAAATTTCTTCTGTTTTTATATTCAAAGTGCAGATTGAAGTGTGTGTAGGAGAGGGACTAGGAGACAAAGTGGTGTCATACAACTATACCTCTCTTTAAAGAGGATGGTATTGGGAACGAGGGAGGAGGGGACACTCCTCTCCTTCTGCAGTCATCATTGCCCTTTCAGAGTTTTGTGTCTTTAAACTAGATTTCCCAGAAGCACCCTTTCCCCAGAAGTATACTTGATTTACACTTCAAATCTTTAGATTAGAAAAGCCTTTAGCTCTAAAAATATTTTTTGGGCATGGCCAGCTGCCTTGTCTTTCTAACTTCTCAGGTCAGCATGCAATCCCTGATGAGACACTGTTACACACATATTTTCATTCATTCATTGGTTTGTTCCCTAGTTCATTCATTTATTCAACAATAATAAGTTATTCGATTTATTAAGTGTCCATTACATACTGGACACTACACTAGGTGTCCAATGATAACTTCAAACCGATGCAACACTTACACCAATCTTTTCTCGTGTTCTTCCAACGTGTCACTCACTTCTCTCTTTAGGTGCTTTTGCTTTTAATCTCTTCACCAATCAAACCAGCTCTACATAGTTAGGAAACTCTGCTTGCTGTTCAGTCACCAGCTGGTGGCTCCATGAGTCTGCGTCCTTCACATGCTGGCTACTTGAGTCAGTCTGGTACTATCCATCTTCATTTTATCCATGTTCCTTTGACCACTGGTCTCTGTCATAGTCTTTCCAAGTGAAATATACAATTGGAAAGCTTTTCATTCTCATGTTGAAAGGTATTGAGGAAATGAATCAAGAGCTCATGCATACTCTCTGTTATCCTAAAGTGCTCCAATGCTATGACCTCAAAATTCTATTTTCAGGGAAATTATGAAATAGAATGTGGGTTTCCTGAAGCTTTCCATTAGTTTCCTCTATCTTTTTTTAAAATAAAAGTCTTCTTCTATAATTATAGTACTTCAGAGAGGCATTTCCTATCAAGCACTCATATGGTTCCTCCCCAGAGATTTCCTGAGAACAATGTTAACTTCACATATGAATTCCCTGTTCCTGTACTTGCAGCCTGTTCTTAATCTCCAATCATTGCTAAGGGTGGTTCAGTATCTTTTATCACTATATTCTAAGGATATCCCTGAAATTAACATTACTCAATGGGAATCCATTCCCATTGGTACGTTCCAACCTTCCAATGGCTGATTAGCCGTGGTATTATTTTATTGCAGTTATAACTTCAATAAGCGACACTATAACAATACACCCACACCTTGGCACACAACAATGTAATAGTAAGACAGTTGGTCTAAAATCATAACAGAAACCCTGCCATCCAATCACAGTCTAGGAAAGGAAAAAAAAATCAAAAGAAGGGGAAAAAAAATTTTCCAGGATCTCTGTAATGCTAAAGTATTTAAAAAATTAGAGATCCTGAATGAGCCCCAAAGTGTAACAGCTAGGTAACCCTTACAAATGGGTCCCCCCCAAACTACCCCACCTTGAAAGCAATCTATGGATCAGTATTCATTCAAAGTTATAATTTAGTCAGACAGAAAAAGCATTTATTAAGTGCTTATTATATTCTGGGTACCATGCTCAGTGCTGAATGCAAATACAAGTTAATAAGACAGTACCTGCTTTGAAAGAACCTAAACTCTAATGGGTAAAGATCTCTCATCAAGGAGAGCTAAAAGAGGGTGTGGAACACATGCATTAGTGGCATGGTGTGCAGATGGCTCAGAGTCTTGGATCCAGGCAAGAAGATAAAGGCACAAATTCATCTATCAGAGTGTTCTTTTACCAGTTCAAAGCAAAAGACATTTAATCAAATAGCATGATAAATTAAGTGATAAGAAAAGATCAATCCAAGCACACATAGGGTACATTCCCCCCATAAGTTTCCATACAACCAATGGGAGCCAAGAAGCATATTTACAAGGTAGGGAATGCATGTGGCCAATAAACATATGTGAAGGAATATGCATGTTAGATACGTGTGGCCAAGGTGCAAAGGTGTCTGAGGAAACTCACCCCTTTGAGGCTACAAGACTGTCAATGTTTTCCGCTGATGTTATCACAGAGCTTTCTACTGCTTTCTAATGAGTCAACTTCGTTATCTTTTTTGAGCGTGATAGTTTTCTTTTCTGCTGAGTATCTATGCTGGTACTATGAGTGTCTATCTACTTTTTACTACCATCTTCTGGTCTTCCACCTCTTCAGTGCCATCTACTGCCTTGCTATCTTTTGTTAGAATGTACTAGCTAGAATGTACTGGCAAAGGGTAGCTGATGATCTTTAAATGTATTACTGAGGACAATGACCAGCCATATACAGCCAGGAATACAAGAAGAGCCAAAAGAATGTATTGGATAAAGATTGTCTATTCCATCGACTACTTTTCTCCCAGTGCCAAATCACAATCCTTGACTAAAGATAACTATCTGACTTGGGATCAGAATATTCCTTTCCACTTCTGTTAAATCCCTGATTATCATTCTGTGTCCCCAAAGCCCATTTCAGAAGTGAGATTGGAGCAAAGGAGGAAAGGACAGGGGAAGAGGTAGAGAGGAGTTTTGAGGTGTGAAAAATGAGAGATGAGGGGACTCAATGTTAGATGTCTTTAATTTTCCCAGGGGAGTAGGAAGCATTGCCCTCCACCTAGGGACGGGTTAAGGAGGGTCACTGTGTGGGAGTGATATGGAGTCTTTTCTGAGATGAATAAAAGGATTCCTCTGTTGTGGTGAGGGATCACTTGAAGTTAGTTGGTGTGAATTTGTAGTATATCCAACCAGCATGATTTCATGACCTCCTCAAGTGCAAAAAGTACAATGAGTGGCTAACTCAAGGTTGAAGTTTTTAGGGAATGACCAGGAGAAGGAAAAGGAAAAAAAAGGTAAAGGATGGTTCATAATTGAACTGGTTAACTGTAGACTTAAGACTGCAAGGGCAGGAAAGTTAAACTGGAACAAGAACGGTAGATTGAAAGAACATGAAGAGAGTAAAGGACCAGAGGTCATGGTGAGGATAAAGAATAATTTAGGACTAATTAGACAGTGGAAAAGAGATTATGTCCATTATCTTGGAGGTATGGCGTCATTCTTATCCGTGGATGTGACATCATCATCTACATCAGATTATAAGAGTGAATATTTCCCAAGGCTCTATCTTGGGCCCCTTTCTCTTTTCTCAGGACTCTATCTTGATGACCTTATCAGTTCATGGGTTTAATTGAAATTTCTATGCAGATGACTGCCAGATCCATATATAGTCCTAGTCTCTCTTCTGAGCTAGTCCCGTATCACCAACTGCCTATTAAAAATCTCTAAGTGAATATCACATAGAGATCTCAAATTCAACATGACTGAGACAGAACTCATTTTCCTTACCCTCAAACCAAGCCCTTTTCCTTACTTCCCTATTCCTCTTGAGGGTATCACCTTTGTGGGTGGCCTTATAGAGTGGGGGTGGAACTGAAGTGGTCAATTATTGGACACCAGAGTATTTAAAGAGTCAAAAAGTCATCAAGATTGAGAGAAAAGGATAGAGTGGAGAGGGAAACAACTACCAAAATCACTGAAGAATGAGGGAATGAGGCTGGTAGATAATGGCAACAAGGATGTGGATTGAATGGTATCTTCAAATAGTATGCCCTTCATAGGAAGAGCTGCTGAATGATATTGGCAGAGTGTAACAGTAATTAAGGTGGGACTTTTTGCTTTTCTTCTCTTAAGTGCCTTTAATGATCCTGGCCTTTGTTTGAATGGGGCAGATAAAGTGGGATCTCTTTGTCTGGGCACAGAGACAAGTGGGAGTCATTGATTTGTGTCTGATGTGATAGTAGGGGATGGGGAAGTATCCCACACCCAGCCTGGGTGAGGTCAGAGGCCTCATGGCTCTGAACAGGACATAATTGAGAACAGCTTGGCATTTGACTTTTGGGGCACACTCATGGAAGGAGTGTTGAGACTCTGGGCAAGCTGCAAACTGCCCCCCAGCTTTGCAACCCAGCTGTTGGCACTGGTAATTATGTCTTGTGATTTGAATCAGACAAGGTCTGTTTGTTTGAAGAGGTTTAAGAAAAATGAATGATAGGTAGTGAATCATAGGTTTTTAGGGGTGCTTGAGACCCCAAAATACCTACGCGCCAGGTCCTGCCAAAAGAATTCGACTCAAGCCTTCTCAGCCAAGGAAAAAGACAAAGTTTATTAAGGATTCACCATAATGGGTTGTCTTAAGAAATCCCACCCTTTGTGATGCCTCTTTTCACAAGCGGGCCAGATTCAACCTACTGAGCTAGATTGAATCTGAGCACCTTCATGGAGGCAAAATGGAGATTATATACACAAAGACTGTAGGAGGGATTGAGGGGTGGTCTGGGGTGACTAGAGGAGGGGTTTAGGGAGGGTCTTGAGGAGGAGTCTAAGGAGGATGAGATGAGGTCAGACTCCAGGGTGGGGAAATAGCTGAAGGCTACCTGGAGATGAAAGACAACCGAAGGCTAGGGTATGGATATTTTGATGAGGATTAAGGGTGAGAAGCAGCTGGACAATAGAGGGCCAGGGTAGATGGAGATTTGGGCCTAATGATAAGGTAAGGCTTATGGCCTTAGGGGAAGGCCAGATCTAGTTGGAAGATTCAAGGAGAGTTCAAGGGGGTTCCCAGAGACTGTACTCCAGGTTCAAGAGGGTTCCCAGAGACTGTGCCCTCATCATGTTGATGTTTTTAATTTCTGTTTGTATTTGCCTTGAAGTTCAAGGGGGCTGATCTTTTCCCCCTGAACTGTGAATGATATTTGTATGTTTGATTAAACTAAGATTGTTAATCCCTTAAAGTTACTTTTCTTAGTAAAGCAGATCAAAGAACCTGTGTTGGCAGCTTTCTGGGTGCTGATTGTTGGTGGATCTTACGCCCCCACAGCAGCTGCTAGCAAGATTGTTAAAACATAGAGGAAGGGTCAGAAAGCAGCAAAGGAGATGTTGGCA
The DNA here is from genome assembly GCF_011100635.1 of Trichosurus vulpecula. Taxonomy (NCBI): domain Eukaryota; kingdom Metazoa; phylum Chordata; class Mammalia; order Diprotodontia; family Phalangeridae; genus Trichosurus; species Trichosurus vulpecula. The sequence continues at coordinate 346,126,040 of NC_050575.1, forward strand.
TATACAGACTTCTCTAAATGCCCTTGTGTGTGGAGAATTGGAAAGATGGAGTGGCCAGCATTGGAAAGGGTGGCAAGGGATATGCATTCTTTATTAGAGACGGGTTTCCATGAGTACCAGACAAGGGAGTGTAAGATGAAGGAATCTGTTAAGCAAAGAATTAAAAAGTTCAAAATGGCACAGTGCTGAATTGGATTGGGATGAGAGTTCCATCTTATCAGGAGGGGCGACAGCAGAAAGAAGCTTTTACCTAGGTAGATGGTAGGTGGGGCAGATTTTTTACATTGCCTTACACAATGCTTGGCACATAACAAATGCTTGTAGATTGAATCCATGTTCCCATCTATTCATTTCTCCAATCATATACTGGCCTAATTTCTTTCCTGAATTCTGTTTTCATATATCTAACTGCCTACTGGACATTCACCTCTACATCCTACCAGCTCCTCAAACTGAACTCATTATCTTCCTCTCACTAAGACTTCCCTTCCTCTTGACTTCCTTATTTCTATTAAGGCAGCCCCTATTTTTCTAATCACCAAGGTTCAAAGCCTTAGAGTCGTCTTTATTCTCTTCATCTCCTCCATTGTCCATATCACAGAGATTAACAGAAATACCAGGAGAAATACCAAGGAGGGAGAAGCTTTTAGACCAATAAAATCCCAAAGTTCTAATTAGAATAGTGGTATGAAGAAAGCCTCCTAGGTCAAGTAAAGTAAACAAGCACTTATTAAGTGCTTACTGTGTGCAAAGGCACTGTGCCAAGTTCTGAAGACCCAAATATGAGCCAAGAGAAAGATTATTCCTGTCTTCAAGGAGCCTGCATTTCAATGAGGCCCAATGTATAAAAGGGAGATGAAAAGCTGGGGGTGGGGGGGAGTTATGGGGAAGGTGAAAGTGGCAAAGTCTGGGACTGGGAAAAGAATAAAAGATAGCTGACCCTGGCCCTTGCTCAAAATGGAGATTCTGTGATGAACTCACTAGTGGGAGAAGGAGGCCGTGGAATGGAGAGATGTTCCAGGGTGAGAAGTACTCAGGAGGTGAGGGAATCTTCTAGGTGAGAAGGCAGCTGAGAAACGGTAGCAATGTCTGAAGAGACAGGAGTGGAGCTGGGAGAAGAATGAAGGATGGCTGTCCTGGACCCTTCCTCAAAGTGGAGGACCTGAGAGAAATTCACCAATGGAAGAAGGGGGCTTCAGGGTGGAGGGATGTTCCAGGGAAATTCTGGGATGACAAGGCAGTTGAGGCATGGTGGTGAGGTTCAGTGTCTACTCCCAGGTGGTGTCTCCCAGGTGTTATGATTATGTGGCTCCATCTGTCAGGTCATATGTCTATTATCTGCCTCTAAAATGTCTAACTCAAATCTATACTCCTGCAAACTCGCAGTCAGAAGGCTGAAGAATAAGAAAATTCATTTAAAGTCTTCTCAAGTTAGACAATGATTGGAAATGATTTCTTTCTCTTCTGAAGCCCCAAAACATTTTGTATATACCTCTTCTAAATGAGGCAGCTAGGTGGGGTGGTTGGTAGAGCTTTGGTCTTAAAGTTAGGAAGACCTGAGTTCAGATTTGACCTTAGACACCTACTTGCTCCATGACCCTGGGCAACTCAGTTAACCTCTAATTTGTCAGAGTGTCTTCTTCTGCAAAACGGGGCTAACAATAGTACCTACTTCCCAGGGTTGTTGTGAGGATCAGGTGAGATAAGAACTGTAAAATGCTTAGCACAGTGCCTGGCACACAGTAGGTGTTACAGAAATGTTACCTATTATTACTTACTACTTTGTACTTGATGCTTCAAAGTTCTATGTGTTTATGTCTTGTTTCTCTATTAGGTTATGGGTAGAGATCATGTCTTATTCATCACTGTATCTGCTATAGTAATAAGAACACAGCTGTGATGAAGAAATCTTATTCATTTGGAATATAGCAATTCAAACTTATGCATTTCTCAGAATCTGTATCCTTTGGTTCTTTACTGTTTGTAATTTCATCATGGAGTAGAGTTGACCCTTGAGTTTGAAGGCTATGCCAATGGAGGTCAAGATCTGGCAGGTCCAACTAAGGTAGAAAATTATTAATTTTGAATCTCGTGATGGATTGTAATCCTATTGTCTGAAAAACCAGTCCATCTAAGTTTGGATAAGATTATCCAAAAATTATCCAGGGTGATGAACTTTTATAGCCACAGCAACTTATAACATACAGGAGTTCATAGGTTCGTAGATCTGGGGATTAAACAGGCATTTATTAAGTACCTACTATGTGCAGTTTACAAATATTATCTCATTTGATCATCACAACAACCCTGGGAAGTAGGTGCTATTATCATCCCCATGTTACAGTTAAGGGAACTGAGGCAAACAGAGGTTAAGTGACTTGCCCTGAATCACACAATTAGTAAGCGTCTGAGGCTAGATTTGAACTCAAGTCTTTCTGACTCCAGGCCCAGTGCTCTATCCACTTCACCACCAGCTGCCCAGAACTAGAAGGATCACCTAGTCCAACCCTTTAATTTTACAAATGAAGACCTGAGATTTGTTAATAGGATACTAAATTTAGATCTGTGTGATAAATTAGAGGTGATCCAGTCCAACCCTCTCATTTTATAGATGAAGAAACTGAGGCCCACAGGGTTCAATGGCTTGCCCATGGTCACACAAGTAGTAATTTGTAGAACCAGGATTTGACTTTAGGTCTTGTGACTGAAGGAAGTATCCATATCAGTAAAGTCACAGGTACTTGAGAGGTATTTCAGGAAGCATTTAACACAAAAAACCCACCAACCAGCAAATGCATAGTGAGAATCTACTATGTGCCCAGGTCTCTGATGGGTTCTATAGAGGGTACAAAGTACAGTACAGACAGACCATCAAGGAGTCCATAAAAAAATAGTTAATTTGAGCCTTGGTAGAAATTCCTGGATTATTTCCTGCTGGTTGAAAGAAATCTTATGTCTCAGAGCTGCATGCAGCCTGTTTTCTCTTCACAGGCTGATGGTAGGATGGGGCCAGGCAGGCCAGTTAGGTCTCCAGGAGGAAGATGCCTCTACTGATGTCCCAGTCTAGCTCACAATCCTTTGAGAACAGGGCTATGTCAAGGTCACTATGATCAAATTTGATATCAGCCTAAGATTTATAGAGAAAGGGGAAAATGAGAGAGAACCATGAGCATTGCTGGGGAGGCTGAGAAAAATGCAGACCCACCAGTGCCTTCTGAGAACTTTCTTTTTTTCACTTATCAGAAAAAAATTGAAGGCATAGGAGCAAGGTTACCTTCACAGATAATGGTTCTCAGATATTACAGAAGATTTGTGGGTTTTAAAAAAAGTTGCTCTGTATTTCACCCCTCTTTCTCAGGCCAGAGACGTCTTTTATGATTTGTAGAAGATGTGTTGAACTCATTCTGGTTAAACCACAAGATGTCTCCTTCCAGGAGCCCCATTCATGTGTTAAGATCTGGTGAAGACAAAAGTCAAAGTGCCAGTGGTGATCAGAAAGAGTTCATGTAGGTCCTCCAGAAGAGGGGTTGGGTGGAGGTGGCATTGAGGTGGAGAAAGTGCTGAAGTCTATAAAATGGGGGTGGGGGAGAGGTTGGACTGCATGATCCTCCAGATTACTAGATTTCTTTGAGCTCTGAATCTGTGATTCCATAAACTAACTACCAGGAGTCTATAGAATAGAATATTTGTTCAAAGTATCCTTGAGTCAGACCCATGACTCCATTACCCCAGAACTCCATCTTTGATAAGAGCAACAAAGAAGGGCTTGGAGGAGGGTATGGTTGTCTCTCCCTTTTCCCCCAAATCAGATCAGCACCAAAAGCTAACTTTGGTCAATAGATAGAAATAGTTGGGCACAGTGGAAAGATGAAGGGCTTTGGGATCAGAGGGCCTGGGTTAATATCTTGCCTCTAAGGCTTATTACCTTTGAGAACCTGAACAAATCACTTAAATTCTGCAGGCCTTCCTTTCCTCATCTATAAAATGAGGGGGTTAGTCAGAAGACTGGGGGGTCCCTGGGGTCCCTTTTACCTGTAGATCATTGTGAAGTAGGTTGCAAGGGCCCTGACCTCTGGTTCTGCAGAATCACAGAGAGTGCTTGGGTGATCTTTACTAGGTGGAGTGAGACAAAGCCCAGCTGACCAGGCTTTCTCCTGGTTCTCACTTTCTCTGCCTTTCTACCCCAAGCCTCCTTTTACAAGATCTTTGGGCAAAATGATACCCTAAGGTGAATTAGCTCTCAATTAGCTCTCAAGTTCACTGATTCCATGGTTGAGTTTTGTAGGGTTAGAGACTCTAGCTGAAGTGAATATTATCTGCCCACTTCTTTTCAGTACCCTTGGTTGGGCCTTCATCCAAGTCAGGGCTGCCAGCTCTGGGTATCCTTCAAGGTCCCGTCCTGAACCCCCTTCTCTTCTTCCTCTACACCAATGGCATCATCAGATGATAAAAGTCTCGGAAAACTGTACATAAGGATCCCTATAGCCTGCATATGGACTAAGAAAACCACATGTTGCAATGATTTATGTTCTATTGTATTTTTATTTATTTCATTAAATATTTTCCAATTACACTTTATTCTGGTTCAGGCAGCACTTGTGTCTTAATCCTGTGCTTTACATGATCTCATCTGGTGGTCTCATCAGATCCTATGGATTCAATCATCTTTATCCAGATGACTTTCCCATCTACTCATCCACCTTCATCTTTGCCTAGTCTCACATTTCCAACTGCCTATGGAACCCCTGGAGCAGAATGGCCACGTGGGCATCTTAAACTCAACAATTCCAAAACCGAACTCACTATTTTCCCCTCAGCACCTCCTGTCTTCCAAAGTTCCCTGGGACTGTTGAGGACGCCGCCATATTCCCTGTCAACCTAACTTTGAAATTTGTGTGTCGTTCTTGACTTTTCACTCTCTCTCATTCCCATATCCAACTGTAGTATCTCTCACTTACACTCACTTTCTGGCTTTCTCAATTCTTAGCTCAAATCCTACATTCTTAGAAAGGCCCTTCAGGTCCCCCTTAATGCTGGCAACCTTTCTCTGAGATGGCCTCTAATTTACTGTTGAATTTGAGGGCAAAGACTATTTAGGCCTTTCTTGTATGTATCCTTGGTGCTTAGCACAATGCCTGGCATGCAGTAAGCACTTAATAAATGTTTGCTGACTCGACTTGAAATGTAGACCTGTACAGAGATTCTGAGGTTGCTGCCCTTAACCTATTTTTCTGAGGCCCCAGATTTCTTCCTTGACCCCTTATGTACTTCTTACAAGGAAAAGTCAGGAAAGGATTGTCAAGTAGATAAAAAGCAATTTCTTAAATTAAAAAGGAGGGTTTAAATATGCTTCCACATTATATATCAGCTCCTTTTTTACGCAAAGAAACCCAGGCAATTTTCAGTTAGACTTTAAAGATAAATATTTCATCTCATAGTTTTCAGGTATGTTTTAGTGCTTCCTGTGGAGACACCATAAGTGGTAATAGGGATAAGAATAAGATTGGATGGTTTTAATATGTATTTATTTTAGTTTTTTGAATTGTGTTTTTTATTGTAAAATTTAAAGCTAACACTCAGTCTCTAATGGCTTTGCATCCGAATTTTTCAGAGTTAACCTCAGAAATGGCAGGGGACTCAAAGGACAAATAGAGACACCAATCACTGGTGTAGGTAGGCTCCATAGGAATGTATTGATAGGTAGCTAGATGGTGCAGTGGATAGAGTACCGGGCCCAGATTCAGGAAGAACTGAATTCAAATCTGACCTCAGATACATACTAGCTGTGTGACCTTGGACAAATCACTTTATCTCTGTTTACCTCAGTTTCCTCAGCTGCAAAATGGGAATATTAAGTTGTGAGGTTCAAATGAGACAATATTTGTAAAGCATTCAGACAGAACCTGGTATACAGTAGGTGCTCCACAAATGCTTGTTCCCTTCTCTTCCTCTTCTTTATTGCCAACGATGACATTCAAAGTTATATAAAAATGCATTATCAAGGATGTATTAGACCAGAGGGAAACACAATAGAGTAATTCCCCATCATCACTTCAGAAGAAAAAGAAATAGTAAAACTAAAAATAAAAGAACTACAACAAAGATAGGGGAGAAGAAAGGAATCCATATAAAGAATACCTCATGGAGACTGAAGAAATGAGTAAATAAAAAGAGGCTCTGAAATAATGAATCAGTAATTAATTAATATAGAATTACCTAATACTACGTAATTACTAGGTATTACTAGGCAAAACTACAGTGTTATTCCTTTCTTCTGATAGTTTCTCCTCACTCCCTTTTACTAGTAGACTGATTCATTGTTTCAGGGCCTCTTTTTCTATTTTGGAAGTATTGGCATCTTAATTATCTTGGCACAGACTAACCATGAACACTGACTTTTCCTTTAGCCATTTAAATTATTTTTACAACTTCTTTAAGAAGTTCTTTGTAATTGAATCTGCACAAGTCTTCTGTATGCTTTTGTAGGCTGAATCCAGATATTGTGTGAATTTTGTAGTTAGTTGGAATGGAATGTCCTCGTTATTGTTGCTTCTTAGATTTTGGGATTATGATACAGAAATACTATTTATTTTTGAATATCGATTTTGTAGCCTGAAGCTTTGCAGAAGTTATTAATCATCTCAATTAGTATATTTGCTCATTCTTTAGAATTTTTCAAGTATACCATTGTATCATCAGCAAATAGGGATACTTTTGTCTCCTCTTTACCTGTCTCTATGCCTTGAATTTCTTTCCCTTACCTTATTGCTCTTGACAGTATTTCCAGAACCATAGCAAATTAAGGTGGGGAGAATGGGCATTTTCACTTTATTCATAGATTTACTAGAAAAGGCTCTAGCGTATATATCCCCATTCATTAAGATGGTTGCTTTTGGTTTTAGATAGATGCAGTTTATGATATTAAAAAGGTCCCTTTATGCTTATACTTTGCAGGGTTTGGGGGGCACAAATAAGTGCTGAACTTTCTCAAAAGCATTTTCTGCATCTATTGAGATAATCATGATGTTTTGCATGTTTTGGTTTTTACTTGGATTAATTATGTTAATTGGTTTTCTTAATGTTGAACCATCCTTACCCTGATATAAGTCTCACTTGTTTGTAGTGAATTATTTCTTAGATAAATCTTTATGTACTTGTTGACAGGATTTGTTTAAAATGTTTGAGTTAATATTCATTAAAGATATTGGGCTATAACTCTCCTTCTGTGGTTTATGTTTAGGTATTAGGTATAGGCATTAGGACTGTATTTGTCTCATAAAAAATTTTTGTATGGTGCCTTCTTTCTCAGTTTTTGAAAATAATTTGTAAAATACAGATACTAATTTTTTTTTTAAAAGTTCGATACAATTCTCCTGTGACTCCATCAGAACCAGAAATTTCTTTTCTTTGAGAGTTCCTTTAAGCTAGATACTTTTACTTTTCTTAGATCAGGTAATTAAAGATCTCCGGCTGGTCTTCTGATTGGGAATTTTACATTTTTGAAGCTATTCCTCTGTCTCTTTTGTGTTCTCAATCTTGCTAGTATATAACTGTGCATAATATATTTTGATTATTCTTTTAATTTCTTGTGGTTTTATTGTGATTTCACCTTTCTCATTTACTGTCTTAGAGATTTAATTTTCTGCTTTCTTTGTTTTAATCAGATTAACTAAAAGGTTTGTAAATTTTATTGGTCTTTTCAAAGAACCAGCTTTTAACTTTATTTGTCATGTCTGTTTTTTTTTGTTTCCAATTTATTTTTCTTCTATTTTTTAATATCTCCTCCTTTATGCTTATTTTTAGGTTTACTTATTTGTTGGCTTTCTAATTTTTTAAAATGTGCGTTCAGTTCATTAATCCTCTTGTTCCATTTTGTCATTGTGTTTGTAGGGATATGATGTCCCCCCTGAGGATAGAATTAGTTGCATCCCAGAAATTTGGTATGCTGTTTCATCATTATCACTTTATTTCCTCTAATTATTAATTGTTTCTACGATTTTTTTTCTTTGACCTACACATTATTTTGGACAGGTAGGTGGCACTGTAGATAAAGTGCCAGGCCTGGAGTCAAGAAGACCTGAGTGCAAATCCAGCCTCAGACACTTATTAGCTGTGTGACCCTGGGCAAGTCATTTAACTCTGTCTGCCTCAGTTTTCTCATCTGTAAAAGTGAGCTGGAGAAGGAAATAGCAAACGCTTCTAGTATCTTTACCAGGAAAACCCCAAAAGGGGTCATGAAGAGTCAGTTATGACTGAAAATGACTAAACAACAACAAAATTCATTATTTAGAATTTTATTGTTAAGTCTCCACTGGGCCTGTGTCTTCTATGATCTCTGAAACAATTTCTATTTTTTTGTGTGTCATGATCTGTAAAATATGAATTTATTATTTCTTCCTTTTTAAATGTGTTTGAAATATCTCTGTGCCCTAAAATATGGTCAATTTTTTTCCCAAAGTTTCATGTGGTAATGAGAAATATGTTTCCTGGGGCAGCTAGCTGGTACAGTGGATAGAGTGCTGGACCTTGAATCAAGAAGATCTGAGTTCAAATTCTATCTCAGACACTTATTTGCTATGTGACTCTGGGCAACTCGCTTAATCTCTGTTTGACTCAGTTTTCTCATCTGTAAAATGGGGATAATAATAGAACCTACCTCCCCAGTGTTGTGAGGATCGAATGAGGTAATAGTTGTAAAGCCTTAACACAGTGCCTGCCACATAATAAGCACCATATAAATGTCTATTGTTGCTGTTGTTGTTCTTTCTCATTTAGAAGATGCCATAAGTCTTTTAGCTCTAGTTACTGCAGCAATTTGTTCAGTTCTACACTTTCCCTTCTTTTTATCCTTTTGTTAGATTTATCCAAAACTGAGAGAGAAATATTGAAGTCTCCATCAGGCTACTAACTATGTCTTCTTGTAGCTCAGATAATTTTTCCTTTATGAATTTGATGCTAAGGCATTTGGAGCATATGAGTTATTATTTATAATTATAGGTTTGTCATCTATAGTTTCTTTCAGAATGATATAGTTTCCTTGTTTATCCCTTTTTATTTTTTTGAATGTTTCTTTTTACTTTGTCAGCTAGAATGATTGAAATGCCTATATTTTGGGATTCCCTTGATGTATAGTAAATTATTTTCTCCATCCCTTCAGTTTTATTTTGTGTGTATCTTTGTTTTTTAAATATGTTTCTTGTAAGCAATAGATTGTAACGTTTTGTTTTCTTATTCAATCTTTCACTCTTTTTCATTTTATTGGATTATTTAATCCATTCACATTTAAAGTTATAAAAGTTAGGTTTATATTTTCCTCCATTTGTCTCTAATATTGGAGTTTTTAACTTATGATTTTTTTCCTCTTGTTCTGTTGCAAACACATTGCTCTGCCTCTTCATTTGCTTTAACTTAATCTTTTTTAAAAGGTGGCTCTATTGGTCCAGTGATCCACTGGTTCTCTTCCACTCACCTCAGATCACCCCTCCAGTTTGTTACCCCTTTTCCTTTTGAGTTTTGTTTATTAATTCATTTTTCTTTCCTGCTTATGATTGGTTGTTTAATCCTTCTCGTTTTTCCTCTCAGTCAGTCAAGTAGATCTCCCCTCCTCTTCTTCAACTAGTCCTATTCATTAGTTTTTTTATTTCACTTTTTTCTGTCCCTTTCCAAAGAGGATTTTTTTCACTTTCTTCATTATTCACCCTGTTTTTCTCTCTATTCTAAACTCATTTTATGGTTCATGATCCCTACAATTATCTAATCCCTTTCTCTTTTCTATATTCCTCATAGAATCAAAGTTTCTAAGGTATCCATTCTGGGCTCTCCTTTCTAGGCAGTTTTTGCCACTTCCTCATAGAGCTTGTGCTGAAGATTCCCCTTTTCTATCGTGCCTCCCTCCTAGAACAATGCCAATTCCTGCAGAGAGGACATTGCTCCATGGCAGGATGGGTTTCCTTATTCCGCATCCCGGATTATGCAGACCACCACTAATCTACACCTTCCCCTGGTTATCTTCTTTCTCCATTTTGCCTAAAATGTCCTCCCTGGGCCCATGACTTCCCATTTTACCAATTGCCTGTTGCCCCTCTGAGTTCCAACTCAGCCTCCCCTTGCAAAGGGGTGAAGATGGTGTGGCAGGAAGAGAATTCAGAACTGAAAAAAGATGAAATTGAATTAAAAATGAAAGATAAACATTGGATTAGTTAGCCTCTGGGCCTCTTCCACCTCTGAGATTCTGTAACTTCTTCCTTCCTATTTCATTTCTGTCTCTCCAGGGCTTTAAGATATCTCCGAATGCCGAGATGTTTGACATTATATAAATAAAACATCTGGATGATTTTTAAAAATGGATTTTCTGATAGACTAAATTGTTTAGTTCTAAAATGCCCTGTCCTTACCTTTCTTGCAGAGGACTCACTACAAAATGCACCTGGACCTAAGATATTCAGAGAGTGTTTTGGAATTCTGGCAATCACTGGAGCCAGATATCTGTGGGGAATTAGAATAAATGTTGCTTTGAGCATATTGAGAAAGGCAAGAGTGCCATGGCAGGGACACCTTTGGGCTGAAGATGAACATAAACCCATCTCTGGCAACTGGGATTCGACAGGCACAGACATCCATCAGCAAGGCTTGCTGCTCTTGGCTTCCAGAGTTCAAAAGTCCCTGGGATGAATGGGAAAAAAAAATAGCTCATGGAGATTTTTCACAATGATTCATCTAGGGCAGCCAAGTCAGCTGGATGAGCTACAGATAACCTCACCTGGAGCTTTGGTGGATCTGCTTTGCCAAATCAGAATCAATGGTTTGGTGGCAGCCTCCAGTTCTTCAGGACATAGGGCAACCATAGGGTCTCTACTTATCTGAAAGCAGAAAGATCTTGTCTGTTCTACTGAAAGGTCACAAATATCACTGAGGTTTGAGATGGATGTGGTGTGAGCATCAGGGATGATAATAATAATGCCTCCTTTGTTCGTTCATGTTTATTCTTTCTCCCGCTAACTGTTAGATGCTTTCCAAGGGTCTATTCTCACCCCTCTTCTTTTCTTTCTCTACATTCTTAATCCTGATGATTTATGACTTCATCACTTATCTCTAGATGAAGTGAGTCTTCTAGATTCAACCTCCAATCACTTACTTTTCCTTCTCCCTCATTTTCTGATTTGCCATCACTTTCCAAGTCCTGTCAATGTGGACTATCCAATGTTTCTTGCATCTGTTACCTCTTTTCCATTCCAACTGAAAATGTCCTTATTCCCTACCTCCATGCTGATTTCAAAAGCCTCCTAACTGGTCTTCCTGCCTCCAGACTCTCCTGTCTTCAACTCATCCTTCATAAAGCTGTCGAAAGAATCTTAATGTAGAAATGTGACCATATCACTCCCTGGCTCAAAAAAATCTTCTGTAGCTCCCCAACTGCTTACCACATTAAATATAAAATCCTAATTTTATAGTCAAAACTCTCCGAAGTTGGGTTGCATCCTACCTTTCCAAACTTATTTCATCCTTTTGCCTTTCATGAACTTTACAGTTAAGTCACACTAGACTGTATATGTTCCCTGGTTTTATTCTGCGCTCTTTCACCTCTCTGAATGAATGTAGCCTATTCTCCAGGCTTAAAATCAGTGTTGTGCTGGTAAATGTTTAACAACTACATCTCCAAAAAAAAAAAGTATACACAACATCTTTTAAAATGCATTATTAACATTTTCTTCATCACTTTCTTAAGTCCAGACAATCAATAAAAACAAAACATCAAGTCCTGATTTGTAGTGTTTGCCAAATTCCAAGGTATAAAAGCTCACAATATATATTTAATAATTTAAGAATAATAAATTAAAATTAATAATAAAATAATAATAAAGTTAATAATCTGTTTTCATGAGCTGGTTCAAGTACCCTCCTTCCTAGAATATACCTAATCAATATCTTTATCTGGTAAAATCCTTTCCTTCCTTCAAGGTCCACTTCTATGATTTATTCCCAGTTAAAGATGATTCCTCCTCTCCAATTTCAAATACCTTTCTATTTGTCCTGTCCCATTCATTCATCTCATTGTAACTTATAGTTATTTGTGTACACTGTTCACCACTCCTTCCCCTACCACCTCTCAAGACTGCAAGTGCTTTGAGTTCAGGGACTGAGTTGCTTTTCATCTTTATATTTCTTATATATGGTAAATTTTAAATATTTGTTGAACTAAATTAAATTCGGGGTAAATGGTTTTCTACTTAATGGCGTAGGATGTGTTTGAAAGTTTCTTTTTTTAAAGAATATTTTTATTTTATTTTTTCAATTAGATATAAAAATCATTTTCTTCTTCTCCTTCTCCTTCTTCCTCTCCTTCTCCTTTTTCTCCTTCTCCTCCTCCTTCTTCTCCTTCTTCTTCTCCTCCTCCTTCTCTCCTCCTCCTCTCCTCCTCCTCCTCCTCCTCCTCCTCCTCCTTCTTCTTCCAATCAGGGTTAAGTGACTTGCCCTGGGTCGCATAGCTAGTAAGTATCTGAGGTCAGATTTGAACTCAAGTCCTTCTGACTCAAGGACAAGTACAATATTCATTTTTTTGTAGTTTTAGAGTTCCAGATTCCCTCCCCCTTTCCCCTGTCCTCTCCTTGAGAAGGCAAATGGTTTGATATAGATTATATATGTGCAGTCATGCAGAGCATATTTCCATACTATCCATGTTACAAAAGAAAACACAGACCAAAAATGAGAAACAAACAAACAAACAAGAAAAACAAAGTGAAAACGTATGCTTCAATCTTTATTCGGACCCCATCAGTTCTTTCTCTGGGGATGAACAGTATTTTTCATCGTCAGTCCTTCTGAATTGTCTTGTCATTCACAGCAGATCACTGTACAATATTGCTGTTACTGTGTTGAATGTTTATTTTTTTAAAATTCCCTGTGCTTGTTGTATACAGCACAGTGTCCTACACATAGAAGGCATTCTATAAATGTCTGAATATGTCCCATTCCTGGGAGCCTTTACTCCTAGATGTTAAACCAACAGAATCAAAGAATTTAGAGCTGGAAGGAACCTGAGAGCCCATCTGCTCCAATTTTCTCTTTTTCTTTTTTTATATTTTAAAAAAATGATTGATATCTTTTGTTTTCATATCATCTCAATTTCTGAATATTACTAACTTCCTTCTCTTGCAATGCTTTTATTTTACAAATGAGGAAACCAGCACTCTGGAAACAGAAATTACTTGACCAAGGTCATACAGGTAGCAAGTAATAAAGCTGGGAAGATTGTTTAAGGCAACAAAAAGCATTTGTCCACAAGAACTTCCTTCACTACGCGCCTTTCCTCCACCATGTTTTCTCAGTCCCCCTCAAGCCAACTGTCTTCCTGCTTTCCCTTGGCCTTTCCCCATTTGCTTTCCCTCCTCCTCCCAGGAGTTCTCTCCACAGGCTTGGGTGCCTCCCAAAATGGCATTCTCTCCTTGGGAGGGTCACCAGCTTTGCCTCTCTTCTCATGTTCACTGTGAGCACCTTTATTACTGAGTTCTGTTCCTTCTTCCCTGTTCTGTTCTCTTCTTCTAACCCTTGTCCTCCTACCCCTTCCTACTTCTCCCTTTGTTCTCTCCCTAGGCCTCTGCGCTAATCCAATAAGTACTTAATCTTTTCCATCAACACCAGATAGTACATTATTTGGCAACCACACAGCTTGTTTTCTCTTGCCTTTCCCCAAACCACAGAAACATTTACAAGAACAGCAAAGTTAGAATCATTGCGTCAAAGAGTCTTAGAGTCTCCCCAAATGACCTTGGGTAAGTCCCTTCATTTCTCAGTTTCCTTATCTGTAAAATGAAATGGTTAGACTCAGAAATTCTCAAACTTTTTGGTCTTAGGACCTCTTGAGACTCATAAAAATTGTGGAGAATAATAAGAACCGAAAAACTTTTGTTTACATAGGTTTTATCCATATTAGAAGAATTACCCCTAAAGAACTTTTATGTAGGTTTTATCCATATTAAAATTATCCCTGAAGAGCTTTTTGTAGGTTTTATTCACATTAGAAGAATTATCCTTGAAGAACTTTTGTTTATGTAGGTTTTATCCATATTAAAAATTAAATCATCTCATATTATTAAGAATTATGTATGGTTATACATTATTATACATATTATATCTGTGTATATAAATATATATGTATATATATGAAATAACATTATAATAATCGGGCAGCTAGGGGTGCAGTGGGTAGAGTGCCAGAGCTGGAGTCAGGAAGACCTGAGTTCAAACAGACACTTACTAGCTGTGTGACCCTGGGCAAGTCACTTACCCCTTTGGCCTCAGTTTCCTCATCTGTAAAATGAGATGGAGGAGAAAATGGCAAACCACTCAAGTATCTTTGCCAAGAAAACCCCAAATGGGATCATGAAGAGTCTGACATGACTGAAATGACTGAACAACAACATTATAATAATATTAAGTTTTGATTTCTAGAACCCCCCTAAAGGGGGTTCTAGACTCCTGGGATTAGAGCACACTTTGAGAACAACCAGACTAAAATGATCCCTAAGTTCTCCTCAGAGCAAGGACATTGAAAATTATCTAGTCCACACTCTTCTTTTTGTAGTCGAGGTAACTGGCGCATAGAGAAGTGAAGTGACCTGGTCAAGTTGATATGGCCAGTTAGTTACAGAACTGTAATCAGAAGGCCTATAGTAGCAAAAATAATAACAATTCACATTCAAGGCTATGAAATGTTTTTCTCACTGCATACACACACACACACACATGCACACACACACATATTCAAAAGCATTTCTGGTACCATTCATGTTTCTTCAACCAAAGTAAAAAAGGAGAAGAAAAGTGAATAAGCATTTATATAGCGCCTACTACGAGCCAAGTTCTTTTAAAATATTATCTCATTTGGTCCTCGCAACAACCCTGAGAGATAGATGCTGTTACTTCCCCCTGCTTTACAATTAAGGAAACCAAGGAAAACAGGTAAAGTGACTTTCTCAGGGTCACGCAGTCAGAAAATATTTGTGGCCAAATTTGAACTCAGGTCTTCCTGACTCTAGGATCAGTACTCTATCTTTTTTGCCACCTCACTGCCTCTGGAGAACCTCTGGCACCAACTTCATCCCTTATGCTGGTCCACAGCCTCATGTCTGCATTCTCTCCACCAGTCTGTTCTGCAGGCAGCATGTAGCATGGGCTAGCTTGGAACTGGGTTACATATAAGATGAAAAAGTTGGAGGGGATGATCTCAAAGTTCCCTTCTATGATCTTGGTACAGACCAGGGTACACTATGTACCAAATGGGGGATTCAGACAGAGCTCTGAGTTGCATAGAGAAGGAAGAGGTGCTTTGTGAACTGGAGTTGCCAGGGACAGCTTTGTGAATTATCCAGGATTTAACCAGGGCATTCCTAGCTACATAGGATTTGGTAGTAGAAACTAATGTGGGCTCTTCTGGAGCTCCACTGTGGATCAAGGGCTGTCTTTAGGAATCCACAGCTCTCTGAAATTCACCATTTTAGAACTAGTTTCTAGAGGCTAATTCTAAAGTAAAGTGGTTCTGTGTTAGAAACAACAAAACTCTGGAGACTTTCATCCTCACTATGGAAGCAAATGCCTCAGAGAACAGGGTCTCTCCAGGGTCAAGGAGAACATTTGTGTGTGTGTGTGTGTGTGTGTGTGTGTGTGTGTGTGTGTGTGATAGGCATAAAGAATTTATATATCTATGTTCCAGATATCATAGAACCCAGGCAGTGAGCCTGTAAGGAAAACCAGTATGCGCAATCTTTTTTTTTTAATTGCATTTTTATAATGAACAAAAATCGATTTTCTCTTCCTTCTCACTCCCCCCATTGAAAAAAAAAGAAAAGAAAAAGACATAACAAATATGCATAGCCAAACAAAATAAATTTCTTCATTAGCTGTGTCCAAAAAGCATAAGTCTCAATCAGTCAGGAGCCAGATCGTGTAAATTTCACCAGCTGTCCTCTGGAATTGTGGTTGGTCACTGTGTTAATAAAAATTCTTAAATCTTTCAAAATTATTTGTCTTTAAAATGTTGTTATGATATAATTTTTTATCCTGGTTCTGTTCACTTCACTTTGCATCAGTTCATACAGTTCATACATCAGTCTTCCCAGGCTTCTTTGAAAACACCTCTTTCATCATTTCTTAAAGCACAATTAATATTCCATCACATTCATTTACCATCATTTGTTTAACTATTCCCCTCGAAGGCATGCCATTACTTCATAGTTCTTTTTTGATGGTATTTTATTTTTTCCCAATTACATGTAAAGACAATTTTTAACATTTAAAAAAATTTTGAGTTCCAAATTTTCTTGCTTTCTTCTTCATCTTCCCCCTCCCTAAGACGGTAAGCAATTTGATATAGGTTATATATGTGCAATTGTGTAAAACATATTTCCATTTTAGTCATGCTGTGAAATAGGCCAAAAGAAAAAAACACAATAAAAATTAAGTGCAAATAGTATGCTTTGATGTGCATTCAGACAACATTAGTTCTTTCTCTGGATGTGGATGGCATTTTCCATCATGAGTCCTTTGGAATTGTCTTGGGTCATTGTGTTGATCAGAATAGCTAAGTCATTTGCAGCTGATCATCACACAATGTTGCTGTTACTGTATATGATGTTTTCCTGATTCTTCTTGCTTCACTTTGCATCAGTTCCTGCAAGTTTTTTTCCAGGTTTTTTTTCTGAAATCTGCCTGCTCATCATTTCTCATAGCACAATAGTATTCCATTACATTCATATGCCACAGCTTATTCAGCCATTCCCCCAATGAGAGGCATCTCCTCAATTTTCATTTCTTTGCCACCACAAAAAGAGTTGCTATAAATATTTTTGTACATGTAGGTCTAGTTTACAGTTCTTTGTACTATAAAAAAGAGATGCTACAAATATTTTTGTAAATATGAAATCTTTCTTTGATTTCTTTACAGTATATATCTCATAGAGGTATTCCTAGGTCAAAGTCAACCTCTTCTCTGTAACTTTTTTTGGGGTGGGGTGGGGGGAAGGTGGATTTTCAAGGGACCCTGAACGTGGATCTGTTTTGCTCTTGAGTTCCTTACGTTCCCAAGGATGTTGCTCACTGACTAACTAGAGAAAGGGGATTCTGGACTTGGTGTCAAGAAAGACTAGGGTTTGAATCCTGCCTCTGCAGGACCCTGGGGAAGACAATCTCTCTAAACTTTAGTTTCCTCATGTATAAAATAGGGATAATGATGCATATAGTAGCTAATTCCTAGGCGTGCTTTGAGGACCACATCAAAGTATTCACAAAGTATGGGTAACAAGCAAGATGTACTACACAAAGAATAAAATGTGCCTTGGGAAATATCACTGAAGTCTGGAGGGAGAATACTAATAGTAGCTAGCATTTACAGAGGGCCTTAAAGTTGACAAAGCACTTTATAAATATTATTTCATTTCTCCTCACAACAATCATGGGAGGTTCCTCATTTCATAGATGAAGAAACTGAGGCTGAGAGAGGTTAGTGACTTGCCTAGTGTCACATAGCTAGCAAGTTTCTGGAGCTGCATTTGAACCCAGGTCTTCCTGACTCTAAAACCAGTGCTCCGCCTACTTAGCTGTTTCCTAAGCATGGATAAAACTCATTAACAAACTTAGATTTTAAAAAGATATTCCCAAGAGGTAGAATCAAGGGTAGGTAACAAAGGACAAAAACAAGAGTATGGTCTATGGGCTATATATGGTCCTTATAGGGCCATATATAGTGTTAGGAATACTAAAGCTCTGAATCAGCTGAGGAAAGGTCAACAAAAAGTGTTTAAGGTTTTTGAAAAAGCCATACTTAGAAAAAAAACAGCATGAAAGAAGAAATAAGATAGTTATTTCAGGTAAATAGAATAAAGAAACCTACTCAACACAATTGGCATCAAAGAAAATGAATAACTTTTCACTGGAAAGAATGGAACAAAAATGGCTGATAGGCAATTTATACCAAGAGAAGTAGGTAGATGGCGTGAGAGCCCACCACTGCCTAGGATGAGTTAAAGTCATCAGTGCCAGATGAACTACACATCGGGCTACTGAAGGAACTGGTAAATGGGATTGCTGAGCTATTGCCAGCGATTTAAAGCATCTTAGAAGATGAGTAATATACTGAAGCATTGGAGAAAGGCAAATGTCCCAGTTTTAAAAAGGAATGGATTTTGTAGACTATAACCCAGTGCATTTGACTTGGATTTTTAGTAATGTTATAGTAGATACAGAGTGTCACAAAAATCCTAGGGCTGAAAATAATGCTAAAGCTTTTGGGATTCTCTGTATTATGAAAGGTATATTTAGAATACACCTAGAAAAGGAAGCGGTAAACACGAAAATGAATCACACGGATTCATTTGGAATGGGGCATGCCAGACCAACGGTATTTAATTTTTTTTTTTGGCAGAGTTACTAGACTAATAATTCAGGGGGATTGTATGGATATAGTTTACCTAGATTTTAGAGAGGCACTTGACAAAATCATGTTATTCTTCTGAAAAGTTGTGGGCTAGACAACTATCCAATTAGGTAGATTTAGAGCTTGTTAAAGGGCGGTCAAAAAGCTAGATTTATATTATCTGCATTGATAAGGTAGAGTTTCTTTCCTGGGAGTTTCCAATATCAATGAAATTCAACCCATAAAACATAAAGTTTCACATCTGGCTTCAAAAGCAAATTCTCAGGTTTAAAAAAAAATCAAGGAATTGTAGCCAAGTAGCATTTAGTCGGCGAAAGGTCTCTGGGTTTTAGTGGTCTACAAGCACAACATGAGTCAGCCATGTGCTGAGAGACAGCCAAGAAACAAATGCTATGTGAAGCTTCATGAAGAGAAGGCAATGTCCAGGACAGGGAGGTGGGAGTCCTGCTGTGAACTGCCCTGGACAGACTATGATTGGAGGACTGTGTGCTGACCCAGGACCCACGTTTTAGAAAGGACCTTGAAAAGTGTCCAAAGGAGGAGGTCCAGGAGATCATCATCATCATCATCATCATCAATGGCTCACACTTAGGTAACACGTTAAGGTTTGCTAAATGCTTTTTCATTGGATGGTGAAGGGCCTTGAGTTCACGCCATAAGAGAATCGTTTGGAAGATCTGGGGAAGTTTAGACTGGAAATGAGAAGACATGAGTTGGGGGTGGGACATCACAGCGATACCTAAGAGGTGGTGCAGGGGTTGAGCAGCTAGGTCGTGCAGTTGATGGAATGCTGTCCTTGGAGTCAAGAGGATCTGAGTTCAAATCTAGCCTCAGATACTTGACACTTATTAACTCTGTGACCCCAGGCAAGTCATTTAATCCTGATTGCATCACCAAAACAAAACCCTACAACAACAAAAAAGAATTTGAAGGGCTGTAACATGGAAGAGGGACTAAGTTTTTTCTGGTTGGATGCCAGAGGAAAGAGCTAGGACAAATGTGGAGAAGTTCTAGAGCAGGTTCCCCACCCTTGCTCTAGAGAGTCAGTCAGCTAGTCAATAAACATTTATTAAGCACCTACTATGTGCTAAGTGCTAGGGACACAAAAAAAATGTGAAGACAGCCTCTGCTCTTCAGGAACTCACAGTCTAATGGGGGAGATAGTACATAGACATCTATGGACAAACAAGACATACATGGGGATAGCTGAGAAATAATCAACAGCAGGGAGGCACTAGAATTAAAGGGGTGAGGTCAGAAAAGGCTTCCTGTAGGAGGTGAGATTTTAGCTGGGACCTGAAGGAGGCCAAGGCAGCCAGGAGGTGGAGATGATGAAGGAGAACATGGGTCAGGGAAAATGCTTGGAGTCATGAGATGAGGGTCTTGTTTGAAGCACAGCAAAAGAGGCCAGTGACATTGGTTTGAAGAGTACCTGGAGCAGGGCAGTGTTGGTGTAGAGTTATGGGAAAACTATATTCTTTTAGGTTCCACAGAATGTCAATCTTAGGGAATAGCCTGTAGTGCATTTGGCTGGAAGGTGGAGTGCAAGAAGGGAATAAGAAATAAGATTGGAAAAGTAGGTTGGTCTCAAATTTTGGAGGGCTTTAAATGGCAGTTTGAGGAGTTTGTATTTTATCTTTGTTTATTGTGCCTGTCTGGCCATTCCTTCCTAGTCTCCATTGCTGATTTGTCATTCAAATCATGCCCCTAAATATGATAATTGTTTCCCGAGACTCTGGACCCTCTACTCTTTTCTTTCTATACTCCTCACTTGGTGATCTCATCCACCAGCATAGATTCAATTATCATCTCTGAGCAGATGACTCCTTGATCTATATCTAGCTCTAGTTTCTTTAATAATATAACCAGAGTCTCAAAGCATCATTTGCATAAGACTTTCTTTATTGGTAGAAATATATTATGCAATGCTCCACACTTGTGGGAAAGCCAGAGGTGTTGAGAACTTGGGAGAAGAGAGATCTTGGTTTTCCGACTTCCAGCTTGGAAAGAGAACAACATGCAGTTATAGATTCTCTTGAGGAAGAGGTCTCTGAAGGGAGATAAAGTCTGTGGGAAGAAGCCAATATGGAAAGGAGCTGGCTCCCTCATCATGTCTCTATCCTCAGCTTACCTTGCTATTGAGTTTGGGAAATTTCTCTTAAGTAAGGTCTGGGACTGTTTTCTTGGCTGAACTGAGATAAGTCACTCCTACAGAGAGACCTCATTCACTCTGTGTTGTGTTGTATATTCTCATCTACAAAACTTCTCTATTTTCTATTGGCTCTTGTCTAGGTTAAATTTCTAGTTTATTTAAATGTTAAATGTCTAGTTTATTTGCTATTCATGAAATGTGGGTTTCGTGTAACTGGCATTGGGTAGGAAGGGAGTCAAACCTTGGATATATAGTTTGGGGCACTCCTTCCCCATTATGGAATAGCTATTATGATCACAGCTTGAACCTAATGATTATTTCCCCTAGACTAACCATATTGACCAAGACAGACCAATATAATTCCAGCCCAGTACCTCCTTCCTGAGGAGAGCAGAGTAGCCAGTTTATGGCTCCTATCTCCTGCTTCCCTCTTGGGAGGAATTTTAATATCCCTTGGAGAAGGCTGGGTGGAAGACATTCTAGAGCTATCTATTGATGTCTCACAGTGTGGCACATCTAAACAAACCCATGTGGATACACATGCACTGCATGGGCAACGTGTATATACCCTACAATGATGATGATGTCATTAGTGTGTGAGTGAGCTTATCAGTCAATGACGGGATGATAGACAGTGTGACAAAGGACAGATGTCGTCTAGCCCATCCTCTCATTCTATATGGGAGAAAACTGAGGCCTAGAGGGATTAAGTGATTTTCCTAAGGTCACACATGTAAGTGGCAGAATCAGTGTTTGAACCTAGATCCAGTGACTCCCAACAAGAACATTCTTTCCACTAAATACATGGCCTCACCCAATCAACAAGCATCTGTTAAGTGTTTGACTTCTATGTGCCTGGTACCATGCTATGAAATTACTTTCTTAGGGGTGGGAGAGACTAGAGCAACCAAAAAACTCCGAACTTGCCTGGAGAGAAACACTGAGGTTGTGGAAAGAAAGCTCAGGTTGGAGGTGTGACAGGTAAACCAGACTAATTTCACAATTTTGTGGAAGGTTGTCCCTTCATATGGGATAAAGAATCAGAAAGAGGAAGATATTCCCATAATATCAAAATAAAAGGAGTCAGGTTGGTATGAATAAATTAATGAATTAGAAAAAAATGTATTAAGTTAACTGTCCCAAGTGTCAGGGATGCAAACTAAAGCAAACACAGCATCCTTGTCCTCAAGGAGCTTATGTTCCAATAGAGGAAGACAACATATACATGGATGTGGTGGTCAGGGATGAGTGATTGGGATAGGAAACTCAGGAACTGAAGTCAATGGACAATTGATAACTATATTTTTGTCGTGAATGGTAGCATTGATTTAATTAATTAAGTGACCCAAGCCTCTATTTGCCTCAGTTTCCTCATCTGTAAAATGAGGATAATAATAACCTCTACCTCCCAGGGTTGTTGTGAAGATCAAATGAAATACCATTTGTAAAGAGCTTAGCACATATTAAGTGCTATAAAAATGCTAGCTATTGCCATCACCACCATCATCATCATCGTCATCATCATCATCGTCACCCAGAGCTAGAGGTGGAAAGAAGGTGGTGAGTACAGGTGCTGCACCATGGCATGGAGAAGACTGGAGCTTCTTGAGGGCAGATACTGTCTTTCATCCTTTACTATGCTTAGCATAGTACCTGGCACATACTAGACACTTAATAAATGTTTATTGAGTAACTCATTGATATGAATCTGTCTCTGGATTCTTCCTTGTTTAAAGGATCTAAGTTGGGAAGGACTAGGAGGTCATCTTGTTGAGCCTCTTATTGGTTCATGTACATTAATCTCGTCTTCCCAACCAGACTATAAGCTTCTCGTGGGCAGGAAAGGCAATTCTTTCTTCTTCACAACCTTCTACTATACAGAAAACGGATACCATGGCTCTAAGTTCTAATCTCACCTTGGTTACAGACTTGCTGGTTTGATCTTATACTTTGATCTATACTGGTTGATCTCAGTTCTCTCTTCTGGAGAGTAGGCCAGTGCCCTTAACAGGAAAGTGTGAAAACGAAGCCCCTTGCCCAATGAGATTAGAAAGACACTGAAGGAATGAAACAGTGAAGTGACAATAGGTTGTAAAGGATCATAGATCTAAAGATTAGAAGGACCTTAGGGGAGATCTAGGCCAACCACCTCACTTTTACAGATGAGGAAAATGAAGGTCAGAGATTAAGTGATTTGCCCAGGGTCACATAGACTGGTCTGAGGTAGAGTTCAAACTCAGGACTTCCTGACTCCAGGGACAGCATTCTATCCACTAGGCCACACTGTCTCTTCATGTAGGAAGAGAAGCCACAGAAAAGAGCACACTGACAGGGGGTGGGGGTGGGGGGGTGGGGGGGGGTGGGGAGGGTGGATAGTGATACCTTTTTTTCCTCTCTTGTTGACTGAGTAGGGGGAGTCCAGAGGAAGGGGCAGATCTCTTGTTTCCTGTGTGGGTCTCTCTTCTCTCACACGGGAGGTGTTTCCTCTACCTTGAGATCTGAAATGTTCTTCCTAAGTTGCTCCCACAAGCCACAGAAAGAGGTAACCTGAGGTTCCTGTAGGCCTAGAGCAAGTTGCTACCTGATTGAAACTCAGGTCTTTGCCAGTTGAAAGTTTGCATTTGATTTACCCTCCGGTGCTCCTGAGCTAATTATTGCACTCCTGCCCATGGCATCGAGTTCACTCTTATAGTTACATCAGGATCCACGTGCCTGCCACTCTCACTGAAGCTCTAGAGGCCTGCTCCTCTGATTTCCCCCACTTCCCACTTGGGGCTTTCTTCAACCCCTTTCACACATGGGGCATTCTAAAATTAAAACTCCAAAAATTTTTTTAAAAATTTATTTAATTAATTATTGTCCAATTACATGTAAAAATTTTTAACATTCTTTTTTTTAGATTTTGAGTTCCAAATTCTCTCCCTTCCTCCTGCCCCTGCCCCACCTATTGAGAAGGCAAGCAATATGATATTGATTATATATATGAAGTCATGTAAAACATTATTTCCTAATATATTAGCCAGGTTGCAAAAGAAAACACACATGAGAAAAGAAAAAGAAAAAGAAAGTGGAAAAAACTCTGCACTCAGAGTTCATCACTTCTCTCTCTAGAGATGGATAGCATTTTTCATCACGGGTCCTTTGGAATTGTATTGGATCATTGTATTGCCAAGAAGGACTAAGTCTTTTGTAATTGATCATCCTTACAATATTGCTGTTACAGTGTATAATGCTCTACTCACTTCACTTTGCATGAGTTCCTGTAAGTCTTTCTAGCCTTTTCTGAAAGCCTCGTGCTCATCATTTCTTATAGCACAATAGTGTTCTATCATATACCACAACTTGTTTGGCCATTCCCTGATTGATAGGCATCTCCTCAATTTCCAGTTCTTTGGTACCACAAAAAGAGCTGCTATGAATATTTTTGTACAGATAGGTCCTTTTCCTTTTCCTTTGATCTCTTTGTGATATAGAC
Source organism: Trichosurus vulpecula (assembly GCF_011100635.1). Classification (NCBI taxonomy): domain Eukaryota; kingdom Metazoa; phylum Chordata; class Mammalia; order Diprotodontia; family Phalangeridae; genus Trichosurus; species Trichosurus vulpecula. Next base: position 346,150,094 of record NC_050575.1, read on the forward strand.
CTAGTAGTGGTATTGTTGGGTTGAAGGGTATGCACAGTTTTATACCCTTTTTGGCATAGTTCCAAGTTATTCTTCAGAATGATATAGCATCCAAATTCTTAAAGGAAAAGTTAAGGAGGAAATAGACAGTAAAACTATTCTAGTGGGGGGGGGGGCACAGCATTAACTTTACCCTTTCAAAACTAGATAAATCTAACCAAAAATAAATAAGAAAGAAGTTAAGGAAATGAGTAGAATTTTAGAAAAGTTAGATGTGATAGACCTCTGGAGAAAATCAAATGGGAATAAAAAGGAGCATACCTTTTCCTCAGCAGTACATGGCACCTGCAGAAAAATTGACCATATATTAGGGCATAAAAACTTTACAACCAAATGCAGAAAGGCAGAAAGATGAAATGCAACCTTTTGAGACTATAATGCAATAAAAAGTATATTCAATAAAAGGCCATGGAAACCTAGATTAAAAATTAATTGGAAACTAAATAATCTAATCCTAAAAAAATGAGTATGTCAAAGATCAACTCATAGAAACAATCAATAATTTCATTAAAGAAAATAACACTATTGAGACAATACACCAAAATTTATGGGATGAAGTCAAGGCAGTACTTAAAAGAAAATTTATCTCTCTAAATTCTTACATCAATAAAATAGAAAAAGAGCAGATCAATGAATTAGGCATGCAACTAAAAAAAAAAAACCAGAAAAAGAACAAATTTAAAATCTCCAATTAAACACCAAATAGGAGATCCTAAAAATCAAAGGAGAGATTAATAAAATTAAAAATAAGAAAACCATTGAACTAATAAATAAAAGTAGGAGCTGGTTTTATGAAAACAATGATAAAATAGTTAAACCATAGGTTAATTTGATTAAAGAAAAGAAAATCAAATTACCAATATCAAAAATGAAAAGGGTGAATTCATCACCAATGAAGAGGAAATTTAAAAAATTATTAGGAGCTATTTTGCCCAATTATATACCAACAAATCTGACAATCTAAGTGAAATGAATGAATATTTACAAAAATATGAATTGTTCAGAGTGGCAAAAAATGAAATAGAATGCTTAAATAACCCCATATTAGAAAAAGAAATGGAACAAGGAATCAATGAGCTCTTTTAAAAAAAATCCCTAGGACCAAATGGATTCACAAGTGAATTCTACCAAACATTTAAGAAACAATTAAGTCTAATACTACATAATTTATTTGGAAAAATAGGCAAAGAAGGGGTCCTACCAAATTCCTTTTATGACACAAATATGGTACTGATACATAAACCAAGAAGAGCAAAAACAGAGAAAGAAAGCTATAGACCAATTTCCCTAATGAATATTGATGCAAAAAATTTTAAATAAAATACTAGAAGGAAGATTACAATAATATACCACAAAGATCCTACAGTGTGAGATTTATACCAGGAATTCAGGGTTCATTTGGTGCTTGGAAAAGTATTAGCATAATTGAACATGTCCATCACAAAACCAACAAAAATCATATGATTTTCTCAATAGATGCAGAAAAAGCTTTTGGCAAAATACAACACTCATCCCTATTAAAAATGCAAGAAAGCATGGGGATAAACGGAGCTTTTCTTAAAATGATAAATAGTATCTATTTAAAACTATCAGCAACCATTATCTGTAATGGGAGTAACCTAGAGGCCTCCTAATAAGATCAGGGATGAAGCAAGGATGCTCATTATCACCACTATATTATTTAATGTTGTACTAGAAATGCTAGCTATAGCAATAAGAGAAGAAAAAAGAAAACAGAAGGAATTAGAATAGGCAATGAGGAAGCAAAACTATCACATTACGCAGATGATATGACGGTATACTTGGAGAATCCTAGGGAATCAGCTAAAAAACTAGTTGAAGTAATTAGCAGCTTTAGCAAAGTTGCAGGATATAATATAAAGCCATGTAAATCATCAGCATTTTTGTATATTGCCAACAAAGCCCAACAGCAATAGATAGAGAAATTCCATTTAAAATAACTATAGAAAGCTCAGATGAATAGCTTCTAGGCATGGTACCTGGAGATATGGATTGGAGGGTGGAGTAGGCTGTAGGTCAGAGGGATGGACTGGCAGTTGGGCCAGGGGGTGGAAAATGGCCAGGTGAAGAGGAGGCTTTTCATTCATTATAAGTGGGTAGTTCTCTCTCTCTCTCTCTCTCTCTCTCTCTCTCTCTCTCTCTCTCTCGCTCGTTCTCTCTCTCACTTTGCAGAACTTTGTATATATACTTTATATTTACTTATAGATGTCCATATTGTTTGTCTCCAGGGGAATGTAATCTCATCTGAGGGCAGGGACTTTGGTTTTTCTCTTTAACATACTCAGTGCCAAACACCATTCTTGTATGAAATAGGTTTCATTGTCTCAAAGAAAACTGCCTTATAGGTCTTCAGGTTTGCCAGAATCAGTGAAGAGACACCTCCTACATCTTAGAGATGTAATCAAGATATTCTTTTGAGAGTGTGTTAGCTGCTAGTTAAAATGGGACTAATTGAGTAGGGTGGAGCTACATAAGCAGTCTTAAATAAGAACCAAGGCAAGATCTTTCTTCATGTAAACTGACTGAAACTCCAAAAAGGGAAAGACCCAAATCAGAGGCATCAGAAAGAATCATGCCCTCATATCTTACTTCAAGTATTTCAGAAGAGCTGAAGTGCTCTTTCTGCCTAGATTTCTTCACATGAGCCACATCTGTAGAATGTGGTCACAATTTCTGCAAAGATTGTATCCTCTAGCAAATTTATGCAACATGTCAGGACAGTTTTAAATGTCCTGAGTACTTGAAAATTTCTGTTGTGAAGGATCTCTGGCCCAATCAACAACAGTTCATAGTAGCACAGTCCTTCAAATTGCTCCAACCTCACTTGAGGAGAAGCCTGAATCAGAGAAAAATGATCAAGACAAAATTCCATGAGGAAGTCAGTCTGGATCCAGAAACTTCCCATTCTGGAATCATAGATATGAAAACAATGAGAAGAAGAGATTCATGGAAGAAATTGCATTGTACTATGGAGAGATCTGATCTATGTGGTCCTGTTCTAGCAACTCAGAGTTTCATGTCTGGGAAACATGATTGAGAGTTGTCAGTGGGAAACACTTCTGCTTGGGATGTTGGTCTTTGTAAGACCTCTGTCAATAGAATGGGAGAGGTTTCACCATCTTCTATTGGATACTGGCTTTTGGGTATAAGACAAATTAAGCATATAGTCTGCATAGCATCTAGGACCAAAATTCCCTTAAGAGGGAAACTCTACAAAGTTGGGATCTTTATGGATTATGAGGCAGGAGATATAGTGTTTTATGATGTAGACAGTAGATGCCACATCTATCTATTCACCAGCTCCTTTTCAGAGCCTCTCTGGCCTATATTTTCCATTGGCCTCTTCTCCAAGAATGAAAACATTCTGACTGTTGATCCAGTATCAGATGAGGCTGAAGAAACCCTAGAGCAGGACCATAACCATGACCATGACACTTGCTTGGAAACTTCCTTCAGAGGGGAACCCAGTAGAAAGACTTACTTGAACTAATGCAGAATGAACTAAGCAGAAAACAGAAAAAGTTTATTCCCTATCATCAATATTATAAAAATGAATAATTTTGAAGATTCTCATAAACTTATTAAAAATGAAGTGAGTACAACCAGGGAAAGAATTTATATAATAAGAACAATGTAAAAAAACAACTTTGAAAGCTGAATGAAGTGTGATCAGTAAAATGACTATCTGTCAGGCACTGTATTGCTTTCAAAGTATGTTATAGGGGTAGAGTTCACCATACTCCAACAGATCTATGACATCATTTATGTCATACCCTCCATTAGTACAAATCACAAGCCATCAGTCCTGTACATCCTGAGTGACTCTCTCATATCACTCTGCAAGTTATCAAGGTGCATAAGGCAGAATAAAAGATGATATGAGGGGTTCTCTAGCTGGAAACATCTAACGGCAGTTGTCTTTAAGGACTAAAGTAAACAGTCTAAAAACTGGTTAATTTAAACTTGAAAAATGCAAGATAGACCAGGCTAGTGATCTTCTGTGATCACATTTATTTTAGCCTATGCCACCTAGAAAAATATAACTAATCTATGGTCTGATATATCCAAGCCAATGGTTACCCACAGCATGGCAGTCAGTCAGTCAGTCAACAGACATTTATAATGTGCCAGATTCTGTACTAATCCCTTGGAACACTAAAGGAAAAACAGCCCAAGGAGTTCCCAGTTCAATGGGGGAGAGAGCATTGAAATAACTATGGACAAACAACATGTAGACAAGATAAGTTGGGAAGAGCTTCAGGGAGAAAGCACAAAGGTTAAAGAAGACAAAGAGAGGCTTCCTTTCAGAAGGTGGGACTTCAGTTGAGACTTGAAGGAAGCCAGGGGAGCCAAGAGGCAGAGGTAAGGAGAGAGAGCATTCAGTCATGACATTCACCTAATAAAATTTCAAAAGGAGCCTTTGAGAAAATTAGCTTCTAATTAATCCTTTACCACAAATAAGATCAACCCTCATTTACATAATACCTTGGGGTTTAAAAAGCATTTTCTTCACATCAGTCCTGGGGAGTAGCTACTATGAGTATTATTGTCATCACCACCATCACCACCACCACCACCACCACCACCATCATCATCATCATCATCACCACCACCACCACCATCGTCATCATCGTCATCACCCATTTTAATCTTGAGGAAACAGAAGTGTGGAAGTGAAGCAACTTACCCAAAGTCAGAAGAACAGTCAGAGCAAGCACCCTAACTGGAAACCAAGGACTAGTTACTTTGTGGATGGTCCTATGTCACTCTTGCTATAGGATATGCAAAGTATGCAATTTGCTCTGTTTTCTCAAGGAATTTAGTCTAGTTGGGGAGCCAAGACTAATACACAAAGAGCTATCAGGCTTTGGACTAGGACTCAGGGTCCTTCCAATTCTGAGATTCTCCAGAAAGGGGATAATTCAAGAAGGACTACATAAGAGGGGCAGTGATCTGGGTATGGCTTGGGACAGAAATGCAGGGCAAAGGGTCTGCCACATCCCCTGAAGTACTGCTAAGTTTCTCCTTGAAGCCTGGTGATGCCCTGGTGCCAGGGCAGTATGGGAGTTGAAAGGAATTTCCTCACCCCAATTTGTAAAAATCAAGGAAGCCTAAGGGAATTCCACTCCCATTTGTTGAAAAAAAAAAGATATTTATCTGAAAGATTCTTTTGTGAGTTTTCCTGGTGTGTCTGCCATAAGAGTGATAACATTCTTTTTGAGAAAGAAACTCAAAAGGTGAAAATAACTATAAAGATGGCAGCAGCTTCTTGGAAAAGAAGCCCACTCATAGATGATGGCACCCACTTTGGGGGAAGAGAGGAATGATGGTGGAGAAAAAACAGAGCACAATGTGTTGTGGAGAGGAAGGTGTAGGAGCTTGGGAGGTGTTCCAACATCAAGAGGTGCATCAGCCAGGTTACAACCAAGACTGGAAATGTGAGTGATCCTAGGGACTGTGTAACATGGCAATTTCAGTCAGACAGTCAATTAACAAGCATTTTTAGAAAGCATTTTTCCAATTACATGTAAAAATAATTTTTAGCACTTGTTTTTAAAATTTTGAGTTCCAAATTCCCTCCCTTCCTTCTGCCCCTTCCTCCTTCTTGAGACAGCAAGGAATTTTTATATAGGTTTTACATGTGCAGTCATGCAAAACATATTTCCAGATTAGTCATTTTGCAAAAGAAAACAGAACCATAAAAAAAGAAACCCCCAAAAGCATGCTTCAATCTGCATTCAGAATCCATCAGTTCTTTCTCTGGAGGTGGAAAGCATTTTTCATCAGAAGTCCTTTGGAATTGTCTTGTATATTTGTATTGCTGAAACTAGCTAAGTTGCTCACAGTTGATCATTATACAACGCTGCTGTTATTGTGTACAATGTTTTCATGGTTCTGCTCGCTTCACTTCGTATCACTCACCTTGTGAGCCTTTCCAGGCTTTTCTGAAAGCAGCCTGCTTGTCATTTCTTATAGCACAATAATATTCCATCACAATCATATACCACAACTTGTTCAGTCATTCCCCATTTGAGGAGCTTCCCTTCAATTTCCAATTCTTTGCTACCACAGAAAGAGCTGCTCTGAGTAATTTGTCCTTTTCCTTTGATCTCTGTGATATAGAGCTAGAAGCAGTATTACTGGGTCAAAAGATATGTATAGTTTTATAGCCCTTTGTGACTCCATTTGGGGTTTTCTTGGCAAAGAGTGGTTTGCCATTTCTTTCTCCAGTTCGTTTTACAGATAAGGAAAGTGAGGCAAACAGGGTTAAGTGACTTGCCCAGGGTCACACAGCTAGGAAGTCTCTAAGGTCAAATTTGAATTTAGGTCTTTCTGACTCCAGGCCTGGCATTCTATCTACTGAGCCACCTAGCTGCCTGCCATGTAGTTGGATTATTATCAAGCTTCGTGCCTGGAATTTGCTTTCTCTTCATGTCCATCTTTTAGAATCTCTAACTTCCTTCAAAATTCAACTCAAAGGCAACACACACATTATATTGTATATGTTGTCTCTTCCCAATGGAACATAAATTCCTTGAGGGAAGAGACAGTTTATTTTTATCTTTGGATCCCTAGCACCTGGATGGTTTGCATTTGATGATTCCAAGCCGCTCCCTGCTACAAAAGCCCATCTTTATAAACAGCAGTATTCTTTTTTTCTTTTAAATAAATTTGTATTTGTATCTTTTGCAATGAGGTAAGGTGGGGCTGATGCAGTCCTGCACGTGGAAGAGGATGGGTAGATTGTTCCTGGAAAGGCAAGGTGATATATAACTTTCCCCACTCCCTGATTGGGAGCATGTGCTGATATATTGTAGTTGGTTCTAGTCAATGAACTACCTGAGGAAGACATGGACTATGGTGTATTCCAAAGGTGCCAGTCAGCCTGGGCCTCCTCTTGGCTTTCTGGTGAGAGCTGTAAGGGGAGAGACTTCAGCCCTGCCCATCTGAGGCCTAACTGGCCCATAAATACAGGCCTCTGCTTTTTGCCTTTTTATTCCATCCAGCTTATAGGGTAATGGAAACAGTGTGATCTTGTGAGCTTTGGAAGGTTGGAAGGATGAGCCACCAGAATTTTGGGAGTGAAGTCTATTCTGGGATTTTCTAGAAGCTTGACAGTGAAGAACAAAGTCTCCAGTGACCTTTCCAGTCCAGCAGTAGCAGAGATGCAGAATCATCCACTCATCCATCCACTGGACTGGTCATGCTGCATTTGGAAGTAAACTTGGTGGGACTGACATTATATAGAAACTGTGTTAAGTCTCAGTCTATACCCTAGAGACCTAGGTAGTGAAGGAGAGAGTGTGCCTCCAGGGGCTGGGAAGAAATTTTGCTATATCTTCTTGCTAATCTTGATATATCTTCAAAGTACATATCCTTTTGTAAAAAAACCTACTTTGTGGTAATTGCTTAAAAACTGCTTAAATGGAACTGGGGACCTAATTACTGGGGGCTAACAATGGGGGTAGGGGGAACAGACATATCATAATCAGTGTTAGAGTCATAACTTTAGAGAAAGACACTCCTGACTCCTCAGGCGCATTCTTGAACCCCGGTGGGGTGTTCCAGGATCCATAGCTATTTAGATTATGTAAAGTCATGTATTGTTGCAACAATTTGGCCAGCAGCTGCTGTGGGGGTGAAAGACCAACACAAGCCCAACAACAAGAATGCTGCCAGCACAGGTTCTTTTGATCTGCTTTACTAAGAAAAGTAATGTTAAGGGGTTAACAATTTTATTTTAATCTAACATATACATATAAACTCACTTATTTCAGGAGGAAAAGCCAGCAACCTGAACTTCAGAGCAAATACAAATACAAACATACATTTGAAACAGACCAAATCACAATTCATAGTTACCAAAAAGCATCAACATCTGAGTTTGTAAGCTGGGGAGCCTCAACAACGGCTGGCCCATAGTCACGTGCCACTCCTCCTGTGGTTCAGAGCTCCCAGGGAGAATGCCAACCTCTGGGTTTATATATCTTGTTCGGGGTCAAAGGTGAGTCACATATGCGACTCACCCACGTGACCTAAAATTGTCACAAAAATGCAACTTAAACCCAGGCAGTCTAAAAGCCACAAACATGTCACTCAAACCCATGTAAACTAGGCTTTCCCTTGAGGCAAGGAGGTCATCAAGGACTCCTAATCTAATCAAGGAAACAAAGGCCAAATTCTTCAAGGGCACTTGATTGAATAAGTGCTAAAAGCCCTACTTAATTACCAATACAAGGGGGCAGGGTTATAGCTGGCCTTGATCTAGAAGAATGAGGATTGAAATATATATATATATATATATATATATATATATATATACATATATATATATATATGTATATGTATATGTATATGTATATGTATATGTATATGTATATGCATACATACATATATATAAATATATATATGTATATGTATGCATACCTATACACATATATATATATAATTTTATTTTGCATTTATACTACCTATATTTCCTCCTATATCTCTTCTCCTCCCCTTTTCCAGAAAGTCATTCCTTATAATAAAGAATTTTTAAAATGACGGGGTGCTGTTTGGACTATAAATCATGGCCTCATAAAATTGGAAATTCCAGGTTTGCCCAAAGAATCATAGAAAATTCATTGCGGGTATAAACAGGCTGCAGCATATTATCAATGATGACTCACATCTGAGAAGTCATCAAGGACATATAAGACCAAAAAGAAGGATGTGGATCAGTCATTTAGCAAGAATGAGCAGTGGTAAGAGGGAAAACCTGGACAAACTCTTTATCCAACTTGAAGCTTGATTTGAAAACCAAAGTAGTACAGGGTGAAAAGGTATAAAGGAAGTGTGATCTGTACTGATGGAGGGCCTGCCCGCGTTGATGAGATCATGTGTGGATCCACTGAGATGTTGAAGTACTAGTATTATTGACTCTAAAATGATAAACAACCTAAGCCCATTTCTCTGCAACTCATCTCCATCACAGACAGGCATCATTCCATGTCATTAATGTGCCCCCTAGAAAACTGGATTGGAATATTTTTCAGGCTTGTATCTCATTCCCTCCACAAAATCCTACTTTGGTGCCTCATCATGGCTTGGAGGTAATCCATGCCACCTACTATAGCACAAGTTCTGGCAGATTCTGGAAAGATTTTGCAAAAAGAACTGACAAGACTATATCTGTTTTCTCAGATTTGGCCTGGTTAAGTACAGAAAGACTCATCACCAGAAAGCTGCTCACTCGATGATGAATTCTTTGGTCATGAAAAGTCATGAAACAAAGGAAAATGCAAAATGGCCCTCTTTTGCTTTTCTAGAGATGGGATGATGGCAGAAAAGAAGTAGGTGCCAAAGAGCACAGTTTTTAAACTGTCTGCAAACTTTAGCCTAGCTGTTGGAAATCTGAATGTGAGGTCCTTATCTTGGGATTATCAAGGGGACATGAGAGTATGAGAGAGCGTGCCCCTGGGTGATGGGGAGAAATCTTACTTTATCTTCTTGCTATTCTTGATATATCTTCATAGTACATAACCTTTTGTAAAAAAAAAAGTATATAATTGATATGCATCATATCAATCTTGACATTCTTTCTATAAATCCAACCAAAATAAAAAGGGAAATTGCAGCTTTAAAAAAGACAGTTCACAGGTTCTGAAGTTGGTTTCATCGTGGATATTGAGGCAGTATAATACAAATCATTGTTTCATGGGACATGTGCTATCTCATATTATAACGCTTATGATAAGCTTTTGCAAAAAGGTTGCCATGAAACTAATTGCAACTTATATACCAATATCTATGGCATAGGTTGAGGAGGTAGAGGAAGTCTATGGAGAACTGAGGAAGATCATCCAAATTTCGTCTGAAAAATATGTTGGAAAACATAGTTTAGTAGTAAGAAAGGAAAGAGGCCAAAGGGTTGGAGGCAATAGAAAATCCTCATATAGAACAAAGATTTTGTTCATGAAGATAATCAGGGGTTCCCCTCAAACCCAGCAAATTGACAAAGATGACAAAAGGTGGAAATAATCAGTTTAGAGGGTTGTGGGAAGATAGGCACAATTGTATATTAGTATATATTATTATATATATATATAATATATATTATATTGCATTATAATATTATATATACATTGGTATAGCTATTTTGGAAAGGAATTTGGAATTATGCAAATAAAGTCACTAAAATGTTTGACCCAGAGATTTCACTATATAATATTTGCTAGAATAAATATGTATATGTGTATGCGTATACACATATATATCATATATACATATCATTTTAAAGTTTGTAACATGCTTTACATATGCTAACCCATCTGATCCTCACAATAAACTGATGAAATAAGTTCTATTATTATCCCAGTTTGACAGATGAGAAAATAATTGAGAGAGGTTAAGTGACTTGCCCAAGATCACACAACTAGGAAGTGTTTGAAGCGCTATTTGTATTCAGGTCTTCCTGACTCCAAGTCTAAAACTACTATGCTACTTAGCTCTATACGCCAAATGGGATTATTGGCAAGAAGAAAGATCCCATGTATAACAAAATATTCACAGTGCATTTTTTGTGATAGCAAAGAAATGGAAACACATTAAATGTCCATTGATTGGGGTATGACTAAACACATTTGGGGACACAAATGTAATAGAAAATCACTTGTTCAGTCATTTCTGACTCTTCATGACCCCATTTGGGGTTTTCTTGGCAAAGATACTGGAGCGGTTTGCCATTTCCTTGTCCAGCTCATTTTGCAGATGGAGAAACTGAGGCAAACAGGGCTAGGTGAGTTCCCCAGGGTCACACAATTAGGAAGTGTTTGAGGTCAGATTTGAACTCAGGAAGATGAGCCAGGTTTGGCACTCTATCCACTGCGCCACCTAGCTGCTTGTAGAATGTTACTTTGCTATGAGAAATAATGAATGTGATGAATACAGAGAAGGATGGAAAGATTTACATGAATTAATATAGAGTGAAGTAAGCAGATCCAATAAAATAATATATATATATAATGACTATAAGAATATCAATGGAGAGAACCATCACAAAGCAATTGAAAGTAAATATTGAAAGATTACAAAAAATGAAAATGTCTCCATGGAAGAAATACGAGAAGACATGCACTACTTCTCTGCAGAGGTAGGAGGTCCACAGGTGTGGAACATTGTGCATATTTTCAGATTTTTCTCAATGTATAATGTTCAGTTTTGCTAATTTTTCTTCCTCTTTTTTTTCTTTAAAAATATTATCAAATTATAAGACACTTTAGGATAGGGGAAGAAGAAACATAAAGGAATGATGAAAAACAAAGCAATATCAATAAAATTAATTTAATTTTTTTAAAAGAAGAAAGAGAGCACTGGACATGGTGAACATTGAATTATAGCATACAAATGAAATTTGTTTTATTTTAGCAGATAGAAAATAAGTAGTTATTAATGTGGAAATGGTTTCCAAATTAGCTATGTAGTCAAGTCAACATGCATTTATTAAGTACCTACCATGTCCTAGGTACAGTACTAAGTTCTAGGGATATAAATTAAGACAAAAAGAATCCCTGTCCTGAAGGAGTGCACAATCTAATGCTAACAATTATGTATAAACAAGCTATATAGAGGATAAATTGGGGATAATCTCAGAAGGGAGGCATTAATATTAAAGTGAACAGGAAAAGCTTCTCATAGAAGGTGAGATTTTAGTTGAGATTTGAGGGAAGCCAGAAAACCCAGGAGGTGGAGACCACAGTCAGACCTCTGAATTATTAGAACAAAGATGTAAGTAAATAACAGATTGAAAGAAAGAATAAAAATTAGAGCATATGGCGAGCAATTCAGGCTTCTTAAAATGATCTACTTAAGTAAGCTATTGATCTTGAAACATGGGAACTGGATGAAACAATAGATGTTAACACAGACTAGCACCATTTTCTAAAGAAGTTTTACTTTCTCTTGCTGCCAGTCCAACTAGTCTTTACCTCATTATGGTCATGAGCATGGGTCTATGTCTGTTATTCTTCTTTAGCTGTTTTGCCCTGAGAGAATCACTAAGGGATTTTGAAAGATGAACTGACTTGCCCAAAGTCACAGAGATGGGATTCAAATCCAGTTTATCTTATTCCAATTCCAAGGCACTTTCCATGATACCATATTGTCATGAAAAAATCAGAACCTCTCCTGAGAACATCTGAGAAGAGGCAAGGGAGAGCCTAGAGTGCCTTGGGAGTCTGGGGGAGCAGAAAGATAGAAAGGTACGTGGTGGGAGTTAGAGAGAAGACCTCAGAGTCTGTGCCACTCAGAGCATTTTGTCATGGAGGGGTCAAGGAATATCGAAAGATGAGAAAGGGATGCTAAAGACCAGTTTACTGTAAAACCTTTTTATTTTTGCAAGGCAATTGGGGTTAAGTGACTTGCCCAGGGTCACACAGCTTAGTAAGTGTGAAGTATCTGAGGCCATATTTGAACTCTGGTCCTCCTGACTCTAGGGCCAGTGCTCTATCCACCTAGATGCCCAGGACTATGTTTTTTAAAATTAGTGATATTGAGATAGTAAGAGGGGAAGGACTTCCTTCTCCTTCTCTCCTGCTTTTATTCTGTTTCAGAGAAATGGGCATGGGATCTCAGTTCTGTGTTGTCCTTTTCCACTTCAAGTGCTGGACCAGGAATTCAAGTCATGATGACCTTGGAGCCAGGATTCCAGGCAGAATAGTGCAACCGGACAGGCAGGGAAGCCCCAAGAAACTAGGGTGCCTTGGGCTCAAGCCCAACATGGGTTTTTGGACTTGAAATTGAGACTTTGTATAGAAACTGAGCTGAGCTATAGAACTAACCATGTTCTTCCCAGAGACTAAGGTGGTACAAAAAGGAGGGATTATGCCTTCCCGATATTTGGGGAGTAAGTTTATATATTTATAATTGTACCTTTGAAGTAAACATTCCTTTGTAAAAGCTAGTACAACAGTTAGTGGCTAGATGGAACTGGGGTTCAGGAGATCCCCCCTACACTTAGTGAAACAACATTGGTGGGGACTGGAGCCATTTACAGAGAACCTAGACATCCTTGAACTCCCTTAAGAGCACCAGAGAACCCTGGGGGAGAGGTGAAATCTATCCTACCTGGTCTTCTAGGTAGAGAAAGCCAGGACAGCCAATATGAGAAATTATGAAGATGACAGATTCAGAAAAAACTCAGAAGATTTGTATAGCCTGATGCAGATTGAAATGAGCAGAATTTACACGATGACCAAAATAATGTAGGGGAAAACAATTTTGAAATATTTTAGAATGCTGATAAATGTGGTGACCTTTTGTGATTTTTCGAGGACTGATGGTGAAACATGCTGCCCATTATTTGGCAGAGAGTTGCAAGACAAGGGTTGCAGAGTGAGGCATCTATTTTCAGAAATGGACAGCATATTGATTTGTTTAGCTGTGCTTATTGGTTACAAGGGAGATCTTCTATTTTGGGGGTATCTGAAGCAGTGGTAGTAGTATTGTTGTTCAGTCATTTCAGTTACGTTAAACTTTTCATGACCCCATTTAAGGTTTCCTTGGCAAAGATACTGGCATGGTTTGTCATTTCCTTCTCTGGCTCATTTTGTAGATGTATAAACTGAGGCAAACATAGCAAAGTGGCTTCACCCGGGGTAACACAGCTAGTAACTGTCTGAAGCCAGATTTGAACTCAGGTGTTCCTGACTCTAGACCTGAAGGTCTATCCATTACATCACCTAGTTACCTTAGTGTTAATGGCAGAGATGCATAAAATAGAAACAACAACCACCACCCAAGGAAACAAATATAAACAAACAAAAAAAAAAACCCAGAAGAAAAAAAAGAGTATCAACAAACAATTTGAAAATATTTAGGAGAAAAAAAGTTCAGAAGACTCAAACAGGGCAATTTTGTTACTATTGTGTTCAATTTACTGTAAACTTAAAAAAATAAAGTGTATAAACGAAATTCTCAGTTTCATATATAATCCTCTCTTTTTTGTTCTTTTTATTTTTGTAAACTATTATTTGTGTTTGTTGATGACTCTGTACATAATTTTAAAAATGGAGAAGAGCACTGAATTGAGGATGAGGAGATTCAGGTTCTAGTCTTGGCCATGGTGCTGCTTCAGTTATGTGATATTAGACAAGTTTATAAAACTTCTCTGGGTCCCAGCTTCCTCATCTGCCTGTTGAGGGAATTGAATTAGATAATCTCAAAGAATTTTCTAGCTCAAAAATTCTATTGCTCTCATGCTAAACTATTCAATATAGGGATAGCATGGCACAGTGGATAGAGGGGTAGGCTTGGGCTAAGGAAAACCTAGGTTTAAATCCCACCTCAGACATTTACATTTAGGTAACCCTAAGCAAGCTACTTAACCTCTATCTCTATGCATCAGGCTACTCCTTAGGTAAGCCACAGATGATTGCAATCTTCATCAGGTAGAGGAAGCTGAATTTTTACATATTTCTATCAGCTATTACCAGGTAGGAACTTGACGGGAGTCAGCTTCTTCAATGTCTCTGATTATTCCTATGACACTATTTTCTCATATAGCACATTAGAGAAGGTTTTAAAAATTGTAATAACTCCAGAGATCAGGGAAGACTTCATGGAAGAGGTGCCATTTCAGTTGAACTTTAGAAAAAAATTCAACAAGTGATGCCATCAAGGAGCCTACATTCTTTTGGAGATGAGTAAAACAAACAAGATACAGTTCCTGAAGTCATGGGACTTAGAAGCCAGTGCATTTGGACTGGGGGTGGGGAGTATGGAGTACAAAGCTAGTATTCCAATAGTACAAGACATTAAGTTGTTCTGGGTCTCAATATCCTTAGTGGTAAAACAAGGATGTTACACTAGATGGTCTTGAAGGCCTCTTCCAGATTAATAGATTTAGGAAACCAGTGATGAGCCATTTCACCTCAGTGATGAGAAGCAATTTGTTTGCCATGAAGAAGATCCCTCAGCCATGTGCACAGAGATGAACAAACTCAGAGAATCTGCTTCTGTGATTAAATAAATCAATGTAATATGTATACATATTTAAATGTACTTGTATCAAAATATATACAAATACATAATATAGAAATATATGGGATGTGTGCATAAATATATTTATATATTTAAACATGCACACATATTATACATATACATATATGTATATATATACACACACACATGCAAAGAGAGAGAGAAATTTTCCATACCTCCTATTTGTTTCCCTCTTTCTCCCCTGACCACTCCTCCTTTGTCCTAGTCTTTGAGGTGAAAGTGTTGCTCTATGTCTTGAGCCCCGACACACCTAGACATTATGTAGAAGCCTCTCCTCTTGATCAATTTTAAGCTCATTAAGCAAGTTACTGAGCCAGTAAAGTCTCATCTAAACCTGTAGCTCTTGGGGAGATTACCTGTTGTGAAGCTGTTCTGTCAAGAGGGACTCAATTAACTCAGAATGGATTTGGCTGAAGCTCCATGACCCAAGGCTGCTGGCACTCACTCAGCTAAGTGTGTGTGTGTGTGTGTGTGTGTTGAGAGAGAGAGAGAGAGAGAGAGGGAGAGAGAGAGAGAGAGAGAGAGAGAATATGTATGAAAGTGTGAGAGTGTCTGTATATAGACACAGGCTAATAACACTCCACAATGGGAACTGTGTCAAAGTGTAGGCTGAGGCTGGGCTAAATGTCTTGGAAACTACTGGTCCACAGAACCTAAGCCACATCTCTGTGTGGGTACAGAGATAGAACAGTGATCCCGCAGCTGCCCAGAAAGAAAACAGTAGACAGATTTATGATGTCACCATTGAGTTCCTAGAACACTCTTCATCTTTAAAATCTTTGGCAAATGCGACACATTTCATCGCTCTCTTTCATCCCATCTGTTCCTCCTGGGCTTGGAATTCTGCCTTTGTTCTCTGGATCTGGGGCAATTTATTTCTCTTCTCTGGGCCTTGATTTCCACATCTGTAAAATGGGGAAATACCTCTAAGGGCTTTGGGTGCCTTAATATTCCATGACCCTACAATCCATTGCACAAAAGTAGAGAGGCTATATAAATGGGACAAAGTCACGCAGATGGGGAAGGGATCAAGGGAAAGAGCCAAATTAGCCTCTGTAGAGGGGTGGTGGCTAGGTGACACAGTGGGATAGAGCCCTGGTCCTGGAGTCAGGAAGACCTGAGTTCAAATCCAACCTCAGATTCTTACTAGCTGTATAACCCTGAGCAAGTCGCTTAGCCTCGGTGTGCCTCAGTTTCCTTATTTTTAAAATGGGGTTAATAATAGAACCTACCTCCCAGGGTTTAATGAGATGATATTTATAAAGTGCTTTGCAACCATTAAAGTGTTGTAGAAATGCTAGGTAGCCTGTGGTCAGTGTTAAGAGCTGATTGAAAATAAGGAGCACAGCTACCCTGAATTTACTATAGGAGTGACTATCATTGTGGGCAGCCCTGTTTGGCTTGCTGATGTGCTTGTTCAGAGCTTGCTCTTCGCCTAGATGTGCCTGCCTCCTGGTGCTGCTGGGACCTGGTAAATTTATCTATTCTCCACTTCCTTCCTTGCCCCCCCCCATCTTCACCCCCAGCCTCATCGATACCTGGTGAACAAGCCTCGCTTAACCTTTTGGAGTTTCTTGCTCATTTCAAACCTTCTTTATCTGCCGTCTGTACTTTTATAAGGGTTTTGTCACCAGGTAAAGATAAGCTGACTTTTGTGGCATTTGGAACATGTTTGCTATAGAGGGGATTAGAAGTGGAAACACAGTAGTTAGTGGAGATTTTCGTTAGATTCTACTTAAAGAACAGAGAAACCAGGCTCTGCCCAGTGGCTAGGGAAGGGAAAAGATGTCTTCTCTAGTCTGGGGGCTCTGAGCTTATTGAATCCCACGAATTGTCAGCATAATTAACTCCCCAAATAGTAAGAATATAAGGGAAAAGTGAATCTATGAGACCAGTTGTCCTCGGCTCGAAAAAAGAAAAGCTGCAATCCTATATTAAACCCTCTTTTTTTTTTTTTTTTTGCCCATTGCCTGTCTATCTTATTTTCTAGTTGCATGCAAAAACTTGTCTTTTTTTGTTTTTGAACATCTGTTTTTAAAACTTTGAGTTCCAAATTCTCTCCCCTCTTCCCTTCCCACCCACCCTCCCTAAGAAGTCAAGCGATTCAACATAGGCCACATGTGTATCATTATGTATAACCCTTCCACAACACTCATGTTGTGAAAGACTAACTATATTTTGCTCCTTCCTAACCTATCCCCCTTTATTGAATTTTCTCCCTTGACCCTGTCTCCTTTTGAAAGTGTTTGTTTTTGTTTACCTCCACCCCCATCTGCCCTCCCTTCTATCATCCCCCCCTTTTTTTTAATCTTCTTCCTCCTTTTTTCCTGTGGGGTAAAAAACCCAATTGAGTATGTATGGTATTCCCTCCTCAGGTCAAATCTGATGAGAGCAAGATTTACTCATTCCCTCTCACCTGCCTTCTCTTCTCTTCCTACAGAACTGCTTTTTCTTGCCACTTTTATGCGAGATAATTTACCCCGTTCTATCTCTCCCTATCTCCCTCTCTCAATATATTCCTCTCTCATCCCTTAATTTGATTTTATTTCTTTTAGATATCTTCCCTTCATCTTCAACTCACTCTGTGCCCGCTCTCTCTCTCTCTCTCTCTCTCTCTCTCTCTCTATATATATATATATACACACATACATACACACTCACATATACATATATATACATAAACATATATATATATACATATATATGCATTCATATTCCCTTCAGCTACCCTAATACTGAGGTCTCATGAATCATACACATCATCTTTCATGTAGGAATGTAAACAAAACAGTTCAACTTTAGTAAGTCACTTGCAATTTCTTTTTCTTGTTCTTTTTCTTGATTACCTTTTCATGCTTCTCTTGATTCTTGTGTTTGAAAGTCAAATTTTCTATTCAGTTCTGGTCTTTTCACTGAGAAAGCTTGAAAGTCCTCTATTTTATTGAAAATCCATGTTTTGCCTTGGAGCATGATATTCAGTTTTGCTGGGTAGGTGATTCTTGGTTTTAATCCTAGCTCCATTGACCTCCGGAATATTGTATTCCAAGCCCTTCGATCTCTTAATGTAGAATATATTAAACCCTCTTGCAGTACAAAGAAGTAGGTTCATAAAGCTCGGTACAGGTAGGCAGAGCTGCCTGGATTAGAGGGTGAGTCAATACTCACCTCTGCTCTCTATTTCTGGCCAGCCCTGGCCCCCTAGACAATGCTCCAGCCTGTCCTTGTGTCTGCTGAGATGCCAGGGCTTTAACTCCCTGAGCATCTTTCCATCTACCCTGCTGTTGTTCTTGCTTAGAGAGAAACAATCAAATCAGCATTTCCATAGCCATTGGAAGAGGTAGGGCAATCTAGAGCCTTATGACTCACTTACATTTTTTACGACTGCCTAGACCAAAGCTCCCTTCCCTGGTCCTCACTCCCCATACGTGTTATATTCCTCTGGTAGAAGGACCTCCTTGAGGGAAGGGCTGTCTTCCTTTTATACGGTCAACCTCAGATCCTAACAGTGTGTCTGATAATAATAGCTACTAAATAAATAAATAAACAGTCAATACCATAGTGGTCATTAAATTAAATGTTTGTTGACTGACTAATTGAATGGGTGGTAGAAAAGAGAGAGAAGAATGAAGGGAAGGTCCAAAAACCCAAGTTAATGTCCATAGGGATAGGTGGGAGCCCCAGATGAAGGGAGGACCCCAATGGGCTCAAGAAACCTTGGGGATTATGCTCCATCCTTCTTCCCTGAAGTGTCTCCTACATTGACATGTCATGCTACCTGAAATTCTCTCATTCATCCTCAATGGAGGAAAGACAAAATAAGCCAGTGAAAAATATTTATTATGCACCTACTATGTGCCAACAATGAGCAGAGAAAGAAGGGGACTTGGAGAGAAGGAAGTGACTCTGAAAAGGAGGAATACAAACATCTGCTGAGCTCATTGGTTTGGCCTGACAGGCAGGAGGTATTCAGTGTGCCAGGCAGCAGGGAAGGGTGGCAGGCTTTGACCACCACCTGGAGTTTCAGGATGAGCCTATGCATATTCAGCATTAATTAACCACCCCTTCTCCTTCCTTTCCCCTTCCCCCTCACCAAACAAAGCAGCAACAATTCAAAAGTGGGCAGCGTGGCTGGATAGAAGGAGCCCTGACCTGGGAACCAGGGATCTGGGTTCCAGTTTCTGGCCTACTACAAACTCTCTCTGTGTGTTTAGGGCAGTTAATCTCTGAGCTTTAGCATCTGTAGGATGAGAGACTTAGACTAGAAAATCTCCAATGTCCCTTCTGGCTCTAAAATTCTATTCTATAGTCCTAGAGCTGGTATAGTTTTCCCATAGTTTTACAAAGGACAGTGGACATCTCCTGTGACTCATCTAGACTCTCTATACTCCTTTCTACCCATTCCTTTCTCACTACCCTTGCTCCCCAAGTTCTTGTGCCCCCTCTTCACCCAACCCAGTTGAAATCCTTAAGTTAGAGAGTAGTTCTGGCCAGCTTAGCAAAACAGTTCATGTCAAAGTTTACGCTTCACTTCCCTACCATGCCCCCAGTGACAAATCACACTAATGAGGCTTGAGAGGAAAACACCACTTTGTTTCAAAACCAATGTACACTTGTCTGTTGGCAGTTGTCTTCGTATGTTCTGCTTAATTTCTGGGCCAACGTGCAACGCCTCTCAAATGAAAGAGGCAGGAATTTAGGTGGCATTGGAGAGCAAGACACCAACAAAGTGACCTCTTCCATGGGCCTTTTGGGGAAAGGAAACTACCTCTCTCCACACTTCTCAAGAGGGAAGACCAGGTTGATTAGGCTCAGTCACCACTTAGCTGCATGGCTTTGAGCGAGTCATTTTGTTTCCTCATCTATAGAGTGAGAGGTGGTAGGAGGTGCAAAAGGAATTGATGCCAATGAGAGGGTGCAGACTCAAGGGAAAACTGCCCTTGTGATTTGTCCTTTGTTCTTGAAGAGGACCAATGACGCGAGGGTGATGTCTTGACTTGGGGGTGAATTGGATTTAAATGAGGCAAAGATGCACAAAGTGGTCAGCCTCACTCTCTCCTCCAGAGTCATCCAAGTCCAATGGCAAGACAAAAGTCAAGATGGCTGGCTATGTATGGTTCAGGATCCAGTCGGTGACCAATGGAAAACTAGCCCAACATGGATTGATAGAATGTCAAGAACATTGGATTTGGAGCGTAGCTCATGGGGTCGTAGATTTAGAGCTGGAAGGGACCTAGGAAATCATGTGGTCAAACCTTCTCTTTTTACAAATAAGGAAATTTAGGCTCCCCAAAAGGGAAGGGACTTGCCTGAGGTCACACAGATAAGTGTCAGAGGCAAGATTTGAACCCAGGTCCATTGATTGTAAAGCTAGTGCCTTTCCTATGCTGAATCAAAGGATCAAAGTTCAAATTCTGTCCTTGGCACCTGTGTCCCACCTCCCTCTCTAGGGCTCAATTACACAATTATTACCATATTGTAATTATTGTAATATTCTAACACTAGTGCCTTTTCTATGCTGAATCAAAGGACCAGGGTTCAAATTCTGTCCTTGGCACCTGTGTGCCACCTCCCTCTCTAGGGTTCAATTACACAATTATTACCATATTGTAATTATTGTAATATTCTAACACTAGTGCCTTTTCTATGCTGAATCAAAGGACCAGGGTTCAAATTCTGTCCTTGGCACCTGTGTGCCACTTCCCTCTCTAGAGTTCAATTATACAATTATTGCAATAATGAGGCTCGTTAGGATGACCTCTAGTTTTTAATCCTATGATAAAAGAGAAAGTCCGGCTAACTAAGACCTGAATTGCTATTTTACCTCTAGATTGCTGCACCACCCCAGAGCCCTTTCTGAGAAAGTACTGGTCTGACAAATCAGCCACCAGAAGATGCCTATTTTCAAACCAGACCCCTTCCTTTCCCAGTATCTTGGAGCTCATCATGCCAACAAGAGATCTTTTGTTATAGGTTATCCAGGAATGATTTGCTTGTTTGATTTAAGTTCTTAGTGTTTAGTGTGTGTGGGGGGAATACAGACTTAGCCTCCCAGCATTGGGAAGGCATTCAGAGCCCTGCACTGTTGGGAAGGCATTTGGACCCCCCTACACCACCCCAGCACTGGGAAGGCATTCTGCCCCCAAAGAGAAATTCTTTGGCCATAGATTGGACTTGATCATTACATGCCAATGACCACCAAACTGTCAGGGAAGAATTTATGGGTTCACATGTATATTACACAATCATGGAACACTGGAAGGAGAAGGTACCTGTTTCAACAATCCGGCTAGCAGCTGCTTGCGGGGGTGTAAAACCAACAACAACCAATCCACAGAATCCTGCAAGCTCAGGTTCTTTTGATCTGCTTTACTAAGGAAAGCAACGCTAAGGGGTTAACAATCTGACTTTAATCCAGCATACAAATATCATTCGCTTAGTTCAGGGGAAAAAACCAGCACCCTGAACTTCAGAGCAAACACAAATAAATTACAAACGTACATTTATAAATAGACCAAATACAATTCATAGTTACCAACATCTGAGTTCAGCCGGGAGCTCAACAATGGCTGGCTCAGAGTTATGCATCACTACTGCTGCAGCTTAGAGCTCTGAAAAAAGAAAGCCAACTCCTGGTTTTATATATCTTGTTCAGGGTCAAATGTGAGTCACACATGTGACTCACCCATGTGACCTAAAATCGTCACAAAAATGAGACTTAAACCCACATGGTCTAAAAGCCTCTGATGTCACAAACATGTCACTCAAACCCATGTAAACTAGGCTTTCCCTTGAGGCAAGGAGGCCATCAAAGACTCCTAATTTAATCAAGGAAACAAAGGCCAAACTCTTCAAGGGGACTTGGTTGAATAAGTGCTAAGAGCCCATCTTGATTCCCAATATAATACCTTAGGAGTGAACTAGTCCAATCACCCAGTTTTACTGAGGAGAAAATTGGGGCCTAGAGAAGTGAAGTGACTTGCTTAAGGGCACACAAAAAGTGTGCCAGGTTTTGAACTGAGGTCTTTGGATTCGAAGTGTAGTTCTCTTTCCATGGTCTCTCATGTTACTTCAGTGTCTCTCAAGTTTTTAGGAAGATTATTTTGTGGCTTCTGTTTTTCATTATGCCATCTTAGTAAATGCCTTTGTTTTGAGCGAATTGACTCTGCTGGCTGACTATGAATAGGATGCACACTTATGGGAACTCATGAGCTCCCTAGAACCATAAGATATCAGGCATTCTGTCCTAGTGAGGGATTAGTTCAGAACTCCTACCTGGAATTCTCTCATGAGACAGAATGAGTCAGTTAAAAAGTACTTATTAAGCATCTATCGTACGTCAGCAATGGGGAGAGAAAAGGGGAGTCTTGGAAAGGAGGAAATGACTCAGAAATGGAGGAATACGAACTTCTGAGTTCATTGCTTTGGCCTGATAGGCAGGAGGTATCCAGTAAACCAGTTAACAGAGAGGAGTGGCAGGCTTTGACCACTGCCTGGAATTTCAGGATGAGTCTGTACACATTCAGCATTAAATAACAACCCCTTCCTTCCTCCCTCCCCCATAGACATTTGCCCTACATGTTGTAGGGGTCTAATGGAGGAATTCCAGGTGCTCTCTGTGTTTCAGAGACCCAGAGGAATTTTTCTTTTCCATTCTTCAGTTGTATCACCCTGTGTGTTACAGGGAATCAGAGAAATGCTTCCTAGCACAAGTCCTCATCTGAAGGTGAGGGAGTGATTTCTAGTCAACATTGCAACCTGTCCCATATTGTGATATCCCTGTTGGAAACTTGATAGGAATCTGGATTTCCCTCTGAAGGGAGAAAATCAAATTTCCTTTCTCTTTTCTTTATTTTTTGGGAGTTGGAGCAAGTTTTCAAAAGCGCCAAGATAGATGGGTATGAAAATTTTGTAAACCGATGCATTTGTTAGACTTGTGAAACAAAATTGGAGTGTGCGTGTATGTGTGCGTGTGTGTGTATGAGAGAGAGAGAGAGAAAAGAGAGAATATGGGTGGATGAGAGAGTGAGTGAGACACACAGTGTACACAGTGAGTGTACACACAGGTTAATAACACACCCCAAAGGGACCTGTGCCAAAGTGTAGGCTGAGGTTGGACTACATGTCTTGGGAACCCCAGTCAACAGAACCCAAGCAACACCTATTAGAAAAACTCCCCCTCCTGCACCTTCATTATATCGCTGTATGCTTCATTGATTCATTTCTGACTCAAAGACATCTTATATAAGCTTTAATCAGAATATTTTTCTTATTGTCATTCAGTCATTTCAGTCATGTCTCTTTGTGACCCCATTTGGGGTTTTCTTGGCAAAGATATTAGAGTGGTTTGCCATTTCCTTTCCCAGCTCATTTTACAAATGAGGACACTGAGGCAAACAGGGTTAGGTGCCTTGCCCAGGGTCACACAGCTAGTAAGTATCTGATGCCAGATTTAAACTCAGGAAGACTCATTTTCCTGACTTAGTGCCCAGCACTCTATCCACTGTGCCACCTAGATGTCCACTCTGTGGCGGTCAGTGGTGTGTGATGATCAAGTCCAATCTGTGGTCAAAGAATTTCTCATTGAGGGCAGTATGCCTTCCCAACACTGGGGACCTTTAAATGTG
Organism: Trichosurus vulpecula; assembly: GCF_011100635.1. Classification (NCBI taxonomy): domain Eukaryota; kingdom Metazoa; phylum Chordata; class Mammalia; order Diprotodontia; family Phalangeridae; genus Trichosurus; species Trichosurus vulpecula. The sequence goes on from NC_050575.1 coordinate 346,173,820, forward strand.
TTCTGGACATTTAGACAAGCTGGAGTTGAAACCAAATCTCCCCCCTCCTCCCTTATATTCTGGAACCCTAGCTCAATATTTGATGTCCCCAGAAAACCAAATGTCTTCCCAAACACTGGCAAGCTCAGGCTTTTAAAAATAAATCTGTATTTGCTGTGCACATGCTGAACACTGAGAGCTTAAATCATTCTAGCAAATCACTCTTTGGTAACCTACAGAAAAAGATCATTAGATGGCATGATGAGCTCCAGGTACGGGTAAGGGAAAATGGCTGGTTTGAAAATGGGCAATTTCTGGTGGCTGATTTATCAGACCAGTTTCCTTCTCAGAAAGGGCTCTATTATTACCTAGAGGTAAAAACAATTCAGGTCTTGGTTAATTGGACTTTCCTTCTTGGTAGCTTCCTATGTGCTGATGGCTCTGAGCACCTCAAGTACCCTAGGAGGTATATTAGCAATCATCTGGCCAACCCCTATCATTACTTGTTGTCTTTCTCATTTGAGGTCAAGTTTCTGGAAATTAGGTATTGTTTCATTCTTGGTGTTTGTATCCACAGTTGCTAGCACCATTCCCGGTCCATAGTGGGTGCTTAATAAATTCTTGCTGATTGATTACAGTAAGAAGGACCTGAGAATGTTTAGCCTGAGGAGAAGACTCAGGAAAGACATGATTGCTGCCTTCAAGTATTTTTGAGGGCTATCATCTGTAAGAAAGATTAAACTTGTTCTCTTTGGCCCCAGACAGCAAGAACAGGAGTACTCAGGGGAAGCTGCAAAGATGCCAACTTACTTCATCTCAGACTCAATAACAGAAAAACTTTCTAAGAATGTATAAAAACAGTAATCAGTCCAGTAGTGAATTTGGTCAATCAAGGAACTAATATTGTGGTGGAAAAGTTCCAGTCTAGAGTATTCCAGAGACAAATCTCTGACAGTTTCTCTTTTTTCTTCTCACCTCTCCCCCAGCATTGACCATATTATCAAAGAATGGAAATCAACAAACAAAATGGAGAGTGTCTAAAAGGTGGTAAAGAAGTCAAGTTCTGTAGAATTGGTTGGAGGAACTGAGGCTGTTTAGAAGACAGTCAGGAAGTATGATTGCTGGACAGAACTTTGACCAGAGGGTAGAAGAAATTCCCAATAATTTGAGCTTTCCAGAATGAGAATGGCTCATTCCCCTTCATGGGAGACCTTCAACAGGATGACTACTTGTGAGGGTTGTCATAGAGGGGACACGTGCTTCTGTCATGAGTTGGTCTAGGCATCTCTGAGGTCCCTTCCAACTTTGAGATTCTATGATTGAAAGATTCTCTATATTGGTCATGTCCTAATTATCTGTCCCTTTTCTATTTCTTTGTCTGCTTCTATCTCTATTGGTATCTGTGCCTTTCTTTTTGTTTTTCTTCTCTCTCATCATCTTATTTCTTTATTTTCTTCTTTCTTCCTAATGTTCTTGCTGGCTGTCTTTTTCTGCCATTCATTCTCATTTGTTTCTTTCCCTCTCCAATTCTCCATCTTTTCTTCCTTTTCTTTTTTTCACTTTCTTATCATCTTTATTTTACTATCATTTGCCTTAATTTCTTGCTGTCTTTGTCTCTGTCTCTCTCTGTCTATGTCTGCCTGTCACCCAGGTCACCAGTGAGGAAGATAAACTTAAATATCAGAGTAGAATGAGTTTCTGGGTACTCCCACCTTCTCTAGGTTAACTCTATGTTAAGAAAATCTAAGACTTATTTTCTGATCTGAGACATCCTATCTTTGGAGCCCTGCCAACAGAAACATGGAGTGGGGGCAAAGGAGAGGTGTTGGTAGAAATCTTTTTCCTGGCATTCTTTAAGCCCTGGTGGTCTTGAACTTGATTAGGTGGTAGAGTAAGTGACCTCAAGGCTGGATTGGAAGGGGTTGGTGGAAAGGAGAACAAACAACACAATAGCTTGCAAGAAAGAATCATGTGTAGGGAGTCATGAAGAGTGGACAGAGAGAAGAGAGGTCTTTATAGACATTCACAATCGGTATGGTCCCACCTCCACCCCCACCCTAAACTCTAAGGTTTATAGCTTGGCCTGCCTTTCTCACCAGGGCCAACTGGTGACTAGACATAAAATCCAAACTCAAGACAGCTATACCTTTCCCCATATGCTCAAATAGGAATAGAAGGGTGGTGGTGGGGTGATTATTTATAAAATGAAAGATTCTTTCCTCTATGAAAGGATTCACCAGTCTTCGAATGAATACTTCTATTGTATTTAGGAGTTTGTTTATAGGTCAATAATCATTGACAGAAGGATGAGTTTGGTGTGGATAATAGAGTGGTGTAGAGGGATCTCCTCCTCTCTCCCCCCTGTCCCCACCACAAATAGTGAAGTAGGAAGGAAGAAGTAGCATCTTTGGCAAGGGGGTGAGGGTGGGGATGAGAATAGAAATCAGGATTCCACTTATAAAAATTCTACCCGTGTACAGCTTTTCACTGACGCTTAAAATGAGGTCACTTTTCCTGGAAACCACTTGCCCAATCAGGGGTTATAATTGGTTGACGTTTTCATGTCCTCTACCAAGAAGTTCCTTTTTTTTTTTTTCAGTCTTCTTCCTCTTTTTTATCCATTTCCTTCCTTTTTCCTTTTTTTAAGGTCTCTTCTTGCTCCCCTAGCTCTTCTCATTTCACTCTGGGAAGCCAGGCAGAGGCCCTAGCCCCCAGCAGTGGGTTGGGGGCACAATGAGGTTTCTGTGCTGCTCCAGTTGGCTGTCAGCATGGAGCTGTCCCCAAATGAACAGCTCCTTTCATGCCTCATTGACCAGGGGCCCCATTGAAAGCTGCAGATTGTGCAGGGATTTGGGCACAGTTTGGGATTCTGCCTGATGCAGTCTTAGCTCTACAATGATATGGTATTTGCCCATCCTGTCCAAGGACAGACTGGTTCAGACACTAAGAGGTACCATAAGTAAACTAGAGGGCAGTTCAGATGTGCTGGGCTGCTGAATTTTATCCCTACCCTATCTGTAAGATCTAGGCCTGGGCCTATATGACTGCCAGCATTGAAGATGATAAATATGGAGCTATGGGGGCAGATATTCATATAAATTGTGGGGTATATAGGAAAAAGATAATACAGGTGATACACTTACAGTCTAACTTGAGAATTGAGCCATCTCCTCATGGAACACCAAGATCCGCTAGAATATATATGGTTGATAAATATCCTGGGGATGGGGGTGGGAGGACCAATAGGTTTGGCAGTGGCTAAGGAAAGTTTCATGGAGGAGGTGAGATTTGAGCTGAGAGCATGACAGTAGGAGTTAAGAGATGGGAATTCCAGATCTTGCAAATAACTGTGGCACTTTGGGCAAACTTGACCTCAATTTCTTCACCAATAACATGAGAGGTTTGAATGAGAGGATCTTTAAATTTCCTTTTACCAGAACATTCTAGGATTCTATGTGTGATGCCCCCAAACCAACCAAATTGCAGGAGATTAGGACTCTGGAAGCTGCCAAATTCTTCTCCTCACTCCATCCCCTCCCTCCTTCAGGAATTATTTAAGATATAGATAAGACTACCAAGTAAAGAGAAACAGGGAAGGGTAGATTCTCCATGAGTGTAGTAGATGTGCTGGGGAGTTGTCTGAGGCATGTGAAAATGAGGAGACTTGCCCAAGGTCATAGAGGAGTCAGAAATCTATATTGAGCTGCCTTTGGGGACTGAATTTGGGGTTAAAGTATCTATCTCCTCAGCATGGTGTAAGACACATGGGGTCATCAGGCCTGTTCAGAGCTCAACTCTGCTGCTTACTACGTGACCCTGGGTGAGTCATTTCCACCAAGCCTCAGTTTCTGTAAAATGAAGGCACTGGATTTTGATGATCTCTGAACCCCTCCCCCTCCTTTCGCACTCCCAATTCTATTGTCTTATTTGTTACCACATCTCTGGAGTCTAGTACGATGCCTTGCACATAGTAGATGGTGCTTTTTGGGAGTCATGGGATGAGAGGAGCTAGTTGAAACTGAGGGAAGGGATGTGAATATGTAGAGGGAAAAGAAAAAAGGGCCAAAGACAACCCATATTAAAGGGATAGGAGGAGAAAAGAACTATGGAGATAGAGAAGGAATGATCAAAAAGCTAGGAGGAGAATGAATGAATTGAAAAACATTTATTATATGCTGGCTATGTGCTGTCGTTGAGGATATATACACATATAAATATATATATATATTTATATATATATATATTTGTATATATATGTATATATATACAGAAACAGTCCCTGCCCTCAAGGAGCTTATATTTTAATAGAAAGAGGCAACTTATAAGAGATTGATGGCCAGGGAAGATTACAGGGATAGTCAGTGGATCTATAGTGAAATCAATGATACATCCTTTCTAGAAGCAATGGTAATAGTGATTTGAATGTTGTTTCCAGAGAAAGAGATAAAAAAGTATGACAGGGAGTGTGTGTATATGGAGACAGAAAAGGAGTCTGTGGCAAGAAGATAGTCTGGTAGGTGCCTGAGATTAGCTAGAGGCAGTGAGTCCTCTCCAATCAGAATGGCCCCAGGAGTGTAGGTGGGGAGGGAAGCTGAACAACCTCTGATTGGGAAGTACAGGGCTGAAGACTGGACATTATAGTGTCTGGGAAGCCAAGGGGAGGAGGGATGAACATTCATTAAAGTATCAACTGTTCTTTTGCAGAGAGGTATGTAGGTGCTTAATAAATGTTTAATGAATCGAATTTAATTGAAAGATCAGTGGATTTTAACTCAGAAGATCTGAGCTCAAATGAAATCATAATCTTCACTCTGCTACTAACTACTTTTGTGACCTTGGACAAGTCAATTAACTTTTTGAGACTTAGGTTCCCCCATCCAAATGTGGGTTTGGAATGTATGATTGGAGAAGGTCCCTCCCAGTTCAAAATCCCATGATCCCAGGTGGGAGAGAATAAGGACCAAGAATGGGCCCTGGATTCAGGCATTCAGATTCATCCTTTGAAGTCTAGCTCAAGTCCCCTCAATACAACAAATTCAACAAACATGTGTTGAATCCAGCACTGTGTGCTGAGGGAAGAACAAAGTTCAGAGATTTACCTGAACTACTGTAGCCCACAATGAGCTCCATTTTTTCTAAATTCATAGAAGCACTGAACCTCAGAGCTGGAAGGGCCTCCTTGGCCAACTGGTCCAATGCCTTACCTAGATGACAATTGTCTCTTCATCACACCTGCCTAGTGGTCTCACAATTTTTGTTTGAAGTCCTTTAAAGAGGGAGACCTTCCCAAGAAAGCCCATATCATTGCTGGACAGCTCTAATTGTTAGAGAGTTTTTCCTTGGGCAGAGACAAAAATTGCCTCTTTGCACCTTTTGCCTAATTCACCTAGTTTTGCATGTAGGGCCAACCAACTTCTATTGCCTCTAGGATCAAATAGAAACTCCACTGTTTAGCATTTAAAGGTCTTCACTTCTTCCTTGTGTATACTGACATTTATTCACTGGTGCCAACCTATCTTTCCAGCCTCATTGGATATTACCATTCCTCCCACACTCTGTGATCCAGGCATTTCTCACATATGGCCCTCTATCTCCCATCTCTTTGCTCTGACCTTCTTACACACCTGTATAGGACTCCTTTTTTACATCTGCCTCATAGTGTCCCTCCCTCACTCAAGTACCAATTTCTGCAATGAAACTTTTTCCTATCCCTTTAACTGAGAGTGTCCTTCCTCCTAAATTACCTCATATTTAACTATTTTGTATATATTTATATTGATTCACTTGGTAGCTTGAAGCCTGGACTTATTCTAATTGGGCATACCCACAAATTCATACTCCCCACCCTACCCTTAGGTTCTGAGTGTTGCCACCCTGTGGAGGGCTCAGCCCCTCTAGGGACTATAGGAAGCATAGCATTTACTTAGTATTTGTGCTCCAGAGCGGGATGCACAAACCACCAATGTGAGTGTGGGGCCCACCGAGTAGGTATTAGCACCCCAAGGTGGCTAAATAGATCATTTATAGTATTTCTCCCTATCAAAAAAGAAGTAAGGTTTGTCTGACATGACCTGTTCTTGATGAAGCCATGTTATCTCTTTATAATCACTGCTTCCTTTTCTAGATGTTCACTAACCAGCCCTTTAATAATTGCAGACTTTTGCCAGGAATCAGTCAAGCTCATTAGCCTATACTTGTAGACTCTTTTCTCCCCCATTACTCTTTTTTTGTTTTGTTTTGCTTTTGGAAAATCAGAGCATTTGTCCTTCAGTCCTTCAGGACCTCTCCACTTCTTCATGGCTTTTCAAATATCATTAACAATGTTCACCAAGCTCATTTTCCAATGACTTCAGTGGCGTATATTATAGCTCATCTGTATCAAGGGCATCTGGGTGCTCTAATACTATCTTATTACTTATCCTGGGTATTGACTTCCTGTTTGCCATTTTTGTCCTCTTTTCTACTCCAGAGATCACTCTCCTTGGCAGAGAAAACAGAAGCAAAATAACAGTTGAGCAGCAAAGCCTTCTCCCCATCACCCACTATATCTGTGCCATCCATCCTGAGCAGAGACTCCACCTCTTCTTTGGTCCTCCTCTTTTACCCCAATGTGGCTTTAAAACCAAACACAATGAAACAGACCCACCAAAGTGGGGCAGGGGTAGGGAGGAGGAACCCTTTTTGGTATTCTGAGCTTCTCTTGCAGTGTCAGCTAGTCCTGACACTTCTGTCATAGGACCATGCCTCCATGCAACACTCCAGTCCCACTTCCCTTCCTTTGCACTTGCTTGCTCTGACTCCAGCCTGGAATGTGCTTCCATTTCATCTCTGCCTCTTAGAATCCATTGCTTTCAAAGCTTTGTTGAAGTAACACCTTCTACATGCAACCTTCTCAGAATCCATCCACGGTCCCTTCCTAGTGCTCTTCACACAAAAAGCTCAGCTTATAGTTATTACGTGGTGTGTGTGTGTGTGTGTGTTCATCGACATGTTGTCTTCCCCCAATAGACTGCAAATGCCTTGAGGTCAGGTACCCCCGCCTCATTTTAGTCTTTATGTACCCTGTGCCTAGCACAATGCTTGGCTAATCAAGCCCTTAATAAATACTTGGTTGGTTGATTGATTAGGATGTGCTTCCTTTTTTATCTTGCCTTTTCAGAATCTTCTCCTTCACACTAATGCATTGTTGGTGGAGTTGTGAATTGATCCAACCATTCTGGGGAACAATTTGGAACTATGCCCAAAGGGCTGTAAAACTGTGCATATCCTTTTGACCCAATAATACCACTTGGTCTGTATCACAAAGGGATTTTAAAAAAGAAAAAGGACCTATTTGTACAAAAATGTGTATAGTAGCTCTTTTTTGGATGGTAAAGAATTGAAAATTGAAGGGATGCCCATCAACTGGGGAATGGTTGAACAAGTCATGGTATGTGATTGTGATGGAATACTATTGTGCTATAAGAAATGATGAGCAGGATGTTCTGTGAAAAACCTGCAAAGACTTATATGAACTAATGCAGAGTGAAGTGAGCAGAACCAGGAGAACATTGTATACAGTACTAGTAGTTCTTGTTTGTCCTTCATTGTCTAAGACCACCTCATGGGAGGTGATGCCATGACATGCAAGTGAATTGGATTTAAGTGAGGGAGGGCTGTGCAAAGTCACCAGCCTCACTTTCTCATCAGGAGCCATCTGGGTCCAGTGGCAAAATACAGATCAAAATGACTAGAGATGGCATACAGCCATCTGGGTCCAGTGGCAAAATACAGATCAAAATGACTAGAGATGGCATAACAGCAATATTGTATGATGATCAGTTGTGACTTAGCTCTGCTCAGCAATACAATGATCCAAGACAATCCTAAAGGACTCATGATGAAAAATGCTATCCATGTCCGAGAAAGAACTGATGGTCCGAATGCAGATCGAAGCATACTATTTTTCACTTTTGTGTGTGTCTCTTTCCTTTTTGTCTGTCTTCTTTCACAACATGACTAATATGGAAATGTTTGGCATGATTATACAGGCATAACCTATATCAAATTGCTTAATGCCTCAGGGAAGGAGGAAGTGAGGGAGGGAGAGAGAAAATTTGGAACTCGAAATTTAAAAAAAAAATAATGTTAAAATTGTCTTTATGCATAATTGGGAAAAATATTATTTTAAAAGATCTTCACCCTCCTTTAGGGTCAGCTGAAGTTCCAAATCCTCTATGAAGCCACCCTGAATTCCTCAGTTAATTCCTCCTTAAAATTTCCTAAGCATTTTTTCCTCTCCATTGCCCCATCGCTTACTGACATTTTATGTGTCATTGTGTAAACTGTAGCAGCTTGTGCGAGTGCTTGGGGGTGGGAGATGGCATGTTAAGTTTGGGTAATAGTCCCTCAGTAATATGTTAGCTGCTTTTTTTTTTTTTAGGGCAGAGATTTCCTTAGTTCCTAGAACAGTGCTTCGAACAGAGAGGTTGTTGAAATTTGTTGAATTGGCAGAAGCTTGAGGGATCAAGATTTTGATTTGTTTTGTTTTGCTCTTAAGAAGGAAAGAGATCTGAACATTTTTATAGTTAGTAGTGAAGTAGCTAGAGTTTTGACAATGAGAAAGACAGGGACTGATTTAGGGAAAATTCCCAGATGGGGATGGGATGAGATAAGGGCTAAAACAGAGGCATCCTCCTTGTCAAGAAGAAGGATTTCTGGGAGAGTGTAGCCAAAGAGGAAAGAATGGGGGAAGACATAGAGGAGGTATGATCTGTGTACTGGGGGAAAGAAAGTTCATAAAGGGGTGGCCTTGAGTTTGTTGATAAAGTGGGGGGCAAGGTCATCAGCTGTAAGAGAGGGAGCTGAGAATGGCTTTGGGGGGGTTGGAGAGGAGAATGTTTAGAATAGAAACTTGAGGAAACACGATAGAGTCAATCAGGAAAGAGAAAAAGGATTGGTTGACAGCAGCAAAGAATCAGGTGGGACTAGGTAACATAAATTGTTCTGTGACTTTGTTTAGCTAAATAGCCAAGGCAGTAGAAACAGAGAAGGTAGATGCTGGGAGTGGACCCAGGATGGAGGGTTAGTAGACATTGAAGGTAAGTGATTGAAAGGTGGAAGAAAGTATGTAATTGAAGAAGTCAAGACAATGAAGGGAGTAATGAGAAGCCAGAAATGGAGGAAAATGGGAAGTGAGGTGATGATAAAGATGAAGAATGAGGCAAAAAGAGAGATGGAAGGATAGGAGGAGAAGTTTAGAGTCCTGGATCAGGAAGGGTGGGACATTTTTTGAGGAATGGCGAGGTCTAAGATGTGACCATTCCTGTAGGTGGCTGAGGACCAATGGAGAGGTGGTCATGAGTGCAGAGAAGGTGAATGAACTGGGGCGGGAATGTTCCAAAGGGCATCAGTGTGAATACTGAAGTGCCCAAATATGATGGATGGAGATGACTGTGATGCAGTAGCTGACATCCCTGGGAAAAAAGCGGAGAGCAACCTGAAGGTCAGTAGGGGAAAGCTGGAAGTGCACTATAAGCTCACAGAAGTTGAGAGATGATGCCAGAAGGTCTGGGAGTGGAAGTAGGGAGCAAGGAAAACATTGACTATTCTCTTAAACTGCTGTATCAGGGTATGTGTTGTGGGCAGAGGGAGGGGCATGAAACCAGCACAGGAGAAGGTGACCAGGGATGAATAAGATTCTTTAAGGAAAATTTAGACATGCCATGAAATGAAAACCATGAAAGGATACTGTCTAGGATAAAGAGGTAAATGTTAATGGTAGAACAAAGGTTTCAGAGAGTTCACCAATAAGCAAGAGTAAAAAGGAGAACCTGGGGAAGAAGATAGGGCTGGCGCACAGCATAAAGATGAGATCCTAGGGAGAAGTAGCAGGAGAAAGGGGCTTTTGCCTTGGCCAATGGTGCCCCTGGATCACAGCAATTAGGAGAGCAGAAAGTGGGAAATACCACTACAATGGATCATAAGATTACAGATTTAGAGCTAAAAGGGACCATATATGTCATCGTGTCCAACCCTCTGATTTGACAAATGAGGAAGCTGAGGCAGACAGAAGTTGAGTGACTCACCCAAGGTCACACAGCTGGTGTCTGAGGCAGGATTAAAACTCAAGTCTTCTTGATTTCAAATATAGCACTGTATTCTCTATACCCTAAGATCCCAACTCAAAAGCAGTTGATTAGAGAGGCTCAGAGGATCTATAGTGATGGGGAAAGGGAGAGTTGTGGGGAAAAGGTTATTAATTCTAGGAGATTCTAGTCTTTTGGTACTTTATTAAAAAAAGATGTTAGCAAGTGTCTATGACTCTGCAGACAGGTTTAAAGCAGGGCTATTCCACAGGTTGGTGTTAGATTTGTGCCAGACCATGCTGAGCTGTACCTATTCTAGTACTGTTCAAAGTGGTGGCCCAGAGTCAGGAAGACCTGAGCTCAGATCCTGCCTAAGATATTTCCCAGCTATAGGACCCTGGCCAAGACTCTAAACCTCTCAGCCTTACCTTCCTCATCTATAAAATGAGGACCCAATGGTCTCTAAAGGCACTACTAGCTCTAAATACGTAGATGAGCCTAAGAAAATGAAATTTGTGCTTCTGAAGGGTAGACTGAAACATATGATTCACAGGATGCATCCAGGTTAAGTTATGTTGCCAGCAATGACAGTGCAGTATTGGTGGGAAGGGAAGGACAAACACAATGGTGAACAGGGATAAGAAAGGCTAGCCCAACGGGCAAGAGTAGAGTAGAAGGAACATTGGGTCTGGAATGGGAGATCTTTGGCCTGAATCCCAGCTCTGTTACTTTCTACCTGTATGATGTTGGGCAAATTCATTCCCTTCTCTGGGTCTCATAAGCTTGTCCCTTCTGTCAAATGAACAGGCAGAAATTAAATTATCTCTAAACCCACTTCCAGCTCTAAATCGATGGTCCAGGGTATTGAGGGAGAAGGGAAGAAATATATTACAAGATTAAAGAAATGGGGAAAGAGCTTTGGGCTATTAAATTGGAAATGGAATCTTCACCAACCTTACAGTCTTCTTTTACTCTAACCAGGTCAATCTCTTCACTGCTCCTTCTCTCACACCGTATTTATTCCCAACTTTATGTCCTCTTTCCTCTTTTCCACTTATTTAAATCCTACTCATCCTTCAGAGCCTAGCTCAAATCCCTCCTTCACAAAGTCTTCCAAATCACTCCAGCTCACCTCCTCTGGATTCTCATAACATTTAGAGTTTGCAACACACATGGCCAGTCAATTCAATCCAACGAAGACTTATTAAGTGGTTACTATATGCCAGGCACTGAGCTCGGTGGCAGGGCTACAATTTCTTTTTTAAGTTCTCACTCTTAAGGATTGTTTCATTATATAAAAATATAGGAAGTTCAACTAAAAGGAGCCATTCCAACTCCTTCCTTTTACAGGTGAGGAAACAGGTTCAGGGAGATTGTTCATTATGTTGTTTCAGGCATTAATATATTCTATAATGGGTAATAGTAGGCACTTAACAAAATGCTTGTTGAACTGACTGACTGAATACACAAAGATGTTTGGGGAAAATTGTCCTGTCTTAGACCATCGGAAGATACAAATCCTCCACTAAAGTCTTTCTCCCATGCTTCGTTGTGTGGCATAGATGACCCTGTGCTCTAAGTCCCTGCCGGCAGAACACAAGCTCTGGCAGATCTTACTGAACTGGAGGTTGTGGCCTTCACAGTCAGAGAGAGACTCCATAAAGATGTGATCGCTGGAATATCCTTGAAGTACTGAAGGCTTTACTTTCAGGTCTGCTGAAGGCTAGCGTCGACTCACTCACTACCTGTTAAATACATTGTATGTTGTCTCTAAAGGGCCAGTCCCCTCCTCACATCTCCCTGGTAGGCTCCCTAGCTTATTTCAAAGCCTCCCTTGGAGGCTCTTCCTCATCTGTTCGGTCATTAGCATTCTTTTCCTTTTGAACTTACTTTGCACTGCTTCATGTATATGTGGTATTTGCTAACTCATATACACAATGCTGACTCTCAGTAAAACATCTGAAACTCCTTGAGCACTGAGACTCATTCATTATCTTTGTGTACTCTATCCCTAGGACAATACCTTGCACATGGTAGACAATGAATGTGTCTCGAATTGAATTTGTTGAATCATTGCAAACCTTAGTTTTCTAGAAATAATTTAATAAATACTTCATTTTACAATGGTACATCCAATGGCAGATCCATAGTAAGCAAGAGCCACCCACAGTGGTAGGATCAGTATACTTTAATAAGGTGTCAGTGGCAAAATACAATTCCTTATAAAGTTAAAGTTCCCCATACACTTACAATGTCATCAGTAAGAATTCAACAATATAATAGTTTATGAAGTCTCTATGCCAACAGGTCAGGTTAATATGAAGCTTAGAATAGTTCTCAGAGTGTTTTTAGTAAAACTGCAAAGGTAAAAAAAATGCCCTTTTATGAGGAAGCAACAGAGACAGAAATAAAACATGAGTTTATGTGTCAATAACCCTTCAAGTACTCACGTAGTATGCAGGTTTGTCAAAGCTGCTTTGTCCAAAGTAATACTTATCCAACATGGATATCAGAGAAATTAATTCATGTTGCACTTTGATTCCTCTTTAAAGTTAATTTCTTTTGTATTTTTGTTTTGGACAAGTCTTCCCAGGCTCACCAAATCATGGCCCGTTGTGATTTTTTTTCATACTTGGGTTTGTTTTTAATAGTTTTTTCAATGAAGCCATCATGACAGAAAAGGTTCTAAATGTTCAGTGTATTCAAACCAAAAAAAATAAGCTTACCTATATTCAGTGAATTTGAGTATTTCTGGTACACTCACTCAGTTACAGTGCTTCCCTTTCTGAGCAAGTCAGTGCAAGTTTGAGAAGAGAACACAGAGGAGGCTTGGAAGCTGCCAGGCAGGCTGGTCACCAGTGAGTGGGCAGTTCCAGGGAGGAAACCAGCAGGAATTTCAGCCTTTCTGCCTCTCCCTAGCTGGGTACAGGGTTGCCCTTTGCCCTCCCTTCCAGCTTAGCCTGAATGCGGACTGCCTAGGCTCTCTGGGGCCATGGTGGAGCCCCAGCTCCTCCCTGGGTCCTCGCCTAGACCCTCCACTCAGCTGTGCCCATGCAAAGGTGTCACCCCAAGAGGCCGGCCTGCTCTATATAACAAAGCTCATTTCTGAATCTTGCTTCCACGCTCTATATAACAAACCTCGTTTCTGAATCTTGCTTCCTTTCCTCGATACACATCAAAGCCATTTTTAATGGCAGTCCTGAAAGCATCCTAATACCTCAGGTGGAATGCCCTTAGAGTCACGTCGCTCCAGGAACTTGAAGGGCTATCAACAACAACAACAACAACAAAACCCCAGAGATTAAGAAAAGTTGTATCTCTCCCCCCTCCCCCACCCCTCACCCCATGACATCAGGCCCGGCAGTAATAACAGTTATAATAATTAATAATGTATACATAATACATGCTTAAAATATAAGGGAAGTATGTCTTTTTAATGCATCGGTGTAATGATTCTGCTGACTTTTGACTGACGTAGTCAGGCATGGAGCAGACATGAGACACAAAGAGCTAACAGTGGAGGAGAGACAATTAGCAAGCAATGTTAGTGCCAGCCTACGGGAAAGATATGTACAATCCTGTGATATCAGCAATGCCAGGAAAGACAAAATGAACAGCTTAAAAAAAAAAAAAGCTCTTAAAGTGATCTCTGAGCAGGACTCCATTTCGGTTTTGAAGTTTTTAGATATAACAAAGTACCAATATATATGATAAACACAACCCAGATATCAATTTTCTTAAAAAAAAATACAAACCTCAGGTATGCTTTTGTATTATAATAATCACAATAACAATAATAAACAATAAAAACACCAACCCACCAAATGGAAAAAAAGCCCCCCCAAACAAAACACCACACGATTTAGGAAAACCTACGATGTGCCACTTTCACAGATAACCACAAACACGGCAGCTCACTCTTCACATTTCTGTTTCCGACAGACGGTATATCATAATGAGAATAGTCAGCTTAAAAAAAAAAAGACATTACATTTGCAATATGGTCATTAGTGCTAGGAGGAGGGAACAAGATAACAGGGGACCGAGGGAACCATGAACCACAGTTTGGGAGCAGACTTGTTTTCGATTCGCTTATCTTTGGCAACAACACCACGAAATAATTCTTTGCAATAAAATGGAGCCAAAGTGTTTTCTCTATAGAGGCACAAACACACACCACAGCTCGTTAGTATAGAAATTGCAGAAAAATCCATGGTGACTATAAATTAGAAGCAATAGGGAACAGGGAAGTAAGATCATATAAACTTTTTAAACATTTTCATCGAGAGAGAGAAAAATACAGTAGCTGAAACAAACATATTTCTCTTTTAAACGTGGATATAAAGTAAGTAAATTCAGAAAGGCCACTGTTTGGTGACGTAGACAAATTCGACATGTTAAGTACATCTCGTAGAAAGTGTTTTGGTGTTAGAAATATCATCTAGTTGCAAAAATAGACTTAGAAACTGACACTGTTGAAAGAGAGTTGGCAGAGGGAGGGGTTGCTACTGCTTGGCCCTGGTTCAAGTGGCCTGGTCCAAGGCTCTGAGCAGATCGCTCCCTTGTAGGAGTGTGGAGCTGCCAGGGACAGGGACGTTAACCTCACAGTCATATCTGGTCAATTCAGGCAGCAAATATGGTTCAAACGAGGGGCCAAGAAGACGACTTGTCATGCCTGAAGGAAAGAAAAAACAGAATGAAATCGAAAACCTTTGATAAAAAGAACTGAGTGGGTAAAAATATGATTCAACAAGCATTGAGTGCCTGCTCTCAGAGTTGTAATTAGGGTGGAGCAACCTGGGTTTGAACTAGGGAGGGGGATGGTGTGTTTCCTCCCTAGGATACCCAGCCATCATGGTCTCCAACGCTTAAAGGAGTCAGCTTGTGCTATAGGACATGACTTTGTTTGGTCATTCATCCCTGGGGTCTTTTTTTTTTTTTTTTGTGCCTCAATTCCCTCCCAAAGTCCCATGGAGGCACAGACCAGACTCTCTAGGGTGGAAGCTTCCTCCTTTCTTGATGTCAGAGTGTCTTTTTGCAACCCTGCTGAAAGAGCTCAGGCTCTCTCCCTAGCTTTGTCCTAGGGGTTGTGTGGGATGGGAGAGGAGAAAATCCAGTGTCTCTGTCGCAAGGAGCTCAGAGTCTAAATGAAGATAAAACTAACACAGGAAACAGAGAGTAGTATAAGGTACAATATATGGAAAGGCTAAAAAAAGTGTGTGATCCAGACCAGAGATGTCAAACGGGTTGGAAACACTCCCTGTGACTGCTGGAAACTGATTAAAAGATAAGTTAAAATATAATTAATAATATTTTATAGTTATTTATATGATATATTATTATATATAATTATAATAATTGGGAAATATTTAACAAAATAAATACAAGTACCATAGAACATAGATAATGTTAATATGAGTTTTTCTAAGTAAGTATGGAGCCCACAGGGATCTTTATGTGTGGCTTAGGAACCCCTGTTTCCATTTGAGGTTGATACTAAGTGTGCCAGGAGTTCTGAAAACAGAAAGCTCAGCTCAGGCTGGTGTGCTCCAGGGAGGCTTCCCAGAGAAAGGAGGATTCCACCTGCGCACCTTGAAGGATGGCAGGTTGGGAAGGGGGAGAGTGCTCCATAGAGCCCCTAGCTTTGTTCCCTCTCCTTGTTCACTCTCAGGGAGCAGACCAGTTGTTGATCCTCCCCTGCGCCCCCTATACTGTAAGCCTTGATCCAAAGCTGACTTTTCTATTCTTCAGAAGCCTAATAACCCAATCCTCTGGCTACCCAGCCTTGGAACCATCCTCACTGTTGAAAGAATCTGGCTGGATGTTCCACTTTTGAGTGGGTAAAAAATGCAATCCGACAAGTTTTGAGCGCCTGCTCTCAGGGCAAAAAAAGACAAATGTGGTTTGGGGGTGGGTTGGATATTTGAACTAATTAGCCCTTTCTCACACGTTCCAGGTTCTTGTTATGTCTACGACACAAGTCCATTATGCATTTTTCTTTCTCTTCTCTTGCCTGTCGATAGAGAGCTGGGCCTGGAGTCAGGAAGACCTGAGTTCAAATCCAGCCTTATTAACTATGGGACTAGACACTCATTGCTTATGGGATCCTGGGCAAATCAACTGAACACTGTTTGCCTCAGTTTCTACAACTGTAAAATGAAGATAATAAAACCTACCTCGCAGGGTAGCTGTGAAAATCAAACGAGATCATATTTGTAAAGGGCTTAGCTCAGTGCCTGGTATAGAGTAGGCACCATATAAGTGCTGATTCCCTTCCTCCTTCCCCCTGTTTACACAATCACAGAATTTCTAGGATGGACATGGGCCTTGGTGGCCATATAGTCCAATCCATACCCCATCCTCCCCCCAAATCTCTTAAAATATACTCAAACCATGATCAACCAGCTTCCCCTTCAAGACCTCCGATGGTGAGGAACCCACTTTCTCCCAAGGCGGCCTGTGCCACCAGCACCAGCCTCTTGGCTATACTTTGCACATGGCATCCTATCTCCCAACTCCACTCCTCTTCCCTGGCTGTCTCCCACGCCTCCAAGAATGCTCTCTCTCCTCATCTCCACCTTCTAGCTTGCTTCAAATCTCAGCTGAAATTCCACATTCTGCAAGAAGCCTCTCCCAATACCTCTTAATTATGGTGCCTTCCTTGAGATTAGCTCCAGTTCACTCTGTCTGTATCTTGTTTGTGCATAGTTGTTTGCATGTTATCTCCTCCATTAGACCATAAACTCATTGAAGGCAGGGACTGTTTTTGCTTTTCTTTGTATCTCCACCACTTCACATAGTGCCTGGCATACACCAAGTGCTTAATAAATGCTTGTTGATATGATGACTTTTGGATACCTGTAGTTGTTAGTAACAAGCTTAAATTTGTCTCTCTACAACTCCCTGGCTTACAGTCCAGCCCTCTAGGGCCAAGCAGAACCAATCTAATAATCCCCCTTCCACGTGCCAGCCTTCCGAATACTTGAAGACGGCTATCGTGTCCCCTGTTAAGTCTTCTTTTTTTTCTTGGCTAACCATCTCTGGTTCTTTCAATTTATCTTTACATGGCGTGAACTCAAGGCCACCCTGTTCTGAATCCATCCTCTCCAGCTTATCAATGTCCTATTGAAAACGTGATACCCAAAACTTCTCTTGGGTAGAACAAAACTGACTCCAGAGTACTATGCAGATCTTGCTCCCAGAGGCCTCTAAGGGGACAAAGATTTTGTATTATTCCATGATGTACTGTCAAGGAGGAAGAGGCTTTGGCAGGTGGGCCAGGGAATGTTGAGCAGGTGGCAGTATGGGAAGAGTCCCAGTATCAACTCAGAGCCCAGGACAGATTCCCTCCAGAAGGCTTACACTATTAGCCCCTTTACTACAGACCCTTTACCCTGATGCAGGATAAAGAATTGTTGACCATGCTGGGAGTGTCTGTATGGAGGCCCTAATATTCCTGGAGCTGCTCATCATCATCCGCCTACATCAGGAGAAGAAATCTGCAATCGCACTGGAGGTAGGTAGCATCATCTCTGCTGTGGTTCTGATGTTCTTAATGTTATCTGATTCACCATCATCACTGTGCATTAGGGGACACTGAAGGTGAAGCATCACTCATCCCATGGCCCAGACTATGACACTGAGATTCAGTCCTTCTGAAGAGGAGGGGTAGGGGAGGTAAGGCCTGGTTTTCCTGGCTTTCATCCTTCTCCACATTTTTTCCTTTTTCTCTTTGTACTGCCCACGCTAGGAATACTATCCAGTAAAAGACTTAAGACTTGGACCTTCTGAAAGGGTGAAGAAAGGCTTAGAATGTCTGGGTTTTGTTCTTCAAAATTTTGTTCTATTTTCTTTTTGCTTGTTTTCCTCGTCTCTCCCTTAGTATTACCAATGTCAGGGAAGGACTCTCTATTAAAAGCATTTAAATGGTGGAAGGTTCTCTAGAACATCTTTAGGACCTTGCCACCAAGGGGTGGTACGTGATAGGGCCAGTGTTTTCCTCCCTCTGATGGCTCCAGCTTCCCTGACTCAGCTTCCTCCCCCCACACGATACCACAGGACTTTCTTCAGCCACAATTTTCCTAGTAGCTTCCCTGATGTAGCTTTCTGGTCAAAAGGCATAAAAAGCCCTAGTCCCATGTCATCTGGGGCTCTCAGACTTGGTGGCTGCCTGAGATCATGTGAGTTACAATAATTTGATGACTTACAGACCACACACATTTTAAGATGATTAGGGGCCAAAAAGGACCAGGTCCAGAGAATCTTTATCCTTGCTATATTAAGGTAAAGAAAGCCTCCCCTTTTGTTCAGTTACTCACGAATGCCTCATTTTGCCCCAATATCAAACCTGGACTAAGAGGGTGCTGGCACCAGAATCACACTGCTTTTCAAGCAAGCCTCTTCAATTGCTGGATGGATTCTGTTAGAAAATTCCTCCCAACACCAAACAGAAGCCAGTCCTCCCTGTAACTTTGCGCTCACTGACCCTAACCCTCCAGAGCAACACAGGGGTCTGCTCCTCCTTTGACAAAGCAACCTTCAGGATCTTGAAAATAGCCGTCCTATCTCCCCTTGGTTTTCTCTTCTTCAGACTCAACAAAGGAATCATAGGGTTTTAGAACTGGAGGGACCGTTGAAAAGTGTTTATTAAGCACTTCATATATGCCAGACATGGTGCTCAGCCCTAGCGATACAAAGAGAGAGTCCCTGCTCTTGAGGAATTCACGTTTTAATAGGGGAGACAACGTGCAGACAACTATGTATACAAGCTATGTATAGGGTGCGTATCTATGTCAACACAAGATAGACAAAGGATAAAGGTAGAGATCATCTCAGAGGGAAGACACCAGCAGTGGGGGAAGGCTACTAGAAGAAGGTGGGATTTGAGCTGAATCCCGAGCCAGGGAAGATAGGGGGCGGAGGTAAAGAGGGAGAACATTCTGGGCAGAAGGGATGTCATAAAAGAATTTTAGTATAGCCACCATTTTGCTTGAGAATGAACACATTGAAAAGGGATAGAGTCAAGAGATGGAATGACAGGTTTGTGGAAAAGCAAGATGGCCCCTGACCTTAGAGATCATCTTATTCAACTCCCTCGTTTGGTTGATGAGGCCCAAAGACATAGAGTGATTCACCCAAGGCTCCTAATCCAAGTCTCCTTCTATGTTTTTGATTGATCGTGTGACATGGTCTCCGAACCTCGACCATCCTGGCTTGTCCCTGTGTGTGTTTTCTCTCTAGTTCATTAATGTCCTTAAAATAAAATGCTTAGTTGAAAAGAACATTCCATAGATGTGCTTTAACAAGAGGGGCTCTAGCTTTCCGTGGCCTGAATACTAGACTTCTCTTCACGTAAGCTTAGATCCCATTAACTTTTCTAGCAGTTACATCATACAGACCCCATCCACAGGAAGTTGCAGAAGGCTGTTATGTTAAGGTAGTGCTATGTATGAAACCATCTCCATGGCAGGGATTCAGAATATTTATTCATTCATACATTCCAGGAGTATTTCTTAAAATACAGCCTGTATGCTCAACTCTATGCTGGACATGGGAGGATTTTTTTTTTTTTTTGCAGTACATGCCATTAAAAAAATAGCAAGAAAGTGAATGGTGTTTTTAAATAATAGCTGATGTTTAGAAAGAACTGCAATCACATCTGCATTGTGCTTTATAAAGTTTGTTAGCTCATTTGACCCTCCAAACAGCATGGTGAACTGGCAGCACATATTGATCATCTCCAGGTTACACACGAGGAAACTCTAAAGAGAACTGAGTGGCTGGCTTGTAATCATATCACTCATAGGTCTCAAAGGTGGGATTTGAGTCTACATCTCTTGTGATGCCAAGCCTAGTGCCCTTTCCAAATATTTCTCAACAAATATTTATTAAACAATGATGATTTATGAGGCACTGTGTTCTTTTCCTAGCCCTCTGGCATCTTTGCTTTGATCGAACCCCATGGATGGGCCTGGGATGATTGGATGACACTCACCTGATAACTTGTGAACCAACGGTGGGTTGTAATCCTGATAGTGGGGAGCATAAAACTGGGGAGGGTAGATCACTTTCGGATTTTCCCCAGGGCCCACAGAAGTCGGTGGTTGCGGGGGTGGCATATGGCTTAGAGGCTGGCTCAGGCCCAGAGCTGGGTTATGGATAAACTCATCTGAAAGAAAAATGCTTGAGAATGAGCATGCTATGGCTGGTATGGGTGTAGACATTGTTCAAGTCTGGGGGGAGGGGAGCAGCTCATTGTAACGACCTTTCCCTCTTAGGTTGGTCACCAAAGCATCATAGTCTAATGAGAGGAGGGGATGTATAGGAGAGCGTCATTTCAAAAGTCTGACCTTCCTGGGTGCTCTCTGCCCCTTAGAGACTTCTAAAAGAATCCATTAAACCTGAAAGTGTAAAGGGCACCACCACTCCTTCTACCTAGCTTTTAGCAGGTGGCTCATCTTCCTAAATCTGCTCGGGAAGGAGGACCTCAGAATCCCTGCAGGGATGGAATCCTAGGATTTAGAGCTCAAAGGGGACACAGAAATAAATAATAACAAAAACAATGGTTGGCATTGACATAGGACTTTACAAATGGGATCTCATTTTATCCTCACTACAGCCTTGGGAATTATTATTATATTATTATCCCCATTTTACAGATGAGAGAACTTAAGAGAGGTTAAGTGACTTGTCCAAGTTCACACATCCAGCAGATGTCAGTGGCAGGATCTGAACTCAGGTCTTCCTGACTTCAGGTCCAACCCTCTATCCACTATGTCAGTGTATTATAGATTAAATGAAAGATAACACCATTTGCCCAAGATCACTTGGAAAAGGCAGGACTTGAACCTGACATTGTATCTGTGGCTTTTAAAGTATACCAGAGAAGAGCCAGGAATGGCCATTTATGACCCTTCAGAAGTGACTTTTGAGGTTGAGCTAGGATCCCAAACTTCCCAAGCACTCAAGTAGTGGGGTGAGGGTGGGGGGACAGGATAGCAGAAGTTACTAGTGTAACCCTTGGCTGGGTTGGGTTAAGCAGACATGGAGGACGTCAGAACATTTCACTGGGTCTGCCTGGCTTTTCAAAAGTCATAAATACTATGGCTAGAAACAATGCTTTCCATTTTGTTAGTCTTCTTAATATTTCACAAGCCTTTCACATTTATGATCTTTTTTGAGCCCTAGAGTGCCCTGGTGAGGGAGGCAGGGCGGGTAAAAAACCCCTGCACTTGGCTGATGAGGTGCCAGGCATATACAGTAGCAGGGCCTTGTCTCCTGGTCCTATCTAATTCTCTAACAGAACATTGGGGGAGATTTAAGGCTGGGCCACTTACCATTGAGGACACTCAGACTCAAGGATTTCTCTGGCATTAAGGAACAGTTTCCACCTTTGAGACTCTTCATCCTTTTCCACATGAGGGGAGGAGCACTGCTGCCAGGCAAATCTCCCTTAGGACCAGAGAGCAGAAAACCCATGGTTTAGCCAAGGGAAGAGAAGAAAGCTACCTCAGAGAAGCTTGCCAAGGACAAGGGGGTGGCACAGCTCCATCAGATTGTTCCAGTTATCATCGGGATCCACGCTAAGGACACATCAACCCTGAGGCAACCAGAGTCATGGGATGGGTTGGGCAGCGTGCCCTCTACTTCCCATGCACAGATAGCGCTGCACCAGCATGGAAGACTCTTAGCTTAAGGGCAGGGGGTCCATCTGCACACACCATCTTTCCTTTCTTTCCTTTTCTGCCCAGCAGGTAATTGTGAGACAGCCCCAGCTCAAGCTGGGAGAAGTCAAGCATTCCTTCCTTCCCTCCTTTTCTCTTGCATACCATGGTGCTAATGTGGTCATGGATGGGGATCTCAGCAGAGACTGACACAGGCTAAAAAGCATCAGAACTTCTCCTAGCAGAGTATTTATTAATCAAGCATTCACCAAACACCTCCCCCTGTGCTGGGCAAGGCAGGAGAAAACACAAAGCCAGGAAGGAGATGCTTCTGTTACTTTTATAAGTTTTTGATTCCTTTTTTTGGTTTTACTTCATAGTCATTTATGGTTGTATGTCACAGTGTTCCATCTACCCCTAGCCCCACTGCAATGTCTCCCCTTATAAGAGAGAAAAAAAATAGTCAAGCCAAACCAGTGAACACACTGACCACATTTAACATCACATGCGACATTCCACAACAAAGTCCCCCATCTCTCCAACAAAATGAAGGAGGTACATTTCCTCATTTCTTCTAGGAGTTACTTAAATGCAGGTACAGGCACAGATGCAGACACAGCCACAGATACAGACACAGACATAGACATAGACACAGATATCTACAGATACACACACAATCACAGAGATACATACATATGTACATATACAGATACAGCACACACACATGTACATACACACACACACCCTCTCCCATGACCAAACTGATGGCAAACTCACCCCGCTCATGTCCTGAAAGTTTTGTTCTTCATACTCCAGCTGCCGCTTCATCTTCAGCTTGTTGGAGAGGGCAATCACGGCCGGGTTCATTTTATCTGGGGCCCGTGGCCCCAATCCCTTCACCAAACTGTCAGAGGCAAAAAGGGATAGAGCAGCCCTTTAGCTAGGCAGGTGAGCCAAACCACTGGCCTGGGAGTCAGAAGGCTTGGGTTCTAGTGCTGACTGTGGTGGGAAATTCACTGAACTTCTTTCAGCTTTGGTCGACATATCTGGCAAATAGGGGAGACCGAACCAGGGGATCTCCAAGGTCCCTCTAGTTCTAAAATATATGATTCCATAATGCTAAAAGAGCAGGGATGCTAAGCTTTGAAGAGAAATAAGTGAGACTTTGACTATTTGAAGATATATTTTTCTCTCTTATCTGGGACCCTCAGGTTCCTTCTGGTAAGACATTAAAAAAACAAACAATTTAAAAAAATGCCGCTGTGACTGATTCGGCTTCACCCTCCATCTGTTTCCTCTGCATTTCTAAGGCTCCTCTAACTACAAACTATACAGTCAGCCTAAGCATAGGCAGAGCCACTGAGGTGGTAAGATCTGAAGGTCGGTGGGAAGTCCCTCCCTCATGCTGCCTGGCAATGATGTTCTTCTCCTCCTCTTTCATTCTGCCTGAAATTTCACCACTAAGAACTGGGTTTAAATGCCCTTTTAAAGCTCAAATACCTCTGAAAATAATGATGCTGATGATGAACCATAATGATGATTATCGCATCAGTAATGATGAGTTATATATGTGTATATATTTGTACATATATGCAAGTGCTACATCACTGTAGTGATACAAATCCTATCTCATTTGACTGAAAAGGTGACATCCAAGTCTTGCTAGTCATCAATGATTCACCCTGTAGTAACAATTTGTTTGATCAACTCTGAGATTTCAGCAGTGCAGTGAGAACAGTCCCACTGAGGCAATGAGTTATAATGAATAGGTAGATGATTTTGGAACCTGGACTTTGTGGAGATGTCGCTGTGGCGGGAGTTCTGGGGTCTAGGGTGAGATACCGAAAGGTGGGAGAAGGACACAGAAAGTGGAGACTGGAGTCACCAAAGACAAGTTTTGCCTGCTTTGCTATACCTGCGGCAACAAAGAGACCTTTGAAAACTGTGAATTACTCTACAAATCTGAATTGTTATTAGGGTTTAAGCTGGCCCCAAGCAAAATGTTTATCTTCTGGGGACCCAGCTACTCCTTTCCATGAGTCTTCCCCCACTACCTGGCATTCCTTCCATATTTCTTATTTTAGGTATGTAGGGTTCTCATGTTCTCACCTGTCCCCCTCCTCCCTACTCTCAGAAAAGATAGATTAATGTTGCTTTGGTGTGAATAAAAGTCACTGTGCTTCCTCTTTCCCTCTGAGATTTGCAGGCTGTGGATTAAAGGGACTTCAGGCATAGAAATGCTGAGAAGTAGTCACAGAACCTATGGCAGATATACTTTTGAGGGACCAAATGACTTTCACAATGACCCTGAAATCTTTCCTACCAGGGTGGCCACCTATTCTGCCTATACATGAAGCCACCCCTGATTAGTACTTTTAGTTTTCTTTGCAATAACAATTTTCTTTGAATAACAATAACAAGCTGGACATGTTACCTTTTCTTATACATCGAGATATTGGGCGGTGGCAGAGGGGGCCCAGAAGGAGGTCTCCTTAAGGATTTGGCATATTGATCCGCTAGTGTCCACTTTATGGGTCCATACTCTAATGGTGGGTCAGGGGGCCACTGAGTATTGGACCTCCCTCCCATGGAGGAGAGTGGGGTATTGGCAGGCCCGTAGCATGGGGGAAGGGTCATCTTGCTTCCTCCATCAAAGAATATGAATGACATTGACTGGGAGTCCAGATCTGACTTCTTGCTTTCCATCTGATGTTGATACTTGTCCAGCGCAAAGGAGCTGTGGGAGGATGCTGGAGCCAGGGGCTGGAAGATGCTGGTCATGGTACTGAAATTGGCCTGAGGGCTGGGCTGAACATTCTCCAGCGGTGGTCGTTCCTCTTGGCAGATGGGGCTCAGTTGGAAATCTTCCCCATCCATGGGGATGTAGGGAGCCAGTGTCTCTAAGTCCAGCTCGTTGAAGTCCGTCTGCGTGGAAATAAGGAGAAGGTATAGAAAGAATCTGAAGAAACCTGTGGTTCATTCTTACAACCACCATCTTAGACTAGGCTCTCCTCATCATCTGTAATCTGCCTTTCTGGTCTCTGTGCCTCTAGGTGCCCCCTCCAATCCATCCCAGGAAATCTTCCCAAAATGCAATTTGACAGCATACATTTTAGGTTCCCCACCCCCCCCACCTCAAGTTTTTTAGTTTCCTCCTATGTGTTGTCTTCTCCCATTAGAATGTAAGCTGCTTGGGGGCAGGGATGATTTTTCTTACTGCTTGTGTTTGTATTCCCAGAACCTGGCACAGGGCTGGGTATATAGCAAGTGTTTAATAAATACTTGTTAACTGATAGACAGACATCTACTCAATGCACATCAGTGTGTCAGGGCTAGGGATGAGAGAAAGATGAAAAACAGCTTAACACCAGCCCTCAAGAAACGTATAGTCCAGTATGACATTTAGAAAATGATTCATTTCTTAAGAGGGGTAGAACAGAATGATTAGAGAAGTTCAAGGAAGGAGGTTATCTAGGTGGCTCAATGGAGAGCCTATTTGGGCTTGGAGGCAGGAATACCTCAGCTTAAATCCTATCTTACAGAATTAACTAGATGTGTGACCCTGGGCAAGTCACTTAACCCCTAATGGCCTCAGTTTCCTCAACTGTAAAATGAGAATTAATAACAGCACCCATCTCACATATTTGTTTAGAGGATCAAACAAGATAATATTTATAAAAGCACTAATCATAGTGGTTATCACACAGTAGGTACTATGTAAATAAATGCTTATTCCCTTCTCCTTCCTTCCCTAAAGGAAGTTCTAAATTTATAGGCCTATGATTAGATAATTTCTTGCTGGAGGAGGGAATCAGGGAAGGCCTCATGGAGAAGGTGGTACCTGAACTGGACCTAGGAGGAAGATAATGATTTCAAAAGGAGGAGATGTCAAAGGTGGGGATGAGGATGGGAATCTTTTCCAGGCATGGGGGGTAGTTTGGGCAAATGCATGGAGACAGGATTGAGCAGAGGCAGATCAGGGAACAAAGAATGGAGTGCAGAATACAGGAAGGACAGTAAGATGAATAAGCTGAAAAGGAAGGCTGAAGCCAAGTTATAAATGGCTTTGAATATCAGGATAAGGAGTTTTTAATATTCTACTCCATAGGGAGCCCCCACAGATCTTTAAGCAGGAAGCTCAGGAGTCGACATGTCAGACCATTCACTAAGATTACTCTAGCTGTGGATTAGAGAAAAGAGAGACTGGAAGAACATTTAGGAGATGATTATTATAGTTCCCAGGCAAGAGGTGAGAGGGTCCTGACAAGGGTGGGTGGGTCATGAGAAGGCGAAAATGGTACAGATCACATTCATCAAGTCATTCCCCGCTTAAGATCCTTTGGGGTGTTATTGGATTCATGAAGCCCCTGATGAAGATAAAGGTGGGAGTTTCTCTCTCTGGGCACTCACCTGGGTGTTACATTGGTTCTTGGATTCAGTATCCATAGCAAAAAGCTTCTCTATCACTTCCATCTTCAGATTTTCATCCAGAGAGCTATAATAATCTCCTGGGCTGCTTGGCTATGGGAGAAGGAGAGGGAGGACAAGACAGAAAACAGGACTGATTATTAGACAGTTGGTCAGCTCTCTCCCTATTAGGCAAGGGGTCTGAGACCACAGTTGTTGGGAAACCTCAACGTCAGGCTCTTTAGCTGTTTACATATATCATCTCCTGTCATGTCTAGTCTGGCCTATATCATTTGGTGCTTTATGAATTTGTACAGTTTTCTCATTGTTTCATGTGCATGAGCCCTGTCTCCCCCATGAAATTGTAATGGGACAGGTGGAGAGGGGCAGGGCCCATGTCAGCTACCTTCTCTTGTCTCTGACAGAGTAGGTACACAATGGCTCATCGATGCATACTTGTAGACTGAGGCAGGGATTTGAGTAGCAGTTGCCAATCAGTCCAGATGTCTACATTTTTCCTATCTGTGTCATCATAAAGCAAAGGGAGGACAAGGACCGTACGCTGGAATTGTCCCTAGCAACAATGCCATGCTTAGTAAGTAGGGCTTGTGGCTCTTACTAAAAATGTTTTATGATGAAATGTAAGCAATCTGGGGGCGCCTTGAAAGTTCTTACTAAACATGAGGTTAATGATAATGATTTGGATAAA
This sequence comes from Trichosurus vulpecula, assembly GCF_011100635.1. Lineage (NCBI taxonomy): Eukaryota > Metazoa > Chordata > Mammalia > Diprotodontia > Phalangeridae > Trichosurus > Trichosurus vulpecula. Next base: position 346,200,645 of record NC_050575.1, read on the forward strand.
ATCATTAGCCCTCTTAAAAACAGGCCCTCCTTCTAAAAGGACCTCCCTGGTCCCCCACTAAATAGAAGTAATCTTTCCCACCTCAGGCCTCTTAAGCAGTTTATTTGTACCCATTATTCACTTAGCATATTCCAATTTGTATTACAGTTACATCTTTTATTAGACTGTAAGCCCCATGAAGGCAGGGGTGGTCTTATTTAACCTTCTTTCTCTCCAGAAGCCTAGCAATCTCCCCTGTAGAAAGTAGTAGCTTAGTTCATATGTACAGAACTAAATTGTTCAACAAGAAACCTGAGGCTGTCAAAGGAAAGAAGATGATGGAATCAAGAGGGGTTCGAATCTCTCCTTCCCACTTTGTACTTGGTTGACCTGCTGTCCACTCAATTTCTGGCTTGATTTGCCTCCTACCGTGGAACAGCTACTGTTGCTGCTGGCACTGGGGGTGGTGCTGCCAGGAGGGGCCATCTGGGGTACAGTGAATGAGGCCTCACTCTGGGAACTGCGGCTCTTCATGTCTCCAGGCCATGGCTGGCTTGGGGTCAGAAGGGCTTTGTTATAAGTAGACGATTCTTCAAAGCTCTGGTTTCCTGTAGAGATAAGGGACAACAGTCAGGGTAGGTTTGCTCTAATTTAACTCATCTTGATTATGAATATACACAGCAGGGGGAGGTGGGGGGGAATCTCAAACTACAAAGGAAAGGAGGCAAAAAGCCTTGTGGACAGGTCTTGGGTTGGTCATGGAGTTCCCTTTGACAATTTAAATTTGCAAATTTAAATTGTGTGTGTGAGAGACAGACAGAAACACACAGAAAGACAGAGACAAAGAGAAAGGGTGAGTTTTAAGAAAGAGTCTTCATTACTATAGGATTCCTTTAAATGGGGATCTGTCTTCTACATATAATTATATAGGTCAGGAACCTATAGAGTTAGTGTCTCTCAAAGAAATGAAGGTGAAGAGACATAAGAAGAGTACTGGGCAAGTCACTTAGCTTCCTCCTCTCTTTAGTATGGTGGCTAGGGCACTGAATTCCAATCTCATCTCACTCAGACTTGCTAACAGTGTGACCCTGGGCAAGTCAGTTAAATTTTCTGTGCCTCAGTTTCCGCATCTGTAAAAAGAGGGGGTTGGACTCAATGCCCTTTAAGGCATTGATATGATAAAATGAGAGGATCAGACTAGATGGTCTCCAAAGTCCCTTTTAATCTTAAAATTCAAAGAGTATAGCATAGTGTAGGATGAACTTTTTACCCAGGGATCCCAGTGCTAAGCACATGCCCCTCAGAGACTCAATGAAAGCTCCCATTTGCCCAACCCAGATGGGCCAAAATATTGAAAGAAGCACTCTTTGTAATAGCAAAGAGCAGGAAACAAGGGAGATGCCCATTGATTAGGGAATGGCTGAGCAAATGGTGGTATGTGAGTGCAGTAGAATATGATTGTACCATATGAAGTGATGAATATGGGAAGATTTCCATGAACTGATACAAAATAAATAAAGCACAACCAGGAAAACAACATACACAAAAAACACAACGATGTAAACTGAAAGAATAACATCAGAAACCAAAAGTGAACACTGTAATCATAATGATCAGAGTTGGCCCCCCAAAAGAGCTACGATAATGTACCTCCTTCTCTTTTTTCAGAGCCGTAGGACTGTGGAAGCAGAAGACAAGACACTATTATCAAGCTTGACTGATGCATTGGTTAATTCTGTGAATCTGCTTCCTTATTCCCTCTCTTTGTTTAAAAATAAGGGATAGTTCTTTGGGTGGGGGAGAGTGGAAGACCATATTAGGAAATTAAGGTGATGTGAAAACAAAAGATGTCAATAAAAATTTCAATTAAAAAAAAAGAGAGAAGCATGTTCAAGGTGGCCAAGGCAAAACGGAAGCTACCCTTGCTCAGGCTCTTCTGGGTTCCTTGTGCAGGTGGGAGGTACTGACCAAAGTCCAGAGAAATGATGGCATCTCCTGGTGTAGGCGCCAGTTGCGCCAGCTCTTCTGGCTCTTCCTTGAGCTTGGTAAATAGGAAGTTACTCTTCTCCGACACAGGGACTTTGGTGTCAAAGATACTGTTCATGGCCATCAGGTGGGGCTTGAACAGGGACTCAGTCTGGTCCATGGAGAACACCACATCATTCTTCTCGATTTCACTAATAAAATGAAAAAGAGACTTCAAGTCCCTTTTTACAGAGGCAGCATGGCGTAGGGGATATCAGGAAGTCTTGGGTTCAGATCTTGCTTGGGACATTTACTGTGTGGCCATCTGCAAGTTATTAATCTCTCTGAGATTTGTGTGACTCCCTCACTTATCGACTAAGTTATAATGGGTTGGGATCTGTGGTGGTTGCAGGAATTCCCTTATCCACAAACTCACAGATCCTTCGTATATGGTTTCTTATAAGAAATGTTCAAGTGTATGGCTACCCCAGAACCCCTGACTGCTCTGCCTCAGGACACTCTCAGCAAGTAGAAAGGGAAAGAACAGAACCTATTTATCTGGGTTCTTCAAAGAACTGTATAATTCAACTCTATAACTAGCCATAGAGGTGATTACAATCATAACATCCTCCAAACACAAGCCTACTGTGAAGGCTGCTTTTTTTCCACTATCCATACACAGGCTTGAGTCTCTAGTTGTCTGACATCAGGTTTTGAGAAGTGGCTTTTGGGGACAGAATGTCTTCCTGGTTCTGCCTCCTCAGTTACTAAAGATATTAAGCTAAAGAATTTCCACCTTCCATTTCCCAGAAAGTCACTCTCATTCCTCTCTCTCAACTTCCTCTCCACCCTGTGTCACAGACAATGCACATTGTAACAAAAATAAGGTGGGGATGGGAAAAGAGGGTGTAGAAATTAAGTCTGGAATTATTAATTTGGCATGAATGCTTTCAGATCCTGACTATGAGAGAGGTCCACCCCTGGTATGGGACTTCATGTGTTTTAAATATTCTAAGTTTCTCAAGACTTAAGAGTGCTATGGGTCCATCTTTAGGTTCCTAGGCCCCCTCAGAGGAGTTTTAGAAGAACTCACCTCAGGACATAGTTAACACAGATGATGCACTGGGGTTGAAGGTTTCGAGTGTTGTAAATGACAGTCCCTTGGGTTTCCAGCCACACATACCCACCATGCTTGGCGAGCATCCGATATTGGCCACTGATCACCTGACCTTTGGTACACACTGAGGACAAAATGAGAATCAGAGGTCAATGGACTAGGCAGAGTTTGCAACAGAGCCAGAAGAACTCACAGTTTGATAGGAAGAGCACAAAGTATTGGAGTTGGAAAGGACCTTGGTCCAACACCACCATTTTACAGATTATTCAATCAACAACAAACATTTATTTATTTAAGCGCTTTCAATGAGCCAGGCATGCTGGTGATACCAAAAAAAAAAAAAGACAAAAACGGTCCCTTAAGGAACTTAATGAAGGAGGTAACACTCTAATAATTAGGTACATACAAGATGCATACAGAATAGTTAGGAGGTAATTCAGAGGGGGAATATCTAGCACCCCAGGGGACAAGGAAAAGCATCCTTCAGAAGATGGTCAAGTATTATAGGGAGCCAGAGATTCTAAGAGGCAGATGAGAAGTGAGGAGGACATGGTAGCTTTTCAAGCAAAGAGAGGACATATGAAATGATCTCAGGACAGAAATGACCAAGTCAGGCAATGTACTGGATGCATGGTATGAAGGAGAATGAGGCATTAAGGATGATACTTGGGTTTCAGACCTGCGTGATTGGGAGGAGAGTCATGTGTCCTTGACTGCATCAGGGAAATTCAGAAGATGGGAGGGTTTGGGGGGAAAGATGATAAGATCTGTTTTGGGACATGTTGAATCTGAGATGCCTATAAGTCACCCACACCACAAGGTCCAGGAGGTATTTGGTGATGTAGGACTGGGACTCAGGAGAGAGACTAGGGGTACACATAGAGACCCCTCCTCTGTCACTTACTAACAATGGGACCTCAAGTGAACCATTAACTTCTAGAAGATTCAGATTCCTCATCTCCAAAATAGAGGGGTGGGACTAGACTTTCTCTCAAATTCCCTTCCAGTTCCAAGTCAATCATCCTGTGTTTCTATGACATTTTGTTTTGAATTCAAGTACCTACCTAACACTGACTTACTATGTGACCCAAAGCTATTCATTTGGCTTCTCTAGGAAATTAACTTGCTCATAGGTGAGAAAAAATGGTGGCACCACCTCTACCTGCCTCACAGCAATAAATGAGATCAGAATTTCTAGAAAATCAGTCTCTATTTAAAGTGGTTTTCTTAGAAGTAGTGCACCAGGCTATAAACTCTGCACAATTTATGGCTCCTCTTAGCAAAATCTTAATAATAAAAAAAAATCCATTTCTGATTCACAGAGCATGGGCAGAAGGAAACTGGGTAGGAATGGGGTGGGGAGAGTATCTGAACTGCAAGAGAACATACGATCCAAAGGCCATTTTCTTTGGCCATGGGGCACAGCCTAGGAATTTTTTTTCCCAGAAGCAGTAATAAATTAATCTCCGAGATACGTCTCCCTAATAAAACCTGCTTCTTTCCAAGTGCAAACAGTCTTGTCACGATTTTCTCTTAAAACGTACATTATTGCTCCCCCAATTCTCTCACCAGTGCTTTTGCATTGGACTTCATTATAGAAATTCCTAGACCTGCTGACCTCTCAGCCCTTGCAGGTCCGGTATCATATTGTGGGGTACGGAAGGGCCCTCGGGACAAGGCACAGAAACATTTAGCAATATTTTAGTCCCATGGCCCTCCCTAGGTGCTAGATGGAGTGGATGAACTTGTGCTTTTAATCTAGGTTTGGGCGTTTCATGGGCAGCGTGGTTGCCATGAGGAGACCTGGGTTGGAATTCTGGTTTTGCCTCTTTTTAGCTGTGCGCCTGAGCAAGTCTCCAGGGTTCACCTTTCCGAAGTTTCATATGTGTAAAAAAAAAAAAAAGGGAATAGCAATACTTGCCACAGAAGACAGTTATGGAAAAAAGTTTGGTCAACCTTAAAGTGTTTACATATGTGTGTACATGCACACACATATGTGTACACATACACATATATACGTATACATGGTTGGTTGGTTGTTGTCCTTCATTCTCCAAGAGGACAGTCTATGACATCACTATGCTAGAGTCAAGTTTCAATGTGTCTAACTGGCTGATCAGACCAATGTGAGCTTGGAATGCTCTATCATGGGTTGGGCACTAAGAGTCTGTGTGAACATTTGGGGTGGATACTCTAAATTTGCGCATCTTGCATTTCTTTTGAGCTGTTTCAAGTCTGCTTTGGTCGCAGAGCACAGCCTCTTCCCTGATGAGGTACGCCATGCTGAGCAGTCCTGTGCCAGCGTCTCCCATGTCACACAATCAATTCCAAAGTTCTTAAGAGAGACCTTGAGAGTGTCCTTGTATCGCTTCTTCTGACCACCCATGTGAATGCTTGCTCTGTGTGAGTTTTCCATAAAATAAGTCTTTTTGGCAAGTGTACATTTTGCATTCGAATAACATGGCCAGCCCATTGGAATTGCGCTCTCTGAAGCACAGTTGGAATGCTTGGCATTTTAGTTCGAGTAAGGACCTCAGTGTCTGGTACCTTATCTTGCCAGGTGATTTTCAGAATCTTCCAAAGACAATTCAAATGGAAAGTAATTCAGTCTCCTGGCATGGCGCTGGTAGACTGTCCAGGTTTCACAGGCATACAACAATGAGGTCCACACCACAGCTCTGTAGACTTTCAGTCTGCTAATCAATCTAATAGCTCTTCTCTCCCATACTTTCCTTCGGAGCCTCCCAAAAACTGAGCTAGCTCTGGCAATGTGTGTGTCAACTTCACTATCCATGTGTACATCCCTGGAAAGTACGCTACCAAGGTAAGTGAACTTATCCACAGCATTCCAAACTTCTCCATTTGCTGTAACTGATGGTTCCACATATGGATGGTGTGGTGGTGACTCACGGAGCACCTGTTTTCTTGGTGTTAACTGTTAGGCCAAAATTAGCATAAGCAGCAGAAAAGTGATCCATACTTTGTTGCATCTCAGTTTCAGAGGCTGCATACATATACATAATGTACATAACTATGCTGCTGGGGCAGTGACTCGGGAAGGCAGTAGGCATACAAGGTAGGAGGTGGCCTAGGTTAGCTGGTCCTACAAAAGGGTTGATGCTCACCTCCTGCACATACATGTAAACAGCCCACATATCCTGACATACTGCCAAAGCAGAGGAGGAGGACCACTCCATCCCCCTACCATATACCCCTCCTCAGGTTACTCTTTCTTTGGTTAATTTTTTTCCACTTCTGGGCTATTTCTGATACTCAATTTAACCTGAATTTCATCAATATTAATATGCACAGTGAGTTTTCTGTCACTAGAGCCTGAATAATCACCAAAAGATAAACTTGTCTTTGCTCTTGCAAAAAAAAAAAAAAATCCTAGCACTTGCCCCATGATCAAATCCAAGGATCCATCTGCTCCCTCATGGTTCAGGAACGCCCACTACCGCCTTTCTATTCTCACTCTGGGAACCAGGATTTGACAGAATTTAGGCTGTAGACAGTGATTCCAGCAAACTTCCACCAGCCCATTGTTAGCTCAGGCAGACTTTCCTTTGTGTGAGAGAGGTACAGGATTAGTATTGTTAATGTTGATTAAACAGTGCATTTTGGGAAGGTTTTAATTTTATTTCTAGTGATCAGACAGTCCTGCTCTGTCACTGCAATGTAATTACATCAGTCTTCTAATCACTCGCTCATCATTGCTAGCATGACGAGGGGGCCTGCTACATCACAGACAGGCTTTTTACTGCCTTTAATCTTGATTCTGGTTTTTTTCCAAGAGCACGTAATGTCCCCATACAACAAAGAGGAACCAAGCCCTCTCTTGAGAGTTAACATAGGATAAATTACAAATCCATTTGGAAATGACAACTTTCAATTATCTGTCTGTTTTAAATACTGAGCTTCCCCAGTCATTAGAAAGGTATCCTCCTCCTTCCTCTGTCTCTCACAGTAATATGCAAAATGGAACAAACCTCCAGATTGGATTTTTTACTGTGTTACTGAACAAAGGAAAAATGGGAACAAAATCTGCCACTATTTACTAACAAAGGGTCAAAAGATGCATGTGTGAGAGCCAGGAGAGAAAACAGAAGCTTCAGTTTAAGTTGATAAATTGATCCAACTTCCAACCCATGCTCCATTCCCCATCTTTTGGGTTAGTAATTTGGAGCATATCTTCATATGCCTGTTGACAGCTGGGATCTTTTTTCCTTTGAGAACTGCCCCTTAATAGCCTTATTAACTAGGTCATGGCTGGCAGTCTTAAATATTTGAAACAATTCCTTTTATATATTTTCTATCAGACCTTTATAAAAAATACTCACTGCAAAGACTTTTTTTCCCAGTTAAATCTTTCCTTTCTAAGTTGAGCTACATTGATTTTGTTTATACATGAACGTTTCCATTTTGTGCAATAAAAATTGTCCATTTAAGCTTCTTCTGCAGAGTCCATATCGTACAATGAACATATGACTATAGAAAATCATGTTATTGTTTTATTATTAATTACTATTATAATTCATGATAATTCAATAGATCTGTGATTTCATTGCTATAAGTACTTTCTCCATTGGGATAGATCGTGACTCCTCACACTTTCTCATCCTATGTGATTCTTGTTCACATATTTCCATAAATCCTCCAAAAAAGCCTTAACCCATGCCCTGAAGGACTTCTTCCAGTTTAAAAAAAATTTTTCCCCTTGATACCAGAGCAGCATTTAGCTGTTCATCTGTTATCTCTCATGCTCAATACACAACCAGGCCACTTCTTTTCCAGCCATCATTGTTTTTGGCCACATGGATCCATTTCGTTATTATACTTAATAGCTAATATTAATATAGTGCTTTTGTTTTCAAAGCATGCCCTAGAGGAATTACTTTGCTTGATTCTTCCAACAGACCTGTGAGGTAGATAGTGTAAGCATTCTTAGTGCCATCTTACCAATAAGGAAGATGAGGGTCAGAAGGGAATGATTTACTCAAGATCACATAGCTAGTAAGTAGCAGAACCAGGATTTAAACCTAGACCTTTTGACTCCAAACCCAGTGTTCTTTTTCCACTATACCCTGGCTTTCCCCTTCATTTTTTTTCATATATGTTAGTTCTGTCTTTCCAAGAAGGCTATAAGCTACTTGGGGTGGAGACTGTGTTGCTGCTTCTTTTCTTCTCTCCCACAGAACCCAGCCCAGGGATGGTCATACACTAACTAGGCCCTTAGGAAAGATTTTCCCCTCAACCAATGCTCCCTGTGGGTCCAAACTATAAATAACCATTTATTACAGCTTCTCCTCTCCAAGGGCTTCACTCCCTAAGCTGGAGGAGCAGTATCCGCAGTACCTGCTGTCCCATTCCTAGGTCACAAGGCCCAATACTCAGGCCTTTGCTAACCTGTCAGAGGAGGGCCAATAGGAGAGGGTCCCCCTCTTGGGACATTTACAAGTGCACACCTTATTATTCAGTTCCCAACCCAACCCATATCCAGGAAGACTGGGGAAGAAACTGAGTCACTTACGATTCTGGTGACTCTTAGTCATGCTCTCCGAGTCCAGGGCATGGTAGAACTCATAGGCAGAGCGTCCAAGCAGCTCTTCAGGATGGTAGCCAATCAATTCAGTAATTCTTCATTGAAAATTACACGCATATGGAAAAGCCACAAACAAAAAGAACAACAGATTTAGCAAAGATGAAAGTACATCCAGGCAACTAGCCATTGTTACGTCACTGTAAATCAAACACATGTATTCTTTTCTCTTCCCCATCCAGGCAGGCCCCGCCTCTCCCCCACCTAAGTGCTGCCCAGGTGGGTCATAGCACTAACATTCTATTAAAAATAAGGCCCAGATCAGGCAACCTACTCTGCTGCGACACCACCCCATGGAGGGAGGAAACATATCTACTGGGGGAGCTCCCATGCAAACACTCACAGGTGTGAACACTCACAGGTGTGAACACTCAGGGTGGATGCTGACCTTCTATGTAGGCGGAATAGACACAGACTTTCTTGAAGTGTGTTCTGGGTCATTGGCAAGACCCCTAAAGCAGACCCCTAAAATTCTCCTGCACTCTTCACTGACTAATGCCTAAAATTCTACTTTAGTGATTCTGCTTTAGCTTTTCACTTTTTAGTGACATTCTACTTTAGCTTGAGGCTTTGATGTTACAGAACAAAGGCCCCTAGAAGGAGTCCTTACCTCACACTATTATCAGTCACCTGAACCTCATCAAAATGGCATTTGATTGGGAGAAAGAAGAAAAAATAGGAAAGTACTAGCTATCTGAAGGGTGAGGAGGCAAGAAAAGGGCAGATAATGGGAGGCTAAATGTCCCAAGTGGTTCTTTAATTACAGAGTATCCTAGATCCTTTTTTGGGGGGGCGGGTCCTGGAACAGTGTTTCATCAGTGCAGAGAAGCGGGAGAAACTCCCTTTTCCAAAGCAGATTGCCTCAGGCACTGAGAAGGTAAGTCACTGGACCAGGATTCCACAGTCAGAAAGTGTCAGAGGTTGAATATGACTTAAATAAATTGCACCTTCTCTATGTTTTACATCACCAATGAAAAGAGCAAAGAAGAAAGAATGACCTTTGATTTTCTTCCTTCCAAGGTCTTTTGCTTTTTCTCCAATTCATTCATTAGATCCAGGAAGGGTATACCATCAAGGCTAGTGGGGAAGAATAAATCTGGGAAGGACCCTTTCCATTACCCACTGGTGTGTCCTTCTAACCATCACAATCCTAACCCACTTGCAAAACTCATGCTATGGTTTGCTGATAGAGGCAGCTAAGGGGTACAGTGGACATGCAGGAAGATGCTAATGTGAATTCTGCCTCAGATGCTTATTTAGCTGTGTGACCCTGGTCAAGTCACTTAATCTCTTTGTTTTGTCATCTGTAAAAGGGGGATAATATTAGCACCTACCTCCCAGGGTTGTTGTAAATAGCAAATGAGTTAACATTCGGTAAAGTGTTTTGCAAACTTTAAAGAGTTACATAAATGCTAAGCATGACTACTACTACTACTACTGTTGCTACTACTACTACTACCACCACCACCACTACCACCACCACCATGACACATCTACTACTATTACTATTAATAATCATCACAAAGGGGCTCTGATTTTCTACTGGAAAAGCAGATCTAGGCAAAGAAAGGGTAAAGTCTCTGCTTGTGTGGTACTCGGGGTCCAAGCCAAGTTATACCACAGCAAAGCTAAGTCAGAAAAGCCTTTCGCATCAGCTGATTTGGCTGAGGCAAAGAGGTTTCTCAAGTGAAATTCGGGTCCAGCCAACTTCAGTACAGGGGACTCACTTTCTCTGAGCTGCCAGCTATGGACTAAGAAGGATTTGTTTCCTTCCCTTGGCCTTGAACAGAGAGGGGCCTGAACACATGCTCTCTGGCCTCCCACACCAATGTCATCGACTTAGTGCACCTCATAACTAGGGGGAATGGAAGGAGCATCTGGGGACAGGACACTGCTGGTCCTTCTGTTGCCCAGAGCCCCATTTCTTCACAGTATGTCCAACTTCTTTTCAAGTTGCTTTTTTAAAAAATTCCTTCCAGGGATATGGGGTAGTTGAGGTTGGGGAGGGGTTGATGATTGGGAGGAGGAGGTTTTTTTGGGGGGGAGGGAAAGAAGCATACAAGCAAAGTAACTTGCCAAACCCATTTATTTGCTAGGGAGAATAAAAATTCATCTCTTATTAAAATACAGCATTCTCTAGAAGAACTTAAAAATGAGGATTTGGAGAACCAAGGAGTTAATTACACCTCCCTTCCCCCAAGAAGAGTTGAAGCATTCTCTTTCAAGGTTAGTATAGTCCAGAGAAAACTCTCAAAGTAAATATTTATAATAACCAAGCTGATAATATAATATCCATTATCTAATTAATGAAAGATGTACAATGACATGTTTTGAAAATAGAAAAACAAGCTTATTCTTCAGAATTGCCAGATAGTTAACTAGTAGCTGCCACAATTTATCTTGTCAACTAAAATAAACATTTAATGTTTCTTCTTACATTTTTTAAAACAGACTACCGTAAAAAAAAAAACAACTGGAAAATACACTGAGCTTATACACAATCAGCCACCATTTGAGTTGTCAAGTTCACAAAGCCAGGAAACCCCAACTTCAAGCTCATGGTTCTCGGCCTCTGTCTGATAGCACGTAGCTACCCTTAATGTCCATGACTCGGCGCCAGTTTACACGGACAGGGGACTGCAGGAGTCCAGAAAAGGCATTCCAAGCATTTCAGGATGCGTCTAAGAAGTGCTCTATGCCAGACCCTGGGAAAGGAGTTTGACTTTATAAAGAATCAAAAAGCAATTGAGATCCACAAATCAGTTAAAAAACAACCAACCATCCAATTTCATTTCTATCCCTCTTTCATTTTAAGGAATATAAATGTAAAAGGTTCAGTCAACTCGCCTAGTTTGAAAATTAAATGGGGAACACCAAGATTTATTCAACAGATAAAATACATTTTTAAAAGTCTATTTTCATAAAATGGTATGGACAGAAGGGGAGGGTTGGAAAGGAAGACTAAACAGGGAAACAGAAGGAAGATGGAAGTCAGAGAAACAGAAAGGGAGGGGAGAAGAGAGAGACAGAGACATAAGAGTGGGATTTAAAAGAGAAATAGTCAGAGAAAGACAATGAAATGACACTTAGAAACAGGGAAGGCACAGAAATAAACTATGACTTTCTATTTCCAGGTAAAGATGACTTTAAAACATCATCCTTGCTTTTGAAATCATTGTTCACAACTTTTTTGAATTACTCTTTATCCTTAAAAAACAAAACAAAGTATACTTTAAAGAGGATTCCCTGAGTGAGACAGCTACAGCAGAACAGTATGAAGGAAATGATTCTCAGGGTTACAACGACAAGGATTAGAACACCCCCAAAGCCTAATGAAATCAAGCCTAAGGTTCAGTTCTCCGCTTCTGTCCTAATACAGGAGCCCAGGTATCTCTAGACACATGAGATAGGATAATGACACACAATTCAGATTCTACTGCTTTGGGTTGTTGTCGTTCAGTCATTTCTGACTTTTTGTGACCCTGTGGACCCCGAGGCCCTTCAGTCCTCCACCATCTCCTGAAGTCTGTCCAAACTCATGTTCATTGCTTCCATGACACTATCCATCCATCTCATCCTCTGCCATCCCCTTTTCCTTTTGCCTTCAATCTTTCCCAACATCAAGGCCATTTCCAATAGGTCCCATCTTCTCATTATGTGGCCAAAGTATTTAAGCTTCAGCTTCAGTGAACAGCCTGAATTAATTTCTTTAAGTATTGACTGATTTGACCTCCTTGCAGTCCAAGAGACTCTCAAAAGTCTTCTCCAATATTAGAATTCAAAAGCATCCATTCTGTGGCACTCAGCTTTCCTTACAGTCCAATTCTCACAGCCATAGCTTTTAACTTTGTTCTATTAATAAAGGGTAAATTAGCTACTTGCATTTAAGTTAGGGGCTAATTCTGAAATGTTCATTGAAGCAGCCCCCAATCCTGGGGCTTTGACACTTCTAGGCAGAATTTTATTAGACCAGTTCCAGTCATTGTGAAGGGTCATAGTAAAAACGTATTTCCTCAATGACCTTGATACTTTTCACTATTTTTTAATCATTATTTCAGTTACTCCAAATCAACTAGGTTTTATTTTTATAGAGGGCTAGACTTGGAGTCACAATGACCTGGTTTCAAATCCACTTACTTTGTGCTATGTGTTTGAGCACAAGTTCGATCACTTAACTGCTCTGAGACTCAGGAATATAAGGGCTTTAGATTAGTTGAAGACTGTAAGGTCCTGACCTGAGATTGCTACTTGCTGGTCTCATGAAGCATTCAAATATGTAAAAGCCACACAAACATAGACTCTGAGCCTACGGACATGGACTCATCATCTAGGTTGGTATACAGTGGAAAGAACACTGACTTTGGAGTCTAAAAGTCCTGGGTTCAAATCCGACCTCTGCCACTTATTAGTTATATGACCTTAGGCAAGTCTCTTAATCTTCTTAGGCTTCTGTTTCCACATCTGTAAAACAAGGGGGTTGGATTTTCATGGCCTCTAAGGTCCCTTCTAGTTCTTGACCAATGGACCTAGCATGCCTGCATCTAATGCCAGAATGAATTGAATCCCCAAATTCTTTTGTTTTTTGGTAGGCTGTTTTTATACTTCTATTTCCACTTGGTGGACCATTTCCCATATAATTTATAATATGGGGAGATATCAAACTACCAAAAATAAGAGGAGGATTTTCTGAAGGAGAGCAGTCTTCAAGCCTTTGATCTTAGACATGAAGAAAACCAGTCATCAGAGTTTGTCTTCAATCCCCTTCCTCTTAACTACAAGGCATATTTCTCTGCATAGAACCTCTTTCTCCACTAGATGACTCTTGTTCATGAATTTAAGCCGAAAACTAAAGTTAAACTACTTGGGACAGAAAACCCACACACGTTGTCTTCCCTTTGGGTAGTATGTACTGTCTTACATTATTCACAGTGGTTTTGTGTTTCTTACTCTTATTTCCCCAACTCAACTGTAAGTTCTTTGAAGGCAAGGAGTACGTCTTACATTTCTTCCTTCGTAGGATTATATACCCATAGCTGGAAGGGACCATCAAGTCCAGTCCCTCATTTTTTACAGATGAGCAGAAAGAAGCCCAGAGTGATTAAATGAGTTTCCTAGGGTCACATGACTAGTAAGCGTCTGAGACAGGATATGAACCCAGGTATTCCTGACTCCACATCCAATGTCCTTGCTATTATAGCACACTACTTGCAATGTTAGGCACATATTAGATTGTTAATAAATAGTTGTTGAGTGATGAACTGAATAGCAACTTGGGAAAACATCTAAGAGCTGAGTACAGCCATCTAGGTACATGGGGTCACCCTGCGTCATTTTCCATTTTTTTCTCATTCCAACAAGTACTTTTCGCCCCTCAGCTACCTCTTCGACTTCTTCCTCTCCACTACGTGTCAGACATACATACATACAATGGATACATGAAAGATACATGATTGATTTCTATAACATATCAATAAAAGGTCTGTTGTATTGGGACAATTAGTGGTGAATTTAGTGGGCTTTGCTATAGAAGAGTAAACCGCAAACAAGCTTGTTTCCAAGTCATCTGCATCCCTTACCCTTGAATTCCTATGATTTAAAATGCTTTTCTTTCATAGCTAACATTTATACAGTACTTTGAAGCTTGCAAAGCACTTTACAAATATTTATCTTACTTTATCCTTTATTTGGAGGCAGCTGCTGCCTTTCTTTGTCTATCTTTCCCCACTTTCTCCAACCTGCCCTATTTACAACCTCTTTGGGGCTAAGAAAATGGCCCCGGGCTGCCACCAAGATCATTTTATAGGCTCTAAACTGCCTCACATTTTCCTCCTAATTTCCCTTATGGGAAAATGTTCCCTTTTGTAGGAGCTCATATTCTCTTATGTGTGTCGCATTTCATTCTATCTGGTATAATTCCAGATTAATACTGAAAGTAGGAGGGGAGAGCCAAGCCCCTTCCTTATTAGCTAATACAGGTGAGCGACAGTTTTTGGAGTGTTCATCTCTGGCTGGGTATCAAGGACCTGGGTGTTTAATGCATGGGGAGGAAAAGCAAGACAAGAAAACAAATGGAAATGATGAAAAAAATAATTCTAAACCTAGTTCAAGCAACTAAAAACAATACCTAGGGATTAGGAATTTAAAATAGCTATGGGCTATGGCTAAATTGGCTAAACTGCCCACGTGCCCTTATTAACTAATCTGCTAATCACTTCAACACAACTTCTCCCCAACTGCACAACTAATGTCATTAAATGCCTCTCTCAGCACTCACCACTTCAGCATTACTGAATTTAGAGTTTAGTTCCCATAATTGGGTCTCTTGAAAGACTAAACCTTGCTGGAAAAAATGCAAAACCCTCAGTAGACTTTTTAAAGTAGCTCCACTCATTGTGAATTACAAAATCTTAAGCCTTTGTATGATGACAGCAATAGTTATTAATTGCTGATGATTAATTATTATTAATGCTGTACAGATCCCTTTACAAGGCACTGGAGGAAAGTCTAGATAGGCCAAGATGAGTGAAGACAAGGTTGGGTCTGGTTCAGAACTTTGCTCTCATGAAGCTTGCCCTCTACCACCGTGGCTGAGACCCAAGTAGCCATGATGCATGATATGTGCATTGGAGAGTTACAGAAGCCCTAGGTGAGGTCTAGATATCTGCTCTCTGCTCTTCACTTCACCAGCCACTCATTGAACATGGCTTGCCCCTAACACCATTGGGATGTTGGTCAAACTTGTTCCTGGTGCTCAAATCCTCTCCTCTTTTTCTACCCATTTCCTCTCTCCTGACATCTCCATTCCCCTACAAGACCTACTACTCTCTCCTGACCAATATCATCTCTATGTGCTAGCTCCCAAAGGTAATTATCCCTTAATAGGGATCAAAATTTCAGACTAAATGAATGAAAAACTCATGGCAGAATTTCGTGGGTGGAGAGGGGGAGGGCAAGGAGGAAGGAAAGTTAGGTTCACAACAGTAACATTAGCTTGGGCAACAGGGCCATCCCAATATCCCTCAAGTTACACCATGTAGGTTATCACCAATTCTGTGTACGTGGAAAGTACACTGTAGCACTTGGTTCTATATAGTATAAATGTATCTGCATGCACATATGCTTGTATATATGCACATATACATGTGTGTATATGTATAGGTGTATACACACATGTGCATATACATGCATGCAAATATGTACACACACACACACACATATATATACATACACATACAGACATGTATGTATATATGTATGTGTGTGTATCCCTATAGCAGTTGGACAAGCAAACTATGATCCTAGGGTCAAATCTGGCCTGCTGCCTGTTTTTGAGTGGCCCTTGAGCTAAGAATGGTACTTTAGTCCTACTGCAACTCAGAACTCCTGAGCTCAAGTGATCCACCAGCCTCAGCCTCCCCAGGTGCAGGGACTATAGGTATGTGACACCATGCCTTTCTTGAGGCTGGAACTACGCTTTGAAGATACAACACTACAAACATATACACACTCACAGATCTAGGAGCTAGGAAAAACAATTGGTCTTATCTGTCAGAAAGTACAGGGTGGAGGTAATAGCATTCAGCTTCCCCTACCAGGTTCAGAGGGCTTCATTTGTTCTATAGATGACTTGTCTTTGTAGATTAGGTCTAAGATGGCTGGAGCTGAGGGACGGGGTCCTGGTAAGTTTCTACCAGGAGGCTCAAAGGTTGAAGTTTTTGCAGAAAAGGGGTAGGAGAATGACTAGCTGGAAGAGAGGGTGGTCCAACCAGTACCCAGGCCAGGCTGGAAATAGGGAACAGAGAAATTAATCTGAACCAAGAAAATGAAGTTTTCCCCATTAGGAAATGAGATGTCTAAACTTTTCATAAACTAGTTCTCACAGCCCATGTCTCCTGGCTGAGTAGGGAGGAGCTGATGGGCTCTGGAGAAAAGCTATTTCCTAAGTGGTTTCCTTTTTGGTTGAGAAAGAGATTATTCTGGTTTGTGCTCCCTTGTGCTCCTTTCATTCAGGCTTCAGCTAGGGAATGCTAGCTTCGGGTTTCTTGAGGAATCATAGATTTAGAGCTAGAAGGGGCCTAAGAAACCATCTGGTCCAACTCCTTTTTTTTACAGAAGATGAAAGTAGAGGCCCAGAGAGGGCCATTCACTCCGCTTGGAATGAGAGAGAATAAAACAACAACTTTGATAGCGAAAACCATTGCCTCCCTCCATTGACATCCCATGCTCTGAGGCCTTGTAGTGGTGAAGAATTGATTCTGTGTTCTCAAAGGCTATCCTGATGTAGCTTGTCCAAGCTAGATAGGTTTTAGAGTAAGGACCCAAGTAACAGACTGAGTATCTGTCATCCAAGGATCAGACTAAGTTCTAAGAGAGACTTATTAAGAGAAGGTTGGCCACCATTTATTTTTTTTGTCATGGCAACTCATGAAGCCTTCTTCCTATAGCTCAGGGGCAGAGGGTCCATTTTAATGACTAATGAAACAAATCTTGTGATTTCCTGAGGAGAAGCCCTGAGGTAGGTAGACAGGAAACTAGCAGGCACATTTCCTTATAAGAACTATATGATTAGATGTTCCTGTAATAGCCAGAGGCTCTTGAGGAACTGATGCCTCTGGACGCTGTAGGAAGCTGGGAAATTCTAGAATGCTAGCTCTGGAGGAAACCTTACAGATGATCATGTGAGTGACCAACATCACTCTCCTGATCGATAAACTCTACTGGTTCCCATTTGCCTCTAGGATAAAATATAAACTTTTTTGTTTGGCTTTCAAAGCTCTTAACACTTATCTTTCCTCATTTACCTTTCTAGCTTCCCATACTTCGCAGTTCAGCCAAACTGGCCTTGCTCTTTCTCACACATGACCCTCCATCTATCACCTCAGTGCCTTTGAACTGGAAGTTCCTCACACCTAGAATGCCCTCCCTTCTCCCTTCTACCTCATAGGATCCTTTGCTTCCTTCAAGCCAAGCACCATCTTCTACACGAAGCCTTTCCTGAAGTCCCCATTTTCTATGCCCTCTCTCCCAAAATTCCTTCCTATTTATTTTGTGTGGATCCTGTATATACATATTGATGCACACTCATCCTCCTGATAAAATGTAAGCTTAAGAAAAGGGACCGTTTCATTCTTCTCTCTGTATTCCCAACACCTACACAATGCCGGGCACATAAAGGATGCTTAAGAAATTGTTTGCTGTTTGATGGGTTGTGGACTGATTGGCTGATGATTATCATGCCTGGTCCTTCCATTTAACATGTGGGGAAGCTGGGGCTCAGAAGGTCTCAGGGATCTGTCTCACAGCTATTTAGTGGTGGAATCAGGACCAGAATCCAGCTTTCTGCTGCTCTTTCTACCATCCCAAGCTGAGCAGAAAGAAATAGAGGATGTTTTTTGAGATGAGGCAGGGGTGGGTCATTTTCCATAGGAAAATCCAACAAGCCACAGCTATAACTGAATGTAATTTAGATGGGCCAGAATTAGCCTGGCATGTAAGCTGGACGTGTTTTCATGGTCCTTCCACTCCTCCAGATATGCCCATTTTATTCTTCAGTCTTCCACATCACCCTCTCCTTAATTCCCTAAGTCTCAGTTGGTTGACTAAGCACAGAGAGTGACAAAGAGGGAGGGAAGTGACCCACAGGGGCCATCCGTCAGAAATCTTTGCTGAGACATTAATGGCTTCCTTCCCCAAACCCAAGCTCTTTCAAACTCTCATCATGACTTGGGCACCAGCAATGAGGGGATCCTCACTTTTAATCTTAGTTCTAACAAAGGTTAAATTCAAGAGAAGATTTAGGGTCATAAAAAAGTCCCAAATGGGGCCCTGCTTAGGAGAGATTAGTGCAGGTTGAAGTCCCTGGACTAAAAAGCTTTCGGGCAAAAGGCCCAGAGGGTCTGAGGAGAAGAACAAAGCCCAAGAGGAAAACCACCTGGGGAGGAAGAGAACAAGAGATCGATAGGGAGCTTTAGGTCACAGTTTCCAGGCTGGAACCCAAAGCTGCCAGCTGGTGTTTCACTTGGAGCCGGGGGTGGGGCCTGGGTGGGCAGACAGAGTGTACTGGAGAGTATCCAAGGGGTGCTGGATTCGTTGGAGAATAAAAACACAAAAATGGGTTGGATTTGGTTCCAAATGGGAGAAAAGCTGAGGCAGGCACTGATAATGCATAGAGAGAGATCTTTTCCAAAAAAAGCCCCCAACAAATGAGGAGTCTTTAAGTGGGGCATTACACAGAAATGCAGGCGTATGTGCCCAGATACACAAAGACATAGATGCCTTGTAGGGGCTAGCATTTATATATTGCTTTAAGATTTGCAAGAGACTTTACATATGTGACCACATTTGATTCTTACAACAATCCTGGAGGGTAGGTGCTATTATTATCCCCATCTTACACATGGGGACACTGAGGCAGAGAGGAGTTAAGTGACTTATTTGAGATTAATTGTCTGAGAGAGGATTTGAACTCAGGTCTCCCTGACCTGCCTTAGGCATATAAAATAAACATAAGGTACCTGGGATGTGCACCCTAACACACACACATATATGCAAATTCCAACACGCGCCTACATCTGCTCTCAAAAATGAACCTATGTCTCTGTACACACATGCTTAAAATATATATGTATGTATAGATATACATATCTACATAAACATGTGTACACAGACTCAGACCCATGTACACGCTGCTCAGAGACACATGAGCCCTGTCACCCTCACCTGTCATCACAGTAGGTAAATTTCATGTCCATGCTGTGGCGGCTCAGGAAGGTCTTGCTGTCTAGTGGGATGTCCATGGTGGATGGATGCTGGATGGGCTCACACATGATGATAAGGCAGGTGAGTAAAGGCTCCTTGTACCCACAGAGGCTGTGGGGGGAACAACTGTTGTAGACCTTCACCTGACCTGTACAGTGTAAGACCTGGGGATGGACAAGAGATCCAGAATGTTACCGTTGCTGTAGAGGAGAAGTAGGCAAGGGAGTTCCCTGAGGGGGGCCATGTTTGGAGCACCATCCATATGTGCTCCTCTCTTACCTTCCATGTGGCAGATTTTAGGTTGACGGTCCTGCCTCGGTTGGTGACAGTACATTTCATCCTCATGAAGAAATCCCGCTCTGTGGACACGTCTTTGCTTTTCTTCCCAAAACCAGACCCTTTGGGGGAAGGGAGAAAACAGACCAAAGAGTGGTAAGGGTATTAAAAATTATGCCATATGAAGGCTGGTTGAAGGAATTATAGTATTTAACCTGGACAAGGGGAGACTTGGGGAGGACAAAATCAGTGTTTTAAAGTATCTGAAAGGCTTTCATAGCAAAGGATTAGGTTCATTTTTTCATGGCTTCAGAGGGCAAAACTAGAAAATTATAGAGTGGTAGATTTTGGTTCAATAGGAGAGAACTTGTTAAAGATCAGAGTTCTCAAAAAAAAGAAAGTTTTGCTTCATAAGGAAATGAGCTCCCCATCCTTGGAGGTAATCAAATGGAAGCTGGATGATCATTTGCCAAGGATGCCACGGGGTAGGTGGGGGGTGGGTATCTATTCAGGTACCATTTGGACTAAATGATCTGTGGGGTAGGTCCCTTCCAGCTCTGAGATCCTGTGTGTTGGAATTCACCATTTTGGCCCAGACAATGGACACAGAAGCAATTCGCTGACACTCCATGAGTCTCATAGTTTAATGTCCTTAAGGGACCCCAAAATTTAGACTACAGATCACACAATTACCACCTGGTTCTACTTGGCTTTATAGCATCATCTTGTTTACTCAGAGGAGACTGACTCAAAGTCTCGAGAGTGGGAGAAGCACCAGCCCTGGACATGGCTTCACACCTTGCTTCTCCCACTGGCAGTCTATGAGACTATGGCCAAATCACTTCCCTTCCCTGAGGCTTAATTTTCCTTATCTGTAAAATGAGGAAGCGAAACTAGATGACTTTGGAGGTGCCTTCAAGCTCAAAATCGAGGCTGTCTTTTTCTTCTCTTGCAATACCACCCCAAGACTTAGAAAAGAATCTTGACAGGCCATTGAACCTCTTGGCCTCAGTTTCCTCATTTGCAAAATGGGGATCCTAATGGCCCCTACCTCAAAGGGTTGTTGCAAGGATCAAATGAGATCACATTTGTGTTTTGCAAACCTTAAAGCGCTGTGTAAATGCTGGTTGGCTAGGTCTTGGATCCTAGTGACAATGAACTTTATTTTGTATTTTTTTGTCTTTCTAAATATTAATTAATAATAATGAATTAATTATTAATTAATTAACATAATATGTTACTGTGTATTAATGCCTATTAGACTGAAAACTCCCCAAGGATGAGGATCATGTCTTATGTAAACTCTGTTCTTTCCCCAGAATGATCCTCTCTGGTACACAGTGAGCCATTTCATAAATATTTGGGCAGTGAATGAATGTTGAATGACTCCTAGGATCACAGACATAAAGCTGGAAGACACTAACCTCTTCATTTTACAGCTGGTGAGACAGAGGTCCATGGAGGTTAAGAACCTGCCCAGGGTTACACAAGGAGCAAATGGCAGGGGTGGGATTTGAACCCAAGTCCACTGACCCCAGAGCCTTGGCTTTTCCCACTGCATTGTGCCATGTCCTCATTGTAAGAAAGACACTTGCTGAGAAAAATCCAAGCCTATTTCTTAAGGGAGGCAGTGTGTGTGTGTGTGTGTGGCCAGGGCCACAAGCTAATAAAGGAACACAGCTGAGCCCCAAAGGCCTCGGTTTCCTCACCTGTAAAATAGGGATGATCACACTTACACTGAGCCTCCAGGGGATGTTGTGAGGAAAGTTCTCTGTGATTCTTAAGGCATTCTAGAAATGTTAGCTGTTAATATGACTGTCCTAAAAAGGCTTGGGAAGTATGGCAGATGCCTCTATTGCTCCAGGCCTAAGACCCAGACCTTGTTTCTCAAGAGGACAATGCAACAAACTTCACCTGGGTGTCTCTAGCCAGGCCTCAGGATCAGAAGATGCATACGCTAGATCTGGTATGGAGGCCTGAGTATCTCTGGAGAAGCCCAGGAGTGGGAGAAGGGAAGAAAGAAGGAAAGGAAGGAGAAAAGTTTTCTGATCTTGCTGGAGCAGGAATGTGTCCTGCCCAGCTCCTTCTTAACAAGGCTGCCTGGAGAAGTTCCTCCTTTTGGAGTGGGTGAGGTTATAGGCTGACCTCGAAGGGCAACTGTGCCGGGTTTCAATACTAGCTTCCCACTGGCTAGCTCATCCAGCAAGAACATATGCCCCTAACAGGTAAGCCTGGAAGCGAGCAGAAGCAGCACAGAGACAGACAGAGGCCAGGGAGATGGCATGCCATCTTTCTCTCCTCTCCTCTCCCCCATCCCCCATCTTGTTCCTACAAATCACCACAGCAATAAAACCTTCCAAGGGTTTCAGGTACAAGTTGTCCCCTGGCTGATCTGCCACAGGCTAACGTAACATATTGGTTCCAGCAGAGGCCATACTTCTGGGTGGATCAAATCCAAGTACAGACAATAACCAGCCTTCTTTTTCAGGTGGATATACATCTCTGGTTTGTGGCAGGGTGGGCATTTTTTTTAAAGAAGAGATCTTAAGTGTGCAGCCCAGGTAACAATAATCACACCTCACATTTCTACGGTGCTACATCCTCTTTGTTCTGTTTTACAGATGTGGAAAATGAGGCACAAAGAGTCTGATGACTCGCCCATGGGCTTCCAGCCAAGGAGTGTCAGAGACGGGATTCCATCCCAGCTCTCTCCAGACTTCAGGTCCAAAATGCTTTTCACTACAGCACAAGGTCTTGCTATATTCAGGGTGGCCTATATTTGAAACCAAACAATCTCAACCCTTTAACAAGGAGTTCTGTAGGCAATGTCTTAACCCCCAGCACAGAGCCATACACTTAGTAAGGGCTCAATAAATGCCTCTTAGATGGGGGAAAAAAAAGGAATTGATTCTCAGAATGAGTACCAGACCTCATAGTGGGCTAGGAGAGAGGGAATATGTTGGGGAAGGGACACCTCTTTGTGATCCTCAATTTATGCATAAGGGAACCCCTAATCTTTTTACACTTAGGGCTTGGTCTCCCCTATAATAGGAATGCCCATAATAGGAAATGAAATTCTTTTCTTCTCCATCCTCCTGGCCACACAGGTGTTCCTCAACTGGTATGCCATTCAAGCCTGTCCTCCCTGGGCAGAACACTGTATCCTGGTCTTTTTATTGCTTCCTCTCTCTTATCGAAACTTACTCTCTCAATATCCCACCCCCCAAATGGTCTAACTCTCTCTTTGATCACAAGGAGCTGATCAATGCCAAGGAATAGGTACTAATGAGTTAATATGTCACCCTGTCCTGGGTAATATATAGATAATTAAAGGAGTCTTGCCAAGGGAAGTACTTTAACCCAAGGGAAACTCCACTGTAGAGATGGAATTTCTTGAGTTGAGGCAAGTTCACAGTGAGATATATTGGAGCAGGACACCTTGTAGCACCTTCTGAATTTCATCATAGGGCCTCGGGTCCACTTGGCCTATGCATACTGCCCAGTTCTACTGTAGGAAAATTACTAGATTACAATAGCTAAGGTCTCCTTCCTTGTGTTCACAGAGAATGGACACTGGCTCACAGAACCACAAACTTCCCCGGGATTTATTGAAGGCAAGGCAGCATGAATTGGAAAGCCACTTTACCATTCTTTAGAGTCAGGTTCTCTCGGATTTCTTCATGGTCACAAGGGTGAGTAAAGTCAAAGATACTGTGTCCGGTTAGTTCCACCTGTTCCAAAAAACAAGATGAGTTAGGGCATGTATCATTGTTTCTGCTACAGAGGTGAAGGAACTCAAGAAAAAGATCAATTTGCTGAAGTGGGGATGAGGAAGGAATTGATTCTAGTAGGGGTGTGTTGGTAAACATTTAGCAACCAGCTCTCCCAAGATGCATGACACACTTTTAAGCTTAATCTGCATCATTTTAGACAAATCAACAAAACAAAATAAATCAAACTCTGATTTGTAGATTTTGCAGATTTCTGAGGTGTTAAATGTCAACGCTGAAAATTTAACAATCAGCGGGAGGGGCTCCAGCATAACCCTGATTCTAGGTCTCCCAATACTCCTACCCCCTCCAATCCAGAGTGTCCTGTACCACTGGACACCATGGGCTGATACCAAGACAGAGAAAATGCTACAACTTTTAGAGAAGAAACCAGAGTGGGGACAGGCTCTACTATGTACATTTCCTCAAATGAGACCTTTCCTTCAGGGTTGGAGGTAATCACTGCCATCTGGCTGCTGGGCAGTCCCAGGCTAGCCTTGGGCTGGGTGGTTTCCAGAAATATGGGATTATGGACCAAGGGGGGTTTGTGGGAAATAAATCATCTCTGCTGAAAGATTGAAAGGCTCAGAGAGGAGGAAGAGGAGCCGACCTGCGTGAGTCCCATGAACTTATTGATGTTTTCCGACAGAAAGATCATGTCTCCATCTTGAGTCACCACAGCGATGAACCCTTCCAAGGCTTTCAGGTACAAGTTGTCCATTTGCTGGTCTGCCTCAACTTCATTTTCATTCTCGGTACACACTGGAGGGAGAGGGTGTTAATAATGATTTGCATGAAAATGGACCCAATTGATAAAAAACCTTGTGCGCCTACAAATGCACAGAAGCTGTCTCTGGATAGACACACCAATGTGCACATGCACACGCACACAGGAGAAGCAGAGGGAAAAAGGCTGGTCTCGGAACTAGGAAGACTTAGGTTCTAGGTCCACCTCCTTACCATACTTCCTGTCAGACCGTAAGCAGTCTGTATCTCAGGACACTCCCCTAGGACTTTCCTACTAAGTTATAGAGGGGTTCTCCCGACATAGAGCAGCGACTTCCCACACCAAGAGTTCTCCACACCACTAAAATCTCAGATCCTTCATGAATTTTGTGCATGTGGCTGACTATGCAGGCACACAGATTTTATATACATCACGTCTCAAAAGTGAAGTTTTAAGTTCTTAAAACTGCACTAAGATTATTGGGACATGACTAATATGGGGGGAAAAAAGATAAGTTGAGGTAGGTGATCTTTCAGATCCTTCCTAGCTGTAAATCTTATGTTTCTAGAATCTGGAAATAAGCAAATACCCTGGTTCAAAAAAAAAAAAAGGGAAAAAAGCTATGGAGACATCCTGTATATGTTGCAACTAAAGCAGACCAGTGGACTCCACCAATGATCAGCAAATACTTTATTCAGAAGAGTTAGGAAATGGAGTGTTTTGGTTAATCCAACATTCTTATTGATAGTTACTATGTATTCTAAATATGGATAAAAAATTTTCAAGGGATAAAATATATAACATTAGAACAGAACTGAAGACAAAATCCCTGCCCTGCCCCCCCAATTCTGAAAGGTACCTTCTGGATCTTATAGGATGGTACAGTGGAAAGGAGAGAACAGGTGATGGAGTTAAAGTCAGAGGACCTGAGTTCAAATCTTGCCTCTATCACGTACCACCTGTGTGACCTTGGACAAGTCACTTATATTCTCCATGTGTCAGTTTCCTCACCTGTAAAGTGAGGGAGCTGGAATAGATGATTAAGGCTCCTTCTAGATCTAAACATATGATAGATAGTACGATTTATCATGCTATGATCCTATAACATCACTAGGAACACCAATTGCTAATTTTAGAAGGATGGAAAGAAATCCTACTTTACAGCAAGAATCTCGGTGGTGTTCTCTCCCAGGCATGGAAGATGCCCTTGAAAAGCAAATAATCACATGAATGAAGAGTAATCAGGAAGCTGAATCCTCTTTCAGGCATTATTCCTCCCTCGCCCCATCATTTCTTTGAGACCTAATATCCCCTCTGTTGTCTTGGTTGGAAATGAGGTTTGGGCTTGATTCCAAACCCTGAATTCTACAAATAATGGCTTTCTTTGGAGAACCATCCCCCACATAAGACTGGACAGACAGTCTCACTAGTAAGGGGAATCTCCCATGTGAGGAAAAGCCCCTTTACTAATGCAGGTCAGCACCTTCTCTTGGAGAGTGGCCTAGGAGCAGAGGCGTCCAACCTGCAGCCTCCAAACACTCTGAAGAACAGCCTGAGCTAGATTAAAATGTAATTGGGAAATATTTAGCAAAGTAAATAAAAATACGATAAAATACAGTTAATGCGAATATGTGGTTTTCTAAGTCACTATGCACCTGGAGGGATCCTTCTGTTTGGCTTAGCGGCTCCTGTTTCAGACGCCACTGGCCTCCCTCGCTGAGATGTTGAGTGATTTGCTTATGATGCTGTGACTCACATAGCCAGTGTATGTCCCTGGTGAGACTTGAGCCCAGATCTTCTTGACTACAAGGCTAGCTATATACTATGCCATACTGTCTCTTGTCATTTCTCCCATCCACCCAACATAAACTCAATTCAAATTTGCATTTTCAAATATGAGTATAACAATTTAGGCTCTCTTCTTCTTCTGTTGAGCTCCTTGGCTTGGGCAGCAGACCTAGTTCCCTACTCGTTCAGTCATGTTTGACTCTTTGTGACCTCGAAGACCATGATGTCTATGGGGTTTTCTTGAATTAAAGCAGAGGTTAAATGACTTGCCCAGGGTCATACAGGTAATAAGTGTCTAGGGCTGGGTTTGAGCTCAGGTCTTCCTGACTCCAGGCCAGGCACTCTATCTACTGAGCCATCTAGCTGCTTCCATTCCTCAAAAGTTCATCAATCCCCTAATGGGCAACCCAAGCCCTATGCTGGTCCTTCAGAAGCCCAGTCTGGTTGGAGAAACAATATTCTTCTGCCTGAAACAATGAAAGATCATTTCAAGCCAGGATAGACACCAGAGTCGGATTGTATGTCCCAGGCTAAATGCTCTACAGGGGTGGGGAACCTGTGGCCTAGAGGCCACATGTAGCCTTCTAGATCCTTAGGTCTTACAGAACAAATCCTTTTATTAGGGGGATTTGTTCTGTGAAATTTGGATTCAGTCAAAGGTCTATACTTGAGGACCTGGAGGGCCACATGTGGCCTTGAGGCCAAAGGTTCCTCACCCCTACATCTAGGTATTTACGGTATCATACATTTAGAGCTTGAAGAGAGCTTAGAGAGGAGCTAGTACAACATCCTCATTTTACAGATAAGGAAGCTGAGGCCAAGAATTGCCTGAGGTCACACAAGTGGTGAGCAGCAGAAGGGAGAGAGCAGGGGCAGCTAGGAAAAGCTTCACTAGAGGATACAGGTGACACAGAGAGACAGGTCTTGGCAGAGGGGAACAGTCTAGACTGATGCTTAAAGGTAAATGGACAATTTTGAAGGTGGTATGCCTGACGGATTGGAGTGGGAATGGGCAGTCTGGAAGTCAGAAAGGGAAACCTGTTAAAACACTGACAAACCAATTACTTTGGGCAGCCGCTGGCCCATCAAGTGCCCTGTTGATATTTGCAAAGTTTATAGACTCTGCACTTGTCTCAGACAAAAAAATGCTTGGTCATCCAGACCGTTGGCCATAACCCAAACCAAGCAGGGAAGGCAGAGCCCTGGCTAATCCAGCCTAATCTGTGTTTCAAACCACAAACTCTAATTTGCTTTCCCTCTCCCCTCTCCACATTCATCCAGTGTTGGCCACGAAAAGGCCTAGAGAAATTCAGGTATGCCTCATCTGAAGCAAACTCCATCTGGATTTACAAGGCAGTTAAATGAGGGAGTAATTTGTTACCCTATGAAAGTCTTTTTCTTTTTTAAGTAGAGACGACCCCTCCCCCCTGGAGTATACTGTAGAATTTTATTTATAGGCAGCTTTTTCAGGAATACATTTGTTGTATAAGTCAAGCCCACCACAGGGTTAGCCCAAGGTCAAGTTTATTAATTTTATCATTTTGGCTTCCTCCTCACTCACCAAATTTGGACTCAGGAACATATTTCTACCCCCTTGAAAGGAAATGGATCCCAATACAGAGGTTCCCTATAAAGGAATGTCTAAGGTGAGGATGGTGTAGTGGATAGAGCATTGGGCCCAGAATCAGGAAGCCTCATCTTCATGAGTTCAAATCCAGCCTCAGACCCTTCCTAGCTGTGAGACCCTGGGCAACTGTTGCCTTCGATTCTCAACTATAAAATGAGCCGGAGAAGGAAATGGCAGCCCACTCCAGTCTCTCTGCCAAGAAAACCCCAAAATGGTGTCACGAAGAATTGGACGCCACCGAAATAAACAGAAACAACAAGGAGCTGTTGGGTCCATTCCTTACATACTGGGGTGGGACTGCTGGGTCAGGGAATCTGCACAATTCCAAGTTGCTGTCTTTGACAGACAAAACCCAGACTAAGCAGGTCCTCAATCTTCTCAGATGTTTAATTACATACAATAGTGCCCGGGCAGCTTTTCCTCTGCCTCACCCTGACTAACAGGAGGGAGTGAATGGGGGGAATTTTTTTCCTGCTCTCCACCCTTTCCTGGCTGCTGGGAATAGGGGAGGCAGTGGGTCTCTGGGGGAAGAGGGCTCATTCCTGTGTCTGAATGGGATCCTGGCGAGAATGGGAGGTGTCTCCCATGTCCTTGAGCCTCACCCCAGAGTAGGACCCTGCCCTCGGCTAGAGAATTGGCCTGCTGAACTGATAAGTTAATCTGCTGATACACTAATGGGCACAGCTAATAGGCTAATGCAAAATATGGGGTGCAAAGAGCACTGGAAGGAGAGTCAGAAGGCCTGAGTTCAAATACTGGATGGAGTACTTGGTGGTTGCATTGCACTGGGCAAGTTGTTCTTGATAAGGCTCAGTTTCTTCAAACAAAGTGAAAAATGCTTCTATCTTCCTTGAAGGCTTCTTGTGCAGAATTTTGGAAATGGTAATGTGCAATATAATGTTAGATGTTATTACCACCCTTCTCAGGAAACATAGCTGCAGTTTTAAAAGGAGTTTTTCTGGAGACATGGCACCTTGAATCAGTCATGACTCACAAATGGAGGCTATTTCAGGCCCTGGAGCTGCCACCAGAGAGATATTTGAAGGGAAGAGTCTTTTAGGAACTCTCCTTTTCCTGACATCCTTACCCCCCAACACCGGCCACACACACCATATGGGGGGTGGGGGTGACTTCACTGAAAATCACTATGGCTTTTGCCCTGGGATCTAGGAGCGATGAGCCTGGGTTGAATCTTCTTATGTTTAAGTTCCCCAACAAGAGATATGAGGAATGAGATCTAGATGATAGAATCAGAACCCTTGAATTCCAACCACCTATCTCACCCTGCACAGCTGTCTTACCCTCTCTGAGTTTTAAGCTCTTCCTCTGGAAAATGGGGTAATAATCCCACCACCCAGGGTTGTTATATGGATCAAAGGATGTGTTCAGTAATTTATAACCATGAAGAACTATATGAATTGTCAGCTCTAGTTACTGCTTGACACAGTGGCTGAGCACATAACAGTAAATATTTGGTGACCAGTTAATTAATCTTTGGTTCCAACTCATTCTCTCCCCCCCCCCCCCCCGCCCCATCACTTTGGGTTTAAGCCCAAAGGAAGCTGGCTAATCACTGGCACAGGAGCTGGGCTGTCTGGGGGAAGGCTCCCCACAAGGTCTAAAACAATTTTCTTTAATGCTAAAAATAGCCCAGGGAAGCAGGCTTTGATGACTCCCAACTGCCAGGATGTGCACTAGCCCTGAGTTTGGGGGCACCTTTTCCAGAGTGCTGGCTTGTTTCCTTCAGGCAGTGCAGCCCCGTGAAGAGGGGGCTCTCATGCAGGCCCAGGACCAGAGGGTGCCAGGGGTTGGCCAGCCACAGCTAGGGTAAGCAAAAGCAATGGACCCCTGGTTTGGATTTCCTAAGGCTGTGGCATCAGAGCAAGCTTCTCCAGGAGGGTAGATCTTTATGGTAACTGAAAAATTTCCCCCATAGGAATTTTCAAAACCAATTTTGGTCCAGTCTTGGAAAATTCTACTTCTTCTCCCCAAAATCTTATAGCTAAAACAAGAATAGCTTTTTTGATTTACAGAATACCTTAAAAACATAGTCAGCTCTTCTTTACCTACTTGGGGATAGGGTTTAAGGTGGGGGTGGGGGGCTAGTGGAGGGGAGTGAATCTGCCAGGTGGTTTATCTTTTAAATGTTTTACATTTGCCTTGAGCCAAGCACTTATACTACCTTCTATCTTGACCAGTGTGTGCCCAGGTGAGGCAAACTGTAATATTAAATTTGAACCAAAGAAAACTTAAGAACCTAAAAGTATGGATGGAAAAATTATCCTACTATGAATTTCAAAGCCAAATATAATTTTAAAAAATTATCTGCTACTTTGTATTTATCCATGTCTCTGAGCCCAGCACTTATTAGCTGTGAGACCCAGGGCAAATTCCATTTACATCATTGAGTTGCCTCAGTTTCCAACTTTGCAAAAACAGAAATACTAACATTTGTGCTATTTATTTTTTAAGGTTGTTGAAGAGTTCTCCATAAATGTGAGATAGTATTATTATTACTACTAATAATAGAGGCATACACAGTTGATAGAGTGCTGGCTTCCAAGCTGGGAGGACCTGGGCTTAAGTCTCATCTCTGACACTTAGTGGTTGGGAGATTCCAGGCAAGGTCCTTAATCTCTTAGTACCTGAGGCAACTCTGAGACCTTAAGCTGCAGAGAATGTGGGGGTCTGCATCCTAGAAGGGGTTTCTTCATGTGAGACTTTCCTCTATCACTAAA
Source organism: Trichosurus vulpecula (assembly GCF_011100635.1). Taxonomy (NCBI): domain Eukaryota; kingdom Metazoa; phylum Chordata; class Mammalia; order Diprotodontia; family Phalangeridae; genus Trichosurus; species Trichosurus vulpecula. The sequence goes on from NC_050575.1 coordinate 346,230,989, forward strand.
ATCCAATACCAATCCTCATCCATATATTATGAATAGCTATCTCGATTAGCATAATTTTATATAGTTATGATTTCATACGGATGATTTTATATAATTTTACATTTTATGAGTTAATGCTATAAGAGGCAACACAATGAAACAGAAACAGAAATTGATTTGTAATCAGAAGACATTAGCAGGTACCTATCTGACCCCACTAGGACAAGTGGACAATCAGTCCTCTAGGCTTCATTTTCCTCACGAGTAAAATGATAGAGTTAGACTAGATCAGCGGCCCTTAACCTGAGTTCCATGAACCTGGGCAAATCTGAGCCTTCTTTTCCTCCTCTCTAAAATGAAGGGGAAGTAACCAAATGGTATCCAATGTCTTTTCCAGCTCTGAATTTTGTGAAACTACGCTACCTCAGGTGACTTTCACTTTTAAAATTCTAATTCTGTGACTCCATATAAAGTGGGAATACTTTTGGGAGAATGGCACAAGAACCACGCAGAATGACTTAGCAGCCGCTCATATCTGAACACGAATGGCTTCAGCTACGTCTTGGGACAGGTAGCTGAAAGCGCTTAATGGTTTTGACTTGAGGTTAGGAGTATGGAAAGGGAGGAGGAATATCTTACATAATACTTCTCTTGTATCCCTCCTAGCAATTAGAAAGAGGAAGGAGAATGATAGTATCAGAGACCTAGGCCAAAGAGATTGTTAGAGGGAAAAAGAAGATAAACTTTGCCTCCTTCACAATTTTGCCATGAGCTGGCTCTTCTTGTAAGCCTTTAGTTAAACCTACTGGGGGCAGGGGTGGAGAGAGGGAGGAACATGGGGCATAATGAAATCCTGAGAACATTTGTCCCCCAACTTTGCCACCTTTTCTCTAGTGGTCTAGAAAGTCTAAAATACAGATTTTTCACTCAGTCCAATAGCACCCCTATGTAACTTTCCGGGAATCAACAATCCACCTGAACATCTTTTCCCAGGGAATAAAACACATGCCTTCAAATGCCTCTCTGGTTTTAAATGAGGGGGGAAAAGGCAATTTAATACCCTTGTTTAAGGAGTTGGGAAGCTGTTGATTTATTTTCTAATAAAACCAAAGTTTGCATATTTGATTCAATTCCAATGCAAATAATGATACCCAGCAGGCAGTGCTGCTCCACTGAGATGATAGCCTACCAGGCCACTGTTTACTGAACACCTCCCACAAAAAAACTTGAGAGCAATTCAGCACCCCACCATTCCACCGGCCTTCCCTCCAGTTAAGAGGGTGTTCTGTTCCCTGCTCCACATGGAAGCGAATATTATAAAGCTATTGTTTGAATTGGCTTCCTGTGATACTAATCTCAGTCAGAGGGAAGGTCCCGACCCACAGCCTGGATTTCTAAATGTTACAGGTTTCCTCTCCAACATTCCCACCCAGAATTGCCTACTGAGAAAATCAAAGGGAAATGTGTCTGTGAGTGAGGACGAAGATTTTCTCAAGCAAGCTTTGGTATTTTGTACACTTTTCACCTCTGAGCTGTACAACCAGGTATTTCCTATTATGAAATGGGCCTGAATAGGGGGATTGCTCTGGGTGCAAGGAAAGAACTCTCCAACAATGGACTCCTAGTTTGTTTGCCTTGCTACAGTTGGAGAGACGTTGCTGAAACAAGAGCTCTCAAAAAAACATGAAGCTGTTGGTTCGATTTTTTTTTGTTTGTTTGTTTTTGAATTTGGTTTCCTTTTCACAATGTTCTTCCAATGGATTCTGGGCTTAAAATAGGTTTACAAGTTGCTTTTAAAAGAACATGAGTAAATTAATTTTTTTTTTAAAAAAGAACATTATATATACTCCAAAAGAAATTGGCCCTAAAGAAGGAAAGAAAATTACCTTTTTGCTAACACGTTCTTCCTGAAACAATTTCTATAAGATGCTTAATCCAGGGAAGCAAGGGCATGGGTCCAAAGAGGCGTAGCAAGAAAAGAACACTCGGGCGATCAGAAAAAGAACATTGGACTTGGAGTCGTAAGACCCCAGTTCAAGTCTTGGCCCCTGTCACTTTTTGGCATCATCTCTCTGACCCTCAATTTTGTCATCTGTAAAATGGGAATGACTAATGCTTCCTTATAAGGAGAACATGAACCACACAGAATGACTTAGTAGCCACTAATATTGGAACACGAATGGCTTCAGCTGCTTCTTGGGACAGGTAGCCAACAGAGATGAGCAGATTTGACTTGAGATTAGTAGCATGGAAAGAAAAGGGGATCTTATACAATATTTCTCAGTATCGGAATCAGAGGAGCCCATGTATATAAAGTGCTTAAGATTTTCGAGTACCATTTTTAAAAAATGGTGAGTTATTACTATTATTGGTCTTCCAATGAGGTTCCGCTCTGATGCTTCTGTTGGTGTCGAAGTGAGCCTTGGTTTGGGAACGCTATGTTGGGGAAGCCCAAAGTCTGCTAAACTGGAAAGTCTTTAAGTACAGGCCAGCAACAGATTATGTGTCTGTTAGTAGAGAACTAGCTCTTGGGGTTCAGAGGCTCATCGCCAAAGGCTTATCAACCGGTGATTTCCTCCCCTACCCACAACCCCATCCCACCTCAGCAGCTCTGGGAACTCTATCTGATAAATGACCGAAATCTGCAGGAGGGTATATTCACACCAAGGAAATGCAGATCCTTGAAGCAGAATCTTTGGACCCAAGAGACAGAAAATAAATAGATAAGTGAATGAACAAACAAACCAACTGAGCAGGGCCTGCTCTTCCCCTTCCTTTTCTTGGAGGCTGCTGTGCCTTTATAAGGGCATCTCCTCAAGGCCACCAAGAGCGGATCACCAAGGGTAGAAACTTTTTATACTTTTCTTTTGTTTCAGCCTCTCAGCAGCTCTGCAGAACAGCAGGACAGAGCGATTATCGTGAATGTTCCAAGGTCAGCCCTCTAGCACCGTGGTCCAAGCTCAGTCCATTGGTATTCAACATTTGCTACATCTCATGAACAGGCATAAAAGCTCTAGAGTGATGTCATCCTGGGGAGGTACCTCGAGTATCATTTCCTCCCTGGGATACAAGGTCTAGGTGGTATCACACAAGGATATAAGTTGTATTGTGATAATACTACAACATAGTACAATAGAGACAGTCGAAAGAGACCTGGTCTCAAAGCCAGGAAGAACCGAGTTCCAGTCCTGACTGACATCTACAGGCTAAGGTGATGGTGCCAACAACAACCATAATATCATCCTGGGCAAGTCATTCTGCCATTTAGCTGGGCATATACACTGTAGGTGCTTAATAAATGTCAATATCGACTACTGGTGTGGAAAGGAGTGCATAACTGTAAGTTGCAGAGAAAGTGTAGACCTGTATTGTAGAGGGAGTTCCTATACCAAATGAAAACAGTCTCTGTCCCTATGATAGCCTACTTTAGATCACCATAACTTCCCTCTTCATGGCAGCCTGAGGTTAGGGGGAAGCCACAGGGAGGTGTGAGCAGGGATGGAGGAAGAGATTGGCAAAAAGAGCTATCTATGTGAATCAACAGAAATTAAATGAGACCATCTAGAGAAAAGCTGTTGGAAAACTAAGTATTTTAGGGCCCTTGTGGTAGAGCAGAAGGTGCAGTAGACTGGTGTCTGAATTTCTCCCGATGGCCTTTGGTTTTTGTTGATTCACATAAATGTCCTCAGCATCAGATGCCAAAGGGACATTAGGAGGAACAGCAAAAACAAAAAAACAAAAGCATGTTTCTTAAGCAACCATTGACACTGAGCCAAATCTTAAAGTTATAGCTAAGAGGGAAAATTCAGAAAGCATTTGAAGTCAACACAGCTGCTTTAATTTTATTTAACTTAATCCAACTTAATAAATTTGAGAATTTTCTGCAACACAATCAGGCTTAATTCTGAAGCATTTTGGTTCATATTTTAGAGTTGGAAGGGCCCTTAGTGTTTATCTGGTCACAACCCTTTCATTTAAGAGATGAGGAAACTGAGACCCAGAGAAGTTAAATGATGAGCCTAGAATATGTGAGTGGCAGAGCCGGAATTTGAATCTAGGTCCTGTCACTTCAAACCCAGAGCTCTTTTCAATGCCCCACTTTGCAGAGGTTAGTGCCCGCTCTGTCCACCCGGCAGACAGCCTCTACTAAGGATTTCTTTGCCCTCCTTTGGAACAGTAGCAGGAGAGAGATGATAAGGATTTATGCTTATAAGCTGTAACATTTCCCTGATGTTCCCAGCATTAGTTTCTCAGCATGAACAGCCCTCTCATAACATTTGTCCATATCTAGCTTGAACTTTTGCTTCAAGCCATTGTTCCTAGCTTTCCTATATCCCAGGGTGGTGAATAATCATTTCTTTTGCATTGTTACTTTGAAGGTATTTATAGAATGTGATCTTGCCCTTGGCCCCCTCCTCGAGGATTTTCTCTTCCTCTATTATATACTCATTTAGCTTACTTATGCCTCCTGCACAGTTCCTACCCGCCCCCCCCCCCAGTCCCCAGATCAATCAGGTTGCCCCCTTCTCTGTATTTTTCTTTCAGGTTTTTTTTTTCCACTCTCTATATCCTTCCTGTGCTCCAGGGACAGGAATAGCACATGCCATTTCAGCATCTCTCTTTTTTTAATTAGATTCTCCTCTATTCAGGATTTCTCTCTTAGAATAGCACAAGTCACAATGGGATGGGAGTGACAACTGGATTCCGAGGGAATCTGCTTTTCCACCTGAATGGTGGGAAAATAGAAGAATTGACAAAATTACTCCTCTCCACCCCTGTCCCCTGCTCCCAAATCTCTACTCTTCAACCTTCGAACCAAAATTTCAGGGAGGGAGGGAAAGAGAGGGGAGGGGAGAGGAGAGGAGAAGAAAGGGGTGGAGAGGAGGGGAAGGGAGGGGAAGAGAGGGGAGGAGAGGAAGGGAGGGGAGGAGAGGAGAGGAGAAGAAAGGAGGGGAAGGGAGGGGAAGGGAGCAGGGGAGGAGAGAGGAGAAGAGAGGAGAAGAAAAGAGAGGAGAGGAGGGGGAAGGGAAAGGAAGGAGAGGAGAGGAAAGGAAGGGAGGGGAGGGGAGAGGGCAGGGGAACAGACAAGAGGGGAAGAGAGGGGGCAAGGGAGAGGGAAGGGGAGGAGAAGAGAGGAGAGGGGAGGGAAAGGGAGGGGAATGGAGAGGAGGATAGGAGAGGGGAGAGGAAGGGAGGGGAGGGGAGGGAAGGGGAACAGACAAGGGGGGAAGGGAGGGGGAGGGGAGAGAAGGAAAGAGGAGGGGAGAAGGGAGGGCAGGGGCACAGACAAGAGGGGAAAGGGAAGGGGAGGAGAGGGGAGGGAAAGGGATGGGAAGGGAGAGGAGGACAAGAGAGGGGAGAGGAAGGGAGGAGAGAAGAGGGTAAGGGAGGAGAAGGGAGGAGAGGGGAGGGGAGAGGGAGTACAGCCCATCTGTGTGAGGGGAGGCACCAGAAGACAATCTATGGTGATTTCTAAATTTAGCCTCTTCCAATTGGGGACCATAGGTCACTTTGTTTTTATATCCCTCTTCTGTCTTTTGTATTTGTGTCTTATCCCTCTGCCAGACTGCAAACTTCCTTCCTAGTGGTCCAGAGGATCTCGGTATCACAGACCAGAGGGACCTCTAGGTCTTGTTTTCAACGGACTGTCTTCTGTGGCATGACTCAGAATTGCTCTTGTGCCTTGTGGGAAAGGCATGGGAAAGGGGAGAGACACCCTTTCCTACTTTATAGTCCTAGAATTGTTTCTTTGGGGGGAGGTAAAACTCAAATCTCTCCCTCTTCCTCTCCCTCTCCCTCTCTCTCTCCCTCTCCCTCTCTCTGTCTCTCTCTCTGTCCCCACACTCCCACCCCTACCATCAAACCCTAATTAGACATTCCCTTACCATTATTAATTAAATCTTAAATTTTAATCCACCATGGGTCATATGATAGTGCTTAACTCCATTAACTCCAGCATTAAGGTCATTCCTTAATTAACTCCAGCATTAAGGTCATTCTTTAAATCCCATAAACTGACTGGCATATGACAAGTGTGATTTTTTACAGATAAGAATTTATATTTATTTCTATATAAGCATATATAACTCTGTGTTAAATGCTGTACAAATATTAATCCCATTTGAGTCTCACAACAACCCTATTATTATCTCCTTCTTACAGATGAGGAAACTGAGACAAACAGAGGCTAAGAGACTTGCCCAGGGTCACATAACTAGTAAGTGTCTGAGGCTGGATCTGAACTCAGGTGTTCAAGGCTTCAGGCCCAGTGCACTATCCACAATGCCAGCTAACTCCCTACTTATTCAAAGTGTTTGAAATTCATATGTATAAAAAGCCTTTGTTCACTGCTGCCTCCCTCAGCCTGTACAGGTTGGTCCCTAGCTGTTTCTGGTTGGTATGTTCTTTGATATGACCTGCATTATTTATTGCACATCCCAGAATTTGGGGATCTTGGGAGCTGAGGATGGCTATCCCTGCCCTTGATACCACACATGCACTGACCTTGTGTTAGCCTAGTAAACAGCTCCCTAACATGAGTGTGCTGGTAGCACCTTTCCCCAGCTCAAACATTTCAGGCGTATTGCAGAATAATACAACTTTATTTTCTAGAGTTTTATCTAGCACAATGCTCTGCACACAGTAGGTACTTAACCAATGTTTACTGCATGAGGCTTCTACTTTATGGTTATACTGCTGCACTTTAGGGGAAGATGAGCAAAGGAAAATAACCCAGTCTGAGACCAATTATCAAAGCTACTCAAGTTTCAGAAAATAAACTCAAATCACTCTTTCTCTAAACTTTTAAAGACTGTGTAGATAGTAGAAGGGAAGATAAATATAAATGAAGGATGAGAAGTCAGGGAGGGAGGGAGGGAGAGGGAGAGAGGGAGAAAGGGAGAGAGGAAGAGGGAGGGAGAGAGAGAGAGGGAGAGAGGGAGAGAGAGAGAGGGAGAGAGGGAGAGAGAGAGAGAGAGAAAGAGTGACAGAGGGAGAGAGGGACAGAGAGGGAGAGGGAGAGAGGGAGAGGGAGAATAATAAAATATTTCTATAATGGTTTAAGGTTTACAAAATTCTTTCCCCATGACAAACGTCTGAGGTAGGTAGGGTAGGTATCATTACCCAGTTTTACATTTGAAGAAACTGAGGTTCAGGTTAGTTAAGGAACCCGCCTTCAGTTATAGGGCTAGAAAATATTAGCAACAGCATCCAAGCCCGATCACCCAATGTTAAAACCAGTTCTTTCCACTACATGGTGCTGGCTCTCTAGCAATATCTAACACAAAAGAATGAGTCACTAATGATGAAATTTCAGGCCAGAAAGGTAGGTCTTCTCCGTCGGGCAGACTTTTCAGGAATTCTTTAAAATCGCCCCACAGAGGGCACCTCTTGTGGGTGAGGCTGGTCTTTCTGAGATTATAATAATACTTCTGGTTGATGGCGGGTGGTTTGTTACCCCTGGCTGGCCCTTTCTCTTACCTGAGGACAGGAGTTTGTGTGTCCGGAGGAAGCTAATGGCCAGACGCATAATGGAAGCCTTGTCCAGCTGTGAGCTGACATTGTGAGGCAGGGGGAGCTCATGGGCAAGCTCGTAGAAAACCTCTGTTTCCTTGCTCCTTCTGCACCGGGCGGCATCTCTCGACTTTTCCTTTCTCCTCTCTGAACTACTCCTGTACAAAAGACAATGGGAAAGAGGACTTGAAGTACTTCTGAAAACACCCTTTCCATCGTGTCAAGCCCCTGCTAGTGAACAGCCTAGGAGCTGAATTGGAGGGGCCCGCAGAGGTCACCTGGTCTGACCAATCAATAATCAATCAATAAACATTTATTAAGCACCTATTATGCGCCAGGCACTATGCCAAGTACTGAGGATACGAAAAGAGGCAAAACACAGTCCCTGCCCTCAAGGAGCTTACAATCTAATGGGGGACACAGCATGCAAACAAATATATACAAAGTGAGCGGTATACAGGAGAAATAGGGAATAATTAACAGGGAAAAGGCACTGGAATTAAGAAGGGGTGGGGAAGGCTTCCTGTAGAAGGTGGGATTTTAGTTGGGACTTTCAGGAAGCCAGGGAGGTCCGTCATCAGAGTAGAGTAGGGAGAGCATTCCAGGCGTGGAGGACAACCAGAGCAGAGAGATGAGTGTCTCGTTCGTGGGACAGCCAGGGGGCCAGTGTCACTAGAACAAAGAGTTAGGAAGTAAGGTGTAAGAAGACTGGAAAGGTAGGAGGGGGCTAGGTGAGGAAGGGCCTTGAATGCCTGAACAAGGAATCTCTTGGATTCTATCCCCGTGAAGTGGGGATCCCATCTTTAAGGATGACGCCAGCAATAATTGTCTTAGCTAGCATTTACATAGGGCTTTGAGAGCTGAGAAGCACTATGCATATTATCTCACTGGATTCTCCAAATTAGTATCTATAACAATAACACTATTGATAATACGGTAATAATGTGAAAAGAGCACGATTGTCACCCCCATTTTACAGATGAGGACACAAAGGCTAAGAAAGATTAAGTGACGTATCCAGGGTCACAGGGATAGAAAGCATACTTGAAGACATTCGGTGGGGAGAAACCCATCAGCTCCCCAGGAAGTCCATTCTATTTTTGGAAAACAATAGTTGATGGGAAGTTTTTTGTATTTTTTTTTTACATTGAGTCAAAATATGCCTGTTTGCAACTTAAACTCAATGCTCCTAGTACTGCCCTCTGGGTCCATGCAGAACAAATCCAATCCTTATTCCATGTCAGAGTAGTTCAAATACTTGACATAGTAATGATATCCTTGGTACATCTTTTCTTCTACAGGATAAAGGTCCTTGGGTCCTTTAACTGATCCTCTTATGGCATAGTCCCCAGAACTCCCTGCTTCAGACCACTTCAGACCTACCTTCTGTTAAAGGTAGCTTAGGACATTTGCCCATCACCTATAAGATCAGGTCCGGATTCCTCAGCCTGACATTCTAGGTCCTTCACAATCTGGCCTCAACTTCTCTTTCCAATTCTAATTCCCACTATGACCCTACATGAACTTTCACTTCAGGTAGGATGGTCCATTCATTGTCTACTGGACGAACCTCATGTTTACCCACCTCTGGGCTTTTGTTCATTCCATTCCTCTGGCCTTCTAGAATGCCTCCTTTCCATTATATGTCCAATTATACTTCCTCCTGTCCTTCAAGGTTTAGCACAAATCCCACCTCCTCTGGGAAGCCTTCCCTGACCACCCCCAGTCCATAATGATACCTTTCTCTGAAATCAAACTACACTCTATTGTTTATATCACTCCTTCATCCTGCACTGACCTTCTCTATTGATCTGATTTTCACAAGCACTAACCAACCAGAAAGTAAGCTAGAGGTCAGTGACTTGTCCTCCCTTTTTTTCTTCTATCCCTTCTGATGGCTAATCCTGGACAGGGTACAAAGTAGGTAGGAAATAGGTTAATTAGTTAAGAGCTGGTAACACAGCAGATGAAGTACTGGTGTGGGGGCAATGTTGGGTGGGTGGGTGGATGGGAATATCCTTTGGACATCAGCAAAACAGAGGTAAGATAGACAAAAAGTTTTCTTTTCCAGAACAAAGTAACAGCTCAGAAAAAACAGACTTCCAGTGCTAGAATTTAGAACATTTCAAATAATCTTTATTTCCATGATAAAAACTGAAAGCCCTATCACAACCAGAAGAGAAACAGCTAGCTGGGCGTCTTAGGAAATGCTATGTACTTTGTAGTACTAAGCACATAATTGGTAAGTTTTAAATAAGGCTCTGACCTGCTTGGGTCCAAACTCCATTATGCTAAGCTTATCAAGATGTCTCTCTCTCCCACCCACAATCAGCTAACCAGTGGTCATTATGTGCCTGCTTTGTGCCAGGTACTACAGTGGGTGCTAGGAACACAGAACAAAGATATAAATCAGTTCCTGCTCTCAAGGGGCTGACATATTTCATCGGGAGATAAAATTTCAAATAAGAAAGTGTGTTGGGAAAGATAACATATATTCACAAGTATATAAAAATCAATATGAGGTATATTTTTGAGAACTCCATGGTCTTTGGAGAAAGTAGAAAATTCGGTGGACCGTGTCTTTCAGTAAGTCCTTCAGGGGATCCCAGACTTTATCCATCGTCAGGGCTAGAGGGTCCAGTGGGGGACAGATTTAGAAATGTTGTCAGAGAAGCTCTTACATTCTGAAGTCGATCCCCATCTAGTCCAATATAGTCACGCTGGCCCTCCTAGGCTCACCAGGATCAGCACCTTATAAGTCTTTTTGTTGTGGAAGCCATGACAGCTACATGATCCAATCCAAGTCATTGTCTAATGCCTTCACTTGTCGTGTGGTGGTAACCCTGGGTTTCTGAAGCCTATGCTGGCAGACCCTAAGGGTTGGGTGCTAGTAAACTTGAACAGCCAGAGAGTATGTCTCTCATCTGAGGACCAGAGCAGCTAAGTTCAGAGAGGTTCACCTCCAAGAAGGTTCACAAATTCACAGAACTGCGGATTTAGAGCACGAAGGAACTTAGAAGTCACTTAATGCAACCTCTTCTTTTTACAGCTGAGGAAGTTAAGCCTAGATAATAATAATATAATAATAATAGCAGCATTTACTTCAAGGTTTGCAAAGCACTTTGCAAATAGCACCTCATTTGATCTTCACAACAATTCTTTGAGGTTTTACATCTGAGAAAATTGAGAAAACATGAAAACCTTAAGTCCAGGGTCACACTGCTAATAAGTGTCTGAAGCTGGATTTGAACTCAAGTCTTCCTGATTCCAGGTCCAGAGCTCTATTCACTCTGACACCTACCTGACCACAGAAATTAAGTGACTTGCTCCAGGTCACATAGATAGTAAGTGGCAGAATGGTGATTTAAACTTAGAACAGGACCACTAGACAATTAATCTTGTTGGCCAAAACACCTACCTAGAATGGCACGGAGAGTGGCAATTTTGATATTTCAAATGATCTATGATTTCATCTAGACAAACAAATTCAAGATGTTTTCAGTCCCCTTGATGTCAAAACTCTTTGGGACGTTCTCCAGTCTTCTAAGCAGAAGGAAGAGGTTTTCTTTGTTCTCTAATAGCATGACAGACATTCTCAGTCCTGATGTCTTTGCCAGTTCCTTTGGGAAGACTGGCTCTCCTAATTTCCCCTGAGGGTTGGTTAGTCACCCAAACTAAGCATATAGTCATCCCAGAGAAACAATTTTCTAGCATCTAGCCAGTCCAAACCTTGGCGGACAGGGCCAGGCCTCGGCATAATTATGAAACAGAGGTGGTTTGTTGACATACTCTCAGCCTACCCTTTCTGCTCCCTCCTGCCTTCTGTCCCCCATATTACTTCCTCTCACTTCCATTTTACGTGTCCTACTTTTGCCCTTTCTCCCTCTCAAAACCCCATCTCAGGAAAACCCTGAGATCATCACCATGATTTCTTCCTCCTTCTGTTGTCTTCTGTTAAAGGAATTTCAGGTTTTGGAGGCTGTGTGCATGGTAGGAAAAGCACAGAAGTTTCAAAGGATTTGAGTTCAAATTCTCAATCTTCTACTTACAAGCTCTGTGTGGCGTTAGGGAAGTCCCTTAAACTCATTTGCCCTCAGTTATCTCATCTATAAAATGAGAGGGCTGGACCAGATAAACACAAGGTGAATCAGCCACATCTAACCAAGCCTAACTCCTCCTCCAGCACAGACACTCAGCCCCACCTTGCTTCTTCCCTAAAACCAGGCCACTATGCCACCCCCAAATCATGGATCTGCATACTGCCTTTCCCCTCCTCCAATCCACTTTCCAATGCTCAGCACATAGTAATTGCTTAGTAAATTTTTCTTTCTTTCTTTCCCTTCCTTCCTTCCCTTCTTTTTTCTTTTTCTTCCTTTCTCTTTCTTCCATCTATCAGTGAGATATTTGGTAGGAGGGAACGGTCTCCCTAAGTTCTACCCCCACCCCAAAATCACACCAGTAAAATGGCCATCTACGCTATCTATGAGTAAAGCTAGAACTATTGATTTTTTTAATTGATCTGTGATTTCCTTGTTATAGGACATTACAAATGAGGAAACCCCATCAGCACATGCTCTGTACCTGCTAGATTGAGTTGCTTCTAGAATTGAGGAGATTCCCCCAGGGTCATGCAGCCAGGCTATGTCAGAGATAGGACTGGAACTTAGGTGTTCCTGCCTCTTAATTCCTTAATTAGCTGCCTCTTAATCTCTTTCTAAGAAATCAATTGAGACTCCTTTTGGGTCAAGGGAGGCAGAAAGGAAATGAGTACCTACTATGTGCTAAGCACTATGCTAAGTGATTTACACATATTACTTCATTTGATCCTCATAACAACCCTGGGAAGTAGGCACTGTTATGACTCCATATTACATTTGAGGAAACTGAAGCAAAATAAGTGACTTGCCCAGAGTCACAGAGGACTAGAACTCCGGTCTTTCTGACTCCAGGCCTGGCATTCTATCCACTGTGCCACCTAGTTACCTCTAAGGACTTTGTGGGAAGGAAAGACTGAACTATTTTTGTATATCTCTGAACTCCATTCTCAGCACCAACAGTAGGACCCCAACTCTAAATATTATGGAGACAAAAACCATCTAAATAGGGTCATGGATCAGGTTCTTGGAGAAGTATTGGACATCAGAAAATATTCCAATGGCAAGTCAAGTAAATAAGCATTTATTATGTGCCAGGCATTGTGATAAGCCCTAGAGAACTCCAATGGGAGGTTGTGATACTACAGTATTTACAAGAGAAATCTTCCACCAGCTTCCCACTGCTCCCCAGGAAAGCAAGCTAATTGGGAGGGGACTAAGCTTGTCTGGAGGAACACCAGACAAGTAAAATAAGTAGGGGCTGGGGGTGGGAGAGAAAAAGGAGAAGTGGCACCACTCTCCTAGGGGTAACACAGCTAAGTGTCAACGGGAGAAAGGGATTTTTCCAAAATAGCCAAACATCAAATAAATATGATCACCAACTTCTCTCAGAAGAGACATGGAAATATAGCGACCAGCCTTTCAGCCTACCCCTCCACAGTGCTTGGGACTGCCCTGAATACAAACAGTATATGATAAACTTGACCAGTTTTTCCATGCTACCTCTGCCCTGATGGGGACTTAAAATCACATTGAAAAGACAGGACATATAAACATGGAAACTCCAGTGGGGAACCTCCCTTCATCAAGGCAGCCTGAGGCACAGGGATTGATTCACCCAGGATCCCACAGCTAGTGCCTGTCAGAGGCAGGATTTGAACCTGGGTCTTCCTGATTCCAAGCCCAGCACTCTACCCACTCTGCTATGTTGCCATCAATACCAGGTAGTAAATGATTAAATATGGAGAGAAGACCAGATGGTGGATGCAATGGAAACTATAAGAATAGAGAAGGGAATTAGAAGGGAGAGGACTGGAGTGGTCAGGGAAGGCAAGAACCAAGTCCCAGAGAATGAATGAATAAGCAGGATGGTTTCAGAAAAACCTGGGAAGACTTATATGAACTTATGAGAAGCAAAGTGAGCAGAAGCAGGAGAACGTTATACACAGTAACAGCAATTATGTACAATGATCAACTGTGGATGATTTAGCTATTCTGATCAAGACAATGATCCAAGAGAATTCCAAAGGACCCATGATGAAAAATGCTGTCTGCCGCCAGGGAGAGAACTGATGAACTCTGAATGCGCATTGGAGCAGACTTTTTTTTTACTTTCTTCCTTTTTCTTGTTTTATGTATACATGTTTTGCAACATAGCTAATATGGAAACATATTATGCATGACTTCACATGTATAATCAATTTCATATTGCATACCTTCTCAATGGGTGGGGGAGGGGCAAGAGATAAGAAAAGATTTGGAACAAAAATTTTTTAAAGGAATGCTAAAAAACTGTTTACATGTAATTGGGAAATATTTAATGATATAAATAAAAGTAAATTTTTAAAAGAACGAATAGGTAGGATACAGTTACAAAGAGAACACTTAGGAAGAAGGGGGAGGAAAGTGCATTGTTTTTTGGCATCACTGTGAGAAGTCAAGTCCATTAGGTGACCTTATCTCTTTCTTGGAAAAAGTACTGTGGAAAAGTAGAATGGACTAATTGCAGAATGAATTGAAGTAAAAAATGGGAGAAGGAAAGAAACCATCAGCAAACAAGCCTCAGAAGACAAGGCAAGAGGCATTAATGGTAAGAATTAAACCTCACCCAGATCGCAGCTCAAGTCTTCGCTCTATCACATTTACTAGACGTGTGACCTTAGGCAAGTCACACAATCTCCTTGTGCCTCAATTTCCTCATCCGAAACGGAAGGCAACAATGCTTGCGTTACCTACCTCACAGGGCTATTCCTAGGGAAGCACTTTGGGAAATCGTAGAGTACGATGGAAACAAGAGAGGAAAAATAGGTTGGTAAATTGAGCCAAACTCACAGACAGGAAGACCTGGATTCAAGTCTTCTGACCCATACTAGCTGTTTGACCCTGGGCAAATCATTTAAATTCTCTCAACGTCCCAGGCAAAAGGTGCTGGGCTACCTGGGTATTCAATCAGTGACCAAGAGTTTCTAAAGCACTTACTCTGGGCCTGGTGCTAGAGATGCAAAGAAAGACAAAGACAGGGTCCCTGCCCTCAAGGAGCTCACCATCTAAGGATGGAGGCAACATGCAAACCATTATGCACCTACGAGAGTTATACAGTAGAAACAGAAAGTAATCTCAGGGGAAGGAGACTGGGAAAGGCCTCTAGCAGAAGACAGGGTTACCTATGAAATCACAGATCCCCTCCAATAATAATAATAATAATAATAAAGAAATTGAACTATGAAATATGTACTATGAAATAATAAAGAAATGTGAACCATGGCGATAAAGATGGTGGTAATGCTTATCATTGTTCATAGGGTAAATCTTAGTCTCGCAATGCCCACAGTGCCTAGCGGCTTCTTCTTCTTGCTGCCCATGGCCATACAAAGAAAACATTTATGAAGTCTCCTTCCCTTGAAAAAAAGAGAAGTCCCTCCCAAAGTCCAAAGAGCAGTCCAGGATGGACTTGTAAACAAGCTCTCAAGAACCCACAAAAACCGATGTTAGAGGGGGCCACCAAGTCGATGATTCACATTTGTCACAGTACTTTCCCACCCATTATCTGATTTCATCTTCTCTCTGCTCAATGGCAGACCCTGGCCCCTAGGCCAGTGCTCTCTCCACTAAGCATTTCCATAATGGACTGAAAACTTTTCTTGGAAGTGATAAGAGAAAAGAGTAGAAAGTCAGAATTTAACTTGGTGCCTTGCTTTAAAAGCCACAGACTCATCCTTACTACACTTAATAATGCTGGGCTTTTGGAGTTGAAAATCAGGAGAAACCTGGCTTTGACTCCCATATTTGCTATTTACGTGCTGTGGGACTTGAACAAGTCATTTGAACTCCTTAGACTTCCATTTCCTCGTCTGCAAAATGAGACTATATGACTATATATACACACACTACCTGCTTGACAGGGTAAGGATTAAGTAAGATCTTACATGTATAATGCCTTGCAAAGCTTGGAATGCTTTAAGAATAATATTCATGAAGATGGCGGCTGGAAAGCAGGGACTTGCTTAAGCTCCCCCCCCGCCCAGGTCCCTCCAAACACCTATAAAAATGGCTCTGAACAAATTCTAAAGCTGCAGAACCCACAAAATAGCAAAGGGAAGAAGGGGTCCAGCCCAGGACAGCCTGGATGGTCGCTGGGAAGGGTCTATCACCGGGAATGGAGCAGAGCAGAGCCTAGCATGGGCTGCGCCAGGATCAACCAGACCAGGAGCTGAGTGGAACAGGCTGTAGGGCTCTGAATCAGTGAGCTGTGGCAGTTACCAGACCTCTCAACCCACAAACGCCAAAGACAACAGGGAAGGTTAGTGGGAAAAGCTGCTGGGACAGAGTGAAAGGAGTTCTTGGGGTTGGCCACTGCCCCAGGGGCAGTGGAGGTGGTGTAGCTCTGAGGATGCTTCCAGAGCTACAGCTGCAGCTGCTTCCAGCCCCAGGCCCGCCTGGTGGGAGGAGTTAAGGGGCAGATTAGGGCGGGAGTGCAAAGCCTGTTTTGCCCTGCCGGGATCTGGGCTGCAATCCTGGTTGGTGGTTCTTGGGGAAGAAGGAGCACTGATGTGGCAGAGCTTGCTATGTAGAAGTAGCTCTGAAAATAGCAGCACAGCCCCTCAAGCTTGGGACAAAGTACACTCTACAGGCAGTCATACCCCGACAAAAAGCTCAAGGGTCAAGTAGTTGGCTGGGAACATGAACAGGCAGTGAAAAACGGTCTCAGATTCAGACTTTGGAATTTTTTTTTGGTGACGTAGAAGACCAAAACATACAGTCAGAAGAAGTCAACAAAGTCAAAGAGCCTACATCAAAAGCCTCCAAGAAAAATATGAATTAGTCTCAGGCCATGGAAGAGCTCAAAAAGGATTTGGAAAAGAAAGTAAGAGAAGCAGAGGAAAAATTGGGAAGAGAAATGAGAATGATGCAAGAAAATCATGAAAAACAAGTCAATGACTTGCTAAAGGAGACCCAAAAAAATACTGAAGAAAATAACACCTTAAAGAATAGACTAACTCAAATGGCAAAAGAGCTCCAAAAAGCCAATGAGGAGAAGAATGCTTTGAAAGGCAAAATTAGCCAAATGGAAAAGGAGGTCCAAAAGACCACTGAAGAAAATGCTACCTTAAAAATTAGATTGGAGCAAGTGGAAGCTAGTGACTTTATAAGAAATCAGGATATTATAAAACAGAACCAAAGGAACAAAAAAGTGGAAGACAATGTGAAATATCTCATTGGAAAAATCACTGACCTAGAGAATAGATCCAGGAGAGATGATTTAAAAATTATTGGACTACCTGAAAGCCACAATCAAAAAAAAAAAGAGCCTAGATATCATCTTTCAAGAAATTATCAAGGAAAACCTCCCTGATATTCTAGAACCAAAGGGTAAAATAGTAATTGAAAGTATCCACCGATCACCTCCTGAAAAAGATCCCAAAAAGAAAACTCCTAGGAATATTGTCGCCAAATTCCAGAACTCCCAGATTAAGGAGCCAGAAAGAAACAATTTGAGTATGGTGGAAACACAATCAGGGTAACACAAGATCTAGCAGCTTCTACATTAAGGGATCGAAGGGCTTGGAATATGATATTCTGGAGGTCAAAGGGGCTAGGGTTAAAACCAAGAATCACCTCCCCAGCAAAACTGAGTATCATGCTCCAAGGCAAAATATGGATTTTCAATAAAATAGAGGACTTTCAAGCTTTCTCAGTGAAAAGACCAGAGCTGAATAGAAAATTTGACTTTCAAATACAAGAATCAAGAGAAGCATGAAAAAAAAGAAAGAGAAATCACAAGGGACTTACTAAAGTTGAACTGCTTTATTTACATTCCCACATGGAAAGATGATGTGTGTAATTCATGAGACCTTTCTCAGTATTAGAGTAGTTGAAGGGAATATATATATATATATATATATATATACACACACATATAGAGAGAGAGACAGAGGGCACAGGGTGAGTTGAATATGAAGGGATGATATCTAAAAAAAAACCAAATTAAGGGATGAGAGAGGAATATATTGAGAGAGGGAGAAAGGGAGAGATAGAATAGGGTAAATCATCTCACATCTAAGTGGCAAGAAAAAGCAGTTCTGTGGGAATGAAAGAGGGGCAGGTGAGGGGGAAGGAGTGAATCTTGCTCTCATCACATTTGACTTGAGGAGGGAATACATACTCAATTGGGTGTCTTACCCCACAGGAAAGAAGGAGGAAGGGGATGGGGGGGGGGTGATAGAAGGGAGGGCAGATAGGGGGAGGAGGTAATCAAAAGCAAACACTTTTGAAAAGGGACAGGGTCAAGGGAGAAAATTGAATAAAGAGGGACTAGATAGGAGGGAGCAAAATATAGTTAGTCTTTCACAACATGAGTATTGTGGAAGGGTTTTACATAATGATGCATGTGTGGCCTATGTTGAATTGCTTGCCTTCGTAGGGAGGGTGGGTGGGGAGAGAAGAAGGGAGAGAATTTGGAACTCAAAGTTTTAAAAGCAGATGTTAAAAAAAAAAAGTTGTTTTTGCATGCAACTGGGAAATAAGATATACAGACAATGGGGCATAGAAATCTATCTTCCCCTACAAGAAAGTAAGGGAAAAGGGGATGGGGAGGAGAGTGGGGTGACAGAAGGGAGGGCTGACTGCGGAACAGGGCAACCAGAATATATGCCATCTTGGAATGGGGGAAGGGTAGAAATGGGGAGAAAATTTGTAATATAAAATCTTGTGGAAATCAATGCTGAAAACTAAAAATATTAAATAAATAATAAAAATAAAACAAAAAAAGAATATTATTCTTTTCATCATAAGTGAATAATTTGGAAAGTCTCTGGCTTATGTGAAATCTTAGGGTAATTATGGTAATTAATTAGCACCATTAAAGATTAAGAATTATTAGCAGTTTAAGTGTAAGGGTGACACCTTTTTTTAAACCCAGCTAATGGGCAACCACTGTCTATTCTTCACAAGATTCTTAAGAGGATTTAAATTTCCAAGATTATTCAGAAGACTTTTAAATTTCACTTTCCCCCATTTTGATATTTACTAGCATTCCTCAGCCCCATCTTTTCACAGTGCTGCCCTCTCCCCTCTTCACTTTCTTAATGCCCACAAGAATCCCAGAAGCCTATCTCCTATCCACCTTGTTCTCCCCACATATGGCAGAGTCCCGGTTCAATTCCTCTGCAACTTGTTCTTAATTCCTTTTGTTTATTAATGACAGATACTAAAAAACAGCTCCATTTATGATGTGATGACCCGGAGTCAAGGATGCACAATTTTGCTTTCTGCCGGTCCCCATTCTGGTTTGTTTTCTAATTGTTCCGTGCATCAGATTGAAATTAGATGGGAAGAGCCTTGAAGGCAGGGCTATGTCTTCTTCTCTTGCCTTTCCTATGGCACCTAGTGCAGAACTAGGGGTTTGGCAGACACCCAACATATACCTACTCAACAACAGATTGCTCCACAGATTTCATAGCATTGCTGCCTAACTGTCTTATTAACAAAATAAATAACAGCTAGCATTTACATAATGATTTAAGGTTTTCAAAGTATTCTATTACCACGTTTGATCTTCTCAACAACCCTAGTTAAAAGTAATCATGATAGCTAGCATTTGTATAGTACTTTACACTTTACAAATGCTATCTCATTTGATCCTCACAATGATCCTGGGAGGTAAATGCTATTATTATCCTCATTTTATAAATGAGGAAACTGAGGCATGAAGTGGTTAAGTGACTTGCCCAGGGGTCACACAGCTAGAGTTTGGCAGCATCTGAACTCAAGTTTTCCTGACTCTAGGTCCATTGTTCTATCCATTCCCCACCTACCTGCCTGTATAAGAAACCTATTATCAGTCCCATTTTAGAGAAGAGATAACCGAGGTGTTGAGAGGTTAAGTGACTTGATCTGAGTCATAGCCTTAGGCAGTTTTTGAACTTGGTCTTCCAGGCTCTAAAAAGCAGCTTTTGTGCTGCTGATGCAAAAGACTAACTTCTGTGTCCTGGAGTTCTTCAATGCATAGACCCTCCTGTGCAAAACTGAGATGATCTAGGGACCATTCTTCCCATCAGCTGTTCTCTTTAGAAAACTAGATGGTGCCATATGTGGAGACATGGCCACCACTGCCCCAGTGGCACAAATGGATTAATAAAACAGCTCCCCCTATGTTTGCTCAGGCCTCTGCCCCAGTCCCAACCTTGCCAATTGGAAGCTGGGAAGATGGATAATCTGTAACTCAGTTCATTCATTCATCAAATAATTTTTGGCACTACGGAGAGATTTAAAAAAAAGATTTATATCTACATATAGATATGTGCTCATAAATAAATAAAAATAAATTTAAATGTTTAAATATATAATACATAACATATATAAATATAACTTCTAAACATGTTATATATTATCATATAGATTATGTAATATAATACATAAATATATAAATAATGATATATAATAAAATGTAACTATTAAAATATATAAATATATATATACTGAGCCTCGCAACAACCTTGTTAGGGAGGTAACTATTATTATTGTCTCCTTTTTACAGATGAGGAACTTGAGATTGACAAAGGTTAAGTGACTTGTCCAGGGTCACACATCTAGGAAGTACCTGAGGCTAGATTTGAACCTTATGACTCCAAATCCAGGGATGATTCAAGTCACTTAACCAACCTTTGCCTCAGTTTCCTTGATTGTAAAATGGAGATAATAATAGCACCTTCCTTGCAGGGTCATTGTGAAGCTCAAATGAGATAACATTTGTTAAAAAAAAAATGCTTAGTGCCATGCCTGGCCTACAATAGGCGCTGTATAAATGCCCATTCAGGGAGGTTTAACTAAAGCTGACTGAGCTCAGTCTCGGAGGGCTCAATTCACATGTTGCATTTATTTAAGGAAATGGAGAATTTCCCAGTTGGAAGTGACACAGAGGCCACTGGGTACAGCTCAGGCCTGGAAGAGAATCCATTCCACAACTTAACTGACAAGTGGTCATGCAGCTGTGGTTTGGGGGTACGTACCACCTCCTGGGGCTGTCCATTGGGTTGCTGGGAAGCTCTAATTGCTTACGACTTTCCCTTACCCCAAACCTCTTAGCAAAATTTCACCCATTTATCCTGGTTCTGTCCTCCAGAAGCAGGCAGAACAAATAGAATCTTTCCTTCAAATACTTAAAAACAGCTGATTCTCATGTATCTTTCTACCATGTCTTCTTTTCTCTTGGTTAACCATTCCAAATTCTGTCCATTGGTCCTCATGAATTCAAGGCCCCGAGGCCCTTCACCAACTCGGATCACTTCCTACTGAGAGCTCTCCAGATTGAAGATCATCGGATCACAGACTCTGAGGTAGAAAGAGCCCAGGAAGAATCCCCGCCTTTTTGTTTGTTTTACAAAAGAAAAAACTGAAGTCCAGAGAGTTGAAATGATTCCCCTAAGGTCACATAGATTAAGTAGGAGAGCCAGAATTCAAACCAAAGATCTGTAGTCTTCTAAGAACTTCTCTTTTCTAGATAATATTCGTTTCTATTTGTAGTTGTTTTCGGTTGTGTCAGATTTTTCATGACCTCGTTTGGGGTCTTCTTGGCAAAGATACTAGAGTAGTTTGTCCATTTCTTTCTCCAGTTCATTTTACAGATGAGGAAACTGAGGAAAACAGGGTTAAGTGACTTGTCCATGGTCACAAAGCTAGGAAGTTTCTGAGGCTAGATTTGAACTTAGGAAGATGAGTCTTCTGGACTCCAGGCCCTGCACTCTATCCACTACTCCACTCAGCTGCCCCCTTTTATATACACACAAAGTCACGGCCCTCCTCAAGACAGAAATTCAAATTCTGGAATTTTCTACTAAACAAGGGAAGAGAGCATCAAGCCACATTGAAAGGAAATGCCAAAAGGAAAGGACAAGTGATGAAAAATAACCTAAATTTTTCTAATGTTTTTGAAAAGGGGGAAGGGGCACATTGCAGAAACAACCCAACTGGGAAAAAATGTTTGCTTCTAATGCTTATCTAAAGCCTCTCTTTAATTTTAGGTCATTTCCCAAGGCCTGGCTCGGTCTCTGGGGAGATCTCTGCTTGGTTAGTAACCGAACCACTTCCTGCTCTTGGCCAGGAATATTCTGGCTTCTGGCTTCTAGGTAAATGCTGAAGCAAAGCTCTCAAAAGTATCTATCTGGACTGGAAGGGTAGCTTAATTAGGAAAAGATTTCAGCTCTGCCTAATAACTGAAGGTCCTGGCCAGGGAACAGATGCCATATGGATTTCAGGAGGTTGTAGGGATGTGTGGCTACTTAGATTAGTCAGCCTGAGGTGGTAGAATTCCAAGACGATCTTCTCTGGAGAGCAAGACTACCATGTTGCCTGTGACTTCTCCAATCCATCTCTAAAGGCTGGGGGAGTGGCTAGGGAGCTGAACCTTGAGTCAGGAAGATCTGGGCCCAAATATTGCCTCTGACGCTTAGTAGCTGTGATCAGACTGTCGGACAACTGTCCAAGACTCTAAGTCATACAGGTTATAAAGTCAATGAATTTTCTTCTTTGAGAAGTAGGTGGTACAAGTATCATTAACTTCACTTATCAGGGTAAGGAACTAATCTCAAAAAGGTTAAGGAATTTGCCCATATCCACAGAGCTAGTCAAGATGTTTGGGCTGACCTTTGAACCCAAGTCTCCTATTTCCATAGTCCACCATATCATGATTAAGGCAAAGGAAAGTCACTGTTAACCTGGACAGAACCAGCCTCTAACCTGTGGGTGGCCAGAGCTGAACGGAGCAGGCTAGAGAAAGGAGAGTCAGGAATCAAACAGAAGTTTAATTTCTAAGTGAGGGAAATGGTTTGCAAGTAAGGAGGCAGATTTGTCCCATGTGCCAGGGCCCCACCGTTGGTGGGGGGGACCCGAGGCAAAGTGGGGAGATCTCAATATTTAAACCAATAGCTATGCAGTGAGCTGTAGCCCTGACAATGAGGGGTGACAGCAGGGCTTCATGATCAGAACCAGGGCCTGTCCAAACTCAGAGTTGCTTAAAGCAACACAGTAATTGCATGAAACAATTCTCAGATTTTACTGTGGCTGAAGTCATCCAGGGGGTGAGCGCAAAGGATTGTTGTTATGCCAAGCTTGGGGCACAGCTTACTTGCTGGGCCTTAGCTCTGGAAAACAGGGTGTCTCCTAATATCTTGACATTCTGCCATCTTAAAATGATTAATCCACAACCACGATGCTCTATGGGGTGAAATGAAGTGGCCCAGGTATGAGGAGGTCAAGAGAATATGCTAATGTCGCTGTATGTTTAACGTATTTGTTATGGGGTAAAAAAAATCACTAACATCCAATGTAGTCTGTGAAGTCCACATGAGACATAACTTATGAGAGAGGGGAGTGACTGGGTCTCATTGCTGAGAACGAATATGCTCGATTTTAAAATCTGTATTATAATTATTTGTGTGCATGTGTCAATTTCCTCATCACCCCCACCAGTTTGCAGTGGAGATTGAAGGCAGAGATGATGTCATTTTTCATCTCGGTAGTGACCCTGTCTGCATCCTCCCCTGACTCCCCACATAGAACCTTGGACACAATAGGTATTTCATAAATGTTATCTGAATCAAAGGAAAAATGCCACTAGCTTTAGGGTGGAACTCACTGTTAGCTTAGCCTAGGTCACTGGAGAAGAACTAAGGGTACTTCTAGAGAACAGGGGAAGGTTCTGATCAAGACAAACCGAGTCACTAAAGGAAAGCCAAGCAGCTAGGGGCAGCTGGGTGGTGAAGCAGATAGAGTGCTGGGCTTGGAGTCTGGAAGACTCATCATCCTCGAGAGTTCAAATCCAGCCTCAGACCCTGGACAAGTCACTTACTCCTGTCTGCCTCAGTTTCTTCAGATGTCAAATAGGCATAATAATAATAACAATACCTACCTCTCAGGGCTGTTGTAAGGATTAAATGAGATAATGTTGGTAAAGCACTGTGCATGTTTCCTGGTACATGGTAGGTATTTTTAAAATGCCTATTATTTGTTATTACTATCACTATTAGGCTATTCAGAATCCCTTCCTATTCTACCCCCTTGCTAGCCTTCCCCACCCGGGCCATTTTCAGTGCATGAATCCTGGAAAGTGGACTGTGCCTCAAATAACCTTTCAACCTTCCCCCTTCCAAGACTGGACTGTGGGACAGCTACTCCTTCCCTGAAATTACCCCTGACAGACTTCGTGACAGCAGAGAAGTGAATGTGGATCCCTGTTTAGAGCCCAGTATAATGCTTGGACATCACCCAACTTGGCTCTCTAGTGGTGATTTCTACTTCAGGGAGATTAGAGATCCTTATCTGGTGGTATTTTGTGCTCATGAAGTCCAGGGTGAGGATGGCTCGAGATTCAATTACAGAACAAGTCATGTAGGTAAGGCCCTAGATAACTCGGCCCCTTACGTAATCTCCTAGTGCACACAGCCCAACCACCACCTTCTTGGACCCAGCTGGAGACACAAAATACAAACCCATGACCTTCCACATCACTTTGACATGAATCCACATAGTGTCAGCTAGCTGCGGTCTAGTGGACCTTGGGAAAGTTTCCAACCAAGTGCTTAAGTCTAAGCCCCTGGCCAAGGGAAGGTGCCCTTTCCCATTCTAAAGAACTGCTACAGGTCTAATTTCTCTGGACTACTGGAGAAAGGAATGTTTAGCTTTCTACTTAGAGTCCACAGATAAAAATGAGTGAGGGGATCACTGAACTGAGGCCCCTTCCCACGCTCACTCTGAGCTCTCTCTAGGTGTGCTGCTAAAGGACTTTCCATGGTGATCAGCAGCAAGGCCACACCATAGTGGGACATGTTCACTTGGGTTTATGGCCCAGCCTTCTCAACTCCCTTACAACTCTGGCTTCTTATCTCGTATCATGGCATCAAGTTATATTAACTTTTTGCACCGAATGTCTTTTTTTGTTGAAAGAGAGACAATGAAAGCCAGGCCCACAGATGGGTGTGGACCTCCAGAACCTGGGAAAATAAAGCCCTTTTGAAGGCCCTAAAGTTTCTTTTTAATCCCTTTTTAATAAACGAGAATGCTTTTCTGGGCTATTCTCAACTTTTCACTACTTCTCCCCCCTTGTAATAACATGAATAAGTCTTTCCTCCTAGCAACATGAATAAGTCGGCTAGCCAGATATGGCTACCTCAAAATCTCTGAGACCAAACTAGACCCTATCATTCAGAGCATGCTTCCTACGGAAAGGGAGAAACATTGCAAGAAATGGGATGGCCCTGTCCTTGGCCTCGAGGGAGTTAAAAATCTGCTTTTGTACACAGTCATGAAGATTTCTCCATCAACACTCCATATATTCCTACCAACACACTTTTGTTCACTCCATTGTTCCAATTTTGAATTCCTCCCTCCCACATCCTTTTTTTTAAACATTCATGTGAATTCTTCCTATCCTTCAAAGCTCAGTCCAAGTGCTATCCTCCTTCATGAAGCCTCCTATGATTATTCTAAGCCACAGTTTCTTCTTATTCTTAGCTCCATTTGATAATTAATCATATGAGGTCTCGTGAAATCTTGTCTTATACTATCATTTAACTTTTTGTTATGTTAGGGTCCTCTATGATATGGTTATAGGCTCATAAGTCCAGACATAAAAGGAATCGTAGGAATTCAGAGGTGTCAAACTTCCAGTCTCCAAATCCCCAAACTCCCACAATGTCCCTAACCAGATTAAAACACAATTGATTTCCATTTGAATTTGACACCACTAATCTAGTCCAAACACAGCATTTTACAGATGAGGAATCTAAGGGACATTTGGTGACTTGCCTAGTAAGTATCAGTGTCAGGATTTGAACCAGGCTTCTCTAAATTCAAAGCCTTGGATTTTTTCCACTGTCTCATGATGGCTCCTCTGTTTCTGTTTGTCACTAGACTATAAGGTCCTTTGAGGGCAGAGATCATGGTGTCTCTTCTTGTATCTCCCCATAGCAGACAGCATAAGGCTGAGACATCCTCAGGGACTTTATGAATTCTTGTTAAAATGTTCAAATGAAATAAAACTAGGAAGTCAACTTCAATCCTCTGCAATTTGTGCTTCATGGAGGTAATGTTCGTTTCCAACAGTGCCCCTAAGAAAAGCCACCCCCACCCCCTCCGATTAATCACTCCTTCAGAGGAAATGCTTTTGAGGGTTTTCCCCATTTCTTCCTGCCACACTCAGTATGATAAAACAGCTGGTGAGAGCAGAAAAAATGCAGAGATTAAGGGAGTTTTCTTTAAACTCTTTCCTAACCCTGGGCACCAGCTCAAATGCCCCAGCTGACTACTTCCCATCAGCTCGGGGTGACCAGCCGCTATCAAAGCCAAGAGTCATTTTCTTCCTCCTCCCTCCCCCATGCCTTGATAAGCCAGTAATCATGACTCCCCTTCCCTGCTCTGCCCTTACCCGCTTCCAGCCAAACAAAAAAGGGCAATTACACCCTTTGCTAACTGCAAAATAAACACATCTTCAGACATATTTCTGCAGGGTCTTGATTTTCCTTCTCTGGGCCTCATTCTCTGATTATTTATGTGATGTCATTTTGCCTTCACTCTTTGAAGGTAGGGACCCTGTCATGCCTTTTCTGTGCCCCTCCAGTGCCTTAAGATATACTGCAGATACTCAAAGACTTGGTGATACATTCATTGATTCCTGTTCTACAAGTCTCACATATCTCTCACTCATTGTCAGTCAGGCAACAAACATTTATTAAGCACTTACAAGGAGGCAGGCACTGCGGAATAGAGAGGCAAGATCATGGTCCATGTCCTCATGGATCCCACATTCTAATGGAGAAGACAATATACAAATGGAAACTACACACGGGATACTCAGTAAATGGAAGGAAAATAAAGTGAAGGCCCTGGGGGTAGGAAGGAGGAAGGAAAGGCCTCCTTCAGAAGGTGGAATTTCAGCTGAGTCTTGAAGGACACCAGGGAAGGTGGGAGCAGAGATGAGGAGGGAAAGCATTAGCTGGTCTTCTATACTGTTGCCCCAAAGATGTCAAAATGGCTTTAGGCAAAGAGAATTTTAGTCCCTCTTTTTAATTCCTTCATTCAATGAGTTCTGGTTTTGGTTTATTTTGTTTTTAAACAAACTTCTTATTGTAGTTTCTCCACCCAAACCTTTGTCGTCTATCAGGTCACTTTGGTATTAAACCAGACACTGACTGACTCCTTGCACCTCCCAATGTGTACTCCATGAATGGGAGAGGTTTCAAGGACCCATAGTAAGAGAATCTAGCACAATTCAGCAAGTTTTTCTTGTTCTAGCTTTAAGCACAGCAGCAGCAGGTCAATATACACCATGAAATGGCACAAGGCCTAGTCCTGGCTCTGCCACAGTGACCTTGAACAACCAGGGCTCAGTTTGCTCACCTGTAAAATAAGAGGGTTAGGCTAAGTGATCTCTAAGGCTCTAGAAATACCATGAGTAAAACCTTTCCAGGCTTTGCATTCCTTCTTAGGGCTTCTTTTGTAAAAAGATCCTTGCAATTTCCTCTCACATTCCCTGATTATCATCAACTACTTAGTTCTATTGTCTTTAAAAAAAAAAAAACACATATGTGTACTATCTCCGTAACTCACTTATAAGCTCCCTGAGGACAAGGTCAATGAATTATATTATTCTTTGTATCCCTCACAGGGTCCATCAGAGACAGTGCTAGCATATAGGGAATACTTAGCAAACCTTTGCTGATTGACTGGTTTCAGATACAATCTAGTTGGCCCTTTTCTTCTCTTACTAAGCCCACCTATTTCTCTATCAGAAACACAACTCCTCCCTCAACACCACTCTCCAAACTGAATGCATGCCTCGGCCTTCCAAGAATTCTGCTTCTTTCCTCTGTAAGCTCTAAGCCAGACCAGCCTAGTTTTTCATTTAAATTCTCTGTGTTTCTTTTCTCCCTTCTACAAATTTGGAGTTAAAATTGGAAGGAAGCACAGGCTATTTGCCTCTTGAAAGTCTGTCTCTAAATGTGCAGAACAAGGGAATATCTATGGTACAGAGGCTGGGGGGGGTATGCCAACTGCACATGATACTAACTCATTCTGAATGGGGCTGTTTTAACGAATTCATTAGGATGCCATCCTGGGAGTGCAAACTCCTAATGTCATGTTGAAGATACCCTCTCAAACTCTGCCGCAGAAAAGAGTGAATGAGGAACAGAGAACATGGGGGAGAAGAGGGGGAGAAAAGGGGGATGAGTTCTTTCATGAATGGAGGAACGAGGCGTTCATTTTGATCTGCACCAAGATAGGGTGCACTAGAAGAAACAAGAAGGGCTGTCTGGGGGAAAAAAGTCACATACCCCCTTTATTGAACAGCTGATCTAAATTTAACCACTGGATATGAAGGGCGAGGCTGCTTGGAATGAGTCTTTTTCAAGAGGCAGCCAAGCCAGGCCCCCCATACCCCACCTCAAATTATAATAATATTAGAGAAAATATGGAGGGTGCCCAAAATAATCACTGTGTCATGAGAAAACAGAGCTCTGCTTCCCCAGGGGCCAGAGCTGGGTATATTCAAGGAGGGGAGGGCAGAATCTCCCACTGGCAGAGCCATCAAACAATGCAAGAAACGGAAAATGATCAGCAGAATTGTCAAAAGGATACTTTTTTCAAAAATACCACCCCGGTGCCTGGGCACTCTCCTTCTCCCCTACCCACATACTTTGTTTTAAGGAAAGACACATTTGTTTAGGTTATTAATTACAACTAAAGTTCTCTGGTTTGTGAACAGAGCAAACCAGCAGATATGCCTAAGTGATAAATCTGTTTTTTGTTGTTGGGTTTTTTTTTTCCGTGAACTCTCAGTAGCTGCACTTGAGGCCCACTCATTAAAGGATTTTGAAAACTCGAGAGCAAACTGACACAGAGCCCCTTTGACCCTTTTAATTTTCTCATTCACTAAAAAAAGGGGAAATGACTTCCATGAAGTCTGAGAATCTCTCAGATTCTCCCTTCCCTCCTCACCCACCCCCGCATCCTCCACTGCCTTAATGGGAACTCTTGTATTGCTTCTACATCATTACAACACAGAAACAAGTTCTGCCCCTAGCTTTGCAGCCTACAATATTTACAAATTCACACACGTAGGCAGTCAGCTATGCTGAAATCAGCCTTACTGAAGCCGTCAAAAAAAAAAAATATGGGAAATGACCAAGAGTTCCCTGCGAATTGCTTAGCATATCCCAAAAAAGAAAACATTCACTACAGTTTCCCAAATTGCTCAATTTCTATCCCTTCACCCCAAACCCCCAGGAGAACCTTCATTCCACAAACACATACTAGGCTGAGGCCTACAATGAGGGAAGCATTAGGCTTGGCCCTTTGAGAGATCCATGGAAATGAGACTAGAGGCAAAGCTTCTGAATCTTTGTATGTGTGTGTGTGTGTGTGCATGTGAAACCCCTTTGGTAACGGTGTGGTGAGACCTATGGGCCCCCCTCAGAGTCTCATTTTTATCTAGCAGTCTATCTCTCTATCTATGATTTTCTCTTAATAAGCATTGATTAAGTACTTGCTATATGGTAGGCTTTGTACTCAGTGTTGAAGATGAAGAGAACATAATGAAACAGTCTTTGCTCTCATGGGTCTTATATTCTATCACAGAAACAACATATACACAAACAAGAATATACCAAATATATTGAAAATAAATACGAGATAAAATTCAACACCATGGAGAAAATGGTGGGAAATTTGAATAAACACATGAGAAATACAGTTCTTAGGCCGAAGGCCAAATGGCAGAAGTGATAGAGAATGCAACAAAATGAAGACCCACGTAAAATAAAATCTATGGGGTTGCAAAGGAAACCAAGTATGTTGAAATGCAGTTATCAAATTTTTTTGATAGGTGATTAGGTTTCTAGATGCCAGTGAGGAAGAAGCAACAGATTACAGCATCATGTCTTCAAGAATATTTTCTTTTTAAATAGACCGGTAGTTTCATTAGGGTAGGAACCCTCCCCCCCCCTTCCACTGATGATGTTCCTCGAAAATAATAGGTCTTAGACTAGCTCTGGTAGGTGATCTCTAAGGTACCTTCTAATTCTACCATTCTAACATTGACCTAAAAATATGAAACTTTGTTCCTGTCTTAAGGAGCATACAGTCTTGACAAAGTTAAATAGCAATTAAAAAAGTCTTTCCCAAAACAGCAAAGGATTTAGATCTGATAGTACCTAGTATGGGGGGAAGGGAAGAAGGAGGAAGGCAGAGAGAGGAGTATGGGACAGAAGGGCCAGGAGAAGTGACAAGAAGGTGGTAACTCTTGAAAAAAAGTTATAGGAGCATGGAGTACACAGAATGGAAACAAAACTAGCAGAGTTTGTGTAGGGAGGGAGTCAGAGTCCTAACTAGACATTTTTGCACCGGTTTCAGGCATTCCAATTACAAATAGCACCTGGAACCATGGGCACAGATGGTACCCTTAATTTTGGGGGGAGGGGAAGTTGTGGCTCCCAAGGGTGAGCACCTTGGGCACCACCAGTCCCAAGGGGCAGAGATCTTTAAATGCCATCATGTGGCTCATCCCTCTCATTGCTCACACAACCCAGGAAGCAGCCATGCCCTATCTTCCTGTTTTTTAAACTATTCCCGTTAACTAGAATGACAACCTGGTGTAGATGATAGAGAGCTGGCCTCAAAAACGAGAATGATTCAGGGAAAGTCACTTTAACTCTCTGTGCCCCAGGCAACTTCCTAGTCTAAGACCTATTATTTTCGAGGAACAACATCAGTGGAAGGGTTGGGGGGGGGGGGGAGGGTTCCTACCCTAATGAAACTACCGGTCTATTTGAAAAGAAAATATTCTTGAAGACATGATGCTGGCATCTAGAAACCTAATTGGTGGGGCCAGGGGTGGAGTTATAGCCCTTCCAACCAGGAGAGATGCTTTTGAGGAAAGAGTTGGATTAAAGCCAACTTTGCCTCTGTTCTCCCTCAAAAACAAAAACAAACAAACAAAACCCTTCAAAAACTGCATCACTAAAAAGTTAGAGCAGGAATGGGCTGAGGAGGTCACTGGGAAGCGGCTTGCCTGAGATCAGGTGGACAAGGCTCATTCATCTCTTAATGAAATTGAGGCAGAGCTCAAGAACAGTTAAACGGAGACCTACACTCTTAGACTCCCACGCTGACTGTGGCTAGAATTAGAGAGTGAAGAGATTTCAGGAGCTACCGTATTTCACCGCATAATCGCTGCAGATTTTATGTCAGTTTTTTTTTTTTTGCAAAAAAGTGAGGGGCGACCATTATGCGAAGCTCTTAAAAAAATTGTGCCAGTATTATTTAAAGATCATTTATTGCTAAACTGTCTTTGGTGCAAGATTAGGATGCACTGAATACTCGTGAATATAAAATGAATACAGACAATGCAAATGCACTGGGCTTTCTAGGCTGTGAGAGCTTGCGATGCTCCAGAGATAGATGTGGATCCATATGCCACTGGTGAATACATTGCCGCTCTGTTTACCTTTTAAGTGGAGTGACAAAGAGAATCATACCTGCCACGATTAAGTGACGAAAGGTTATAAACCAACTTTTGGACTGAACACCCTCCCTCCCCACCCAGGGTGCAATGAATATGTGGTGGTGGATGATTATTTGATGAAATACGGTAATTAGTACAGCTCTCCCATTATACAGATGGGAAAACTGAAGCCTAGAGGGGTTAAGGACTTACTTAAAGTCATCCAAGTATTGAGTGTCAGAGCTAGAATTTGAACTCAGGTCCTTTGACTCAGTGCTCTTTGCACTGTGGTACCTCTTGAAGGGACCCTAAAACCCTCCTTGTCCAACCTCCTCATTTTTCAGAATGGAAAATGAGTTTGGATCAGAGCAGAGACTAAAGCTCAGTTCTCTCCTGACTCCTGGATCAGTAGGGGTTGGGATTTTTTTTTTTTGAGGCTGTTGAAATTTGGTCTTCCTCCTACCACCCAGAGGCCCTCAGGCCTTCCAAAACACCAGCTCCTGGTCTCAGGACTCCGAACAGGTAGCTGAGCAAGGAAGGGGCTCCCTTGGTCCTTCCAGGCACACTGTAGCCTCAAGCTCACCCTGTGCCACCTCGCTCCATGCAGGAGTAAGGTTTAAGAAGCAGGGAAGGCAAAATTTAAGGGGAAAACGAAGGTTGCCAGGGATTGAGTGGCCAGCTGCCTCCCCAGCCTTGCCCAATCTGAAGTGCCCTGCCCTTTTCCCCAAGGGCAAATTATGCTGAGGGATATCTGAGAACTCATAGGCCCGGAGAAGCATTTTCTCCTCTTGGCTCACAGGATGTCTAATACTTTCAACTTGTCCTCTTGCCCAATCCCCTTAAAAATTTCCCACCATGGGCCAACCCCCCTCACCTTTCCTTGGTTATAGCTTTAGAAGCAGTGAGACAAAAGCTAAAATACCCAAGAAGAACTGAAGAAAAGGCTTTTGGAAGAAAGATTTCTAGGAATAATGGAGGCAGTGCGTTACAATGGATTGTAGACTGAGCTTCTGAATGGGCATGGTCCTTAATGGAGGCGGTATGTTATAGTGAATTATATACTGAGTCTGAAGTCAAGAGACTTAGGTTCAAACCCTGCCTCTAACCTTAGTCATATGGCTGTGTGGACCAGTTTTCTCATCTACAAAAAAGGGATAGTAATATCTGCAATACTTTCCTCAAAGAGTTTTGAGGGTCAAATAAGTTTATACACACAAACATATTTGCCATATTTATCTGTCTCTACATAGATGTGCAATGACTTGCAACAAATATTTTCTGATTAACTGTTATCTCCTTTAAGTCTTTTTAGTAGAAGAGGAGGGAAATTAATGATGAGTGGTTATGATTCATCATTTCCAGGTCATCGAGAAGTGAACTTGGGACTCAGAAGACCTGGGTTTGAGTCATTTTGGCTACTGACTGACTAATTTTGAGACTTAGGCAAGTACCTTCTCTTCTCTGGAAGGAAGGGAACAAGCATTTACTAAGTGCCTACTATGTGCCAGGCACTGTGCTAAGTGCTTTATAAGTATGACATCATTGGGTCCTGGGAGGTAGGTGCTATTATGATATTTTATAGTTTTTATATTTATAGTTTTATAGTTTATAGTTTTTAGTTTTATAGTTAAGGAAACTGAGGCAGACAAAAGTTAAGTGACTTGCTCAGGGCCACATAGTGTCTGAAGTTGGATCTGAACTCAGATCTTCCTGACTCTAGGCCCAGAGCTCTCTCCATTGTCTCTGGTCTTTCTGACTCTCAAATCAGGACTCTATCCACTGACCCACCTTGCTGTTAGATGGTGAGGGTCTTAGCTGCCTCTGGGCCTCAATCGCCTTACATCTGTAAAATAGGAGCACTGGGTTAAATTGTATCTGAGGCCCTAGGATGATGATAGGATCAGAGATTAAGAGCCAGAAGAGACGTTAGTTATCATTTAGTTTAACCCTTTTATTTTAAAGACCAAGAGAGAAGCCCCTTACCCAGGCTCCTTTCCAGCTCTGATATTTTGTGACTTTCTTAATGTTTACTATTATAAAATCATGACAATGCTCTGGTGTTTTCCATTGAGGAAGAAAACCACAAATATGAAAATCATTGCCAGACTAATTCCCCAAACACCACGTCCCCTCATATTATCGGCGTCTAGTGGCTGACATTACCTACAGGATAAAGAACAAATTCCATGATCTAGCACTGAACATCCTCCACAATTCAGCAGCTGGGTGGTGTAGTGGTTAGAGTGTTGATTTGGAGTCAGGAAGACCCAAGTTCCAATCCTTCCTCAGACACTTCCTAGGCAAGTCACTTCACCTCTCTCTGCCTCAGTTCCCACATCTGTAAAATGGGGATACCTGTACCCCACTGGAACGTTGTGAAGATCAAACGAAAACCTATGTAAAGTGTTTTGCAAACCTAAAAGTACTACTTAAATGTTAATTATTATTGGGGTTATTCATATAGCAAATATATTTTGAAGATATTAATGCAAAGGGTGATGTTGGGATAAATATATCACAGTCCATGCCCTCAGATAGCTAACAATTTATTAGGAGAGATGACACCAAAGTAATGCCAGAGGTGGAAATCTGGGGGATACCCCTTAAGGTTGGATTTCTGGCAGGAAGTGCTATGGAGGATGCTGGGATGCTGTGAGTTCTGGCCAAGAATCCCCCTCCCCTAACCTTCCAGAGATGTAATGCTGGGGCTTAGTAAGAATCCAACCCCAAGAAAAAGGAGTCTGACCCAGGACTATCTCCAAAAGTTAGGATATAGGCCTAGGGACCTCAGAATAGTCCATCCTCTCTTGGGCCAAGCTTTGGTTTTAAAAAAAATCTCTGTCTACTGGCTCTTAGACAGGAAGGTGTTAATATGATCCAGAAACTCCCCTTATCTGGCCAGGCTGGCTGGGACAAAGCTCTGCGCCAGTGGTTCTATCAGTTTTTCTGCAAATTACTTTTATTGGAGATAATTTTGCTTTTTATTTCATTACCCAGACAGCAGACAAAGAAGAAAATAGGCTGATTGTTTTTTTTTTTCTTCCAAACAACACTTGTACTGTCCATTAACACTGACAGATGACAGGGGACTGAGGCTCTTCAGCCACATTTTTGAGAGATTTTTGTCACAAGTACTTGAGGCTTCACCCCTGTGTCTCCTCAGGTGTGCAGCGGATGTGGGACTGCTTTCTATCATGTCTCTCAAGCTAATGCAAGGGCTCATATTTGTCACCATCAATTTCATTAACGTAGGAGAAGAGACACTTGGCTGTCTGGCTGTCATCCCACATGTTCCAACCCACTCCCAAAGAGAAAACAGTCTTATGATATCTAAGTAGGGAAAGTGGAGTGGGGGGTGGGGGGGGGAGGGGAGGAGGAAGAGACAGAGGGAGAGAAAGAGAGAGAGAATGCTAGCATTATTAACTCTTCTTTGGGGAAAGCAATAATTAACAAGTGAGTCATCTGCAGAACAAGACTCTTGGGGTGGGGGGTGGAAGAAGAGACAGAAAAAGTCCCTTAAAGTGAAGCCCCAGTGAAGGTTTGTAGTTGATTAAACTGTATGAGGAGATCTCATCCTAATTGTTTTCATCATTTTGTTGAGAAGCTACAGCTTTTCCTGACCCTGTAGTTCTGAGTGGTAAACTATGGTTAGTTTCTCCCATTCCAAAAAAAGACTTGGTGTTCTCTGTACTTCCCAGTTCATTATTTTTCCTTGAGAAGGGCAGTCCTATAAAAACGCTAGACTCGGCCTCATCACTGTAATTATCTCCCATCGCTCTAAAGGTTTGGCCACACGAATTTAGCTTTTCCCAGGCATAATCTATCAAACTCACAATCCTGGCTATATGCTGTGAGTGTGCCCCATAAGAGACTGAATCCTGGACTGGGTGAACATTGGCTGACCCACCAGGGCATTTCTTCTATTTTTATATTCCTTCTGCTTTGACAATGGGATGATTGTGTGAATACCACAGGAGGTGATTATCCCCATGGGCAGGAAGCCCACTTCACCACAAAGACCTGGTCTCAGCTCAGCAAAGCCTTCTGAGGTCACTCTTGCCTTTTCCTATTCCGGAGAGAACCTCATGGGAACCTTCATGTCAGAGGGATACCTGCTCTTTATAAAAGGGCTCATTTCAAGTGTTCCCTACCTCCCACCCCCATTTTAAGACAAGCTACACCGGGGGGGGGAACCCCAATTCTGAAGTTTGGATTCAGTGAAAAGGTGGTATTTGAGGACCCAGAAGGCCACGTGTGGCCTCGAGGACACAGGTTCCCCACCCTGATTTATACCTAAACGCAAATATCACCTGCCCTGCTACACTCTGCACATAAAGTCTTTTTCACATTTAATGAGCACCAACTCTGTGCCCAGCCTTGTGCTGCGGAGGGAGACAGAGTCTTTGCCCTTGGGGAATTTATAGCCTAGTAATAGGTACCTATACTGTTGGCTTCCATCAGGGGAAGAAATACTCCTTTCCCCTGATGGTCCTCAGACCTTCCATGGAGTTAGAAATGAGTGGTGTAGATGGAGTAAATGTGTATCCAAAGGAAGGTTAATCACAAGAAGGAAGACGATGATTTTAAAAGCTGGGACTGATTAATAGAGGGGCACCCTTCTGAAGATGGAAATTCGAAGGAACCTCAAGAAACAAAGGGAGCAATTAAAATGCAACCAATCCCCTACATGTTAGGACAAATACACATGCTGCCCTAATTATTTTGTGACAACAGAAAGCAGACACTGGTCAAAAGTGAGGTGGTTTTCAGTCATTCAGTGAATGATTCTTTCCAATGCCTATAGGCAGATACTAGGGGGATGGGAGGGGGGGGTAGTGAATGAATAAATTGAGGTTTGTAATATTTTATATAAGGTGGGCAGGACCAACATGTAGAAATAGCAGACTATTTTAAAGGAAGAATTGTTATTCTTAGAAGGATCTTCAGTGTGGACTAAAAAAGTCCACTGAAAAGAAGAATGTATTGTACATAGCTCATATCAGATTGCATGCCATCTTGGGGCAGGGGGGAAATTTCAAACTCAAAATCTTATAAAATTGAATGTTGAAAACTAAAAATTTACTAATTAATGAATTTTTTTTAAAAAAGAATGTACTGGGAAGTACGATCCATAAATTCTCACCCTGACGTAGGTGCCCACTAATAGCACCCCTCTGGCTTTCTCCTGTCAAAATGGGATGAGGCTTACAGCCCTCTCTATGATTCACAGACGATCTTGGGGTGGAAGCTATGACCTGTAGAACAAAGTATACGCTAGAAATTCCACAATCCTCCCTTTGTCCCTCCTAGCACCCCAAACTACTCCCTGAGCATCTGGAATCAGTTCCTAGCTTCTGCCTGTTTGAAGGAAAATATCTCAAAACAGCATGGCTTTGAAGGGAGCCCTTTTGGGGAAAGCCTTTGTCAAAGTAAAAGAAATATACCCTGACTTGCAATGTCTATCAACTTACCTATGTTCTCCTGATAAAATATAGGCTTCTTGTGAAAAGAGGCTACTTTGTTTTTGTCTTTGAATGCTCAGAATTTAACACAGTGCTGGGAACATCATAGGCACTTAATAAATGCTTATCTTATGATGAAATTCCTGAGACTTCTTCCTTCCCTCTATAGTAGTCTGCTGAGTTCAAAAATGAGACATTTCTCAGTCTAATTAGGAACAATATTTATTCTATGGGTTCAAGCCTAACAAAAATTGGTTCAACCCTTCTCTAACTTCACCTATCAGTTGACCCACCATCTCACTGATTAGAGTATTCCTTCCACTCCATATACCTATGTATGCCTTCTCTTGTTACGAGATTCACATCCATGTTCTCTAGTAGGTCCTCCATGCTAATACACCCAGTGTGCAAAAGGCCTTCCCCTTGGTGGTTGTTATTTATTTATTTGACATTTTGACATTTTACCAGAGCAACACAAGGACTATATATCAGCTTGTCTCACTCTTGTTACCTGACCAGCCCCATCTTTTTGCTATTATACATTTCCTGAATGATATCCTTTATACAACCTTTGCTCAGCACTGGAAATATGAGGTAGTATGTTTATGCCCAGCATTGGGTGTCTTTATCCTTACTCATTCAAAAGAAAATAATTTTTTTCCTTTAAATATTTTTTTTTCTTTAAAAGTGGGGGGGGGGCACCTATTTGCTAGAGTTGTGGGATGTAAATGGGAAATAAAAATGTACAGAGATGCCCGAGAATTTCAGAGATTGGGTCAATGGTTAAAGTCAACATGACCTCTTGGGCCAGATAGTCAGTTGATGTGAGGGGGGAGGAGAGGGCAGTCTTTTTGCTTGCCTTAAAACTAATGAGTTTATTCTTGCTCTTCATCTGTATTACTCAAGGCTCTTCATATCTCCTTGTATACCACTTCCCCCATCCCCACCCCACACACACAAAAAAAATCTAATCTAAAATATTGTCTTTTTCTTCCCCAGTTCCATTCTGGTCCATGGCCAATTTGGAGTATAAGGTAGAGATGACAATAGCTTAGGGACTTCCTTCCAAAATTTTCCTGATCTGATTCCTTTCTGGCTCTAGAGGCCTGGCACAAGTTTCATACTTTATGACTCCTGACTACTCAGTCCAGGGTGGTCTTCCCTTCCTGGCGATGCTGATGACATTTTTGGTCTGTAGCATTTATCTGATACTTCATATACTACCTTTTATCTTTACTTTTATGTGTTTACCTTTTCTCTCTCCAACCTAATTGTCAACTCCCAGTAAGCAGGAGCCTTGACTTATGCTTATCTGAAGCCTGGCTTATGACCCAGCAAAGTACTTTGCTTATAATAAGTGCTAGTTTGGTATTTTGCTCATTAAATTATTTGTTATAGGCTTTTTTGAAGGAAAGACGAGCAGAATTTGGGGGGCCACGTGTGGCTCTTTAGCAGCTGAGTACCCTTTTTTATAAAGTAAGGGAATGAAAGACCCAGAAGTCCCAAGCATAGACATAAGTGGTGTCATGGATAAAGCAGTAGGCCTGGAGTCTGGAAGATCTGAATTCAAATCCAGAATCAGAAACTTACTAGCTTTATGAGCCTGTGTAAATCACTTAACCTCTGTCTCAAGTTTCCTCAACTGTAAAATGTGGAAAGTAACAGCGCCGACCTCACAGGGTTGTTATGAGGATTCAAATGAGATAATATTTGTAAAGCACTTTGCACAGTGCCTGGCACATAGTAGGTGTTCTATAAATGCTTATTCCCTTCCCCTCCCCCATGCCTTGTGGTCCTCTACTAGCCTGTGCCTCCACAGGGGTTTTGGTGTGGGGGCAGGCAGGTCACAGGAAGAGGGTAAGTGAATGGAGTTACTGGAGTGGAGGGGAAGCGGGTGACCCTAGGTTGCACTGTTCCTCCCAAGATTCACCTACTTTTCCCCAAATCCCACAAAGGCACAGGCTGAATCTGCTGGGTGGCTCTCTCTCCTCTTCTCCAACTGTCTCCTCCTTCCAAGTGGCTTCAAGTACCAGGATTCCTAGTTCCTCTAAGATTATCTGTCAATGTCCTTAGCCTTTGCTTTTCTGGACTGAAGAATCCTAATTTTAAGATCCCATCCTTACATGTATACCTTAGTGTGGGAGAAAGTAAACCAGCCTTGAGACTAGAGGGCTTGATCTAAAGTATCAAGCGCTTGCTAGTTATGTGAATTTGGAAAGGTCATTTAATTTCTCTAAGCCTCGGTCTCTTCATTTATAAAAAAGGAAAGATAATACTTATACCACCAAATCTCACAAGGTTATTGGGAGGAAAGCACTTTATAAACGCTGAAGTACCAATTTAACACATAAATGGAAGCTGCTATCATTACCGCCCTTGTGCTAACCGACTGGACTATGTGGTTAAGCAGTTTGAGATGGTAGACCCATTTAAACAGAATTGTCTTCCTAGGGTTAGCTTTGTCTCTGGAGCCAGATGGTAGTTCTTTGCAAACAGAAGCAATGCCTTTCATGGGATCATGGAGCTATCTCATGGATTTAGAGCTGTGAAGGCCTTTAAGACCATGGAGGCTGACCCTTTCATCTAACCAACCAAGAATCTAAAACCCAGGGAAGCTCAATGACTTGCCTAACCAAGGTTATGCATTAATAATTTGTAATGCATTTATCACAGTGCCTGGTACCTAGTAGACTCTTTATAACTGTTCATTATTATTAATAAGTGACAGAAGTAGGATTTGAACCTAGCTTCTTTGCTCCAAATCCAGTGCTCAAAAAGGGTATATTGAACTAGATAACTTAGGTAAAGTGCATTGCAACCTTTAAATACTATTTATATATATATTTATTTATTTTTGTTGGGGGGGGGGAAGAGCAGGCATTTGAGTTAAGTGACTTGCCCAAGGTCACATAGCTAGTAAAGGGTTTCAAGTGTCTGAGACCAAATTTGAACTCAGATCCTCCTGACTCCAGGGCTGGTGCTCTATTCACTGCACCATGTAGCTGCCCCTAAATACTATTTATAAACCTGAGCTTTAACATACATTTAGTGTAGTGGTGTCAAACTCAAATAGAAACAAGATCACTAAATTGTACATAAAGATCCCTGAAAAAGCCACATATTGACTTAGAAAACCACATATTAACATTATCTATGTTCTATGAGTTTTTCCTTATTTTGTAAAATATGTCCTAATTATATTTTAATCTGGTTCAGACAGTATTTGGTTGGGCCAGTTGGACAGTATTCTGGACCACAAGCAGCATGTTTGACACCTCTGAGCTTTTATCTTCCCCTGTCTTGGAGAGGGGTGAGATCTGGGTTGGAGGAAGAAAGGCTTGGCTCTAATTAAAATGCCAAAGAAAAAGTGGCTAAATTCTTAGTATGCTTCAATCAGAATCCCAAGTCTCTTCTTTCTACAAAGCTGGGTGGGATATTTCCATATAAATTTATTTAGTCTAAGATATTAGACTCTATTGGGTATTTATATACCCCAAGGGCCTTGTACCCTGGCTGTTATTGTTTTGTCGTGTTTCAGTCATACCTAACTCTCTGTGACCCCATTTGGGGTTCTCTCGGCAAAGGTACTAAAAGGGTTCACCATTTCCTTCTCCAGCTCATTTTACAGATGAGGAAACTGAGGCAAACAGGGTTAAATGACTTGCCCACATTCATACTGCTTGTGAATGTCTGAGGCCACAATTGAACTCAGGTCTTCCTGACTCCATGCCTGGCTCTCTACTGCACCACCTATCTTCCCATCCAACTCTCTCACATAGCATTGTCACTTCCCTGGGTGGGTGACCTTGCCCCTCATCTCTTGTCCTATTCGGCAACCTC
The DNA here is from genome assembly GCF_011100635.1 of Trichosurus vulpecula. Lineage (NCBI taxonomy): Eukaryota > Metazoa > Chordata > Mammalia > Diprotodontia > Phalangeridae > Trichosurus > Trichosurus vulpecula. The sequence goes on from NC_050575.1 coordinate 346,271,368, forward strand.
TAATTTTTCAAAGTGGGAGTAAATCCCAGCTCAGCCTCTGCCTCTTTGTGACAGCAGACAAAGTCAGTCTCAATGACGGTGGGCTTCCTAAGCAAAATGGTGACCTTGAGGAACCCTGGGTTCTCATAACTGAAATACTAATACAGACAAACAGCCTCAGCATTCACCTATCAGGAGATAGTATGCCAGGTGAGAAGCTGCAAGCAGTATTGTATAAGTGAAGGAGGAGGCTGATGAATGAAGCAGGTAACAGAAAAAAAACAATGAGCCACATTCTCCCCATGATTCAGCTGCTTGGGAGAATTAAACAGCTGCTCCTTCAGGGGAGGAGACAGCGAAGGCAATTTCTCAATTTGCCTACCAATGCCTGATCCAATCTCTAGAATAACCTTGGCACTGCACTAGATACTTCCAAGATGACCTATAGGGCTTGATCAAATTTCTTCTGTTACTGTAGTTCCAAGGAGTTGGTGTGCGTGTGTGCGTGTGTGCGTGTGTGTGTGTGTGTGTGTGTGTGTGTATTAGTCTGAAGTCTGTGATTAAGTGACTGAAACTAAAATCTATGATATTGATTGGAACTGGTTCTTATTCCTCTTAGGGTATAGCTGAGTCACTGGGAGGAGCTGCATCATTCTGAATGCTGAGACCAATCTGTGTCTCATGCTGTTTCAAGTAGAAATTTATTGTTTTTCTGAGCGCCAGAGATCCCTCTCCCGATTATGTCACTCTGGAGGCAGTTCTTTTAAAGACAGACCAAGCATGATAAGGGCAATTTCTTTTGCAGGAAGCAATCACTACAACTTAATCATTTACTCTATTCAGGCCTTAACTAGACTGCACAGTAGTTTCCCTTTCAAGAGGAATGAAGACCTTGTCTAAACAGCTGATTGATCGATCAGCATCAATCTTAGATGGGGCTCTTTTTACTTTCCCTTCCCTACTGAGTATGTATGTTTTACAAACAAAACCACCCCCTAATAAAAAAAAACAATAATTCTGAAAGTTAGTGTAGGAAGATTTCTATTTTCATTATCAAACTTATTTTGTCCTCCAGAAAGAAAAATGGCAGCTATGGGTCCATGGAAAATATCTAGGTTGTTAAGCATAGAACCTCTATTCTTGATGACTTGGCAAGAGCCAAGAGGGCTAGCACTGATGTCATCATTTCAAACACTCCCTTATCAGCATTGTCACGTGCACTGCAGGAATCACTTGAACAGATTAATAGAAAGGAGCTGGATTGCAACCAGGCAACTGAAGGGAGTGGCCCACAGCGGAAAGAAGCCTCGGTCTCAAGCCAGAGAACCTGGGTTTGAACCTTCCATTTACTATCTGTATGATCTGGGGCAATTTCACCATTCACTCTGGGGGCTTGTTTCCTCATTGGTCAAATGAGAGGGATGGAACAAATGATGTCTAAGGTACTTGTCATTTTAAAATATATGATCCTATGGGCTTTTTTGATCTGGTCCACCTGCCCCTCAGTTCAAGAAAGTCACTTTCTGCTCCAGAATTATGGAGGGTATCACCCATTCCCTGACTAGAGTAGCACTGCACTGTGAACTCTTTGGAGATGTCTCAGTGGGGGCACACCCTCGGATCCTTTTCCCAAGGAGGCAACCAGATTATAAAGCCGTAGAATGCTAGCATGGAAGTAGAACTTAGAGATCATCTAGCTCAAGCCTCTCATTTTACAAATGAGGAAACTGAGGCTGAGAGACAAGTGAATTAACCAGAGTCACACAGCTATCAAGTGGCAGGGCTGCGATTTGAATCCATCTCTTTTGGTTCCCTATTCGTCTGTCATTGCTGATGGTCTTATGCCTAACTTTTTGTCCCTTGTTCCCCTAAAAACATCCCCAAAATGCGTCTCTAAAAAAGGAACATTATTAAAATTCACCCCCCCAAAAACCCCAACCAAATGTTATTCAACATACACTCATTTATTCATTTGACAAACATTTATTAGGAATCTACTGTATACAGAGCACTGTGTCATGGAAGATAAAAAAAAAATTTAGACAAAACCATATTCCTGCTTTTATGGAGCTTACATTGTAGGAAAGGGTAAGACACAAACATAAATAGCTATGATTAAATACAACATCATATGATAAGTGCATTAGCGTATTGGAAGACAAAATGGCTACGTGAGATCTGTGTCTTGAGGTCATTTTAAACTGAAGGGAAATCAGGGAAGAATTCGTGGAGGACGTGGCACTTGAGTTGGGCTTAAAAGGATTTCAATGGGGAAAAAGGGACAGGGTGGGACTCAGAGGACATTCCAGGCAATAAAGAGGTATACCTTCATAGGTAGGGAACTATATAGGTAAGGACGTAAGAGGCAGGAAACCACAAGATATGTATGGGGACCAGGGAGCAGTACAGTAAATAACTTCTCTTAGGATTAAACAGGGTCAGACCCATCAAATAGGAAATAGTGAATGTCTGGGAAACCTATTCTCGATTCTTTTTTAGACAGTACGGGAGAGAAAGAACAGCAGCAGCTAACTGTGTTCAGTGAGTGGCCTGGCCTGGCTTGACCTCCTAGGGATTTCCTGTTTCCACCTGGAAAGCTATTCTATCCTGGGGTTAAATGCCAGATTTTTAAAAATTACTTATAACTGCCATGGTAACATACATGAAATAAATTGTATACTCGTCAACTAAAATTCTCCTTTATGCTGTAAAGCAAAAGCCTGATATTGAGCTGAGCTGGAATGAGGAGCAAGTCATGCTGGGTCCAGCCTGCTGCCAGTGCTACCGGCTCCACACTAATCCCCTTTTCAGCCCTGAACACCAGCGTTTACTGGTTTTGGAATGTTTACCCCCCTCTCCCCCCCTTGACATTTAACAAGCCAAAAGGCTCCAAATAGAGGCCCCTGCCTCTTCTGTAAGGACTTTTATATGAAGAGATTAGTTTTCCACTTACGTAACCCCTTTAATAAATGGCTTAAAAACTTATATTGCAGAAAGCCTTGGCGCCTTGGAGTTGCCAAGAAATGGCCATTTTTCATGTAAACCATCCCCTGCTCTCACCCATTGCTTGGAATTGTAGCCATGACAAGCCAAACTGGACATTACTATATTTTTCTCCTTTGGCCTCCCAGATGGATAACAGGATGGACTGTCTGTCCTTCCTACCTCATTTCCTTCCCTATCCACTTCTCTCTTACTGTGGCTAAAGGGAATTTTTCAACACAAATGAATAGTGGTCCTGGGTCCCAAGAATCCAGAAGCTGAAGCTTAGCTGGTATTAACTAGCTGAGAAGGGCCAGAGTTCTGTTAGCAGGGTCATCTGTGGTAGAGAGGGGTCAATCACAACAAGGTCTTTTTCCCACCTGATAAGGGGAAGAATGCCCTGGGAAGGGCTCATTAGAGGTTTTCAAGGTCATAATCTTGAATGCCCACTCCAACTGGAGCATGGGCTTATCTAGAGATAAACCCTGGGCAGCTTTATGCCTGGGGATCCTCTTTGCCTCCCCCAACCTACACCTTCCATGTTAGTACTCCTTACCTTCCAACCTTCTTTGTTATCGCTCCCCACCAAGAGGCAATTAAACAAAGATTTAAGTCACTACCTGATACAGGGACCTAAATCTTTACCCATATATATGTTTTTATGCATACACACACACAAATCCACCCGCACAGATCTAAGGTTTTAAAACAAATTATGCATGTTCATTTTTGTCTCCTCAGCATCTATCATATGCATAGTCCTGTGCAAGGCATTGTGCGAAATTGCCCTGCTTTGTATCCCCAGCACTTAACAGCATCTGGCATACAGTAAGTGCTTAATAAATGCTTGCTGACTGACGTAAAAGAAGGAAAATATCTGCTCTCTGCTCTAAGAAGCTAACGGTCTTGTTGGGGAGACAATTCAATTCCATCCCTCATTTACTGAGTGTCTCTGTGTGAGGAGATGGTGATGGGCATCATGAGACACTGGCAAAGATGTTGAATTGGTCATCAGAGAACCTGATTTCAAAGTAGGAGTGGATACTCTTTGGCAAGTCATAATCTCTGGGTCTCAATTTCGTGATCTGAACAATGAGCTAGACTAAACGACTTCTAGGGTCCCTTCTAGTTCTAAATTTATAAATCCATCTCAGTCAGTCAACAAGCATTAATTAAGAACTAACCATGTGTTAAGCATTGTGCTCAGTATGGGGGATCCAAAGAAAGGCAAAAATATGACCCCTTCGCTCAGGGAGATCACATTTCATCTGTAAAATGAGGGTCTTGGATTAGATCGTAACCGAGGTCCCTTCATCATTAGCGCCATGATTTGCCATAATGTCACATGCCTGGCATACAGTAGGGGCTTAATAAATGCTTGTTGATTGACATTATAATAATCGCTCAATTTCAACACTTGCAAAGATCAATGTAGGCACTTCCTCCATTGAAGTAGATTGCAACCCTTCCTTTGATTCTTCGAGATTCTAAGTGCACCAGGCATCATTTTAGGTAGCAAGGTATTTGAACAAGGGCTCAAGAAAGCAAACTCCATCTTGCCTTATCTCAGCTTCAAAGTTAAGGACTCTTGCTAAGGATGCCGATTAATCTGACTGCGAAGGAAGGATAAAAGACTCATACCTTAATAAATTATTATTTGCGTGCTGTTTTAAGGTTTATAACCAAGAGTTTCTTTTGTTGTTGTCGAGTCGTTTCAGTTATGTCCAACTCTCTGTGACCCCATTTGGGGTTTTCCTGCCAAAGATATTGGAGTGGTTTGCCATTTCCTTCTCCAGCTCATTTTACAGATGAGGAAACTGAGTCTTCCTGAGTTCAGGAGTGGCCCTGTATCCACTATACCACCTAGCTGCCCCCAAATTGTGGCAAACTGGGTTAAGGGACTTGCCCAGGGTCACACAGATAATAAGCATCTGAGGTCAGATTTGAACTTTGGTCTTCCTGATTCGAGGTGGCCCTGTGCTCTATCCACTGTGCCACCTCACAACCTTGTAAAAATACTCTGCATAAAGATTATTAGTCCCCTTTTACAAATACGGAAACAATCTCAAAAAGGTTAAGTTGTTCTGCCCAGAGTAACAGTAATTACTTATCCAGGGACACCTGACTCCAAAACCAGTATTCTTACCTATAAACCCATTACTTTTACCACCCCACCATAACGTGCCAGGATTCATGTAATTTTTCTCCACTGGCTTCACCAGGGATGGGATACCAGGTAGACAATGTGTAGCATGTCTGTTTTGGACCCAGACCAAGGAGAAGTAATGACCACACAATCATAGGCCTTCCTCACCTGCCCCACGGAAGATCACAGAGAACAAAGCATAAGAATACATAGTAACAGTAATAACCACATAGCACTTCTCCCACTTCACAAAAGTCAGTATTCTCCAATAGGATAAGGAAAAGGGCCAGGGATCATCCATCATCTCCAGATCCCAGATGGAGACGGAGTGGCACCGTTCCTGGAGAGCTGGTCTTGGAATCAGTAAGACGTGGGTTTCCTTCTTCCCTCCGACAAATATTGGCAACATGACCCTGGACAGATCACAACCTCTCAGTGGCCCAAGGCAACCCTCTACCTAGGACTTACAAACTGTGGAGCAGGTGCGGATATGCGTTGGTAGATGGGGTTTCCTCCCTGGGTAGAAGCTCCATGGATGGAATCATTGGTCCAAAGGTCCAGACTTCTCTAGAAAACCCCTGTCCCCCAAATTCCAGATGTATAAACTAAGGCACTCTCTAGTAGTCTCTGACACCTCCCATTCATATAATGAAATAGCAAAGGCATCCGATTCAGTGACTTATGGAGGACCAATATTTGAAGATGTGTTTGTGTTGGAGACAAATATGGAAAGAGTTAAATGCCCCACAGATATATCTTCTCTAAAGCCTCTGGGATATCCTGTATATACAAAATGTACATTTTTTTTTTTTGGTTTTTTTTTTTTTTTTTGCAAGGGACTGTTTGAGAGCAGGGACTGGTTTTTTTTTGTTTGTTTGTTTTTTTGTGATTTTTGCCTCTCTTTGTATCCCTAGCTCTTAGCTCAATACCTGGCACAAAACAAGCACTCTACGGCAATTCAAAGACAAATCATTTAGAGCGAAAGTTCTTAACTTTTCTGGAAGGGTCACAGAACTCTTTGTCAGGCTGATGAAGCCTATAGGTCCCTTCTCAGAATTGTGGTTTTAAAAATATAAAATAAAATACATTGGATTACAGAGGAAACCAATTATAATGAAATGTAGCTATTAAATTTTTTAGAAAATGTAATGGATACAAGGTTAAGAATCCTTCCCCTATTTTGAGAATTAGTATTCCTAAATGATGCTCCCACTGACAATTTATTTAATCCAAGTAAATTTCTGGAACATGTAGCAAACACTGCTTCCCCAGTCCCCCAGTCCCCAAGCCTTCTCTGAAGGATCAAACCAGGTGGCTACAAAACTTATACAGTAACCTTACTGTATACCTCTGTTTGATGTCGTTCAAGTTTATCATATCATCATGGCTCCCCCCAAACAAAAACAGATATTTAGCTATTGTTTTCCAATGAGCCGGAGGCTTCAAAAATTCCCATCCTCCTTTTGGTTAGTGAAGGTTCACTTCACCCTCCCCATTAGCCAACAAACTACTATTAAAAAAGACATTTATCAGATTAACACTGAGCGCTGCAAAAATCATCTGCAGGCGGCATGCACTTTTCCACGTAGGGGTTGCCATAGCAACAACAGCTCTCCGTTCATTGTACGAAAGTATCAATTTCAACAAAGTCCTGTTTCATAAAGCTGAGGCCCAATTCAGTGTTTCCTCCCTTCCTTCCCCATTAGGGTGTCCCCACCCCAACCTCGCACTGTGGCTGCTTCTGCCCATTAAGAGTTAGAATCATGTGTAAAGGCCATGAACAAATTCAGGGCTACTTAAGAAGCCATCTGTATTTCTACCCCCAGTGGAGACACAGAAAAAGAAAAATCAACAGTGATTATTTCATCCATTTTGAACATAGCTCCTTCCTAACACCCATATACACACAAAAAAAGCATCCAAAGGTGGTTAAGTCAAGAAATTTGAATAGCAGTCTGGCCAGTCACTCTAGAAGAAGGATTACGGGGTGAATCCATACAAACAGGGAGTGTAATTACAAAAATTGTTGTATAAGATAATTTACACGGATAGCAGACAACCAGGGAAGATATTCCTTGACAGATGACATTAAATTTTCCTACAAAATATTGTTTTGAGAAGCTGGAAAAGAGCTTTTAAACCAATGTGCTAAAGCAGATTAGCTTTATCAAGGGTTTAAATTCAGAAGATATAACTGATAATCTCAAAGCAAGGAGCATAGGAAGCCCTAGGAAAACAATTTTCTTCTGAAGCACAGACAATTATGCCCATTTTCAAATTAAGCCTCCAGATGAAATCAAAGAAACCAAGTAATCCAATTTTAAAACAAATCCTTAAGAGCCTAGAAAGAGAATATAGACCAGGAACAGTGGAAGAGAGAGTTTTATTTGAGACCATAATCTAATCCTCCCTACCACTACCAACTAACCTCTCCAAAATGGCCAGGAAGCTGCTAATAATTAGCCTTAGGAAAGTATGACTATAAAATGCAGCAGCATGTTTTACTGACAGCATGTTCCTCAGCCACAGAGCCAATTTCTATCTTATTCCATTTTAAAGCAATTTGTACACTACTCTCTTTTTCCCTTTTATTTTGCTAACATATAAACATAACCTGTAAAAGTCGGAGCAGGAAAAAAGGTGACAATTTGGGTGTGGGGGCGTCATAACTGGTTATAAAATTTTTAAAAGGCATTGACAAAATAAAATAATAAAGCCAGCTTAGTAGAAAACCAAGGCATAGGAACATTGAGGGAAAACTAGTTCTGCCAGCAATTATTTCATCGTTTTCCTTGTCCAGAGCTGTGTTCCCATAGCGAGCACACATGTACTCACAAAATACTGGGTCATGAAGGTAAAGTGGAAAAGGCATTGAATTTTTTGAAAAGCTTTCTCTGATATTGGTTACCAAAGTGACCTTGGCCAAGTAATTTTCTCTCTCTCATCCTGGATGTGTCTTATTTGTACATAATTGTTTACATGTTGTCTCCCCCATTAGATTTGGAGCATCTTGAGAGCGGCAAAGACTGGTTTTTGCCTTCCTTTTTATGCCCATCGCTTAGCACAGTGCCTGGCATGTAGTAGGTACTTAATATATGCATGTTAACTTACTGACCTCAGAAAATGCAGAGATCTAACTATATCACCTCTTTCCCAGCTTTTGTTCACATGCTCACGGGCACACTACAGATCCCAAACACTGAGAACCAGATTAAATGCAATAGGAAAATATTCAACAAAATAAATAAAAATACAATATAATATAGATAATGTTCCTATGTCACTTTCTGCGTCAATATGTATCCCACATGGATCTTTATATATAAGCTTTAGTGACCTCCATTTCTCTTTGAATTTGTCACCACTGATCTGGTCCATTTTTACAGATGAAGAAACTGAGGCCTAGAATGGTTAGGCAACTTCCTTAAGGCCCTACAGCTAGTTAGTGGAAGCCCTGGGACTAGAATCCAAGTTTTCTAAGGTTCCTCCCAGCTCCACCTCCGTGGCCCAGTCCAATTCTTTTTGATACAATGTTTTCCCCGTGACGTTCTATATAATCTCAGAAATAATAACCAGCAAAAAGTAACTATAAAACCCCTTTCTATGTTGCTATTTCCTGGTTCCCTTTCAGATTTATAAAGTCAGCTTTACCAAATTTGGGACACTCAAGGAGGGTTCCAGAAAAGCTGATGCGAGGTTCCCTTTCAAGCTTAAGGTCCATGTTTTAGTCTGTTTCCTGGGGCTTAGGGGAAACCCAACATATGGGTCCTTTTATAAGGAGAGGCTGACTGTACAGAGATTGTCTATTTGGTCTCCCTACTGCCTTCCCCAGACAAGAACCTTACAGGGCAAATAGTCCAACCTCTTTATTTCTGATTGAGGAGACAGAGTTTGGAAGGGAATCTTTAAGAAACGTTTGAGAAACTTCTCCACGATCAATCTCCTGGTCTGTCTATGCTCCAGTACTCCAGGGGTGCTTTGGCTTACACACTCACACACACACACACACAGATCCACATCCTGCTTTCCCTTACACAGTGTAAGTGAGCAGCCCCAACATTCAGGGCAGTCATTCAAAAAGCAAGGAAAAATTATGCAAGACCACAGGAAGTTACAGGAGACAGGATTCTGGGCAGGCCTGGCAAAGAGTCTGTGTGAACTCTAGTTAACAAGCGGACTTTGCTCAGTGGGGCCAAAGCCAGCAGAAACCTTCCCAGCCCAGTAAAGGATAACCATCCGCATCATGTCTCTGGTCAATGGGCTACAATCCAGAACTTTATGTACCTGATGGAAAATAGATAACCCCAAGTCCAAGCGTGTGTGCGTGTGTGTGTGTGCGTGTGTGCACACATGTGCATTTGTGTATGTGTTAACCCAAGTTCTTCCCTATACCCCGACTGACCTATCCCCCGACTCCACCCCTTCTGTGACACTGTTTCAGTCACTAATTTTCAGGCATGGACTCTAATAGTCATGCTAAGAGGGATGTGTGGCAAAGTGAATGGAGCTGGAGACTTGGGTTTGACATCTCTAATAATTACTCACACGCTCACCATGGGAAGTCACATCACCTTGCCTCAGCTTCCCCACCAGTAAAATGAAGATGCTAATGTGCACATCTACCTCACAGAGTTGTTGAGAGTCCCTTTCTCAACCTCTCTGGTTAATGAGGTGGGAAAAGAAAGCTGAAACAGGATCTGCAGGTTCATCACCTCATACATTTTTCAATATGGGGAAAAACAGGCAAGCTGGTGGTTTGAATTATTATTTTCACTAACAACAATACTTTAACATTTGGGGTTTTTTAATTTTTAAAAAAATTTGAATTTTTGAAATTTGTTTGAATTTTTTTTTTAATAACAACAATAATGATGACCTAATAAGATGTTGATACATCTTGTGTTTTTCAAAGTGCCTCCCTTCGCATTTGGTCATTTGATCTTTATGGCAACCTGGTAAAGCAGGCAAGGTATATAATATCATCTCCATTTGACAGATGGAAAAAAATATTTACAAAGACAAAAACCTAACTTGTCCAAGGTCAAAGAGTGGCTGAGCTGCCACTAGAACCCAGGTTTCAGGATTCCTAGCTCAAGGTACTTTCCACGATAGGACACCCTCTCTATCAGCACGAGGGAGTCTAAGACAGATCTCTTCTGGCTGATAGAATTACACTATTTTGGCCTGAGCACAGTTGCATCTTAGTGCTCTTCTCAAGGACAATCCTGAGGCTATATATGGAGGTAAGGTCAAAGCCAAGTTCTCTCATGATAGGTGATGAGGATGGTGGTGGCAATGTCCAGTCAAGTAACATGCTGACCTTAAAGTCTTTTTTAACCTTCCTTCAAACCATGGTCCCTCTGTGGGAGGGGGATGTTTCCAAAAAAAAAAAAATCACTGACTCTTGGTATCTTTTGAGGACAGTTTCAGACCATCATTTTTACCTTCCTTTCTTCTTTCCTCCCTCTGAAGCAGGCTATGGTGGGCACTTAAAACATCAAATTGACAGTGGTACTAAAATTGAGAATCATAGAATTTCTAGGTACTCGGAGCAAGAAAGGACCTAGAAAGATCATCCGAACCAATTTTTATTTTTCAGATGGAAAAGCTGAGGTAAAGAAGATAGGCCCATACAGTTTTTTCAACTGTAAAATGGATGTAGTAATGACACATCTCTTTGGGTTGTTGTGAGGATCTAATAGGTATATATATATATGTATGATATGCAAGGATATTTGATATATATGTGTATATGTTATATGCATATGTAGGGACATATATGTATAGCTATATAGCTAGATAGATGTGTGTATGTGTGTATAGAGATATATCTTTATAAATCTTAAAGCACTCTATAAAGGTCAGTTGTTATTGCTGTTCTCCAATGTCCTAAAATTAGAGATGTGGCCAAAAAGAAAATCAAAATGGACACACGATATAGAGACTAAGGGCTAGAAAGAAAGATATAGCCCTAGGGGTACCTTGCCTTTCTGCCCTTGTCTAGAACATTGGCAGCAAAATGTCGGAAGCAGACAGTGCCGCGTTGATGCATAGACAGAGCATTCATGCACCACATTAAACAGAGAGGTGTGAGAAAGGGGTTCAGAGCTGGGCCTGTCAGCAACTCTGTGTGGCAGGTGTACATGTTAGCATCTTCATTTTACTAATGGGGAAGCTGAGGAAAGGTTAAGATTAGAATGGAGTGCCATTTGCTCCATCACTGCCCAGGCTAAACAATTGTTCATTGTGGTATGTACCGACAGAATTCTCCTGGGCTTTCCAGACTCCACCAATACACAATAGCCCTGCCCTTATGATGTAAACAGAACTAAATAAGACAAACAATAACATGAACATGAGGGAGAAAGTAAGTATTGTAGAGCCAGTGCAGGGCAGCAGGAGGCAGGCAACCTGGATTCTTATTGTACCTCTGTCACTGTGTGACCTGGGCGAGTCTCTCATCTTCTCTGGGTCTCACTTTCTTCATCTCTTGAATGGGACACTGTCATGAGGACCGTATGAAATAACAAATGCTGCAATGTTTTTAGGAGTGGAAAAACCCCATGGCTTCATATAACCACAAACTCACTGATCAAGCAGGTAAGCATTTATTAAGCACCTGCTGTGTGCCAGCTCCAACATGGGTACTTCCAAACTAGATCAAACTTAACCACATTTTCTCATCCTGTATGATTCTTGTTTGTGTTTGCCCACAAATTCTCCAAAGAGAGTGCACCCAAAGTCCTGAAGACCTCCTTCGAGGTCTTCTGGCATTATGCAAGTCCTAGGGCAGTAATGATACACCTGTAAGGAATTACATAAGAAGGAATTCCAATGCCTCATCAAGGTGTGGGAGTGACTTAAAACTCTGGCAGGTCTTACCCAACTGGAAAGGGTTGGAGCATGAGCCCAGAGATGAATTCCATTCCTGTTATCTGAGGCCAGCCTAAATCAGGATGGAGAGGCTCATCACTAAAAGGTGATAAATACTTTGGCTGTAGAACTCTAGGGAAGCAGCTACTTACTAAAGAGCAGAGAGGTTGCCAGTCAGCCAGTCAGTAAACATTGCCAAAGGCAATGGGGAGATGCAAGGGATGTATAAGGAAGGTGAAACATTTTTCAAATGAGGATCTGTTTTCATGGAGCGAGGAAAAGGACATCACTGAGGAAATGTATGATTGGAAAAGTAGGAGGGCTAGGGATGGTAGGGGAGCTTGAGGGATCCATTTGACCTTCAACATGTATGGAAGACAAAGAAGAAGACTTCTCCCTAGCATTCTGGGTAAATCCTCTGGAGCCATGGTGTCAAACTCAAATACTTTAGATCCTGTGGGCCACATAAGGACTTAGAAAACCACAGATTCACATTATCTGTATTTTATTGTGGTTTTTTTTTTTTATTTTGTAAAATATTTCTCAGTTTTAGTACTGGTTTGGGCAGTGACCACTTGGGGCCATGGGCTACATGTTTGATACCTCTGCTCTGGAAGATCCTGGAAGAAAAGGGTCACAAATTGCACAAGATGGGTCACAATCTTCACTGAGGGAAGAAACTGCCACATCATGGACCCACTGCAGTTTTTGAAACAAATGTATTTATTTTATACCCATGTACAATCTGTCCCTCCTACTGCCTCCTTCCAATTGAATAAAAAAGAGAGAAAGAAAAAGAAAAGAAAAACCCTCATTATAAGCATGAATAGTCCAGCAAAACAAATATTTCCACATTGGTCGTGACCAAAAATGATCGATAGATCAATTGATCTCTTTGTTCTCTTTCACTTCTCTCTCTCTCTCTCTCTCTCTCTCTCTCTCTCTCTCTCTCTCTCTCTCTCTCTCTCTCCCCCCCCCCCCCCCAGTCTTCTGGATTCCTGCTTTATCACTCCACTGTCAGAGTTTTTAAAGCCTTCTAACACTGTTTTCCTCTATAATGTTGTCACTGTATAGATTGTTCTCCTGGTTCTATTGGCTTCATTCTGACTCAGTTCATAGAAATCTTCCCAGTTTCCTTGGAAAGTGTCCGTTTCATTCTTTCTTATGACACAATCAGATTAAGATCTCTGCACTTACCATAATTTGTTTATCTATGTGCCAATAGGAGAACATTCCTTTAATTTCCAGTTTTTGGCTACTATTAAGCATTTTTGCATACCCAGATCTCGATAGCCAGTATTGGACCCTTTTTTCCTTGGGAGGCAACAAGGTAAGAGTCCTGGTCTTACCAGCAGAAGGTCTTGGTCTAAGTTCTATCGCTGACACCTAAGCAGTTCTACAGTCCTGGACAAGTCTTTAAACCTCTCTGATCCTCAGTTTTCTCATCTGTAAAATGGGAATAATATACTATTTCCTCCACAATATGTTTTTTGGGGTGGGAGGTAGGGAATACTTTGTAAACATTGAGATAATACATAAATATGAATTATTATTCTTCCTTCAAAACCTATTATCCTCTATTGCCCTAACTCCTAAGTTGTTCTTTCCTGTGTGAAGGAGGCCTCTAATTCAGAAATCATAATATGCCCTCAGCCCAGTGAAAGACCAAGCTCATGTTACCAACTCCACCCATGTCCTTAGAATCTCTTTGATGACTCAGGTGCCCCTAGCAGAGTGAATAGCTCAATTTTTTTTTTAATCGTGGCAGGATTACAATATACACAAACAATAAAAACAGCAGACACAACATTTCTATCAAGGGAAGAGGCTGGCCATTCCCTGCAGGACAAGAGTCCACAGAACAACAAACGGCTGCACCAGTTCCTGAGTTGTAAGGGAGACAATCTCTCTAAAGACTATATACTAACTTGGGATTTAGCAGTCATGAGCTACTTGGATTTGAACCCAACTCAAAGATATCCTGAAAAGATGAGAAGCGTTGCAAGGTTTTTATGTTTTCCAGTGTTTTTGAAGGTTGAATCCACTGATAAAGATAATTCCCTTCAGAGGTGACAGTTATGGAAGAGGAGGTTTAGGGGGGATGTTGTTAGCAAGGCCAGAGGGGACAGAGGTGAATATGGGACAAGTCCAGAGCTGAATCTGGATAAGTAACACCTAAGCATAGTACATGCTAGGTCCTCAATAAACAAGTTGATCGATGCTTGTCAGAGCTCTGCTCATACCAAGATGCAGGAGCTAAGCCATTTCACATCTCTGAGTCTCAGTTTTCCCACCTATAAGATGTGGACAAGAATACTTACAACCGCACATTCCACAGACATAAAGATGTCTCTTGTTGCACCTATTAAAGACTCTTCTATGATCTCAATATATCCATAGGAGGAAGCTCATTAGAGACAGCTTTGAGGGTACAGTGAAGAAAGTATTTTGTAAACATAAAGCTTATAAATAACAGCTTCTCTTCTAAAGTGTTCGATAAATTCTGGTTGAATTGTATAGAAGCAATGATGCAGACTCAGAGAGCTGGGTTCTGGATTGATTGCTTGAATTCCATTCAAATAAACACTTTCTAGGTACCTTCTGTATATAAAGCCTAGGCCCTGGGGATATATAAAGATGAGAAATGACTTAGTCCCTATTCTCAAGGAGTTGATAGTCTTATAATCTTACTAGGGGCACTTGATAGATAACAAGTATAACAAAAGATAGAACTGAATGAGACAAAGGAGAATTCTCCAATTCTACTCTAGGAAATTTTGACTACAGAGAGAACACTTTCATATGGAACACTTCAAGGAAAGATGGCGGGCATCAGGGAAGGCTTCATTAAAGAGCTGGCAGCTAAGATCAACCTTAAAGAAAGAAAAGGTGCTTAATAGTCAAGGTTGAGGGAACAGTGAATGGTAGGCAGGAGAGAGACAGACAGTTTGAATGTAGGGAGGTGGGAAATGTCAGGTTGAGATCAGGGACCTCTTTGTAGTTCAATAGGGCCTGAATGTAGAGAAGGGAAAGGGGAATCATGTGAAATAAGAGTAGGGAGGTAGGCTGGAGCAGATTTTGGGGGGCTCTCAACTCCAGGCCAATGAGTTTCTATTTCAACTCACAGGCAAACGGGAGCCAATTAAGGTTTCTGAAACAGGCAGTGACATGGATGATTGGGAAACTAATTTTGGCACCTGTGTGAAGGATGGACTGGAAAGTGGAGAGACTAGAGGCAAAACTTTTGTGACAATCAGCAATAAAGGTGATGAGGGAACTGTGAGCCTGAGAGGAAGGAGCAGTAATAGAATATGTTGAATAAAAGTAAGCTGTAAGGTCTAGAAATTGGTTAGATGAATTTAATTCAATTAGAAGTGAGGCAAAGTTTTCAAGGCAAAGTTTCTAAGAACCTTTCCAGGATTATTCTCGCCAGAAGTACCATTGTACAGTCACAGATGTATTATGTAAGAAGTGAGGCATATAAAACGATAAGCCTGGCTCCCCTCCTTTTCAATACCAATCAGGAGACTTTCTTCAGTGAGCATCAGGTTTTAAAGCCAACACCACACCTACACATGCATCTCAAGCCATGATTCTAGTGACTTCCAGGAGTCTCTTGGGTATAAAATGTAACCTGCTAGACCAGGAAAGTCATAGACTTCTCCTGCCCGAGCTTTTCCATCAGTCTGAAAATTCTAGTCTTTCCTCTTCTGGTAACTCTAGCCAAGTACTTCAGGGCACAGTCCAGTGCAGGGGTTACTGGACTGGCTCTGCAGCTCTTCTGAAAGGGTAACCCCATTGAGACAGCCAAGCAATCTCCACACACCTAGGACAGGTGCTAGGTAAACAAAGTCAGAGGTTTGTTCCTGGCACTCCACAAAGTGCTGATGGATTCTCTTGTTGTCTTTGGGGCATACAACAACATGCCTAAGAACATTCTGGCAAACCAGATGTTTCTTGACCAGATTTGGGCTTTATCTCCACCCAAATGGTTTGGTGTTCCTGTTAGGCCAGAGATTCCTGGTACTTTTGCTCTCTTCCCATTTCTGTTTGCCTCTGGCTGACAAGTTCTAATGAGCATGTGTTTCTGAAGCCTCTACAAAGCAGGCAGAGGGATCCTGGGGAGCCTTGACATGTAACTCAGATGGAACAAATCAAGTCACAGATGGTCCAGGTTCAAATCCCACCTCAGCTGTGTATTAACTGTGTGACCTTCACCAGGTCAGCTCTCCTGTCTGGATTGCAGGTACTTCATCTGTCTTTTTTTTAAGGTAAGGTCTTCCCCCTAGGTCTCAGTCTCCCACTGCATCTGGGCCATCTCCAATACTCCTGATCTATGTCTTGCCACTGGACCCAGATGGCTCCAGAGGAGAGAGTGAGGCTGGTGACTTTGCACAACCCTCCCTCACTTAAATCCAATTCACTTGCAAATCATGATATCACCTTCCTGATGTTATGGTCCTTTTCCAGAATGAAGGACAAACAACAACAACCACCTCATCTGTATAATGAGTGGGTTCAGCTACATGATCTCTGAATCCTATAATTGAGGGGGTGGAGGTGGTATCCCAGAAGAAGAGACACCAAAAAATTAAAGTCTTAAGAGACAAGACACTGAGAGGGGAGATGATGGAATTCAACAAAACCACGAATACTGACAGGTCACTCAAATCTACATATTCTAGTAGTCTGCCACTGTCATGATTATGGGCAGCTAGGTGGCACAACAGATAGAGAACCAGCACTGGTGTCAGAAAAACCTGAATTCACATCTGGCCTCAGACTTTTACTTGCTGTGTGACCCTGGGCAAGTCACTTAACTCTGCCTCGGTTTCCTCATCTGTAAAATGAACTGAAGAAGGAAATGGAAAACCACTCCGATATCTTTGCCAAGAAAACCCCAAACGGGGTCGTGAAGGATCAGACACAACTGAAAAAGACTGAACAATAAATCATGATCATATTTCATTTAGCCTTGGGTTGGACAGTATCTTCTCTAATAAGATGGAGTAGAGGAGCAGAGGATTTGGAGTCAGACAACCTGGGTTTAAGGCCCAGCTCTGCCACTGATAACCCTCTATCAACATCAGAAATAGCATCATTCCTTGTACAGAGTAGGTGTTGAACAAATGTTTGTTTTTGGGAATGAGTAAATTATCTTCCACAGTATCTAGCATAAGGCCAAGCAGAGATAGCCAGATGGGTAGATACTAGCTTCTCAATAATAACTTGTTGAACTGGTCGAAGCAAAAGTATAGTTAAGAAGAGCTATTTGGGGCAAAGAATTCAGCCAATAGACTCCAGTCCTCCCTCACAAGGCCCCTGGCTCTTAGGACTATCAGACAATCTATCACTATCGTGGAGCTCCTGCATGTGTGGAGCTCCATTCTAGATCATCTGGGGAAGTAAGAAAAGAAACAGAAAATATGATCCCTGCATTCAAGGAGTTTAAAGGGAGGTAAAGAGAATACCTTTCCTGTGGCTTAAAAGTTGACATTGTTTTGTGGGACTCCCCTCATCTGATCCCCAGTCTGATGGTGGTGGAAAAATTATAGCCCCTATTCCATAAGGATGTGTCAGTACATATAAATATATACCTATATGTGCTGGAGAGCAAAGTGAAAGTGATTTTAGCATATACTAAAAGGTATATGGGGCTCAAGAGTGATGAAGTAGGGTGGGGCAGGTCATATTCTCTCTCTCCTCTCTCTGTCTTGGCTTCCTTATCTAATTGGACTAGATGGTCATGAAGGTTTCTTTCACTCTTGAGGCACTATAATTCTGTGAAAGGTTTGTTGGAGAAAGTACTTTGTTTGTTTGTTTGTTTTTGTGGCTATTTTTCTGAGGTGTGGGGGAGGGATGTTGAGATCTGATCTTAACCACAAGAATGGAAGATGTTTCTCCTAATCTTAAAGCCAAACTGTCCCAAAGCTCCACATTTGCTTCTGGGTTAGTTTGCAGGCAAGTTGTTTCTTGTCTATGGGTATAGAGTATTTTCTTCAAGTGAATCATTGACAGGATACTGCCCAACCTTGCTGTAAAGACTTATGGGGATACCAACCATGGAGGTGGGGGGCAGGGGAGGCAAGGAGGAAAGAGAAAATAATTTTTTAGCCTCCCTGTCTTTTACTGAAATGGTAAAGGGACCCCTCCCACACCGAGGGAAAAAGTCCAGCACAAAGGCTGGGCTTTATACAGCCAGAAGACACCATGGCTGAATTCAGCAGGTCTTTTTTGAATTACATCCATGTGCCCAGAACTGTCCTAAGTGTTGTGAATGATGCAAAAAAAAAGGGAAAAGTTTCTGGGCTCAAAGAGCTTTTAAGACCAAGACCTACAGAGAGAACCACAGAAGAGAATGGATTGTGAGGCACTAAGGGAAAGAAAATTAAAGGTGTAGAATGTATGGTAGACAGTAAATATTGTGAGGTAGGCAGGATGGGGTAGGGATGAGGGGGTTGGTCTTTGTGAGTTAATAGGGAAGCCTCGAAGGAATAAATTTGAAGGGGACAGAGATTATTTAGAAGAATCTAGGACAAACTCCTCATTTTACAGATGAAACTGAGGCCCAGAGAAATTAAGTGACTTGTCTAAGATCATACACAGCTGAGGCAGGATTTGTACCCAGGTCTTCTGATGACAAATCTAGTGGCTTCTATATTATTTCATGTTTCCTCTCAGCTAGCCTATGAATACTTGCTTATGACAAGGTAGGTTTCCAATAAAACACAGGAAAGAACAGTCTTACCCCCAGTAATGTGGCCATTGGTCATTCATGATTCCATGTGTGAAACAGAGACACACAGAGAAAGAGAGAGACAGGGAAACAGAGAGAGAGAGAGAGAGAGAGAGAGAGAGAGAGAGAGAGAGAGACACTCCAGCCTAACAGTCATATAGAGACATTTATAGAAACTCCATTGTGACCAGTGAAATGTGACCTTCATACTTTCCTTATCTTAATATCTAAGTAAACATTTGTTGTGCAAGCACACAAATAAATGTTCTAAAGGTGAAATGTGGTATGTCCAGTAACAGTAAAACTGCTCCCGGATTCAGGCCTAGAAAACCCTCCTGGATATCTGGTCATTTTCTTCTTGGACATTAGGCACCTGGGTACAGCACTATGAAGCATAGCTAGCGTGAAGTTATGTATTCATTACCATTCTAAGAGTGGTGGCAAGCTGTCAGGAGCAGAAGACTAAGCAAGGTGAGGCATTCTGGTATTTGGTTGAGTGCCGGACCAGGAGTCTGCACTGCTGCCGATCAACTGGGTAAACTGAGTAAGTCATGAGGAGAAGAGGGTTCTCTTTCAGTTTTAACATTCTGTCATTCTATAGCAAGTTACAGAAAATTATTGCAACCCCAATTCCATATAGGTCTATGAATAAAAAACAAAGACTAGGGGCAGGTGATCATAAGAAGAATTTTCATCGATGATCTATAATCACCACCGATGCAATCCAAAAAAAAAAAGAGGGGGGGTGACTTTGATTGACTCTCTCCAACACCTCTCTTCCCCTCCCCCAAATTGATTTGGTATAAAATGATGGTGTCTCAGTCTCATATGCTTATGAGCACATTTTTTTTTTCCAACTGATCTTTACTACTTTCAGGTGATAATCTTTATTCATCAACTAGATGCTAAAGCATCTATTTCTAAGGGCTAAGTTCACAGAATCACAGAATATTAGGTCTGAAAGGACTCCAAAAGGGTTATTTAAGATTAACCCCCCACTCATTTGACAAAACAAAAAACCAAGGTGTATATATATATATATATGTATATATATATATAAAGTAACTTGCCCAAGGAAATTAATGACAAGATTGCTACTTGAACCCAGGTGTTCAGATTCCCAAGCCAGCATTCTTTCCATGATCTCATGATACCTCTGGTCAGTCCCTCCCCTAACTCCCAGGTTTGAAAGCTTACAGCCATGACTCCTCCTTAAAATAGCTGTAGAATAAGACATTTAATTCTCTAAGTATTGTTTTCTGTCCCAAATTCAATGCAATGGAAAAAACTGTGGTATCAATTCCAGAAGATAGAACCCCGATTCTGCAGAATCAGGGTTTTTATCTCTGATGTCTACACTACTAGTATGACCCTGGGAAAGTCATTTAACATGTCTTAACACCTCCAATTTCCCGATCAGTAAAATCCAGATAAATGTACTTGCACCCCTTATATCACGGGATTATTGTGAGGACTTAGTGGGATAATGTATAGAAAGTGCTTCATAAACCTTAGGACCACAGATGTAGAGATAGAAAAGACTTTAGAGGCCCCTGCCCATTAAGAAAGATTGCTAGAAAATTAACATCAGTGCTTCAGGAAGGCTGGTTTTTAAGGCTCAGAGATCCCATAATCACTCTGGTCACACAGAATAACATGACTAGCTGACATGTGTACGGTACTTGGAAGGTTCAAACCAGCCTTTCTGAAGCATTAACATTCATTTTCTAGCACTGTCTTAATGCTCCAAAGTGCTTTGGCAGCAGGAAGTTGTAAAAGTAGGAAGGAACCCTGTAAATATTTGTTGTAATTACTCATTAGTAATGAGGATTGTTAGCAATGAAGTTTGAGTCACCACCTTTGTGTCCTTGGTTCACTAACTTGTAGTAGTAGCCTGTGGCATAACTTGGTGGACAGGGGCCTGGCCAGGCCACAGAGACAGGTTCAAGTCTCTGCTTCATTTTTTCTTGTGAGACTTTCCCCTCTCTGAGACTCAGTGTTTCCATCCTTCTGACTGGGATGATAGTAGACTACCGTCCCACCTCTCACAGAGAGACATTGCCAGGATGAATGAGGTCATCGACTCAGAGTCCTTTGACTCCCTTGGATGAAAAGTAATGTGTCAGGATAATAATAACAATGAAAAATAATTGCCAAGTTTGCAAAGTGTTTCACATACATTGTCTTAATTAAATCTGTGTTGGCTACTATGAATACTATGGCCATTTTACAGGTAAAGAAACTGAGGCTGGTCACAGAGCTGGGTAAACTTCAGGGATGCGAGTTGAATCCAAGTCCTTCCCTACTCCAAACTCAGCGCCCTTTCTACAACACCAAATTGCGACCACATAGAAAACATTAATATCCAGGTGTTTTGTTTTGGTGTTTTAATGGTCAAGAATCCTATAAATGAGATGGTTCGCTCTGTTAGGTGGTGCTGTGGATAGAGGGCATTAGACCTGGAGTCAGGAAGCCCTAAGTTTAGATGCTGTCTCAGACACTAACTAGCTGTGAGATCTTAGGCAAGTCACTTAGCTTCTGTCTGCCTCTGTCTTCTCATCTGTAAGATGGGGATCATACCATCATCTAGCCACCTCCCAGTGTTGTTGAGAGGATCAGATGAGATAATATTTATAAAAATGCTTCACAAACCTTAAAAGTGCTCTGTAAATGCCACTTATTCTTATTTGATGATGGTCTAAAAACTATTTTCTGGAAAAAAAAAACAATATATGTGCTTATGTTAAATTTGATCTATAATTCAAAATAAAGAGAGGAAAGGAAGCCAACTGTATCTCTGGCCAGAAAACACCCGTCTCAAAGGAATATCATTACCATCGTAAGAAGCTTAAATCATTAGAGGAATTATGTATTTTTTACAACTTTTTTCCAAATTATGTCCTTTCAGGGAAAACCCTAAATTCCCCTCCTCCCATCTCCCCCTTCTCTTAATCAAAGAAAACTGCTTACTTTTCATATTCCCAGGCAGAGAGCGGGTCAAGATCAGGCCATCTCTGACAAAATATCAGACCACAAAAAATTTACTAAAGCAACTTTTCTCTTTGTCAGAAAAAACAGTTGGTGAGCTCCTACAGAAGAGACGGCTGGCAATTTGCTGCTTCATTTGATGCACTCACGAGTGGAGCGTAATGAACACATCACCCCCATTCAAGTGTCTACAGCAAACAGCTGAATCAAATCAAATCACAGATTTTTAGGATTCCCAGTGCCTATCAGATATGTTTGTGGTGTAGTATTTTTGTAATCAGAAAACAGGTTTGAACACCGATTCTTCTGCTCACTAGCAACCTTGGGGAATTCCTTGACTTCTCCGGGTCTCAGTTTCTTTATCTGTAAAAATTGGAAGAGTGGGGAGAACACCAGGAACTCTAATTCCAAATCCTATGTTCTCATTGGTTTGTTTTTGGCTTGGGCACAGGCAGGAGATGGGAAAAGACCTCTTTAAAGGACTATTTCTGTTATGGGTAAGAATAAATTCCTAGAGTCGGGAAGCAGAGAATCAGAGAGGGCAGAAATGGACCCATGCCAAATACAAGGAATGGGGAGGTCTTTTTCTTGATTGACAACTAGACTGAGAAAAAAAAATTCCCTCCTATGTTAGAAGGAGGTCAATGTATCTCAACTCTTTCTTATGCAAAATGATTAGATAGACTTTCCAAATTAAGAAAAAAAACCCAAAACCAAATACCTTTCATGAATGCATGAAGTCTTCGGTGATGAGGCCATATAATAAATGCTTTGCTGATGTTCAGGTGGCCCCCAGAAATAGCCTAAGGCAGGTTCAGAAACCAGTTTTTCTTGTGAAAAGTAGGGCAAAATCAGGCCAACAGGGAGAAGATAACACACTGGGCTCATTCCTTGTCTGGATCTCTCTATCTATCGATTTCAGGGCAACATAGAGAGCTCTTCAGCACTTTATGTTCAGATCAGCTCTGTACCTTTTCAGATCAAGAAGCCTGAAGACAGGAATTCAGATCCTGACTCTTTAACCTTGGACAAGTCACATGAATTCTCTAAGTCTCAATTTCCTCAAGTGTGAAATGAGGAGCTTGAGCTAGGTGACCTTGAAGGCACTTTCCAGTTCTCAATATATGATCCTAAGGAGCCTATGACTTAGACACTAAATTATACCCAGCTTCAACTGGAAAATTGCAGATGCTTGCCAGTGGCATTTTTTGACATCATCCATCAGCAGTAGACACTCACAGAAGAGTTTAGGAGAAATCACCCAAGTGGCTTTTCATTATCATCATCATTATTAACAACAATAATGTGTCAATGTAATCATACATTTCATTTTTTTATGAAAACTTAAGGCGCCGTTTGGGAGAACCTTCACAAAGCTGAGGAAGACCAAACAGTGTAGTGTGTGTATATGTGTGTGTGTGTGTGTGTGTGTGTGTGTGTTTGTAGCTCCTTAGCAAGAAGATACTATAAAAATGCAAGGTATTATTATGAAGACGATCATTCCTATTCTTTATTCGGCCATCCATTTTTTTTCCTGTCCAGTGCTTGCGGTTTCAAAAGATCAAAACATCCAAAGGAAGCATTCTATGCCTTGATTTGGAGGCTGTTTTTTTTTTTTTTCTGAAGCCACAGAGGAAGCCCTTATAACAGGTTATTTTGCACAATGGAGTTTGACGACTGAGTAGCATTGAGGCCTTGCCACCAATTCTGGATAAAACTTGGGGGTAGGAAGGGGAGGGCTTTGAACCTCCAGGACAATTGGAGAGCTTCCATATGCCAAAGCTTGGGAAAGTCTCTGAAGGAGAAGAGCTCCCTCCAGAAACTCCAGAGCTTCCCAGTGTATGCGTATTGTAGTGAGTCAGGAAGGTGAAGGAACACACTTTGGAGATTTAGAGATCAGACAGCTGCCCAGTGCATTAGGAGGCCCAGAAAAAAAAAAGAAGAAATGATTTAATGATGAAAAAGAAAAAAAAATTACTGTTCATGGTTAGAAGAAACAGATCCCTGCTAATACTCTTTCAATGTTCAAATCCAGCTTTCCATTTCTGTCTCTCATCCTTTGAAGCAAATCTGGGAAAGGTTAGAAAAGCCAGTTGTGTTCAAACATTTCAATCATATCTGACTTTCTATGACCGCATTTGGGGTTTTCTTGGCAAAGATACTGGAGTAGTTTGCCATTTCCATCTCCAGCACATTTTACAGATGAGGAAACTGAGGCAAACAGGGTTAAATGACTTGCCCAGAGTCACACAGCTAGTAAGTGTCTGAGACCAAATTTGAACTCAGGGACCAGGCCCAGCACTCTATCCACTGTGTCATCTAGCAGCCCCAGAAGAATCAGTAGGTATAAACTATAGGTTGGTAGGCATAGGTCCATTGAAGCTAAAAAACAGTCATGTACCCTCCACACCAGACATGTAGATCCTTCCACTTCCTCCTAGGCCAGGACCCACAAGAGTGGCCACCAAATATAAAAATAGAATAAGACTTTAAAAGAAAGTTTATGAATTATAAGAAAACCACAAAAATTTCCATCATTACAGATGTCCAAGCGAAATAGCCCTGATCATATTTTCACTGGGAACAAAAAATGACATCTTGACCCAGACTCTCCTCCAACATGGCCCAAACATTCACTGTCTTGGTCTTCTTTGTTATCTGTGTAAGGCACAAAAATAATCCCACAAATCTTCAACCCTTCAGGACCTCATTTGGGGTTTTCTTAGCAAAGATAGTGGAGTAGTTTGCCATTTCCTTCTCCAGTTCATTTTACGGATGAGAAGACTGAGACAAACAGGGTTAAGCGATTTGCCGAGGGTCACACAGGAGGCCAGATTTGAACTTAGGAAGATGAGTCCTCCTAACTTTAGGCTAGGCACTCTGTGCACTGTGGCCCCCAGCTGCCCCTAGCCATGGGTCCCACAGACCCCATAAGAACCTTGAAAATCCCTTGCCACTACCCCTTATCAATTCAGCTGATTTAATACTTCTAGTGATAGGGAGCTGACTATGTCACAATGTCAGTTCTAGTCATCTCACATACTGTATTTTCTAATTTAAAACAAGGCCCATCTATACATGTAGTAATAATTTTGAAAGTTAAACTACAGTGACAACTTTATAGTTTCCAAAGTCTATCTATCCATATGACAAGTACCTGTAAGTTTCAAAAAACCCAAACAGGCATCTTCCCCTAAAGGCAGGTCCATGCTTTCTCTTTTCTAAAGATAAGAAGTCTCTCTCTCCCAGAACAGCCAGAGGTTTTTAATAGCCTTTGAAAATCCCCAGCCCTCAAATCTGTCCCTCCCCGCAGACTCCCCATTGGGCTTCCAATGGCTTCAGGAGGTCACTTGACATATCCAACACTTCCAGATGCATAAGGATAATTGCCAGGGAAGCCATCTTACCTTCACATTAGGTATTTGGGGTTTTGGCTTGCCCAGCCACTGCAGAACCTCAGTTTCCATTCACAGATAGTTAATTTCAAGCCAAAGTTGTAATGATTTTTAAGTGTGACCTAAAACCTAGTATACTCCAAAAATAACATTTTAAACTGAATAGAAACGAATGCATTGTAGAATAAATGTAACTGGATGCAGATGTCAGCCTCGCCAACCTTCCTCTTGGATGGGAGGTAATATGGTGTAGTGGACAGCATAAGGTTCTCATCTGGACTCTGCTATTAGTTTTGTGACTTTGTCACTTAAATTCTCAATTTTCTTTGTTAAATGAGGCCATTGGGGGATTCTTTACTTTTTTTGTGGCATGGACCCCTCTGACAGCCTAGTGAATAACTGGAACCCTTCTCAGAATGTTTTTAAATAAATAAAATACATAGAACTACAAAGGAAACCAATTATATTGAAACACTGTTATCAAAATATTAAAAGCTTGGGTTCAAATCTCCAGTTTAAGGACCCCTGGGGACACTTTTTTTGCTTACAATATGCAAAATAGCCCTGCATTTTTTCAATTCAACAAAAATTTATTAAGGGACTACTACTTTTTCCCTGACTGCTGTTATCTTTCTGTACGACACTAAGACACCTTGGCTCTGTGGGCCCAATATTTGGATTTAGTGAGAGAGGGCCTGTGTTCAAATCCCACATCTAGCATTTACCAGCTCTGTGATTTTAGGACAAAGCTCAACCTGTCTAGGCCTTGGGTTTCCAAGACCTCTTCTGAACACTATAAATTTATGACCTGGAATAAGTCTATGTTCTCTCCACCTACTACAGCATTTTCTTTGAAGTGGTAAAGTGGTCTCTAAATCACTAAGGTCCCCTTCAAGCCCAGGGCGGCAGCATGTGGAAGGACTCTGAGTCCTGGCAAGATGTAAACAAGATCCAACCTGTAAACAAGGTGCTTTTGTTTATATCTGTCTCTCTGAGCACTCATCAATCCTATGAACCCAAAAAATACTTGAGTCTCCTTTATGGCCAACCCAGATTTTCCTCTATGGATCAATCTGAGAGATGACATAATACTACCTTATATTTAGATTTACATTTATTTTACCTTTTATTTGGTCCTTACCACAACCCAAGTGTCAACATCCCCTTTGTACAGATGAGAAAATTGAGGTTTAGAGGAGTGTAAGTTGCCCAAAGTCACATAGCCAATGAGGAGCTGAGTCACCAGTCACTTTATAGCTCTCCTTCTAAGCAGAAACTGAGTTAGTGACAGCACAAAGTCTCTCTGGACAACAGTAATCGCCCCTGAAAGAATGGTGATCAAAAGTACAATACCAGGGTCTCAGTTTCCATTAGAAGATAAAAAGATCATCTCTTTAGGGCTGGAAGGGGGCCCTAGGAAACTACCTAGTTGAATGCCTTTCTTTTGCAGATGAGGAAACCAAAGCCCAGAGCCCTCAGGAGATTTGTCCTAAACTTACACAGAAGAGCATGAGCCCAGATTATCTCCCTCTAAATCCACATACTGGGTTTCAATGAAGAAAATGCAACATACCTATTGCAGTCATTTTTAACTTTGACCACTACATTAAGACCCTGTGACACCAACTATGAAGACTAGTTGTGGTTTGGAATAAATGCATTAACCAGGACCACTCATTTCATTAATGTTTGGGGGCCATCAATTTTGGCGATTTTCGGTTTTAAATGAGGACTTTTAACCATTCAGATTATTTTGGAGAAGCACCACAAGTGGTTTTGTTGTCACTATAATTGCTGACATTTACGGAGGAGAAGCTTCTTCATCTGGAATTTTACACTGCATGTGGTTAACTGGAGTTTCTAACAGATCCCTCTGTGGCTAGAACCAATGCAAAGCTCGCTGGCAAAGCGCTCTTTTAAGATAAATATTAGGCCAATGAATCTTGCTGCAAGGCTAGAGATAAGACAATCGCTCTCAGCACAGAACAAGTTGTCAATGTATTCGTTCAGTTTTTAATTACAACTTAGTCTCTCCGACTAGAACCGAATATTAAATACGGTATTAGAAAACTAATCCTAACCAAGGCATCAGGTTCAGCAGTAGATAGGAGCGCAATCGCGCGCGTGCTCGCTCTCTCTCGCTCTCTCTCTCTCTCTCACACACACACACACACACACTTTCTTGCCCGTCTATGGAAGCACAGAAATTTAATTAAATTGTGAGAGTTCAGTTTTCCAATCTAGTTCAGGGAATCTCAGCTAGCATCTCAAATAGCGGGCCTACCCCTAATGATTCTTAAAGAGGCAGCTCAGGAATACAGTTTTGGATCCAATTACATAACTTGAGGGCTGGCTCCAAACTCTGTACCTCTTTATTTGCTTGCCCGCATCCTGTAGAAGAGGGCAACCCATCTGGTGTGTTGAAATCTTTAGCTCCCAAGTTTCTTGCAATAATTAATATGCATAATGGCAGGACTTAGCACATCACCCAGCGCTGGGCACCGTAGGAGGAGATGACATCTCTCACACATTTGTCAAGATTACGATCAAACCACACCCCCTTCTGATTTCGCCATTCCCTGATAGGCATCTGGGCTGTAAAACTAACAATAAGTTCTCACTGGCTGGCTCCCCAGCCGGGCCTGGGCACTGCATTTGAACACAAGTTCTGTTTGTTTAATCATTATTGTTACTGGCGTTACTACTATGATCGATTCTCTGCTCAGACCAAACATGATGGGCTTCTCGGAAGTTTCTTCCTTACCCAAGCTGCCTTCAGCACACTGGGGATTAAATACTTTTAAGCGGCTCCAAACGTGATGTGCGCTTCCTTGACTGGAAGCTTCAGGACAACCCAAAAGAGAGAAAAGGGTTCGAAACACTGCCTCCATCCACACACTACCAGCTCAACTACGTTTAACCAGACTAACCCCGCACTTCGGTCTCGTAAATTTCGGCCATTAAAAGAAAGGGAAGACATCAAACACAAATCCCAAGTATTTTTGGAGGGCAAGGAAGGGGAAATACAAACAGAGATGATGAACGCCGGTCGATTACCCAATCATCCAAGAGTACAGATAGGAAATGTCACTTCAACCTGGGACACTGGGAGCATGCAACTTGGGTGACCCTGCGAAAAGGGCCAAATTTAGCAGGGGCATCTCTTCCGTTTACATAAACGCAATTCCAAGCGCTCCCCCTCTCCCTCATCTGGCCGGGATTAGCAGCCGAAGCCAATCACCCAACGCAAGTCAATAACCAGACTCTTTTTTCCTCCTAGCGTGCCCCAACCCTCCCCGCCGCCAACAGGTTCGGGCCATACCCGAACTGCGGCAAAGTTCCGCTGGGTCGCTCCCCTGGGCAGTGTGGGTGGAGATCTCAAGCCATGCCTCCCCACAACCTCGTCCTCACGCAGGGAACTCTCTCGATCACATTAACCTCACATCCACCTGGCCTGAGTCTGGTCCAGGAAAAGAACACCGCCCCCACTCCCCATGGCCACCTCCCCACTATCTCCTCGCTCACAGCGCCAAAGGGAAAGGGAAGCGTCGAAGTAGTGAGTGGGGTTATCCGTGGCTTGGACTCTGTGAACTGTGCGTCCGTGTGTGGAAATGCCTGCCGGTCTGGGGGAGAAGGAAGGATTGCTAGATAAAGAACTCCCTGATCCATGCCCCTTGGGCTGTGGATAGTCACGGGAATCCGGGAATCGGTAAAATGTGCCCACCAATCCCTCTTGCTTGGGCCAGCACGAGTTTGTCTCTTGTCAGCGCATCAGGGACAGAGCACCCAGAGAGAAAAGCAGGAAAGAGACAGTTCTGAGTTGCCTTTCACCTATTGAAAAGAGACTAGAGTGCGGCGGGCCGAACTTGCCTGCCCTTCTCTGCCCTCTTTGGAGGCACCCCGGTACTGTATCCAGTTCCTCCATTCCTTCTCTGGGTGACCAGGACCTCAGAAGACGAAAACATTTGGGAATTACAAGGTGGCCCCCACTTCTTATTTAAGTCGCCAACCCTCTTAAGGATCCTAGCTCCGTCGCCCTATGCATAGCCCTTTTCTGCCCCCGCGCCTCAAGCGCCCAGGGCGCTCTCGAGTCAGCTTAGGGCACCGCGCAGGGGTAGGGAGCACAGGAGAAGGGAAAGAGGCTGCTGCCGCCTCCACTTTGGGTAAGGGAGAGGTAAGGAAAGGACTAAGAAGTCTGTATCTAGCCCGCAGCTGCACTGGCCAGAAAGACTTTGAAAAACCACCCACGCGAAGTACCGCGTTTCCTTAAATTCAGAACAGTCAGGGAAACTCGAGTTGGCCTGCTCCTAAGTCACACCTGGTCTTCCCTGAAGGTCCCACCAACCTGACTCCGTCAGAACTTTTCTGCTTCCTTTCCAAACTTCTTCATCCCAGCCAGAGGCTGCCTTTAGGTCGGTAACCCCAGGATCTCTCGTTCCCCTTCCATCATCGCCACAGTCAAGTTCTTCGCTCCCCCTCTGTGGCCAGATCTCGGCGCCTAGCTTACCTTTTCTTCTCCTTGTCAGCTGTCATTTTCACGACTGCTGCCTTTGTGGTTTACTGGATCGCTTGCAAAAGGTCCTGAGCGCTTTCTGGTCCAAAGCGCTCCGCAAAATCAGGTGGAAGTTTGCAGGTGGTTGGGTAGGTGCGGGGAAAGCAGAGGGTGGAGAGAGGTGACGGGGGAGGAACCGGGAGGAGGAGTGGTTGTAGGGGGGAAGGGTGGAGGGGTGGGAGTGGGGGAGAGAGAGGTTGTCAAATGCGTACAGAGAGAACCAAGAAAAAAAGTTCAAAAATTGTTTTCTAAAAAACAAAAAATCTAAAAATCAGTGGGGGAGGGGGTACTAATCCAGATCAAAGTGTGTGTGAAACAAGTCCTCGGAGCCGCGCTGTCGCGGCCTTGGCGGTTGTGGCCTCTGAGCTGACCATACAGTCTCAGGACACTGCCGAGGATTGTACAGCCCGCCCAGGAGAGCAGGGGCGCGGGAGCGCGGCGAGCGCCGGGGCTCTGGGGCTGGCCGCGTCCCGAATGTCAGGAGCAGCAGGCTGCGGCCCCACTTTAAAACTTCGGCCGGCCTTGCGCGCCGGGAGGGATCCGGGTGGAGTGGGTGGGAGTCAGGGAGGGTGAGTCCAGTGGCGGGGGGGTGGGGGGGGTGACTTGGAGGAGTGGGCGTGGGGGCGGAGGAGCTGTCAGCCTAGTCCTCTTTAGCCCGGCTCAGGACATAAGCTGGGGCAGCCCACTGAGCCTCCGCCAATGGGGGAGGCGCAGCGCCAGCCTCTGCCCCTGACCCCGTCCCCGCCCCTTCGCTTCCTTCCCTCCCCTCTTGGGTCGGGCCAGCTGGCCTGCCCCGCCTCCTCCCACTGCATTTCCAGGAGTTGTTTATGAGGTCGGAGGGGTGGAAGGCTGCTTAGAGTCCCTCGGACCCTGCGAGAAAGGGAGGAAAAGGGGAGGCAGGAGGGGAAAGGGTCTGGGACACTGGGGGGGAGGTAGACGCGAGATAGGAGAGGCGGAATCCTACCCCGGGAGAGATGATGAGGTTCCCAGCGGCCTCAGTTTGCGCGCCCTCCCTCCTCCCCTGGTTTGTCCTTGGGGGCTGGGAGGGAAGAGTCACATGCTGAGAGAGGTCTCTCTCCTAGCTCCTCCTATTTGTGCCCCTCCCCAGCTTTGCTCCCCATCTGAAGCCAGTAACGCTGCTAACTCCCAAAAAGTCCTTTTCATATTCGCTCCTCCCATCCTGATTCTTTGGCTAACTAGGACTAACTCTAGACACTGCAGTCCCGGGACCTTGGTTTGATTGCTGTTTCCAATCTGGGAATAAGAGCGAAACGTTCCCAGGCTGGGGAAGGGAGGCAGGAGCCGGTGGGAGCGGCGTGGGGGCTGCTTGGGTGAAATTGATACTGTAGGAGCGCTGGCTAAGGACGCTGCGAAGATCCAGAGGCTGTGGGGGGCGCCTACTGTCACACCTACTTGGCAAAAATGAACGTAAAGCATGGACCTTCTCCTTTGTGCCCCCGCCTCACTCACATTATTTGCCTCTTATCGGGGGAGACCTAGCAACCACCACCGCCACCTCACCCCACCCGAGACCTGGACTGGTGTTTTTCTTGACTATTCCAGCCATATGACGACAACAACTGAAAGGAAACTTGAAAAGTGTCTTGTTAGGGTTGTGGTGGTGCGGGCTCACATTTTAAACGGGCCTTTGCCTCATTGTAGGGATGGTCTTCCCACAAGATCACTAGAACTCAGACGTGCTTAAAATAAAGTTTAAACTACCCAAGCTTTTCTGTGGGTGAAAAGAAGACAAGTCCAAGGATCATGGACAATTTTCTGGCCCTTCAAGGCTTGGGATCAGGCACACCTTCAGTTATCCAGGTGATTACGATTCTGTAACACCTTGGGCTGCAGTACTTCCTCGCTAGAAAACTGGGAGGCTAGGCCAAAAGCCTAGGAATTCACGCCTTCGAAACTCTTTTCCGCTCCCCTCCTCCCCAGTCTCGGGCGACTCTGAGCACCTGTTTTCTGAGGGAATCCACTGTTCTTGCCTTCAAGTGAAGGGAACCTGGGGTTAATCAGGTTATTAAGGAAGAAGAGTATGGTAAAGGGATCTCAGTCTGAGGCTTTGGTTGAGTTTTAACCTCCGAAGCCTTGGGAAGAGCCCAGGGGTCTGTATACACAGTAGGGGTGTGAAATGGCAAAGGGGACTAAGGGCCAGAGAACTGGTCTGATCAGAGTTCTTCCTGGAAGATTATTTCCCTTAAAGGTTGGCATCCTGGAGCAGTGGAAAGAATAAGGGCCCTGGAGTCAAGAGAAATGTGTGCTAATTGTAGCGTGTCCTTGGGCAAATCACTTAAAGTTTCCTCGTCTGTAAAATGCTAATAAGGTGTACACTTATCTTACTGAGGAATTGAGGGGAAATTGGTTTGAAAGCATTTGTGAAGGCTATATAAATGTGAGGGATTTTTTTAGGGGATGGAAAGGGAGGTGGTCTGGACCTGTGATTTTTATCAGTGTATAATCTCTGGTGTGGAAAATCCTTCCACTGATCTATGCTCTTATAATCTTAAAGCTGCCCCAGGGAGCTAGAGGTTAAGTGACTTGCCCATGGTCACACTGTGTTAGAGACAAAATTTGACCCCTTCCAAGGATAATCCACTATCCACTAGGATATGCTTCCATGAGTTAATATTCATGTCTAAATGTATTTGTATCCAGTCCTTACACAGGGTCAACTAGGTGGCCCAGTGGATAGAATGCCAGGCCCAAAGTCAGGAAGACTCTTCTTCCCAAGTTCAAATCTGGCCTCAGACACTGAGTAGCTGTGTGACTCTGGGTGTGTCACTTCACCCTGTTTGCCTCAGTTTCCTCATTTGTAAAAATTAGCTAGAGAAGTAAATGGCAAAACACTCCAGTATCTTTGCCAAGAAAACCCCAAATTTGCGTGTGTACCTATGTTTGTGTGCTTCAAATGTTTCAAATACAAAATGAAATACATTTTACTGGGAAAGAATAACTTAGACATGGGGGGGGTGCATTTGGGGGAAGGGGTTGGATAAGGGAAAAGCCCTGTGGAGGATTTGGGCAAATCTTATCTTATTTTCCCTGGAATCAGTTGGTGTTGAGTACTGTGTGTTCTGACTTGTAAAAATCACACATCATGTCCCAGATCTCAAGTATTGGCCTGGGAAACCATTTTTCAGTTTGGTTACTTTTTTATCATATTAGTAACTGTTTTCTTCTCATTTTTATCAGTGATCATATGTAAGCCTAACTAGGCCTGCTCCTGTGGACCAGTCTCTGTTGGTTGATTCACTTACTGGCATTTAAAATTGATTAAAATTGAATTAAAAATTGATCCTTTTCTCCTGAAATCAGAAAGGAGGTAGTGGAGTAGGAGGAAGTGAAAAAAAAATGATTTGCCTATTTCCCAACCCTCTGGAGGCATTCATGTGGATGAAAGAAAGGAAGATCTTTCTGGAGCTAATGACGGTATTGGTGCCCTGGAATACCGTTGACGGGAGAAAATGGCTTAGAAAGCTACTATCTTTACTTTCCAAGGGTAATACTGTTGCCCTCGAAGCAAAATTGAAACCAGTGGAACTCAGAATTCAAATTAGTTTGGTGGGTCTGCCATCTTATTCTTCAGTAAGAAGGTTTGTATGTTTACTGCTGCTCAATTTGCTGAAAGACCCATGTAACATGCCCTTTGGTCAAATCAAGGACAATTTTTTTTGTCTTCTCCTGAGGAAGGGGGCAGACTCAGTGGCTTTTCAAAGCTCCTTTTAATCTTTCCTGGAGTGGTCCATTCAGGGAGTATAGAGTTGAGTAAATGAGGTTCCAACTCTATGGTTAACATGTCTTTCCTATTACTGAATTCAGAATCTCTGGAAAAACAGAAAACATTTTGAGAGAAGTTTCCAAGCAAGCAAGGGGAGAAGAGCAGAAGGGGGAGGGGAAAAGGGAGGAGGGTCAGGCCTGCGAATCAGGTGACTGACATGTGACTGAGAGAATCCTAGAACCTGAGAGCTGGAGGGGGCCTTGGAGTTCATCTCACAGCTGAGGACACTCAAGCTCAGAGAGGCAACCTGAAGCCAGGTCTCCAGACTGTTTTCACACCACTGACAAGACACGTTGACATTTAGGCCACAGAGGGCAGTAGAGGGCACTACTGAACCAAGCTCCATAATGTGTCCTGATTAACGAACCTGGGGACAAGCTGCTCCGCCCTCATACAAAGTGTCCTTCCCCATTTCCCCATGTCAATCAGATGCCTGTGGGACTCTGGTAATGGGCATCAGCCCATACCCACAAAACACTTGCCTGAGCAAGAAACAAGACAACATGCTGAACCCCCTTTCCTCTCTGAAAGGCCACCTGGAGAGTGTAGGGTTGGGAAGAGAGGGGCAGGGGAGGCTGGACACCGAAGTCCAGTGGGAAGGAAGAAGAGCTAGAGGAGAACTTGAGGGGCCTTGCAGAGAGTAGTCCCAAACCCTACTTGGGATAGCAGTGATGGATAAGGAGGAGCACTCTAGAGAGTGCGCCAAAACAAGGGCATAGAGAATGGTGTTAAAGATAAACTTCAGCTACCATACAACTTAGCAGAGGACCCAGTTGGTCATACTTTTCCTAGAAGATTCCTTGATAACTCTATCCTGTGTTGATCACAGAATAAACCTTTACCCACTTGAGAAAGGAGCTGTTTTAGGACTGCAGAACAGACATACAACCACAGTCAAGATTAGTGGTGTGGAGAATAGCCTAAAAGGAACAGGTATGAGAATCATGGACAGAATTAGCCAAACAGCAAACTAGTCATGACAGCATGAGAAAGTGATTTCATTGTTGCTGGGGGGCAGGGTAGGCATGGAGTGTGGAGACATAGCTTGAAGGATAAGAAATGGAATAAGGGTTGTTAAGAGACTGGTATGATGGATGGAAGCGGTGGTCAATGGTGTCCATTTCTCTGAATGGCCTTAAACATGAGATTTCTCATGGGTTTGCAGCACATTAGCTATTGGACAGATCAAACTTGAGGCCCTGAAACATCTTAAACTCAACAAGTCCAAACCATAACTCATCCTTTCCATAATAGATAGGATACTGAACTTGGAATCAGTGAAGACCTCACCTCTGACATTTATTCAAATCTCACTTCTGATATTTACTAGCTATGTGACCCTGGGCAAGTCACTTAATATTTGCCTCAGTTTCCTCATCTGTAAAATGAATGGTTTAGATTTGTTGGCCTCCAACTCTAAATCTTTGATCCTGTGGTCTTATGTCAAAGGTACCACCATGCTCCTAGCCCCCCATATTTGTATTCCTGGCATTATCCTTGAAGCATCCAAGTGGCGCTGTGGACAGAGTGCTGAGCCTGGAGTCAAGAAGACCTGAATTCAAATCCAGCTTCAGATATTTACTAGTCAATTTCTGTCTCAGTTTCCTCAACTGTAAAATGGGGATAATAATAAAACCTACCTTCCAAAGTGAGGAAAGATGAGATACTTATAAAGCATGCTGTATACCTTAAAGCACTACATCAATTTTAATTAATACTAGTAGCAGCAATAATAATCCTCACCCTTCCTCACCCCGCATATCAAATTATTTCCTAAATGTTGCCATTTCTGCCTTCACAACATTTCTCACGTTTCACTCCTCTCTACTCACACAGTTAGCATTCCAGTTCAGACCCTCACCACCTCCCATCTAGGCTATTTAGGTAGCCTCCTGAGGAACCTCCCTACCTCAAGTCTCTTACGACTCCAATCCGTCTTCTGAACTGTTGCTAATATGCTTTTCTTTAAATGCAGATCTGATCATACTCCTCCTCTTCCTCAACAAACTCCAATGGCTCCCTAGTACCTCTAGAATAAATTATAAGTGCCTCTGTTTGGCTTTTGTGATTCCCCACCTGCCAGTGCCCTCCCTCCCAATCTGCCTTGTTTTTACACTGTATGTAACTTACATATGCTTATGTTCCCCCTTCCAATAAAATATAAGCTCCTTGACTTAATAAATTGGCTGTTGACAGATTGGTTGATCAAACACTTCCAAGTGATGGAGAGCTCACTGCCTCATGAGGGAGCCCGGTCTCTTGTTGGATAGCTTAATTGATGAAAAGCGCTTAATTATAATTAGTTGAAATCAGCTCCCTTTTAACTTCTGCCTGCTAATTTTAGTTCTTCCTTCTTCCAGTAAGTCAGCTCCCATTTTGATATGAAAACTCTTCAAATATTTGAAAAAGGTTATTCTGTATCCCATTGGTCTTCTCCATCCTTATTTTTCAAATGTAAATATCTGCTGCTCTAATAAAAGTGGAGGAATTCCTGGTAACTTTGGCAAAGCTGCTCTCTTCCTGGAGCTGTGCCTCTCCTCCTCTCCATGCCCACAAAGGCATCAAAGGAGCCCTCTTCTAGAGGGTAGTAGACCTTTGAACCTAAAGGAAAGGAGGAGTTCCCAAGGTCTTTTGGGCCATTCAGTGGACCTAGATACCACAGGGATCAAGCTTTGATGAGAAATTAATATCAAAATTCTGTGAAAGCATTTCTTTAACTACTCTGGCTGCAGCAGAGTCCTTACTTTAAAAAAATTTAAAGCACTTTCTAATTATAAAATATTACCCCTGCAATCCTACTTTGGCCTTTATGAGGACAGGTTTGAGATTTCTCTAGGAACTTTATAAAGTGGTTAAATTGCAAGTCCTTTTTAAAAATTATCATTTTTCTTTTCTTTTTTCCCTGAATTACATGTCAAGACAATTTTTAACATTACTTTTTACAAGATTTTGAGTTCCAAATTTTTCTCCCTCACTCCCTCCCCTCTGCTCTTCCAAAAATGGTAGGCAATTTGATATAGGGTATACATGTGCTATCGTGTAAAACATATTTCCATATTAGTCACAGTTGTGAGAGAAGAAATAAATCAAAAGAAAAAAAAACCACGAAAAAGAATAAAGTAAGTGAAAAAAGTATGTTTCAACCCGCATTCAGAATCCATCAGTTCTTATCTGGATGTAGACAGCATTTTCCCGTGTGAATCCTTGGTACTTGTCTTGGGTCATTGTGTTGCTGAGAAGAGCTGAGTCATTCGTAGTTGATCATTACACAATGTTGCTGATACTGTGTACAATGATTTACTGATTCTGCTCATTTCATTTAACATCAGTTCATAAAAGTCTTTCCAGGTTTTTCTGATGTCTGCCTGGGGAAGCTCAGAGCAGGCAGAAACTAAGCATGGACCCAGATCAAGAGACAAGGCCAAACCAGTGTCCAGTGAGCATGAAGCACTCAGACAGCTTAGTATCCAGGGAATTTACCACCTAGACCACTTGTCAAAAAAAAAACAAACAAAAAAACGGTAGCAATAATGCCCGGGCAGTACAGCACACAGCATCTAGAAAGCTCTGCTCCCAGCATCCAGGTAGCCCCAAGAGAAGCATAGCAAGAGGCGAACCAGCACCCTGGCAACACATCATACAGTACCTAGGCAACACTAACAGAGGCATAGCAGAATACAGGGGCCAGGTGGGTGCTCAGGAAGCACAGTGTCTAGCACCAGAGCAGTGGCATCCAAGGCACACCAGGGAGCAGGGCCAAACCCATGCTCAAATATATCAGTTCCCAGACCCAGGAGTCATAGCACTCAGTCAATCCAGCACCCACGTATCCCACACTTGAACCACAGCAAAAGCACAGGCTGAGGCACCACCTGCGAAGCAGTGTGCCTTGGGTTTTCCAGGAGACCTTTTGCCAATGCCATCAACAGTATCTGGGTGGGATCTATCAGTCTCACAGAAAGAGGCAAAACCAAATCCTGTTCAAAACTATGCAAAAAGGAGGCAGAGGATAAGGCCAAAACCTAAGTTGAGTCACTGGGAAACAGGCCAAATACACTAATTTCTGCAGAAGGCCCTGTCTTAGTCACCAAGAGTATATGCAACGTCTGCCCAAACCATTCAAAAGTATGGAAAGCAGTTGACTTTGATTCAGGAATAAGGCCTCTGTCCAGAAAGAGGTTGAAGATAGGAATAAACAGAAGAAAATGTCAAAAATGAAAAAATATTTTGGACTACGAGAAGCCCAGGAGGTAAATCCAGAAGGAAAGAGTAAACTGAGTCTCAGAGAAAAGAATGGTCTGGTCACAAGAATTGTAAAGAGTACCAGAAAGAAATGAAACAAGAGATACAAAATTCAACATTAAAGGAAATAGATGTTAAGGAGGAAAGAATGAAAATGAGAATTAATCATTTAGAACAGATGGTGGTAATTCTTACTCCAAAATTAAAGTCCTTGAAACTTAGAATGGGCCAAACAGAAAACAAAAACCAATGAGGAAACATTAAAATAAAATCAAAAGATGAAAAAAAAGCACTGAAGAAACTTGAGAAGAAACATAATCAAAAACAACTGACCTGGAAAACAGATCAAGTGATAATCTTAAAATTATCAGTCTACTGAAAAATCATGACACCTCCCCCCCCATCCCCCTCCCCTCAAAAGGCTGGATACAGTATTTCAGAAAACATAAAGGAAGATCGCCTAGATCTGTTAGAACCAGAGGACATAGTAAAAATAGGAATAATCCATCCATCAGCACTTGAAAGAAATCACAAAAGGAAAACTCTTAGGGATATCATAGCCAAAATACAGAGTTTCCAGGTCAAAGAAAAAAAAATACTGCAAGTAGCCAAGAAGAAAGAGTTCAAGTACCAAGGAATCACAGAACACTTGGTAGCTGACACTATAAAGGAAAGGAGAGCCAGGGATACAATATTCTACAGTATTCTAAAGATATAGTCAATTTGTCAAAACTAAGTGTGAAGCTACAGGGGAGAAAATGGATCTTTAATGAAATGGAGGACTTCCAAACATTCTTATTGAGAAGTCCAGAACTGAGCAGAATTTTTGAAATGAAAATGCAGAAGTCAAAAGAAACACAGAAAGGTTAATCAAGGGACTATATGATGAGGAATTGTCTACATTCTAAATAGGGGAGACAGATGTAGCAACAGTAAAAAGGAACACAATAAAAAGAGATAAGCAGGGAAAGTATATTATGCTTAAAGTCACCATAGACAATAAAGCAACATAAATTTTTATATGTGTGTGTGTGTGTGTGTGTGTGTGTGTGTGTGTGACACCACATGGCATAGCATCCAAACACTTAAGGGAAAAATTAATCAAATTGTAGGGAGAAATAGACTCTAATACTATAATAGCAGGTGACTTCACCATACCCATTT
The DNA here is from genome assembly GCF_011100635.1 of Trichosurus vulpecula. Lineage (NCBI taxonomy): Eukaryota > Metazoa > Chordata > Mammalia > Diprotodontia > Phalangeridae > Trichosurus > Trichosurus vulpecula. The sequence goes on from NC_050575.1 coordinate 346,310,209, forward strand.
CAGACCTAGAGAAATATAACAAAAATAAATAAATAAGAAAGAAAGAAGTTAAGGACATGGATAGAACTTTAGAAAAAGTTGAGAGATTATAGATCTCTGGCAATAACTTAATGGAAACACAAAGATGTTATATATTAGCTTATGCATGACACTTTACAAACATTGACCATGCATTAAGCTATACAAACATCACCAACAAATTCAGGAATGCAAAAATATCAAACATATCCTTTATTGGCCACAATGCAACAAAATTATATTCAGAAGCAAAAAGCCACTGAAGAAAATATTACTAATTTAAGGTTAAATAATTTCACCCTAAATAATTGAGTTTTCAAAGAACAAATTATAGAAATAATAGATTTGAATTGAATTCCATTTATTTTATGTATTTATTAATTTAAATTAATTTAATTGAAGAAAATGATGAGACAACATACCAAAACATATGTGATGCAATGAAAGCAGTCCCTAATGGAAGTTTTATATTTCTAAATGCTTTATCAACAAAAGAGAGAGGAATAGAACAATTATTCAATGTAAAAAAACTAGAAAAGCAACAGATGAAAAACAAATAAAGCACTAAAATTGAAATACTAAAAATCAAAGAATAGATTAACAGAATTGAAAGCACACATACAACCCCCTTAAATTGATAGGTCTAATTAGGAGACTGGCGGAAGGGGTGGCACTGGGGAGGAGACTAACAATATTAAAAATTATTCTGATTTTTTTTTAAAGAGAGAGGTGAACCAAATTGTTTATATATATAAAAAAGGAAAATTCATAATTGAAGATAAAATAAAAGAAATTATCAGACTCTATCTTGCCCTTTTATGTGCCAACAAAACTGTAACTTAGATGGAATGGATAAATAGTTACAAAAACATAAAATACCAATATGAATAGAAGAAGAAATGATTTACCTAACACAACATCAAGAAAAGAAATTTAACAAGCCATAAGTGAACTCCCAAAATAAATAGATAAATAAATAAACCCTTTGATCAGATGGATTTATAAGTGACATCTACCAAATATTCAAAGAACAATTAATTTCAGTATGATTTAAATTATTTTACAAAAACAGAAAAGGATAGGATTTTTTCAACCACTTTCTATGCTGTGAATATGGTCTTGATACTTAAAACAAAGAAGGAAAAATTCAGTTCAATTTGGTACTAGAAACATTAGCTGTAGCAATAAGAGAAGAAAAGAAATTGAAAGAATTAGAATAGGAAAAGAAGAAACTAAATTATCACTTTTTGCAGATGATATGATGATTTATCTAGAGAATCCTAGAGATCTAATATTCCTAATGAACATTAACATGAAAATATTAAATACAACGTTAGCTAACAACTAACTTTTTAAAAAAATATACCACGACTGGGTTGGATTTATACTAGAAATACACGGTTGGTTTAGTATAATGAGAACTGTGAATATAATGAACTACATTAGTAGCAAAAAATAAAAAACAAAAGATTATATCAATAAATTCTGAAAAGACTTTTGATAAAATACAACACCTATTTCTATTTTTAAAAAACACAGAAAGCACAAAAATATAGACCTTACTCTGTTATGGAAAATAATATCTATCTCAGTTATTTGTAATGTGAGAGACCAGTGACCTTTCTAATAAATCATAGGTAAAGCAGAGATAATCATTCTCACCACTATTAATTAACACAGTGCTAGCAATAAGGCAAGAAAAAGAAAGCAAGGGAATGAATGTAGAGTGAGAGGAAACAATTACTTTTGCAAATTATATGATGGCCTACCTAGTAAACCCTAGAGTTTACTAAAAATTAATTAAATAACTTCATCAAAGTTGCAGGATATAAAATAAGGACACAAAAATAATGACTATTTCTGTATATGACCAACAAAACCCAATAGGAAGAGATGGAAAGAAAAAATTCATTCAAAATAACTATTGAATATATAGAATATTTAGGAGTCCTATAAGGCATACACAAGATCCATTTTAATACAACTAGAAAACACAATTTACAGAAATAAAAACAGACCTCTAATGGGTAGATTATGCCAATATAATAAAAATGACAATACTACTTAAAGTAAGTTACTTATTTAGTGCCTTACCAATTAAACTACCAAAGGATTACTTTACAGGGCTACAAAAAATTATAACAAATTCATCTGGAAGAACAAATGCTCAAGAATCAGATGGGAAATAAAGGGAAAAAGTGGAAAAGAAGGGGGTCTAGCAATACTATATCTCAGCTAAACCTACAAAGTAGTAATCATCAAAATGATTTGCTGTTGGTTAAAAAATAAAAAGTCTGATCAGTACAAAAGATTAAGTTCCTAACATACAAAATCATACAAAAACAGTAGCATAGTGTTTCATAAACTCAAAGACCTCAGCTAGCCTGTAAGAATTCAATATTCAGCAAAAAGCAGGTGAGAAAACTGGAAAGCAGTATGGCAGAAATTAGGTATCAACTAACAGTTCATACCGTATAACAATATAAGCTCAAAATAGATATTTTTAGTTTAATGTAATCAAAATTATCCATTTTACCTCCTATGATTCTATCTTTTGTTTGGTCATAAACTTTTCCCTTAGGTGGAATTTCATGTGTATTTACAAGTCTTCTGGTTCTCTCACGGTAGACATTGCTATGTCATTCAAAAATAATACTATTTCATGAAAAAAAAATCTAAGAACCATTGATCTAGAGCAATCTAGATTCAATGGATAGATTGTCATATTTATTTTACTTAGAGTGAGGAAATCTGAGTAATAGGTACAGGCCAATGAGAGCCCAGTTCTTGAAGCATTCTCTGCCCATTCCCAAACCCATCATATAGAAATCTTGGTGAGCATACTTCTGACCCTTACTGGCTGAGAGGCTGGAAATGTGTGATAATGAATAATCTTCTAACTGGCTACTGAGCCAGAATGAGTGACTCCAGAAATGCTGAACTAGAACTAAAAGGAGATAACCACTAGTAATCTCTCACTACCTTTTCCTTAACTGGTAGTGAACAAGAGAAGGGTGGCTGCTCTATATCCCACCTAGGTCCTTTTCATCTGTGAGCACACAAGGCTTTGGGTTGTGTGTGTTTACTCTTTCTTGATCTTATACAATTTAGTAATCCAAGATGGGAGTAAACAGGTGACTATATGAGTTCTGAAGATCCGTAAGAACCATCAGAAATCCTACTGGCATCTAGAGTTGTTCGCCCCGTCTACCAGAGACAGTATCAGTGGCCATAACAACCATCAGAAATCCTATTGGCATCTAGACTTGGTAGCCAGGTCTACCAGAGACAGCATCAGTGGTCATAAGAGTGGTAGTGGTCAACAGCAAAGGAAGAACCTACAGATGGATGTGGGAAGAGAGTCATCCAAGGGTAGTGGCAGTTATAGGGAATGAGACCTCTCATGGCAGAGAAAAGTGCTGGCTGTGGACTCTAGAAAGGCAGCACTCCTCAGAGCCTAATAGAAAACTATACCTAAGCGGACGTTCATGAGGGAGAAAATGACTTTCGGTAACCAGTATTTGTGAGTTACTCTTGGCCACAGGTGCTATCTCCACATGTACCTCATTAACATTGCATTTTAAGTTTGAACCCACTCTCCCACAACATTTTTTTGAGCTAGGAGAGATTGCTCTCCCAGTTTTGGGGGAATGTTTTTGTATTAAGTGTCCTTGGAATACTGACTCAGAAAATCTTTTTTCTAAGAGCTAATTAAGGCTACTGTCTGATAATCAGTGGAAAGCAAAATGGTGGGGTCTCATGAATGATAGAACCAGAAAATCCCAGCCCATCAAGGTAATTCTTAGAACCTAGAGTGAATAAATAGTATTCTCCCATTTGGGAAACCCCACCTAGCATGGGAGTTTGAATGGGAGGTGGAGTGGCCCCAAAGGGGAAAAATATACCTGGATTTGAGTCTCACCTGAAACACTTATTAGCTATGTAATCATAGGCAAGTCACTTCACAATTCAGAACCTTAGTTTTTCATCTGCAAAATATAAATGACAACACTTGCATTTCCTGTCTTACAGGGCTATTGCCAGGAAAAGCAATTTGCAAACCTTTAAGGGCTATAGATATGTGAGCTGTTATTAAGATGGATGGTAAGATGTGTATACAACAGATAAATATACAAATTAAATTAGCCTATGACAACTACAAAAGATAAATTCCTCTTGTGGTCCCTCATCACAGCATGACAGTGACCCTGGGTACTGAAAGACCATGATGGTGAATCACAGTCTCTGGCAAATTGTGTAAAGGCTTTGAGATCAAGCCCACCAATGGACTATTTGTCTGTTACCCAAACACCAACCTAGCTGTATAGTTCAGAAAGGCTCGTCACAGGAGGGATACAGGTGATTAATTTTTTAGTTGTAGCAACTCTCTAAGACAGTTTACTAAGTTGTTTGAATATCATCATCTGGGCTGGTGGCAAGAATAGCCACACTAGGAAAATCACAGATCCTTCAAGAAGTGGAAATAAGAAATATTATAAGATCAGAGGAAAAGTCACTTCTAGCTGGTGGAGGAAGGGGGAAGCAATGGGATCCAGGGAAGCTTCATAGAGTAGGTAACAGTTCAACTGAAACTCGAAGGATGGGCAGGATATCAGTAGGTGAGATGGGTTGGGCAGAGAAGTGCCACAGGGGCAAAGGTATAGAGTTGGGAAGGTGTGGGGCATTTTGAAGGTGAAGACAACCAATGATATTTGATGAGCAGCCAGTAGATAAAGCATTAGGCCTGGGATGAGGAAGACCTGAGTTCAAATCTGGTGTGGCCCTGGGCAAGTCACATAACCTCAGTTTGCCTCGGTTTGTTCATTTGTAAAATAGGAATGATAATAGTATCCACCTCCCATGGGTGTGAGATCAAATGAGCTAATATTGTAAAGCACTCAGCACAGCTCCTACGATGTAGTAGTTGTTAACAAATGCTAGCTGCTATTTTTTTTTTGGAGGAGAGGAGGCAAGGCAATTGGGGTTAAGTGACTTGCCCAAGGTCACACAGCTAGTAAGTGTGTCAAGTGTCTGAGGCCAGATTTGAACTCAGGTCCTCCTGACTCCAGGGCTGGTGCTCTACTCACTGCGCCACCTAGCTGCCCTGCTGCTATCATTATTACGGCTAAAATGCCCACTATCTATAACCTACAAAGTTTCAGACAAACGATTTAGCTAAGAACTCACTTCTTTTTGTTCCTATTGGGAGGGAGACGGGGTCTATTTTTGTTGATATCTGTCCTGGGTTCAAGTTCTGACTTCGACATACTGGTTGTACCACAGACAAGTCATTCATTCAGTGGTCCAGGGTACTCTGTAAAAACAGACTATACTAGTACAAAAATCTTCATTGGTAAAGGAAGTCTTTCACTACCTCAATGAAATACAGGTCCAGTTAATATAATGATGATGATGATGATGATGATGATGATGATGATGATGACGATGAAGATGTAATAATTGACCCAAATATCAATGGGTCTCTTGCAGACATACCAAAACATGGTAGCCTCTCCCTCTTTGCTGATCCATGTGCCCAATGAGTGTGAATAATAAAGTTCTGCTGGAAAACTTCTAAGCAGTGCTCTGGGGCTTGAGGATATAATCCCTGACTATAATGGAAAAGCATTATGGAACATAATTAGTCTTAAAAAAATCCTTTGGGCAGATTCCTAGTTAGATCTGCTTTACAATGAATTTCTATACACTATAGAGATGAAGGTTTATTAAAAAGCTTAAGGGTGTTTCTGAGTTCATTCTGCAACTTGATGCCAAGAGAAGTAGGGAACTGTTCTTAAATCTCTTTGGAAAGGGGTTGTCAAGTATAGTGGTCTTGTGAGCTACACTGGGTGAACAGCAGCACAGGAGAGATGTTGAATAAGGTATAATAATCAGAGTATGTGGGATAATGCTTGAAGGCAGGCTTTTCAGGTGTGATCATCCTTTTTTAATGTGAAAAGATCTTATGGAGACACATGTGATAGCACCTGCTCTATTCTGTTTGGCCCTAGAGTGCAAAATGAATAGGTAGAAATTTCAGAGGGGTCAATTTAGGCTTGATATAAAGCAAAATGTTTGAACAATTAGCAGTTCAATTTCTTCATCTTGAAAAAGGAGATACTGACCCTGGGGTAGGTAGTGCAATGGATAGAGCTCCAGGACTGGAATCAAGAAGACCTGAGTTAAAATCCAGCCTCAGACTTCCTAGCTGTGTGACCCCAGGCAAGTCACTTAAGCTTGCTTGCCTCAATTTTCTCAACTGTAAAATTTGCTGGAGAAGGACATGGTAAACTGCTCTGGTGTCTTTGGGACAAAAACCCCACAACACGACTAAAATTACCAAACAATAACAAACCTGTAGTACCCACCTCCCAGGGTGAGGCTCAAATGAAGCTAGTGTCAGGTGGTGTTGCTAGCTACTGATTTTGTTCACTAGTTTCATACTCACTCTGGTAATGATGCATCCCACCCCACTCTAAAGGGAGTGTTGGAGAAGAGAGCTAAACTCTCTATGGCTCTCAAAGTGGCTATGCTCATTTTATTACCTGGGTTCAGGATTAGTAAGGATTTGCCTAATTAGAATGGCCCTTGAGTCCCCATCTGCTGGAAAATCTGCTCTCCTCGAATCATATATTTTGCTGAGCCCTAATTATGTATCATTGGCATAATGGCAACCATATGTATGGTTGCCATAATAATTATGTATGGTTGGCATAATGGAGTTGGCTATCCCTCTAACAAACAACCTTACCAAATGCAGTTTTTATTTTTTGCATGGAATCAATAAAAGGAATAAGACAAAGCATAATAGAATATCCACTGAAAAGCTATATGCCAGCAGCTTCTTCTAGACCAAGCCTTCACTAATTAGTATGTAGTCATCATCAAAATGCAAGAATATTGGTAAACATTTCAAGGTGTCTGGGTTCAGCTGGCCATTCCAGATAGCTGGCAGTTATCTCCAATTTTGAAATCAACCAAATTTTCCCAGTGCAAAAATTAGTCAACCTTTCCAGCTCAGCCAATGTCACTCTAGACTGAGCCATTGATTCCTCAGAAACTCTAGTCCATGATGTCAGAGTACTATCTGTGTCTTTCCAGTTCCTGAGGCTAGTGCTTTTCCATTTGGTGACCTGTCACTGACAGGGACCCTTAAATGCTTCTTACCACATCTAATTCATCACTTGAGGAGCAGAGGGGGTGAAGTCATAGGAAGACAGAAGCAAGGAAATTCTGCCAACATTTCATCCACATCTCTGACTTGAAGTTCAAGTTTCCACCAGCTCAGACCTAAGTCACTTCTCCCTCCATCTCTTCCCCTTGGCACTTGAACTTGACTGATTTCTGACAAGAGCAAAGAGAAAAACAATAAACTCCCCACCCCTGAAAAAACAACAACAACAACCGAACCAAAAGCATCTGTAAAAAAGTGCTTTGCAAACTTTAAAGCATTAATTAAATGCCAGTTATTACTATTACAAGTTACGGTTGAATTTCCCATTTTCACCAGCGAAGGGAATATCTGAGCCCGGACGTTCCCACACCAATGAGATCCCAGTTTAGTAGTGTAGGTTGGGACAGATAGGGGAGACAGAAATATAAGACACTATTTATTCCATCTCCAGAAGTATGTTTGCTTATTTAGACTCTTGAGTCATCGAATGAGATGGTTGCTTCTACTTAACAATTTTCAGAGATCAAACCCCTTGTAAAAAGACACACAGCTTCCAAGGTGGGTTCTCACATTTGTTTTATGTAAATTATTTCATTTAAACCTCACAACAACCCTATAAGGTAGGCAATCTACATGTTATCATCTCCCATTTTCAGATGTAGAAGCTATGGATCAGAGAGGTTACATAAAGAGGAAGTATCAAGGATGGGATTCAAACCCAGGTCTCTTTTTAGTCTATCATCTTAAATGCTTGATCACTATACCATGTTGTTTCTTGTAGCAAGTCAAAGATTTTCGCAAAGTTAAACATTGAAGTTATTAATTACCCTTGGGCATAAGAAGAGCTGGGGTGACCTCCAGGCCATGGAAGGAGGTGTTTAGATAGAGTCCCTGGGATTCTGCTTTGCCCTCTTCCCTCTTTTCCCTACCTTCTGTACCTATCTCTTTTCCTTCCCACCAGCTAACACATTTCCCACTTTATTTCTTTGCACAGGCTTATGCATTTCCATAGATGAGTTAAACCTTGTTGATAAGGAAAATTGTTTCAGGGCATTTTTTTATTTCTTTTTTAAAAAAAACTTATTTATTTATTTTTAGTTTGCAACATTCAGTTCCACAAGCTTTTGGGTTCCAAATTTTCTCCCTCTCCCTGCCCTCCTCTCTCCCCAAGACAGTGTGTAATCTGATGTAGGTTTTACATATACATTCACATTAAACATATTTTCACATGAGTCATGTTGCAAAGAAGAACTATTACCAATGGAATGAACCACAAGAAAGAAGAAACCAAATAAAACAAAACAAAAAAGAGAGAGCAAATAGTTGGCTTCGATCTGCATTTAGACTCCGTAATTCTTTCCCTGTATGTGGATAGCATTTTCCATCATGAGTCTTTTGGAGTTGTCTTAGAACCTTGCATTGCTGAGATGAGCCAAGTCTATCAAAGTTAGTTATCATACAATGTGGCTGTAACTGTGTACAATGTCCTGGTTCTGCTCCCTTCACTCAGCATCAGTTCATATAAATCTTTGCAGGTTTTTCTGAATTCCACTTGCTCATCATTTCTTATACCATAATAGTATTACATTACATTTATATACCACAACTTGTTCAGACATTTCCCAATTGATGGGCATTCCCTCAATTTCCAGTTCTTGGCCACCACAAAGAGAGTTGCTATAAATATTTTTATATCTGTGGGTCCTTTTCCCATTTGTATGATCTCTTTGGGATACAGCCCTAGAAGTGTTATTGTTTGGTCAAAGGGTATGCACAGTTTTATAGCTCAGAGCATTTTTATTATGGTCTCTGGAGGGAGCCAGCAATACTTATGTGATTCTGCTACCTGGATATACCAGATTGTTAATGAGGGGGAGAGGGGAGAAAGGGAAGGGAGGCTAAATTATTCTGAGGGTTATCACATTGAGTCTGGCTAGGTGGTTTTAAATTAATCAATGAGCACCGATGTAGCACCAGGTCTGCGTTAGATACCATGAAAGGCAAAAACAAAATCAGCTTGTGTTTGGTGGGCACTTAATACATTTTGTTGAATTTGCTGACTAGTGTACTGAAGCATAGTGTACTGGAAAGAACACTGGATTCAGGTGGCCCAAGTTCTAGATTCAGCTCTTCCATTAATTTGTGTGACCTGGATACCTGGGTTGCTTTATCTGTAGGATAGGCACAATTCTACTTCACAAGAGGTAAAAGATGCAAAAATACCTATATGCACATAATACCCTCTATAAATGTAAAAAAAAAGATTACTAACTTAAAGAGTTGTATTTTTATTTATAGCAGTTCTTTTTGGGATGGCAAAAAATTGGAAATTGAGGGAATGCCCACCAGTTGGGGAATGGCTGAACAAGTTATGGTATTTGATTATGGAGGAATACTACTATGCTGTAAGAAATGATGAGAAGGATGGTTTCAGAAAAACCTGAGAAAACTTACATGAACTGATGCAAAGTGAAATGAGCAGAACCAGTAGAACATTGTATACAGTAATAGCAATATTGCAGGATGATCAACTATGAGACTTAGCTACTCTGATCAAGACAGTGATCCGAGACAACTCTGAAGGACTCATGATTAAAACTGCTATTCACCTCTGAAGAAAGAACTGGTGAACTCTAAGTGCAGATTGAAGCGTATTTTTTTCACTTTCTTTTTGTTTCTTGCTTTTTATTGTGCTCTTCTTTCGACATGGTTAATGTGGAAATGTTTTACATGACTTCCCATGTACATAGGGTATCATATTACTTGCCTTCTCAGTGGATAGGGGAGGAACAGGAGGGAGGGAGAGAATCTTTTTTAACGAATATTAAATATAAATCATTTTTAAAAGGTAAACGTTGCATTTTTAATGAAACTTTGAACCAAATGGAAATAGGTCTTATTCTGTCTCCCAACTCTTACTGCTGAGATTGTTGTTTGTCCTTCTTTCTAGAAGACCATGACCTTGGGAAGGTGATGTCATGCCTTGTAAGTGAATTGGATTTAAGTGAGGCAGGACTATGCAAAGTCATTAGCCTTACTCTCTCCTCCTGAGCCATCTGGGTCTAGTGGCAAGGTGTCAATCAGGATGACTGGAGATGGTTCCTGATGCAGTAGGAGACCTTGGCCTTTTTAAGCTAAGGTCTTTCCTAGGTCTCAGTTTTTCTGAGGCAATGCCCATTCAGTGATGAAGGCTAGGTAAGAAATGAGACAAAAAATAGCCCCTTTTACCTAGTCAAAAAAAAAATCAATCTGGGAGGGGAAGACCCTCAGGGTTTCTGGCTAAAACAGAAACAATCACTACTTATATTCACTCTGAGCCAACCCAACCTAAACTATGACCAAGGTAGGCTGAGGCTGGCACATACTGTTGGCCAGTCAGTGAGAGTCAGAGTGATTTAGGTTTAAGGCATGGTCCTTGAAGAAGAAATCTAGCCACTAAACCTCCAGATATCTTTGTTAAGTTTTTAGCAATCAAAATGTATATTCCTTTGGGCTGAGTACCTTCAGGTAAGGGAGGGAGGGAGAGGAAGGAAAGGCAGCTAGATGATATAGTGGTTAGTGTACTGGCCCTGGACTCAGGAGGACCTAAGTTCAAATCTGGCCTCAGATACTTACTAGTTGTGTGATCCTGGGCAAGTCACTTAACCCCAATTGCCTCCACCAAAAAACAAAAAGTGACCACTCACTGTTCCTCAAAGTCACCACTGAAAAGAGGCAGAAACAAAGAAGGAAAGTTTACCTTGACTGTTCATGATCTTGGGATGTAAGTCCTTTTTTTGGAAGAAGAAGAGAGAAGGAGGAGGAGGAGGAGGAGGAGGAGGAAGCCTGGCCTAAAATGACTAGCTAGCAGTGTGGTGGCAGCAGTACTCACTGATCAGGTGAGGCCTCTCCCTGTAAGCAGAGAGATCTCAGAACATCAGAAGGGCTAGAAGTCTGGCATGCTGGGCTTACTGACTTGGAAATCAGGTCATTACTAGATTGTTATCATTAGGTATAAGCATTCCTTCCATGTTTCAAAGACCATCTCTTCACCTCTGAGACTACTTAAATCTATCTACCCATCAAGGTTCAATTCCAATGCTATCCCCCTCCAGAAAGGCTTAAATGACCACGCCAACTCATATCGCTCTTTCCCTTTTCTGAACTCTTTTCTTTTTTGATATATATTTTATTTTCCCCCAGTTACATGTTAAAACAATTTTTAACATTTTTAAAAAAAGTTTTGAGTTTCAAATTCTATTCCTCCCTCCCTCCCTTCCCTGTCCCCTCCCTGAGATGGTAAGCAATCTGATATAGGTTATAAATGAACAATCACGTAAAACATCACCATATTATCCATTTTGTGTAAAAAGACTCAAACAAAAAAAAGTGAAAAGTTGATGCTTCAATCTGTATTCAGACAACATCAGTTCTTCCTCTGGAGGCAGATAGCGTGCTTCATCATGAGTCCTTTGGGATTGTCTTAGAACACTGTATTGCTGAGAGTAGCTAAGTCATCGACAATTGATCATCATATAGCATTGCTGTTACTGTGTACAATGTTTTTCTGGTTCTGTTCACTTCACTTTGCATCAGTTCATGTAGGTCTTTCCAGGTTTTTCTGAAGTCATCTTGCTTGTCATTTCTTATACCACAATCATATTCCTTCACAATCATATACCACAGTTCGTTCAGCCATTCCCCAATTGAGGGGCATCCCCTCAATTTCCACACACAAATTTCCACCACAAAAATTGCTGCTATAAATATTTTTGTACAAATAGATCATTCCCCATCCCTCTTTAAAATTTCTTTGGGATAAAGACCTAGCAGTGGTATTGCTGGATCAAAGGGTCTACACAGTTTTATAGCCCTTTGGGCATATCCAAACTCCCTTCTGAACAGCATCCACAGTCAGTCTCATACTGTCTCAGCCTGATCATGTCTGTCAGTGGACTGTTTTACTGCTGTGGGTACTTTCTCCATGATTGTTATGTCAAAGTATTGTGTAGTAAAGGATAGAACACTAAAAACAGAGGCAAAAGACCTAGGTTAGAATCTCACTTAGCTGTATGAATCATTTAACTTCCCTTAAGTCTCCCTGGAGTCATGGAAGACTCATCTTCCTGAGTTCCAGTCCGGCCTTAGACACTTCCTAGCTGTGTGACGCTGGGCAAGCCACCTAACTTTGTTTGCCTCGGTTTCCTCATCTGTAAAATGGGCTGGAGAAGGAAATGGCAAACCACCCCAGTATCTTTTGGCAAGAAAGCCCCAAATGGGGTCACGAAGAGTTAGACACAATAGAACAACAAAATAGCACCTACCTCACAAAGTTGTTGCGAGAATCAAGTGAGATTGTACATATATGTATATGTAAATGTACGCATGTATATACGTACATTACAATATGTGTGTGCATAACAGCATATGTACAGTGCTTTGTATACCTTAAAGCACTACGTAGATGTCATCGTCACCGCCATCGCCGTTACTTTGCTCTCACCATTTTCATTGAGTTCTATTAGAAACAGTCTAAGATGAGTCACAGGGCAGGTGAATTTGTATAGACATATACTTTCTTTCTTATACCTCCCCCACCTCAAATTTTAAAAGCCAGCTAATGGTATTTCGTAGCAGAAGCACATAGCAAGATGCACGTACTTGTTGAGGTCCCACGAAGGGGAGTTCCTGGGTCTTGGGTTCCTGGCCACCATCCATGTTTCTGTTTCCTTTTCTTTCTTTTTTTTCCCTTCCAATATACATGATGTAAAGTCGAAAATGTATTTACATAGGACATGTTATAAAATACATCATTTAAAGTCAATAGCTTTTATAACTTACAAAGAAGTATTGATAACTTTTTCCTGGCCAAACTAACATACATAAATATAGGCAGGCAAATAGGCAGATAAGACAGAGATAGAGCATTTATTAAATGTTTGCTATGTGTCAGATACTGCACTAAGTGCTGGAGACACAAAAACAAGAAAACAAGACAGTCTCTACTCTGAAGAAGCTTATATTCTTTTTAAAAATTATTTATTTATTTTTAGTTTTCAACATACACTTTTATAAGATTTTAAGTTCTAAATTCTCTGCCCCCCCCCCTCTGACCCCTCTGTTTCCTTTTCTGAGCACATCAGAGATGGGTTACCACCTAGTGAATTTCCCCCAGTCAAGAAACTGTAGCAGCAAAGGGTCAAAGAGAAATCCTTCAGGAGCCCATGGCAGAAGCCAACATGTGCCTGCCCATTTGACCTCCTGTTCAGGAATTCTCAAGTTTGAGAGTTCTTAAAGTTTGAGGATTAAGTCAGCTACAGCAGAGGTTCTTAACCTGGGGTCCATGACTCCTAAGGGATCTGTGCAGTTATTTCAGGGAGTGCATGAACTTGGATGGAAAAAAATTTACAGTTTTATTTTCATTAACCTTTGGCTTTCTCTGTTATCCTATAAAATTTCTTTTATTTATTTAAAAACATTATTCTGAGAAGAGGTCCATAGGCTTCATCAGACTGCCAAAAGAGTCCATGACACAAAAAAGGTTAAGGATCCCTGTCCCAGAGTGAGATGAGAATTTCCTTCTTAACAAAGGAAGAGGGAGGGAGGAAAGAAGAAGGAGGAAGGAAGGAAGGAAGGAAGGAAGGAAGGAAGGAAGGAAGGAAGGAAGGAAGGAAGGGAGAAGGGAAGGGAGGAGAGAGAAAAGAGAGAAGGAAGGAGAGAAGGAGGGAAGGAAGGAGGAAAGGAAGGAAGGAAGGAAGGAAGGAAGGAAGGAAGGAAAGGAGGAAGGAAAGAAGGAAAGGAGGAAGGAAGAAAGGGAGGGAAGAAGAAAGAAAGGAAGGAAGGGAGGGAGGGATGAAGGAAGGATGGAAGGAAGGAAAGAAAGAAGGAAGGAAGGAAAGAAAGAAGGATGGAAGGAAAGAAAGAAGGAAGGAAGGACGGGAAGGAGGGACGGAGGAAGGGAAGAATGAAGGAAGGAAGGGAGAGAAGAAGAAAAGGAAGAAAGGAAAGGAACAAGCATTTATTAAGCACCTCTTATGTGCCAGACACTTTACTAAGTCCTTTATGAATATTATCTTATCTGATCTTCTCAATAACCCTGGGAGGTAGAGGCTATCATTTTGCCTATTTCATCATTGAAGAAACCAAACTAGACAAAGGTTCAATGACTTGCCCATGGTCACATGGCTGGTAAGCATCTGAGGCCAAATTTGAACTCTGGTTTTCCTAACTCCACATCCAGCACTCTCTCTGCTGGACTTGAAGACCGCTGGCTCGGCTGGGGAGTAAAGCCAGGTGTTACCTGGCCAGGCTATCTCTCTGGTTGCGAGCCTCTCTCAGCTCGGTGAAGCTGTTGTTGTTGATCTTTCATTCCTGAAGAGGACCAATGATGTCACAAGGGTGATGTCTTGACTTTCAAGTGAATTGGATTTAAGTGGAGTCTCTGAAGGACAAACATTCAGCCCACCGCCAGGCCCATACCCGAAGCCTTTTCATCTTGGTAGAATGCCAAAACTTGGACCCTCCTGGCACCCACAGTCACCCCCACAACTCAGTGATGGCATAAGGTAGCAACTGTATCTTCCCCTTCTTTGCTATGCCTCACAAAGCCTAGGACAGTTACAGCTATGCGACAGGTACCATGAAGGGACCTGTTGAAAATGAAACTTAGGGTGAGAAGAGGAAAGAGAGGTGGTTTCACTTCTGCCCCCTCCCCTGCCCCCAGCAAAAAAAAAATGTTAGGAAGAGCCACCTTGTCCTTTTCTAATATCACATTTCCCCTAAGAGATGAGCTCTGCTTTTCTTCTTCTATTCACAGTCCATGACTACCAGGGGAACCCATCCTAGAGAAGGTCAGGAGGGCCAGCTCTCAGTCTCGGTCTTATTAAGCTAGTCTTCCCCCTCCCCCACCCCCCAGGTGACTACATTCAATCCTCAGCTGCAGGAGGCCCACCCAGCCCAAGTCCCAGCAGCCTGACAGGAAGGGCAGGTTTTTCCTTCCTCCTTTGCTGGGCTCCAGCATCCAGACTACCTGCTGTCTTGGTGGCTGGGTTAGGCAAGGCAAGTAACATTGATACCCAATGGGAACTTTTAGCCAATAGTTTTTATGGATTCTTAGCAGAGATTGAATCCAGCACAGCCTTATAGGAACTTCATATCAGTATCTCTCCCACTGTACTCTCTTCCATTCCCCCAAATATATGCAAAACTCTGGTCCTACAGATTTCAGGGTCTGATCCCATGAAGATCCCTCCTACGGGTTCAGGGCTTGCAAATGAGCCACCAGGTAAACTCAGTAACCAGAGGCAGCCCTTGGCAAAATGGAGAGGTCAGTGAAATTTGTATTTGGTGTACTCCAATTCAGAGCAGCTAGGTGACTCAGTGGATAGCATGCCAGGCCTGGAGTCAGAAAGACCTGAGCTCAAATCCGGCCTTAGACACTTATTAGCTGTGTGACTTCAGGCAAATCACTTCACTCCGTTTGCCTCAGTTTCCTCATCTGTAAGATGAGCTGGAGAAGGAAATGGCAAACTGCTACATTTTTGCCAAGAAAACCCCAAGTGGGATCGCAAAGAATTGAACATTACTGAAACAACTAAGCATCAAGAATAACCCCAGTTCTCTTCTTCCCAAGTACCCAGTGCCTTCACAGACAGGAGCTATGCTCAGCCCACTCTAGAAATAAATATATTCTTTTACAAAGAACTTTCCTCACAACAATCCTGCTAAGCAGGCAAATGCAAATATTATTACCATTCCTCCTTTATGTATGTAAGGAGAAAGTGGGGACAATCTATCAGAAGATTCCCTGACCCATCTGCTGAGCTCCCTAATCGGCTTGGTGAGATCATAGGCTGTGCATCTCAGGGTCGCCTTCCCAAGGAGTATAAGCATACCCACTGGTGTCTTGTAGATAAGTCACGGGAATTGCGAGACGATTAGTTGGTGGAGACTCAGGAGCTGAAACCATGTTGGAGGAGAGAACTCTCACCCTCTGGTCTATAAAAGGAACCTAGTACTCTGAAACTTCTTTTCTACCTTCTGAAGGCAGACTGGAGTACCGCAAGGTGGGCCTAAAGGCTTTGTGTTTTGGGAAGGAGAACCTGTTCCAGAGTTTTGTTTCACCCTCTCTCCCTCAAAAGTAGCTAGTGGTGTTTTGTGGCAGAAACACATGACAAGGTGCATGCATTTGTGTAGGCAGCATGGAAGAGGAGTTACTGGCTCTCAGCTTCCCGGCCACCTTCCACATTTCTGTTTCCTTTTCTGAGCACAAGTCAGAGACTGAGTGCCTCCAAGTAGATTCCCCCAAACAAGAGACTGGAACAGCAAAGGGTCAAAGAGATACCCTACAGAAGCACATGGCAGGAACAGATATGTACCTGCTTATTCAAGCCCATGTTCAAGAATTCTCAAGTTTAAGAGTTCTTCAGTTTGGGAAGTGGATCTCCTAGAGAGGAGGTGATTTCCTGGCACAGCATCCTCCTTGGAGAAAGAAGACAATAGTACATTTATAGAGCAAACCAAGTGACTTGCTTGGACAGGTCAGGTCTGATAGGAAGTAGATGGCAGGTTCAGTAGACCCAAAGTATCTTTACCTTTCAGGGGGATGTTAAACCATGGACAACGCTATAAATCTGGGGAGCTGTGGAGGTACTGTGTATAATTGAGATAGAAGGACTCACTGGAATGCCAAAACCTTGTCCTGATGGCACCCCCTCCCCCAGAGTAGTTAGTTACCTTCTGAAGAAAGCTGAAGAGTCAGCTGAATGCTTCATTTATTTCTGAATCTAGTCATAGGGTCCCGAGTCATTCACATCTCTGGATTTTTGGTGGGGGTGAAATAAAGGCTGTCCTCTATCAGATATGCCTTTGGTACCTTGAGTGCTTCTATGGAAGCTAGAGACTCTATTACTCACGTTTGTAAACGCTCGACACAAGTTATATCCTCAGCCAATTAGATCTTCCTGGAGAAATTCCAGGTAGAAGAAACAAACCAAGGAAAGATAAAATAATACCTTTGCGTCAGCCAGGATTAGACTGAGGCCATGTTAGTCCAGAGTTTTTAGTGGGGCTCTGGTCCACAGGTGACACAGATGAGAAAACTGAGGCATGTAGAGGTTAAATAATTTATTTGTACAGGCATACACAACTAGTAGACATCAAAGCCACTATTCAAACACCTGTCTTCTGCCTCCAGGACAATATGCTTTCTGTTACATTATGCAGCCTTCCATTACCTCACACTGGGACCATTGCTACAGTCTCCTAATTTATTACTGCTCCTTCTGCTCCCTCCTCATGTCCAGTCTGTCCTCTCTCTTGCCTACCTTTTATACAATTACCCAGGTTTCTATAGCACATCTTGCTATGTTCCTTTCCAGCTTAAAAGCTTCCAATGGCTTTCTATTATGTGCAGAATTAAAATACAACTACTATATATCCCTTGGCACTTAGGGTCAAGTTAAAAAGGGGTAAGTGACAGCTAGTGAGTGTCTGAGGCCAGATTTGAACTCTGAAAGATGAATCTTCCTGACTTCAGGTCTAACACACTATCCATTGTGCCACCTAGCTGCTCAACAACGATGACAACTATACATCCCCTGGCACTTAGGGCATGACGGTGGGCTGCCCTATTGATTCACTTACATCTTTGTGACTACCATTTCAACGTGAGCTCACTGGTGGTAGGGATTGTTTCATTCTTTGTACCTGTATTCCTAGTACATAGCTCATGGCCTGAGCCAAAGTAGGGACTGACTAAATGCTTTCAATCATTCATTAAGATCTTTCATATTTCATTCTGTACTCTCCTACCCATATACCCCAAATATCTCCCATGCCTTGAATGGTTTCTATCCTCCTTTCTACCTGTTGAAATCCTTCTTTTGTTTTAAGATTAAACTTAGGTATGACCTCTTCCACTAATGTTTTCCTGTTCCCCTCAGATAAAGGTGGTAGAACTCTTTGCCTGGGTCTCTCTTTTGCCTGAATTAAATTTTATATTGCATTGTCTTGTCTTATGTTATCTTGTATTGTATCTTGTCTTATATTTTACCTTGTATTATAGTTATCTATCTGTGTGTATATATTTATATCCCCATTTGATTGTCAGCTGTTTGAGAGCAGGAACTCTACCATTTTTTTCAATCTTTGTATTCCCAGCACTTGGTACAATGCTTCAAAAAAGAACCTAATGCATATTAACTTCAAAATCTCAGTCATTTCAACTCAGTTCAAGTGTTCTCATAATCATTATCTGACTCAAGCTCCACTACACCTCTGTGATGCAGATAGCGCTCATATCATACCTCATGTCCTAGAGGTGGGTATACTGTTGGCCGGTACCTAGAATGATGCCTTGCACATTGTGGACACTTGATAAATGTTTGTGATGTTAAACTGAAATGTTAAGTGATATACCCAAGGTATCACAAACTGACTCTTCTTTTTTGTCTTCCTTTTTCTCCTCTTTCTTCTCTCTCCCCTTCTCTACTTCAGCAATCTGTAATTTCATCAATGTGGTTATTCTTCCCATTGACACAGATCACCACCACTCTAACTTAGTGGATGCTCTTCAGGAGTTGCTTTGACCAAAACATTAATAATATTATGCCCAAGCACAGCTAGGTTAATTCTTGGATAGTGGCCAGATGAGCCACCAAGGGACCTGTTTGCAAAAGCTTTCTAGCTTGTTAGGACCAGTGAGAGCTTGATCTCTGATGGTACTTATTTGGGGAGGCTAGGGTCACTTCTACACCACAGTGGGACATCTGAGTAGGACTTCAGTGGAGATTCTCTTACTGTATTGGTGAGAATTTTCTGTTATTGTTAAGCAGACCAGTGTCCACTGCTGGGTGCCCTGCTCCTGGGAGTTTAGTTGGTACAATTCAGATGGGCAGGCTTAGGCTAGACCCAACCACAGCTTTCATCATGGCTTACTCCAGCACTGATACTCCTTCGGTGGGGGCTATACCTCTAAATTGACACCTCCACATTCCAGAATGATGTCACAAAGGGAGAAATACCCAGCACCAAACAATGCACCTCCCAGCATCTCCTGAGGTCTTTCTCTTCTGCTCTTACTCCGTTTGCCCTCATCATATGCTCTGTGTATCACCTTATATAAATGGATTCAATACAAGACACATTAGGCCCTTTCCCAATATTTGACTTCCTCAAATACCCTGGGCTAGGCTGCTGATGACTTCAGTGATTCTCAACAGCCCCAGTGTGGCAAGAGCGTTCTTCCCTCAGTGTCTAGTACACTGAGTCTCCTGCTCTCCTCCACCGCATAGCCCACAGTGCTCCTATTCTCCCTACAATACTGACAGTTATTGTATCCATGCATATGTAAATTATTTTTCTATTGAAAACCTGTAGTAAGAGTCACTCCCTAGGGACAGAGAAGGGAAAAGATGAGTCACTGAAGGGAATCTGGGGGAGTGGGTGGAGTTGTTAACAATCTGGGAGCCTATTAGGAAAAAAGGCAAATTGATGACTTTATAATTCTCTTTCAGAGTGGCCTTTGTCCTTTCACTGTTTTGAAATAACATTTAATTCAAGTCTCCTCTAAATATTTTCTTAGCCTACTATGCAAAATGACACTTCTCTGAATGTAAGCCCAATTATATCTATATACGGGGTGATCCTAAAGTCTGGACACATAGGCAAAAATGCATATTTTCAAGAAATGCAATGAATGAAATTCTCAACAACACTTTATTTAATTGCAATAGTAACAAATAACATCTTCAATATGATTTCTATCATTTGTGATGCAGAGGTTGATGCGCTTTGCAAGATTCACGCTAACTTGATGCAATAACTCCACATTGCCGTCAATTTTCCTATGTGTCCAGACTTTAGGGACACCCTGTATATCTATCTAGATCTAGATATTGGCCAGTACCTAGAACGATGACTCGCACATTGTGGACAATTAATACATGTTTATGATATTAAACTGAAAGGTTAAGTGATATACCCAGGGTATCACAAACTGACTCTTCTTTTTCATCTTCCTTTTTCTCCTCCTCTTTCTTCTCCCTCTCCTTCTCCACTTCAACAGTCTGTAATTGCATCAATGTGGTTATTCCTCCCATTAACACAGATAGCCACCACTCTAACTTGGTGGATGCTCTTCAGGAGTTGCTTTGACCAAAAAAATTAATTATATGATGCCCATGCTTCAGGGATCTTAGTTGGCTGACCATGACCCCAATACATACATACGTACATACATACATACTTACACATATACAGTGTGTGTATTTATGTGTATGTATATATGTATATATACATGTGTATATGTGTGTATGTATGTATGTATGTATATGTATGTATAGTACCTACTATGTGCCAGGCACTTTGCTAAATTCTTTACAATGATTATCTCATCCCTCACAACAATCTTGGGAGGTAAGTACTATCATTATCTCTATTTTACAGATAAGGAAACTGAGGCAAACTACATTTAAGTGACTTGCCCAGAGTCACACAGTTCGTGTCTGAGGCTGACTTTGAATTCAGGTCTTCCTGACTCTAGGCCTAGTGTGCCATCCACTGGACCACCCAGGTGCCTCTAATACTATGTGTTGTAGAGAAGGTTCTTCACGGGGCGCTTCCTACTCTGGTGAAGCATAGGTCATATCCTCCAAAAACAAAACCCCCAAACTCTGTGGGTGTTTATTTTGTGTATAAGTTCTTTCTCCTGGAAAAATGTTAAGTTCCTCGAGGACAAATCCTATCTTTTTTTTTTTTTGTCTTTTTAGTCCTTGTATGTCGCACAGTGTTTAGCCTGCAATAGAAACTTAATGAGTTGTTGATTGAATGATAGGATTTAGAGTTAAAAGAAAGCTGAGAAATCATCCACCAGAGTGGTGGGATCATAGATTGAAAAGGGACCTTGGGAGTCATCTAGTCCACCCCTCGCATTTTAGACTGGAGAAACTGAGGCAGACAGAGGTTAAGTGACTTGCCCAGGGTCATGCATTGGCAGAGCTGGTATTGCAACCCAGGTCTTTTGAACAGGGTGAGAGACATCTTTAGGGGTCATACATTAAGAAAAATACCTTCCTCATGGTTTCCCCTGAATCTAGAGATAAGAACAAGAAGCAATTTTAAAAAAAGGTTTAGAATATTAGCCATTGAGCCGTATGAGTTTCTCTCAGCTAGAAGCAGGAGGAATCGGCCGAGCATCCGACCCAGACTGCACAGCCAAAGAGGAGGGGAAGGGCTTGTAGGAGGACTGATAATGACCTAGCCACAGCTACAGTTTTCACTGAGCACCTCTCTTTTTAAAGACTTTTTTGCCTCTTGGTGATTTTTCCCCTTTCCCCCAGCCTCCATAGCCACATTTTCATTTTGACCTTCTGTCTGCTTTCCTGTAGTAACCATCAGTAGAAACTTCAAGATCCAGAAGAAGCAAAATGGGGAAAACGGGAATAGCGATGGCTTTGGAGCCAAGAAACCTGGTTTCAGATCCCGCCTCTGTCATTTACTACCTTAGTATCCTTGGACAAGTCTTTTTCCAGAGGCAGCTGGGTGGTGTAGTGGCTAGAACGCTGGGCCTGGGGTTATTACACACTACCTGTGTACCCTGTGCAGAGTACCTGTATTGTGGATCAAGGAGGTCTGAGTCCAAATTCAGCCTCAGACACTTACTAGCTGTGCGTGTCTTGGCAAACCTTGTTTGCCTCAGTTTCTTTAATTGTAAAATGGGAATGATAATGATAGCACCCACCTACCAGGGTTATAAATGAGATAATATTTGTAAAATGTGCTTAGCACAGTGTCTAGAACATAGGAGATGTTAGATAAATGCTTATTCCCTCTCCCCTTCCCTTCCCTTCCCTTCCTTTCCCTTCCCTTCCCTCCCCTTCCCTTCCCTTCCCTCCCCTCCCCTCCCCTTCCCTTCCCTTCCCTTCCCTTCCCTTCCCTTCCCTTCCCTTCCCTTCCCTTCCCTTCCCTTCCCTACCCTTCCCTTCTCCTTTCCCTAGGTCTCAGTTTTGTCAACTTTAAAATGTATGACTTGGACTACACAGTCTCTGAGGTCCCTTACAGCTCTACACCCATAAGGTTCAGGTCATCACCAACTACCACTAACTTGATTTTATTAAATAACTCTGATCTAAATCCTATCTGTTACAGGAATCCCGGCTCTAACTCATTAACCTGACCCTAATGCTAAAACCTATCCCTCATCCCCGCCATTATCTTCAACCCAAGGGTCAGATCAGCCCTGGTCCCCCAGATACGCAAGTCTTAATAAAACATTTGCCCCAGAAATCTTTCGGCTCCAATTCTCCTTCTCCTCTCAAGAGACCTCTGGTGGGCAAGGCCTCCTTGACCTTTGGGACTCCCTCCTACGCTGCCATCCCCCTTGCCTTCCTGTCTGTCCCTCTTTTAGAAGACCGCAAGCTCATACCTAGTCCCTAGGGCACAGTTAACTTCTCAAATGGAATTTTATCCATTTCCAGAATTCCCAAGACCCAATTCAGACAGAACTGTGAGAGAATGAAAAGATGCCAAGGAACAACAGGCCCTCTCTTCTTCATCCTCCTCCTCCTCCTCCATCTCCTCCTTCACCTCTACACACCCCAAATTGTGTGAACCCATTTGTTTCCTAGATGAAAATTTCAGCAATTTTTCCCATGATGTTTTTCTTTCTATACCCTTGGTTCCCAGAATTGCATAAACTCATTTCTAAGGACACGCTGATTCTTCAACAACCAACCTACAAATATTCATTAAACACCTACTGCATGCTCAGCCTTGGTCTTGGTAGGAGCCCAAAAAAGGACACAACTGCTCCTGCCCTCAAGGAGCTTACGATCATTTGGTAGCCGTGACTGAGACACACAGTCCAAAGATCATTAACAATATAATGTTCCACTCTCTTTATTCAGTCTCACTACTCTCCTCTCAATTCAGTAACTGGCCTGAGCTCCCAAACCACAGGTTTGGAAGAAAAGTAGCTGCAAGAAAAGATTTTCCTGTAACTCAGATGCCATAAAACTAGAGGCCAGAATTCTATTAAGTACAGTCACTATCATAACATAAAGTGAGTTTGGGGACAGAACTGGAGGGAGTTTAGCCCACGGGCCTGACATGAGAAGCTTCCAAAACCGGAGTGAGGATTTGGTCATAGATGGGAAACATTTTGCTGGTCACATTAAAAAATTCCAAGTGCTGAGGTGGAAGATTATTATGATCATTAATAATAATGATACTGGTAACTAACATTTCTATAGCTTTTTAAGGTTTGCAGAGAGCTTCTCATATACTACCTCCTTTTCTCCCCACAACATCCTTGGGAGATAGGCGCCATTATTATCCCACATTTGTCAATGAGAAAGGAGAGTTTTAAAGAGGTTCAATGACTTTCTTGTAAGCTCAGGGTCATGTAGGATTCAAATTCAGACGCTTTGAAATCCAAGGCCAGCATTCTAATAGTGTACTTTGCCATCTGATTGCCAGGGTAATGGTCTAGGCAGCATGGGAAGAAATGTGAATCAAAAGAAGGGAACTAGAGGGATTCATCTTTGCTGCCAGCTCAGGAACCATCGGACCTGGCCCAGCCTGGTCCACCCTGTCCTTAGTGTTAAGACTGTCTCACCTTCATGTTGTGCAGCTTGGACTTGGCATATCAGGTTCTAAGGGAATTAAAGGCATGCAGGGAGGGCAATGGACAGACTCAGAAAGACGATGCCTCCTCTGTCAAGAAAGATAGAAGTTCAGAAGAGAATAAATTCTCAGGTTCTTTGGATAATCTAAATGTAGAAAGCCCATGAAGGGGAGTCGACATAGTGTAATGGAAAGAATGCTCAGATTGGAGTCAGAGAATCTGAGTTAGAACCCTAGGTCTGGCACTTGCTGCCTCTGGGCAAGGCTTTCTGGGCCTCAGTTTTCTCATCCATAAAATGAGTCGAGGTGACGTTGAAAGCCCCCTTCCAACTCTAAATCTGTGATCCTGGATGATAAGGAGGATCTATATAGGCAAAGAGGAAAGGAAAGGGCCGTGGAAAAGTGTGAAAGGACAAAAGGGAGGTAGGTACTGGCAAGATACGTGTGCCCCAAAGGCTGGAGTATAAAAGAAGGAGAGAATAGTTGGAATGAGGACAGCTAGGCGGTGCAGTGGATAAACCCTGGGCTTGGAGTCAGAAAGACCTGAGTTCAAATCCAACCTCAGACACTAGCTGAGTGACTCTGGGCAAGTCAACTAACCCAGTTAGCCTCAGTTTCCTCATCTGTAAACTGAGCAGGAGAAGGAAATGACAAGCCACTCTACTACCTTTATGAAGAAAATCCCAAATGGGGTCATGAAGAGTTGAACTCGCCTGAAAGGACTGAGTTTGGATGAGACTGCAGAGGAAAGTTGGGTTCATTTTGATTATTTCATACCCTAGAATGTGAGGCAAGAGTTTAAACTTCATCTTTTTGGCAGTAGGGAAACTGGCAGTTTTTGAAATTGAGAATGAAGAGGAAAGATGTTTTAGGAAGATTCATTTGTTATATAGGATGAACTGGATAGGAAGAGATGGACTGAGGAAATCATTCAGGAGTCTATTCCAAGGGAGAGGTGATGAGAGCCTGGACGGTGGTGGGAGTAGAGGGAATGGCTACCTTCCTAGTTGTTGCAAGACGAATCTTGAAGGATGAATCAGCAGGACTCCATGATGGGCAACCCTCTTTCCTAACTTTGTCTCATTGCCTGTTTTCTACTCAGCCTTTCTACACTGCTGTTGTTCTGTGAGTATTCAAGACATACTTCTGGGGGACCCAAGGGGGTGGGGAGGAAGCATATTCCAGCCTCAGACTTCCAGGAGTTGTGCAGTTTGCAGATGGGCACTGAGAGGAGAGGGAGGCGGGATCTGCAATCTGAAACGCCAATGACCCTGTGGTCAGGCATTTCCTGAGGCCAAAGCCAAGGGCCCCTTTCCCAGCCAGTCCTTTACCCACAGGAAGTTCTGGACCCTAGAGACCACAGTTGTGATTACAGACCATGAAAATAGCTCAGGACTGTGCTAAGAGACAGCAGAACATCCATGCTCTTCTCCAACAGCCAAAGCTGATGGGCCTGGCTTGGGGTTTGGCATCTACCTGCTTCTCACAGTATCAGTCAGCCTAATCTCGCAGCTTCAGTTTCACTTTCATTCTTACTGGACCACTCTCATTCATATTGGACCCTAGCGCCTAAAAATAGGGATCAAGCCACCATAGCCCATCTGCCCAGGCACTGAGCCTCCCTAATTCTCAACGAGTTTAACGTGAATTTTTCTTTTAAATATCTTTACAGAACGAAGCCCTTTTCTTACCTTAGAGAGCTGCAATTATCTAGGACACAAATGTTATAGATTCATAAAGTACCTACTGTGTGCAAAGCAATTTGCTAGACATGGAGAGACAAAGAAAGCTCAGATAAAACACAGACCCTTGTCTCATAGAGTTCTCCCCATCTCCACCCATGAAAATCCTAGCTTTACTTGAAAAATCTGTTCAGATTCCACTTCTTCCATAAAGCTTACCCTGATCCTCTCCCCTACACCAATCTGTGTTTGGAAATTCTCTTTTCTTTCTCAGGATTAGACTTTGTATAGTATTTTGTACCTCTCATGTGCTTTGAAATTATATTCTGCACTACAATTATTATGTGTTATTGTATAACCACAGCATATTTCTTTATTTTATATATGCCCCCTACTAGATTATAAATTCCACAAGCAGAAGGAGTTATGTCTTAATTATCTTTATACCTCACCCAAAAGGCCAAGTTCAGTGCTTTGAACATAGAAAATATTTAATACTTTAAAAAAACAAAAAGGAATGAATGAAGACAGAATACCTGATTGTTTATATAATGTGATATGAAGGGCAAAAACCAGTCCAAAGCTATCTCTGGTACCCCAGAAATTTCATAAATGTAAATGATTTTTCTTCTACCTTGGGTTAAGCATTGGCTTGTATTCTTTTAGGGCAGCTAGGGGGAGCAGTGCTGGCGCTAGAGTCAGGAGGACCTTAGTTCAAATCTAGCCTCAGATACTAGCTGTGTGACCCTGGGCAAATCACTTAACCCTGTTTGCCTCAGTTCATCCTCTGTAAAATGCGTTGGAAAAGGAATGGCATTATCTTTGCCAAGGAAACCCCAAATGGGGTCACAAAGAGTCAGGCATGACTGAACAATAATATGTATATATGATTCTATATACATACATATATGTATGTATATGTATATACACACAGTAAATGTGTGCATATATGTAGATAGATACGTAAATATAATATATTCAGCCCTGATCTCTCCAGAACTCTAGTCTCACCTCATCATGGCTAGACATCTCTTAGGTGCCTAGAGAAAGCTCAAGCACACTATATCCAAAATGAACCACATTATCTTTGAGCACAACTAATTCCTCCTCCAAACTTACTTATTTCTGGTTAGGACTCTGCCATCCACTCTAACACTCAGATTTGCCTCCTTGATTATTCCCTCTCCTCCAACCACCATAACTAATCGGATGCCAAGGCTAATTAATTCTACCTCTACATTTCTCACATCTCCCCTTATTTCTCCCCTCACATGGTCACCACCTAGCTCAGACGCTCACTACACCTCTCTCTTAGTACTGTATTAGCATCCTGGTCGGTCCCCGTCCTTTCAGTCTCCTCCCTCTCCACCCCATCATCTGCATCGCCAAAATTATATTCCTAAAGCACAGTTTTGAAACTGTCATCCTCCCAATCAAAAATATACAGGATTTCCCTATTGTTTCCAGGATGAAATACAAACTCCTCAGCCTAACATTCAAGGACTTCCATGATATCTAATAAGGATGGGGGATAATAAGGCAAAAGTTCACCTATCAGAGCCAGGCACAAGAGTCCAAGAAAGTGAGCATAATGGCCTGAGTAGAGGATAATATCCCCTCTGGCACCTACCTCATGGTACTCAGTGTGAATGACTCCTGATACCTTGGTAGTGTTTATTGGCAAGAGGGTTGATGGAAAATGCAGCTTTCCCAGCTGGAAGGGGTGACTAAGGGACAAGGGAGGTGGAAGTCACTTGAAATGGGAAAGTCTGTGAACTTAGTTTGGCAGCTTTCTTCCATACTTTTCGCAACCTTTCACAAACTCAACTCCAGCCAAAATGACGTGTTAGCTAGTCTCTCAACTCCACGTTCCATCAGTCACGTGTTCCTAGAGGCCACCCTCTACATCTAGGACATACTTCCTCCTCTTCCTCACGTTTCAGGATCCTTGTTTTCCTTCAAGATCCAGCTCAGGTTGTCAATCCCTTTGCAAAGCCTTCCTTGGTATTTATGTAACAGGAACTGTCACATGCATGGAGCACCTCTAACAGAATCTTCCCATGTAGCAGATAGCATTTCCCCACTCCCCACGAGGTAGAATGGGAGCTTCTTGAGGAGTAGTAATGTTTCATTTTTGTTTTTATGTAGCCAATGCCTAGCCCAGTGCCTTGACTACGAGATCTTCACATCCAGCTCACATCTTTCCTCTGAGCTCCCATTCCACATTTCCAAATAGTTACAGGGTGTATCCATATGGAGAAGAGGAGAGGGAAAGGGAATAAATATTTATATAGTGCCTACTATGTGACGGGCATTGGCTGAGTTCTTTACAAATATTAACTCATTTGGTCCTTACAGCAACCTTTCAAGGTAGGTACCATTATGATCCCCATTTTACAGTTGAGGAAACTGAGGTAAAGAGAGGTTAAGTGGCTTGCCCAGGGTCACACAACTAGTAAGTGTACAAAGCCTGATCTGAACTCAGATCTTCCTGACTCCAGGCCTAGTGCTCTATTCCCTGCGCCACCTGGCTGCACCTATATGAATGTTCCCCAGGCATCTCAGCAACATGCACTAAACAGAACTCATTATCCTTCCTGCCAAACCCACCCCTCCTTCCTACCATGCTTATTCCTGTTGAGGCCACTACAGTCTTACTGTCACTGAGATCTACAACCTAGGAGTCACCCCACATCTAATCAGCTGCTAAGTGTTATCCCTTCCACTTTCTCCATACATCTGTCTTCCAACCACCCTTGTTCAGGTCCTCCTGGCATTCTCTCTGGTGACTCTAATAGCCTTCTCTTTGGTCTCCATCGAGTCTCTTCCTTTTCTAATCCAGGTGCCAAGTTGATATTCCTACAGTAAAGGCTTGATCGCGCCACTTTCCTCCTCAAGAAGTTCCAGTGACTCCCTATTGCCTTTGGGATAAAATCCAAACCTCTCTGGTACTTAAAGCCCTTCACAATTCCATCCCAGTGGATCTTTCCTGGCCAATCACACATTATTCCTCCTCACTCCCTCTGCATCCCCACTGAAGCCAGACTTTCCACTCTCTAGGCCGGGAGGGCCCTCTCTGATCACCGCTGCTTCTTAGTAACGCTTGGCACCATTCAAGCCTCGCTTCGAGAGCCTCCTTCAAGAGGCCTTTCCTGACTCCCTCAATTGTTAGTGCCTGCCTCCATCATGGTATTTTGATTCTGTATATAGCATTTTACAATATATATTTGTACCACCGTAACGGCAACATCGTACAATGATCAACTTTGGTAGACTGAGCTCTTCTCAGGACTACGATGACCTAAGACAACTCCAAAAGACTTGTGATGGAAAATGCTATCTGCATCCACAGCCTGAAACTATGGAGCCCGAATGCAGATCGAAGCAAGCTATTTTCTCTCTCTCTCTCCTTTTCTCTTTCTCATGGTTTTTCTCTTTTGTTCTGAGTTTCCTTTCACATGACTAATGTGGAAATATGTTTAATACGATTGTACATGTATAGCCTATATCAGATTGCTTGCTGTCTTAGGGAGGAGGGAGGGAGAGGGAAGGGAGGGAGAAAAAAATTTGGAACTCAAAATCTTATAAAAGTAAATGTTGAAAACTATCTTTACATGTAATCGGAAAAAATAAAATACTATTAAATGGGAAAATACACACACACACACATATTTGTACTATATATATATATATATACATAATATAGTACAGTCTATCTGCATTTACTTTGTGTTCCATGCCTGCACTTAGTAAAGCTCCATCAGTAAATCAACTTCCCTTTTATAGTTCCCTCAGTGCTTGGCACACAACAAGTGCCTGATAAATGCTTGTTGACTGGTAGATTGCATTGCTGAATTGAACAGAATTTCCTAACCACTTCCAATCTATTCCCCTTGATATTCAATGTGGTACAGTGTGAAGTGGACTGAATTTTAAGTCAGAAGACCTGGATGGGTTCAAATCCTGGTTCTGACACTTGCTAGCTGTGCAGCCTTAGGCAGGTCACTTAACTTCTGTAGATCTGTTTCCCCCTTTGTAAAATGAGAAGCCTGGGCTAGAGGGTTTCCGAGGTTCCTTCTTGCTCTAACCCACTGCCCTTCCAGGTTGACGAATAAAATCTTAATAAGGTGTTAATAGATTATAAAGTATAACCCCTCCCAGAATAAACACAGCAATTTAAACTGGAGACAATAGCCTAAATGAAAGGAGTGATATTCATAGTAGAATTGCGGGTACCTGCATAGTACTGCAGACAGCTAGATGGCACAGTGGACAGAACACCGGTCCTGGGGTTGGGAAGGGCCAAGTTCAAATCTGGTCTCGGACACTTAGTAGCTGTGTGACCCTGGGCAAGTCACTTAACTCTGTTTGCCTCTGTTTCCTCACCTATAAAATGAGCTGGAAAAGGACATGCAAACATGTATCTTGGCAGTATCTCTGCCAAGAAAACCTCAAATGGGGTCATGAAGAGTCAGATATGCCTGAAAATAACTGAACAACAGGCAGCAGAACAGAAGAATTAGATTTGGAGACCGGGGCTCCTTCAAACACTTGGAACCAGACATTTGACAAGGGCTCAGGCACCACTTTCTACATGAGATCCTTCCTGAGCCTTCTAAATCACAGTGTCTTCTCCCTCCCTCCCCCTCCTCCAGATGCTTCATATTCACCTTGTTCGCACTTGGTGTGTACTGACGTGCTTGCAAATAATTGGGAGTAGGTGGTTGTCCTCATGAGGTGCTTTCGGAAGCCTCAGAAATTCCCCTTCTCTCTGACTCATTCACCTAGCTCACAGATGTCTGAAACTGTATAGCTAGACCTTGGTCTTTTTGTGACTTGTTAAAATAGAAATCCTCCTGGAAGAGATGACACATTTAGCTCTTTACTATTTATCACATGGTTCCTGAAAGTTAGTTTCATACTTCAGCATCGCCGTCATCATCATCATCATCATAGCAGGTCACATTCTGGAAGTTCCTTTAAAGTTTACAAAACATTTTCTTGCTCACTACAATTCTGTGAGGTAGGTGCTGCAGGTATTTCCACTTTCTACTTGGACCACCATCTCTACCTCCTTCCCACCAGAACCTTGGACTCCCATTCCTGGATCTGATGGTGGAATTTCTGCCTTATATTGCCAGAAATCTTAATTCTACCTCTTTCCCCCATTAGACTGTAAATCTCTTGAATTCAGTGACTGCCTGCTTGTGTTTTTATCTCCTAGTACTATGTACTGATAGGCCTAAATTAATATATAATTATAAATACATAATAAGCATTAATAAATTCTCTCTCTCTCTCTCTCTCTCTCTCTCTCTCTCTCTCTCACACACACACACACACACACACCCTCTAACTAGGCCTATTTTATAGATGAAAGAGCAGGCTCATTGATCTTAGGTGACTTGCCTGTAGTCACCTCATAGTAGGGTGTGTGGGGAGTATTCAGGGAGGACCAGCACCTCTGGTGTGAGGGCTTGCTGGGCCCTTTTCAGCACTACGCATCCACTTTTGGGTGGGTGGTCCTACCAGCCACCTACACGTATCACCTACCTATCACCCAACCTAACCTGTGGCTCCATGAAGTTGTAGCATGCTCAGCAGCCACACCCCAGTAAAGCTGTCTCCATAGACAGATTAAACCAAGTCAAGGGTCACTGAGAGACCTCAGACCCCTTGGTGAGTTAGGGGTATGTCTACCCCAAGCATGTGAAGGCTTCTCCTGGTTGTACTGGCAGATGAGAGCAATTTGTTCCAAAGGCCATGAAGACGGCTGAGACAGGCAGTGCAGAGTGCTTAGAGCTTGGTCAGACATCAAAGATGCCAAGGTCATCCACTGCATCCCAGGGCCATCACCAGTCATCCTGACTTTTGTTTTGCCACTGGACTTTGATAACTCTGGAAGAGAGTGAGGCTGATGACTCTGAAATTCTGCCTCACGAATCCAATTCACGAGCAAGTTAACACATCACCCTATGATGGTACGTCGTCATGTGATATCATCATCATCATCCTCTTCAGAAATGAAGGATGAACAACAACAGCTAATAAAGGCCAGAGCTGAGATTCAAACCCACATCTTCTGACTCCATATCCCATGTCCTCTCTACAATAACATGCTAAGTTACATGAGAACTCTGGTAGAAGCAACAAGAGAAGATGTAAGAAGAGGCAGGATAAGACATAGATGGCAAAGTCTCTGTAAGAGAAGCAAACTTCACTTTTTATCAGGGCCAACATTACTGCCTACACGTAGAGCCATCCCCAGTTGGCATTATCAGTGAATTGGAACTCTTCTGGCAGGCTCTCCATCTAGCGCCAGCTACATCATCAACATGACCTGGGAGATCGCTATATCATCAGGCACCTGCAGTAGGAAAAGCCTCAGGGAAGGTAGTGAACAGATATATCTGATTCCAGAAGTGTACTGTGAGGGTATCTCTTCATAGACATGCCTTCTTCATGAATATCTTTCTGCAAGAGAAAGACTTGGGGTAAATCACCGAGAGCCCTGCTGCACACTATTACATGGGCCAATGTGCTCCTACCCTCCAGAGCACACATATCAGAGGTGCTCATTTTCATTAGCCTCGGAAAACCTATAAATTATTTTATAAGGACTCAAGCAAACTTTCAGAGTGGGAGCCGATCCAGAAAGACAGTTAAGTACCTCTAGATCAGAGCTATGCCTGGGAAGCCACTCTTGATTACTGAGAAAATGGAATTGGAGGATTATGATTTTCTTTTTTTACAGATTTTCAGTCTGATCATATTTAAATAGTTGGGATTAAGATGACAATAATAGTTAGCATTTAAATAGAGCTTCAACGTTTCTATAGGGCTTTAAGTTTTGTAAAGTCCTCCACAGATATTATCTCATTGACCCTCATAACAACCCTATGAATTACATGTTACTATTATGCTCATTGTACAGAGGTTGAGAAACATAAAGTAATTTACCCAGGGTCATACAGTTAATAAATTTTTGAGACAGGATTTGAACTCAGGTCTTCCTTACTCTAAGTCCAGAGCTCTATGAGTCACTGAGAAAAAAAAATAATAATTCATGATATCCCAAAATGCACTTCAAATCTGAAAGTACCTTATTGACGCACCTGAACATAGGCTAAGAATATGACAAAAATGACCATACATATCTACTTTCTCAACTGTATAAAAGTTATATAAGAATTATCTATGCTACACAATGGAGGCTATCCTTGGTAATGGTATTAGAAAGAAACTGGGGGCACTTGTAAGCAATATTCCTCAGCAAATAGCCAAAGTCATCATAACACAGTTTCTAGAATGCTGCTCTTGGAGCCAGGAGTACCTGAGTTCAAATCTTGCTCCAGACATGAATTGTGCGTCCCTGGTGAGTCATTTAACCTCTGTCTCAGTTTCCTTATCAAATGAGGTAATATATGCAAGATGTTTTGTAAAACTCAAAGCACTACGTAAACATTACCATTACCAGACCTTATCTTGGCGATTATACAATTGGCCAAAAGGTGTAGAGAATAAACAATTCTACTGTACATGTTGATTGATGAGTATAAAAAAACATTAAATGACAAAATGCCTTAAAGACATTCCTCTAACACTGTCTGTGCATTCATCAAAATTCCATGAGATTCCTTGGAGGATAAGCAGCAGAAATAGCCCTGTTATAACCCTCGGTCATGGCTGTCAAGAGATCCATAAACCAGAGAGATATGCTCCCCAAAGGTGTTCATCACTGTCATGGAGATCCAGACCAGGGTCCAAGTTGAAGAGAGATTGCTTAGAGATGGTGAAGGCCCCCAGATGCTCCTATTTGTGGATAGCATTGTGCTGACTACATCAGGTCTGCAATGCTGCAGAGCCCCCTAAATTTAATCCATAATCACACATAAGCATGTGGCTTAACTATCTTCACAGGCAAAACCAACCAAGTGGATGAAGAATGCTTTTTGTCCAAACCATGATATGCAGTTGGATGGGCAATCGCTCAAGCTTATCATCAGTATATGCATGTCTTAGACTAACATTGCAAATAGGAAATGAATTGGATCCAGACAAGAACAGACGGAGGAGAGCATGTTGGGTCACCTTTGGAAAATTGCAGAATTTCACAATGACCCCAAACCTCTCCCTGAATGATAAATAATAGCTAACATTTATGTCACACTTTGGTGTTTCCAAAGTGCTTTACAAATATTATCTCATTTTAACCTCACAAAACCTCTGGGAAGTAGGTCCTATTATTATCCCATTTCATTGATGCAAGAACTGAGGAAGTTGGTGTGGATTCTTTTGGAGAGGGAGGAGAACGGTACTAGTTACCCCTTCCATACAACTCTGCAGCTTGTCACATCCAAAATTCATCATCTTAAACATACTTAGCTTTTCTGTAACTTAGAAGGTTTAGAAGGTACCATGATGGTACAGAGGCAGCCTTGATAGGACAGCTAGCTATCTGGTTAGTTTGTCTACACTATCAAAAGTGTGACCATGTGTAAGTTTTCCATGTGTCTCTGTAAAACATTTTCCATTATGTCTATGAAATTAAAGGCTTTAAGAAAAAATAAACAAACAAAAAACCCTAAGTGTCTAAGGCTAGATTTGAATTCAGGTCTTCCTGACTCCAGGCCCAGCTCTTTATCCACTGTGCCACCTAGCTGCCTACTTAATTTTTAAAACACCAACATTCTACCAGTATTGTTATGTGGCTGGAAGTCAGGGAGCATGACAACCTCTGAAGAATTGAAATTGATCATCATCCAAAGACATGAGGAAGCCAAGAATTACACATGACAAAGAAATATCCAGATATCTAGAAAGAAATACGCGATCAAGGGATAATTGATAGATGTGTGTGTGTTCCATTGGTGCCTTCATGATGTCAGGGGAAATCAAGGAAAGCCCCTACCTTTTGTAAATCCGTTATGATGAATTTATGAGAAGATGCTTTTTTCCACTTATTAGCCCCTTTCCCAGTGCCTGGAACATGGCAGGTGCTAAACACTTGCTTGTTGATTGAGTCTTGATAGGTTATCATGGATAAGAGTTATATAGGATGGGCAAGCATGGGTAAGTTATGATCTGCCTCAATAGAAGGGATCCCACTGTGATAGGGTTCAGAGGTCACTTGAAGTCCTTTAGGGGTGGAATACTATACAGATTTTATGGAACCTATATAGCCTTGCTCTTCCCACAAGCTGAGCCTGATCCACACTGATCTGTCCTTCGTCTGAAATCTAATAACACTCCAAGTCTCTACCACTCTGTTGGGCTCTCTTTTTAGACTGCTTCATATGGTTTTATGTTCTCTATCTCCCTAACCAAACTGTGAATTTTTTAAGGGGAAGAAGGACCACTACATAGAAAGTACTCATTAATTACCTGCCCAATTCAATTACACTAGATTGGAAAAGGACAGATCCTATGTTGAGCCTCAGTTCTGCCCAGCTGGGTCCTTAATGAAAGCCATGATAGCCAGGAAAACTACTGAGACCTCATGGCTTCAGCAAGTAAAACAACACTGTGTGCAGTATAGATATTTAATAAATGCAAGTTGGGCATCGAGTGGGCACTCCTTTGCCTGCTAGAAAGTGAGTAGCAGAGAGAAACTGAACAAATTCAAGCCATGCAATTTTTAGAACTCTTGGATCCAAATAGCTTGCAGACTGGGTTTGGGTTTCTCTTTTTTTGGGGGGTGGGGGTGGAAATGAAGCTTCTGGAGTTTACAAGAGTGGTGGGCTTGTAGTTTATTGCTACCCTGGGCAAGTCACTTAACCCTGTTTGCCTCAGTTTCCTCATCTGTAAAATGGGCTGGAGAAGGAAATGGCAAACCACTCTAGTATCTCTGCCAAGAAAGCCCCAAACGGGGTCATAAAGAGTCAGACATGACCGAAAAGACTCGACAACAAAAATTGTTTCCCTGCCATTATATGCTGTCCACGTGCTTATTGGTAAAAGAAAACACCAAATACAGGAGCCAAGCTTGTGAGTCTGATTATGTGGGTAGGGATCATTTCCTCTGTTAGCAAGGAGTGTTTAGCTCTTGTCTTTGAATATCCAGTGTCCAGCGTAGTGACTGGCACATAGTAGGTGCTTAACAAAGGCTTGTAGGCAGCTAGATGGCTCAGTGAATAGAGAACTGCACCTGGAGTCAGGAAGATCTGAATTCAGATCCAGTCTCAGACAACTTACTAGCTGTGTGACCCTGAACAAGCCACTTAACATCTATCTGCCTCAGTTTTCTGGTCTGAAAGTGGGAAGAAAAATATCAGCTACCTCCCAGGTTTGTCACGAGGATAAAGGAGATAATGCTTGTGCAGTATTTTGCAAATCTTAAAGTGCTATATAAATGTTAGCCATGGTTATTGTTGTCGATTGCCTCTGTGAAAAGCCAACTCTCAGCCAAGTTCATGCAGCCAGGATTCACCAAAATAAAGCAAATCCAAAGCAGGGGGTGAGATTCACTAGTAGGTGGGAGTTGGAGAGCTGAAGTCTGTTTGGATAGATCTACAAATACATATACATGCCCCTTGACAAAGAATTGCTGCTGTTGCCTAGAGAGGGGATCAAGGTGAAGGACAGAAGTTTGCTGACTTGATGAAAACCATAGACTGCTTGGCTCTTACTCAGCATTTCTGCCCAGCTGGGCACATGCAAACTGCCAGGGTGAGTGTGGGACTCCCCATGACACAGATTCTTTTTGCCGAACAGGATTAGATGAGTCGCAGCCTCTGTCAGTACTCCCTGGTCGTTAAATAACCAAGCCTCTCCAAAGCCCAGTGTGTGCTGATGTAGAATATGCAACTGCTTTCATCGTTTATAAGCTTCAAGGTCAGAACCTTTACCATTTTTAAGGGACTGGAAAGAAAGTAGGATGTGCACACATATGTGTATGATGTAAGCATGTTTATGTCATCTGTGAATTTGATTAGGTTACTATCTGTGTCTTTGCCCCAGTCATTGATACAAATTTCTGGGCTTCTCATTTACTAATAGGCAGCACAGAGCCAACCACAGATCCTTGGGGTATTCTACCTTTTACTGTTTTGACATTGAACCATTAATAACTTCCCCTGTAGCATTTTAATCTACAGAATCCCACCTATATTTCTTCTTAATCCTTTGAAATCTGCTTTCCCCAAATCCAGGATGCATGTCAGACTGTTGTACCTGGATTTCCTCTTCTCTTTTGTAAATTCCAGGAATGTGTTCATTTTTTTCACCCAGAGTTCCCATCATTTCCCTCTCAGAAACCAGTTCCTCCTTATTACTGAGAATCCAGATCCAGAAGGGATTTCTCTCTTCTTGGTTCCTTCATCTTTTTAAGGATAAAGCCATCACTAAATGCAAATCAAGAAGTTATCTGCTACTCCTTTTGGCAGAGAAACAGCACAGGCAGATGTCTGAATAATGGATGAATGAAGCTTTAATTAAGTACTTACTATGCACAAAGCACTGTGATAAATGCTGGGGATGCAAATAGAAGAGCAAGACTTCCCCTTCCCTCAAGGAGCTTAAATTCTAAAGGGAGAAACAACAAATATGGAAGGTTTCAGCTATGAGTCAGGGAAAGGTTCTGTGGTCCTTAGGGTGCAGTGGTAAAGTAGATGGTGATGCCTCTTCTTTATTGTCATTTCCACTGATACAGTTAAGTTTCTGATGCTGAACCATCTCACAGTTCCAAGGAATTTGGGGACAACTTTCTTTTCTGAGTCTTCGGTGGATGCAGTTGTGGTTTCTCCAGGACCAGCTGCCAGACTATGTCTCCACAGAGGTTGCTTCCCAGGATAGTATTCGGCTGGACATTACACTAGAAGCATTGCAGTTCCAAAGACCTCCAGGGCTCTAGGCTGTTTCAGGGTTTGAGGGGAGATGGTGGTCAAGGCGGTGGTGGTGGGTTGACCTATCCAGCACATGCCTCTTTCTGTTTCTCATTCAGGGTGTCTTGTTGCTTCAGCTAGGGTGGCTTTCTTGCCCTTTGAGTGGCAGTTGGCCTTTGGTGGCTGATGCCCTTTCCACAAGATTTGCCTCTCTGGATGATGGAGGGGGGACTGACCTGGAACCACGACCAGTGTTCTGGGAGTGCTGCCATGCCCAGGGCTTTTTTGCTTATCTGCCCGTTGGTGGCATTTAGTCAACAGCTGTTGCCAGTGGCGATGAGGAAAGTGGGTCTCTTCTCCATAATGATTTCTTTCCTCATTGATGGCTGTGTGGGCTGGGAAGGAAGCATATCTGGTGGTTCAGGGAACACTCGTGGGTATAGGCTCCTGGGCTGCCTCCATCAGGATCCGAGGAGACGGTGGTCAAGGAGGTGGTGGTGGTGACTTAACCTCCCTGGCTCAGCTACCCCCTACCTCATTCTTAGGGTGTTCTACTATTTCAACTAGGCTTGCTGGCTTGCCCTGTGAGTGGCAGTTGGTGGGGATGGCTGACTCCTTTCTAGATGATGGCTGTGAGAGATGGGCTGGAAGCAGTTCCTCCTCACTGATCTATCCTGCCTCAGTGTCATGCTTTTGCTCTGTTTCCCAAACCCCTCATCTATTTACTCTTTCTGTCCAAGTGGTCTTTAGTCTACCGCAAGGACAAAAATCACTTCTGTTTCCCCCTCCATTCAACTTAACTCAAATACTTTCCATTGTGCTTCCTTTCCTGAATTCAGATTTCTTAACATAATTGTCTCTCCTTAAATTGTATCTTCCCTTCCTCTCCCCTTATCTACAGTAATGTAACAGCAAGGCAACAAACACAACATCAGTGATAATTGTGAATATGCCTATGTAGTTCTGTACCACAAAGTATGAAAGACTCTCCATATAGAAGGTAGAAGAAGTAAAAAATTTATTCAGACACCAGAGAACCATATCCCATAATCAGGCAATCTGCTCCCACAACCAGTCATCTCACTTTATCACAACAGCAAAGAACTTAAAACACAACATCACAGCATGGAGCCTCATCATCCCAAAACCTTTCCAACTCCCTGTTGGGGTCTTCCCACAAAACTCACAGTACAGTTATCACAGGTCGACTTTCTTTACCTCAGCTGTATCATAAACGGCCATTAACAGCCATAACAGCTCTCTCTGCATTTCCTGTGACACACTTTCCTTTTCCTCTCAGCAAACTCCTCCTACCACACATGACTTAGGCTTCCTGCCTTGTAAGCAGGTCACATGGCCTATTAATGGATGGGAAAGATCTTCAAATCTAAATTGTTATTACATCTACCTCTTCTATTTTTGAAAATTTATTTATTTAAAAAATTTTTTAACCTAGCCTGTTTCTTTTGAAAAAAGGTACACCCATTTAAAGCCATGGGCCAGTCCCAAGACTCAGTGATACCCTTAAGGTAAAATTTGTTTCATTGTTTTAGGACCTCAGGTGCCTGTAGTTTGTTGCCTAAACCATTGGGTTTTTGTAGACAGATATCTGAAACCATGGGTTTTGCTACTGGCTCCTTTCTTGTTTCTTTTTGCTTATCTTCTGGGCATCTCACATGCTATTTGTTTTTCTTTGGGATTACTTTCTATATTAACTTGGGGAATATACACCCCCATAGTTTAAAGCACTTTTGACTAGATTTATAAGACATCTGGCAAAGACATCCTTACTAACTGTTATTAGGTTTACTTTGTCCCTGACCAGGAATATGCCATCTCTATGTTTTAAATCCTGGTCCAGAAATCCAGACCCCATTATCAGATACCACCTTCTTCTTTTTTAGATATCACCTTCTGAAAAGCCAGATGTTCATTTCCCAACTTTCTTGTTTCTCTTCAACATCCAAGGTATGTTGTTGTAGTTGTGGTTGTTCATCCTTCATCTTCGAAAAGGACTAGTGCCATCATGGTATGGTGTCTTAACTTGCCCATGAATTGGCTTTAAGTGAGGCAGAGCCACATAAAGTCATCAGTCTCACTGTCTCTTCCAGAGTCATCTGAAATCCAGTGGTGGGACAAAAGACATGTTGGAGAAAGTTTCAATCTGCTCAAGAGAGCCAGTTGTTAACTTTTCGGTGTATTTACACCTTGGAAATTGGCAAATTTCCAAATCAGGGCTGGACTGATTGTTTTGTGGATGATCTAGTCTTAAGAAAGTGATATAGAAAATATTAATAATGCAGATTAAGCTTAAAAATATTTCCTGTGAATATTTTTTTCTTCCTGAAGAGTCAGTTAAAAATTTACCAGCATGCCACGCCACTGTCTACATCCCTTGGGCAACAGCAAGGATACCCGAAGGGTACACAGCCGCTACCCTCCTGGTGTCCAGTTTCTTGCCTAAGACTTAATAATCATTGGCAATATTTTTTAGGATATTTCCAGTAGTGTTGATCACCAGAAGTGGATAACTATCACCCATTTTGATAAATCTTGTATTTATGCTCCAGGGAGACAACAGATCCCTCCACTGTTGTTATCAGGTAGATGAATAGATGCTTTGGTGCTCTGACCCTTACTGAGTGACATCCCACCTGATAGCTCCCTGATAAGCAGGGCCTTCCAGGTTGCACAAGAACTAGAGCTGGCATGAGCAGAGGCAGTAGCTACTGAGTGAGTACAGAGTCATTCGAGGCCATTGAGAAAACTGTGAAATTCTTCTAAGAGATTGTGATGGCGACTAGGAGCCGGGAGCCTTTAAGATTAAAACCTGTGTGTAAAGTCTGTATGAACCCAGAGCTATAGTCCTGAGGCATAACTTGTCACCAATGATAGTCCTTCTGATAAGATGGAAGACTAATAGGCCCTACTAATTTGTCCTGATGCTGCATTAAGGCCCTCCACAGGCAGTTAGGTGGCTCCGTGGATAGACCCTGATCCTAGAGACAGGAAGACCTGAGTTCAAATTCAGCCCCAGATACTACTAGCTGTGTAACCCTGGAAAATCACTTAATCTCTGCCTTAGTTTCCCCAAGTGAAAAATGGGGATTTTCCTCCCAGGGTTGTAGCACAGTGCCTGGCACATCGTAAGTGCTTCATAAATGCTTGTTTCCTTCCTCCACGCCTTGCCATCTGCCTTGCTACCATACTCCTACTCTACTATGCTACTATATGCCCAAAATTCCTAGGCTGTGCCATCTAACCTGATGATGCACCCTAAATCCTCTTCCCTGCAGAGGCACCCTTAAGACTTCCAGGTCTTTCCATCTACCCTGCAGGTGAAACTTCTCATATACATTATCTCCCCCAGTTGGGGTGTGTCCTCCTTGAGAGCAGGGACTACCTGGTTTTTTCTATTTGTCTCTCTGGCACTTAGAACAGTGCTTGGCACAGCGAGCACTTATCAAAAGCTTTTTCGTGCATTGCCCATTCTTGCTTAGAAAGCAGCTCCCTCCACCAACATAAGTCGTAAGACTTCCCATCCCCTAGGACATGGTTTCATGAGTTGTTTCGGCACTGCCCCCCCCCCAAAAAAAAAGAACATTGCCTGGTGGTTAACCTAATGATGAACAAATTTGACCCTATTTAGGCTGATCTTTGGATGGCAGTCACACAGTCTGCTGCTCGTCTATAATGGAAGCCTTTCCAGCTTGACCAGACCTGATAGAGCTTGTCTTCTATAGGTATGGCCTTGGAGAACCCAGGGTCACTGTCACGCTGGGATGAGGTATCTGAATAGGATTTATAACATAGCAAAGTAGAAAAAGTACCTAATTGGGAGTCGGGGAAGCTGGCTTTGCACTCTGGCTCTGTGATTTACAACTTATATCACCTTGATGAAATGACTTCACTTTCTTAGCATCATTTTCCTTATCTAAAGATGAGTTTAACTAGATAGTCTTAAAGGTCCTTTCCAGCTCTAACATTCTTTGTTTTGTTATTCAGTCATTTTTCGGTCACATCTGACTCTTTGTGACCCTATTTGGGATTTTCTTGGTAAAGATACTGGACTGGTTTGCCATTCCTTCTCCAGATCATTTTACAGATGAGGAAACTGAGGCAGAAAGGGTTAAGTGACTTGCCCAGGTTTACTCAGCTACTAAGTGTCTGAGGCTGGATTTGAACTCATGAAGATGAGTCTTCCTACACCAACTAGCTGCTCCTAACATTCTATGTTATACATAACAACATTATATATGGAAGCTTTTATTATTATTGTTAGTAATAGTAGCAGTAGCAGCAGCTGTCATTTATTTAAGGTTTTTGAAGGATACATTTTCTCATTTGATCCTCAAAAGGAGATAGATGGCATTATTATCCCCATTTTACAGGTGAGGAAACTGAGCCTGAGAAAAATTTGACTTACCTAAGGTTGTAATAGCTACAAGTGGCTGAGGCTAGATTTGAACTCAGATCTTTCCAACTCCAAGGCTAGCTCCCTATCCACTACAACCCAGGTGAGGAAACTGATGTCTGGGGAAATTAAGTGACTTTATCAGGGACACAGAAAAAAGTTGCAGAGCCAGAATTCAAACCCAGATCTCCGGGCTCCAAATCAAGCATTCTTTGTA
Source organism: Trichosurus vulpecula (assembly GCF_011100635.1). Lineage (NCBI taxonomy): Eukaryota > Metazoa > Chordata > Mammalia > Diprotodontia > Phalangeridae > Trichosurus > Trichosurus vulpecula. The sequence continues at coordinate 346,352,138 of NC_050575.1, forward strand.
CCAAATGTCACCAGATTCTTATCTGATAAGTACGTAAATATGGCAAACCAAGGGTTTTCACTGGGAACCATTAGAAGTAGAGTTTCAGTACCAGGTGAGTCATAAAAATAAAAAAGTCCATTTCTAGCTTCAGCATTGGCACCTCTTCAGCCCCCTTCTCCTCTTTTGCCCCATTGAGAGACTTGGCGCTTCTCAGAGTGAACGTGCCATTTGGAGACTGAAGTCTTTCCTCTGAGGAGTCTGGCCCCAGCCTGGCTGCCCAGGGCCCCAAGGGCATCCAGGAAACACCTCCCCCTTTTTCATACATTTTACAATACGAGTTCCATCTACTGATAATCATAAAATCATTCACAATGGCTCAAAGGAAAAGGCAAAGCACATTAGCGGAAGTTTGGGTGGAGTTTTCTAGGAAGCAGGTTTTGCTGCGCTCCCACCTCTTGTCTGAAGAAAAAAAATGTAATCCGTTTAGCTTCAGTCACCTCCCAGTAATGTAAATGCCTGGCAGAGAGTTTCAACAAAGGTCTTGTGACAGCTCCTGGATACTGAGGCCTTTAAGGGCATCTCTGCAATTCATCAGTATCTTCCCTCAAGTCTTCCCCTTTAGCTTTGTCTCCTCGCTATTTAATGCCTCACTGCCTTTCCTTCCCTTTGTTCATGCCTCCTGCCTGGATGCCTCTCCCCACCCTCCCCCTCTCCCTTCACATGGGTCTTCCCCATTCTTTCATGGGTCATTCCCCCATCCTACCCCATCTGTGATGGCTTGGCCACCCCAGCCCATGGTGATGACTGTTGGAACATCATGGCAGGGAAAACTCTCGGATAAGCAATTAAAATATTTGAGAGCTAGTCCCACCTGTATCTGCTGCAGATTTCCAGTCATTCACATGATCATAGCAAGGTCAATGAGGAAATTGAGGTTCAGAAGAGGGAAGCGACTTGACCAAGGCTGCATGACTTGTCAAGCGTTGGAGGACTATAATCCAGCTGTTCTAGACCTTTTCATTGTTGCTCAGTCATGTCCAACTCTTCAAGACTTCTTTTGGGGTTTTCTTTGCAAAGTTTCTTTTTTGCCATTTCCTTCTCCAGCTCATTTTACAGATGAGGAAACTGAGGCAAACAGGATAAGTGACTTGCCCAGGGTCACACAGATGGTAAGTGTCTGAGGCTGGATTTGAACTCAGAAGGTGAGTCTTCTTGATTCCAGACCCAGCACTCCATGCACAGTGGTGCCACCTAGCTGCCCTTTACACTCCACCATGCAGGCTTCTCTATGCCTCAGTTTCCTCACTTGTAAAATGAGGAAGTAGAGCTAGATGATCTCTGATATCCCTTCCAGTTCATACATTCTGCTCTTTAATATTTTTGTATTATTAACATTCTTTCTCTGCTTTTGAGGGTTATCTTTATTACTATGTGCTAACTCCATACCCCCACCCACTCCACTTCCTTGTCATAAATAAATAGAATTAAGCAAAAGAAATAAAAACATTAAGCATGTCTGAAAATGAATGTCCATGGACCACAGAGCAGATGGGAGGGAGGAAGGTATCAGAAGACTGGAGAGGTGAGAAGGGGCCGGGTTATGGAAGGCTTTTAAAAGCCAATGGGGGCTACACCTCTAGTGCTCAGCCAAGAGGCTGTGGCCATCCCAATGCTATTCTCTGAGCTTTTACAGCACTTATGCCTCTCATTGACACTGACTTATTATATGCTGGGTTTGTGGGGGCTTTCCCCCCATGTTTCTTCTTTCTCCAAACAGGAGAACAGAACAAAAGTTCAGATTTTGGATTATGCTGAGTGTTCAAAAGACAATGAGGAGTCCATCTTCATGCTAAAGTTTAGCTCAACCGATGAGGCAGGATAAAATGAATCCAAGCATTTCTGTGCTTCTATACGCATCTCTAAGGGTTACAGGTTACCCCCTAATGTGCCTTTCAGGTCTAAATCCTATGATCCTCTGATATTAAAAAGAAAATCAACATAGTTGGCAGCTAGAAATGGACCTAACCATTTCACAGCACTTCCCAAGTTAACTATAACTAATTAGAAAAGATTGATTGGTAATTCAGTGATTGGTGGTCCCTCTCTCAGCTGCAGGTCTCAAAGCCTGTTAATAAGGAAGGAGGAGAGGAGGAAGAAGCACAGGGCATGGATAGTCAGAGCTGGGAGGCACCTTAGAGACCCTGTAGCCTAATCCAAGCCCTTCATTTTATAGGTCAGGATTCAAGGAGGCTGAGGGGGTTGAGGAAGTGATTTTTTTGTTGTTGTTTAGTCATTTTTTAATCATATCCAACTCGTTGTGACCCCATTTGGGATTTTCTTGCTGAAGCTACTGGAGAAATTTGCCATTTCCTTCTCCAGTTCATTTTACAGATAAGGAAACTGAGGCAAACGGGGTTAAGTGAATTGCCCAGGGTGACACAGCTAGGGAGTGTCTGAGGCTAGATTGGACCCCAGGACCAATGTTCTATCCCCTGGGCCACCTAGCTGCTTATTCCAAAGAAAATGAATTTCAGATATACTTAAAGAATGATAGTGACTTGGGGGAGGGAGAGGACAGTTGGGAAAGCATTCCTGTAGCTTTTCAAATCACAGAAATTAAGTTACTCCTGCTTTGCCTCTGTAGGAATTCAGAAATTAGACCTGGAGAAGACCTGAGAGATCATTATAACAATAGCTGACCCTTACTTAGTATTTTGTGGTTTACAAAACACAGTTAAACCCAAGAATTATCTCACGTGAACCTCCTAAAAAGCCTGTGGGCTTAGGTGGTGGCTGAGCAGGTGACTTCTGGACTCAAGAGTTCAAATAAACTGAGTTCCTATCCTGCCTCTTACAGCTACGGGATTCTGAGCTGTATGGCCCCAGGGAGGCCACCTAAGTCCTGTCTGCCTCAGTTTCCTTAACTGTAAAATGAGCATAATAATAGCATCTACCTCCCAAGGTTGTTGTAAGGATCCAATGAGATCAATAACCTTTCTCGGCTTCAGTTTCTTTATCAGTAAAAGTGGAATCGTCATAGCACCGATTCACAGGGATATGTAAGGATCAGATGGGATCACAGATAGGAATAGTCCCTCATGACTTCCCACCTGGACTCCTGCAGTAGCCATTTTCAATGACTCTCACCTATACTTGCAATGCTCTTCCTTCTTGTCTTTGCCTCCTGGTTTCTTTCAAGTCCCAGCTAAAATTTCACCTTCTGCAAGAACCCTTTTCCCAGCTTTCTTAATGCTAGTGTCTTCCCTCTGAGATTATCTACAATTTCATATGTGTGTGTGTGTGTGTGTGTGTGTATGTATGGAGGTGTATGTATGTACACACACATTCACAAACACATACACATACATATATATATATATATATATACACACATATACACACATTCTTTGTACAAAATAGTAATATTAGCTAGCATTTATATAGCGCTGTAAGATTTCAAAAGTGCTTTACAAATACTGTCTCATTTGATCCTTACAACAATCTTGGGAGGTATTATGCTCATTTTACAGAGATGAGGAAACTGAGGCAGACAGCGCTTAAGTGACCTCCCTGGAGCCACACAGCTGGTAAGGATCTGAAGCCGGCTTTCAACTCAGGTCTTGATTCCAGGCCCAGCTCTCTATCCACTTTGCTACCTAGCTACCTACTGCTTGCATATTGTCTCCCATGATTAGATTCTGAGCTCCTTGAGAACAGGGAGTGGGTTTGCTCTCTTTGTATCCTCAGAGCTTGGCACAGTGCCTGGCACATAACAAGTATTTAATAAGTGCTTAATGACTTGATTTGACCAAAGGTCAATTTTGGAGCTAGGATTTGAACCTAGATTTATTGATGCCAGCCCTTTAAAAACACACACACACACACACACACACACACACACACACACACACAGATGGTCAGAGAGAGAGGAGAGAGAAGAGAAGAGAAGAGAGAGAGAGAGAGAGAGAGAGAGAGAGAGAGACTTTTTCCCACTAAGAACACAGACTGGATCACAAACACAGCTAGAAAAGTTCTTAGGGTTCATTTAGTCTGAATCCCTCATTTTACAGATAAGGAAACCAAGTCACATAGAGGTTCAGTTAATTTGCCTCAAGGTCATGCAAGAAGTCAATTAGGATTCAAACCCAGGTCTTCTAACTCCAATTCCAGCTGGCAGCCCACATCCCCACTAGAGTTTTTGGCTTTACTTGGTACCGCACTCAGCAATTTCATTGTTGAGTGAATCAATCATAGGCACTTTAGTTAAGTCTCTGTTAAAAATTCCTCTGTCTGTAGCCTTTAGAGCAGAGCTTCTTAACCTTTGTGTGTGTGTACACCTGGACCTCTTTGGCAGTCTGGCAAAGCCTGTGGATCTCTTCTCAGAAAAGTGTCTTTAAATACATAAAATGAAATACATGGGATTACAGGGGAAAGCAATTCCAGTGAAACAGACTTAACAAGATATTTAAAAACCAAATTCATGGACCTTAGGTTAAGAAAGGAATAAATGTAAGGCAGAATGTGTTTTGGGTGTGAGACAAGATCCACAGCAACTAAGAAAATAGTGGAAGAGAGATAACAAATTGATCGCACTGCCAGCCTGATCTCACAATTGTTCAAAATACTGACTTATGAACCAAAAGGAGCCTCTCAAAGGGAGGAAGGACAGTTAAGGAACATTGGACCCATATTACTATGTTCCCAGTGCTTGAGAACCTCTCAGTTCTGGCCCAACCTATCTTCTCTCCCCTCACCAGGGATAAGCAGAGAGAGACAGGCCAGAGGCAGGAGAGGCAGCTACAGCAACCAATCACAAGGAGAAACAGAAAAGTTTGGGAAGTGGGTAGAATGTTTCTCATTTTCTTCCCAAAGATATCCTTCCTTTTTCCTCCAAAAGCCATTCCAGCTACCTTGGGCTTTGTCCCCATGTCCCTAGCTTTCTATTCTCAGTAGGGAGAAGGAGTTGCCCTGTGGGCAGGGTCCTGGCCTGAGTCAAGAACAGTGGTTTCTATTCTTGGTTCCACAACTGACTCACTCTGATCTTGAATGATTACATTGGGCTGCAGCCCAACGTCTAATTCCATACTCTGTACAACTGCTCTGGTGTAGTTACAGTTCCATAAATGGCAGGCAGTCCTTGAGTAAAAACAACATGAAACTGATCCTCTCTGCCTTGGTTTCCCAGCCTGCAAAATGAGGTTCACAGTAGTAGCTAACTTTCATGTTTCTTTGTGTCTGGTATATGTCAGCAGCTCAAAATAGTTAACTTTTTAAATTAATCAATTTTATTAATATCTTTCATTTTTATGTTTGCTAGATTCTTCTCATTCCTCCATTTCTCCCAAGGAGCCATTTCTCATGACAAAAAATTTTATTTCTTTGAAGCAGCAAAAGTGATCAACACATCACAAAAAAAAGTGATACAATGTTCCACACCTATGGAACTCCTCTGTCTGCCAAGGAGTCAGGAGGATGTGTCTTCTTATAACTCTTCTTTGGGGCCAAGCTTATCCTTCATACTTTATACTTCACACTTCATACTTCATACTATTCAGCTTTTCACTCTCTTGTGGTTGGGTTTTTTTTTCCTAGTTACACTGTTGCAGTCATCCAACATAACAGTTTTTAAAAGATCACTAATCACTAATTTTCAGGCAGCTAGGTGGTGCAGTGTGTAGAGTGCCAGACTCATCTCTGTGAATTCAAATGTGGCCACAGACACTAACTGTGTGACTCTGGGCCAGTCACTTAAACCTGTTTGCCTCAGTTTCCTCATCAGTAAAATGAGCTGTAACTTTGCCAAGCAAACCCCAAATGGGGTCATGAAGAGTCAGATATGACTGAAACAACTGAACAATTCATTTGCAAAATGGATCGCTTTGTTCTGAAAGGCCCACCTGGTGGAAGGAATTAAGTGGCAGACCCGAGTGGGATTGCAGAGCCTGCTTGGATCTGAGTGATGGTCTGGGTTGGTGGTTCTTGGGGGAGGAGGAGCATTGGTGAGGCAGAGCTTGCTGTGTAGAAGTAGCTCTGAAAATAGCAGTGCAGTCCCTCAAGTTTGGGACAAAGTACTCTCTACTCTACACGTACCCCGACAAAAAGCTCAAGGGTCAAGTAGTTGGCTGGGAACATGAACAGGTAGTGAAAACGCTCTTAGATTCAGACTCAGAATTTGGAATGTTTTTTTTGGTGACAAAGAAGACAAAAACATACAGCCAGAAGAAGTCAACAAAGTCAAAGAGCCTCCAAGATAAATATGAAATGGGCTCAGGCCATGGAAGAGCTCAAAAATGATTTGGAAAAGCAAGTAAGAGAAGTAAAGGAAAAATTGGGAAGAGAAATGAGAGAGATGCAAGAAAATCACGAAAATCAAGTCAATGACTTGCTAAAGGAGACCCCAAAAATACTGAAGAAAACAACACCTTAAAGAACAGACTAACTCAAATGTCAAAAGAGCTCCAAAAAGCCAATGAGGAGAAGAATGCCTTGAAAGGCAGAATTAGCCAAATGGAAAAGGAGCTCCAAAAGACCACTGAAGAAAATACTACCCTAAAAATTAGATTGGAGCAAGTGGAAGCTAGTGACTTTATGAGAAATCAAGATATTATAAAACAGAACCAAAGGAATGAAAAAATGGAAGACAATGTGAAATATCTCATTGGAAAAACCACTGACCTGGAGAATAGATCCAGAAGAGATAATTTAAAAATTATTGGACTACCTGAAAGCCATGATCAAAAAAAGAGCCTAGATATCATCTTTCAAGAAATTATCAAGGAGAACTGCCCTGATATTCTAGAGCCAGAGGGTGAAATAGAAATTGAAAGAATCCACTGATTGCCTCTTGAAAAAGATCCCCAAAATAAAACTCCTAGGAATATTGTCGCCAAATTCCAGAGCTCCCAGATCAAGGAGAAAATACTGCAAGCAGTCAGAAAGAAACAATTTGAGTATTGTGGAAACACAATCAGGATAACATAAGGGACAAAAGGGCTTGTAATATAATATTCTGGAGGTCAATGGAGCTAGGATTAAAATGAAGAATCACCTACCCAGCTAAACTGAGTATCATGCTCCAAGGCAAAATATGGATTTTCAATAAAATAGAGGACTTTCAAGCTTTTTCAGTGAAAAGATCAGAGCTGAATAGAAAATTTGACTTTCAAATACAAGAATCAAGAGAAGCATGAAAAGGTAAACAAGAAAGAGAAATCATAAGGGACTTCCTAAAGTTGAACTGTTTTGTTTACATTTCTACATGGAAAGATGGTGTGTGTAATTCATGAGACCTCTCTCAGTATTAGGGTAATTGAAGGGAATATAGACAGAGGTCACAGGATGAGTTGAATATGAAGGGTTGATATCTAAAAGAATGAAATAAATTTAAGGGGTGAGAGAGAAATATATTGAGAGAAGGTGAAAGGGAGAGATATAATGGGGTAAATTATCTCACATAAAAGTGGCAAGAAAAAGCAGTTCTGTTGGAAGGGAAGAGGGGGCAGGTGAGGGGGAATGAGTGAATGTTGCTCTCATCGGATTTGACTTGAGGAGGGAATAACATACACACTCAATTGGGTATCTTACCCCACAGGAAAGTAAGAGGAAGGGGATAAAAAAGGGGGCATGATAGAAAGGAGGGCAAATAGGGGGAGGAGGTAATCAAAAACAAACACTTTTGAAAAGGGACAGGGTCAAGGGAGAAAATTGAATAAAGGGGGATAGGATAGGATGGAGGGAAATATAGTTAGTCTTTTAAAACATATATTATGGACTTGTTTTACATAATGATACATGTGTGGCCTATGTTGAATTGCTTGCCTTCTTAGGGAGGGTGGGTGGGAAGGGAAGGGGGGAGAGAATTTGTAACTTAAGGTTTTAAAATCAGATGCTTAAAAGAAAAAGTTGTTTTTGCATGCAACTGAGACATAAGATATGTAGGGAATGAAGCATAGAAATCTATCCTGCCCTACAAGAAAGTAAGGGAAAAGGGGATGAGGGGGGGTAGTGGGGTGACAGAAGGGAGGGCTGACTGGGGAATGGGGCAATCAGAATATATGCCATCTTGGAGTGGGGGGGAGGTGGAAAAGGAGTGTAAATTTGTAGCTCAAAATCTTGTGGAAATCAATGTTGGAAACTAAAATATTAAATAAATAACAATTTTTTTAGAAAAAGAAATTAAGAAGGGATCGTTTCTGAGGATTCTGGAAGGGATTGTATGAAGAAATGCACAGTAAAATGAGCAGAATTTGAATATAACTTATGCAGTAACAACAGTATAAAGACCGACAACTTTGAAAGACTTAAGAACTCTAGTCATCGCAATGATCAGTCACAATTTGAGGGTACAGATTAAGATGTATTTTTCAGTCATGACCAATATGTGAATGTGTTTGCTTGACCCTGCATAATTTTTACAATATTTTTTCAATGCAGGGAAAAATAGATTTTTGTTAATCGAACTCTTTTAAAAACAAAGTCTAAATGTGGTTTTTCTGAAGTTATAAATGCCAAAAATAAATGTCACTAAATTCTAATCATCTACTGCATTTTCTACTTGCTATTTTTATTTAATATTTTATTTTCTCCCAGTTACATGTAAATGCAATTTTTGAGGTTCATTTTTAAAAAATTTAGAATTCCAAATTCTCTCCTTTCCTCCCTCTCCTCCTCACCTCATCGAGAAGGCAAGCAATTTGATATAGCTTATACATGTGCAGTCATGCAAAACACTTCCATGTTCATCCTTTTGTGAAAAAAAAAAACCAGACAACAAAACCCAAGAAAAACAAGGAAAGCTTTAAAGTATGCATTGATTTGCATTCAGACTCCAGACTCCATCAGTTCTTCCTCTAGAGATGGATAGTATTTTTCATCATAAGATTCAGAATCATCTTGGATCATTGTATTACTGAAAATAGTTAAGTTATTTACAATTCATCATTGTACAATATCGTTGTTACCGTACACAGTGTTCTCTTGGTTCTGCTCATTTCATTTTGCATCAGTTCATGTAAGTCGTTCCATGTTTTTCTGAAAGCATCCTGCTCATCATTTCTTATGGCACAACAATATTCCATCATAATCCTATACCACAACTTGTTCAGTCATTCCTCAATTGTTGGGCATCCTCTTAATTTCCAATTCTTTGCCACCTCTAAAAGATCATGTGTGTGTGTATGTGTGTGTGTGTGTGTGTGTATGTATATATATATATATACTACTTATAGGTCCTTTTCCTTTTTTTATCTCTTTGGGATACACACTTAGTAGTAGTATTGCTTGGACAAAGGATATGCACAATTTTATAGCCTTTTGAGCATAGTTCCAAATTGCTCTACAGAATGATTGAATCAGTAATACCATTTCACCAATAGAGCATTAGTGTCTCAATTTTCCCACACCCCCTCCGACATTTGTCATTTTCCTTTTCCGTCATGTTAGCCAGTTAGGTGTGAGGTGTGAGGTGGCACCTCAGAGTTATTTTAATTTACATTACTCTAATCAATAGTGATTTAGAGCATTTTTTATGCCATAGATAGCTTTGATTACTTCATCTGAAAACCGTCTATTCATGTCCTTTGATCATTTATCAATTGAGGAATGACTCTTATTTCTATAAATTTGACTCAATTCTCTGTATATTTGAGAAATAAAGTCTTTATTAGACACACTTGCTGGAAAATTTTTTTCACAGTTATGATTGCTATGTATTTCCTTCCATCCTATTTTCCCACTGCTTATTCTACTCTCTCTCTCTCCTTTCATCCTGACCATTCTCAAAAGTGCTTTGCTTCTGACTTGTCCCCTAATCTGTCCTCTTTTCTATCAGCCCCACCCTTTTCTTATCCCCTTCCCCTCCTACTTTCTAGTTGATTTCTATACCCAACTAAGTGTGCATATGATTCCCTCTTTGAGCCAATTATTTGCTCTTCCTCCAGTTTTATCAAACTATGAATGCTCTCAGGATAGTCTGATGTAATTGAGTATCAAGTCAAATCTTATAAGGTCAGAGTTTTAGTGATGAATAGGACATCATAGATCATAGACCAACTTCTTCATTATATTGGCCAAAAAATGTGGCCCTGGGAGGTTAAGTGATTTTCCAAAGGCTAACCAGGTATAAAATGTCAGAGCTGGCACTGGTACCCAGGTCTATAACTCCAGTTCAATCTTCTTTCCATAGTATCAGTCTTCCCCTCAACTTTCCCTCCACTACTCTATTGTTTTATGAGGTAATATTGCTCATAACATTCCACTATTTCCACTATTCTATTCCATAAATATTTAGTGAACGATTTTATATTCCAGGAGATCAAGGAGATCAACTCTTTGTTGGCTAAGATGGCCCATGGGCTCTTTTGACCTTGGTTTGGTGATTATTTTACAATTTTTAGGCTATAGGAGGAAATAGTGATAATAAAAGTCTGTGTCTTTATCCGTTTCACTTTTTTTATTTGCATCGATAGCTTGTTTAAATAGATTAGGTTTGAGTTGTTCTGATTTCACACAAAGTCTTCGCATCCCTAATTTTTTTTTCTAATTTAGTGTTCATTTTGACCGTTGTTGTAATTAGTCAATTATCTGATTCTATACAGAGACAGCTGACTCAGAAATTACTCCCACATTGGTACCCAGTCATTTCCTGGGAAGACAGTCAATTTAATTTTTGCGACATTTTGTGTTGTTCACCATGACTAAGAAGAAAGCATTTGTGATTTTAAATCATGAAACTTTGGAGTAATCTACAAGGCTTTCCTTCATTTTACTTTTCATTCTCAAGCCAAGTTTTCTAACATTTTTTGTAGTTCTGTCTTACATCCACTTTTACACTAAAGTCACTGAATATGTCACTTATCATAGTCCACACATAGTAAGCACTTAATAAGTACTTGTTGAATTGAATTATATATCAAAGACTTTGTTGAATCCATGGGATCATGCAGCTAGAGTTAGAAGGATCCTCGGAGGCCATCTAATCCAACCCTCTCATTTTACGGATGAGGAAATTAAAGCTGGGGGCAGAGAGTAAAGGACTTGTCCAAGGCAACACAGCTAGTAAGCAATCACTGTTTAATCTGTGTAACTTACCTTGTGTTGCCTTTAGAACACAGGGTAGGCACATGGCAGTTGTCTGCTGAATGAAGGAAAGTGAAATGAAGTAATTTTGCCTCTTCCTCCAAGCCATCTCTGCATTCCAAAGTAAAGATAGGCACGGATAAGACCTGTGCTTCATGAATATTGTAATAAGTTGCTGGGCGTCTATCTTCCCAGTTTCCATTTGAAATCGATAACTCCAGGCTTGTATACAAATAACAAACATACACACACACACACACACACACACACACACACACATATATATATATATGTATATATATATATATATGTATGTATATATATATGTATATATATACATACTGTTTTTTTACACAGTAATTGTGCTATTGAAATGGTGTGTAAATGGAAATTTTTGTAAGTCACGGACTTATTTTAAATTAATAGAGATGAGCTCACTATGGAATCCTTTTCTTTTTCTTTTCTTTAATTTGAGATTGGGTTTTGATTTCTTGTCTAGGCTGGATGTGCAGCCACAACTCATAGTTTAACCCCATTTTTGATCAGCATGGAAACTTTAGCCTTCTTCATTTGCAACCTGGGTTTTGGTTCATTCCTCTTTACCCTTTGGCCCCTTGATCTTGGAGGTTCACCATATTGATGCAAAACTTAACAGATTGACTCTAGCTCTACCGTAGCTCTGAGTTTCTGAACTCAAGGGATTCATTAGACTCAGTGTCCCCAGTAGCAAGAATTACAAGCATACCTGACCATGCCCAACTAAGGAATCCTATTTGAATATTTTTGAAAAATGAATAATACTTTCATGATTTATTGACTTTAAGTGGCATCCACCTGGATCATGTAATTTTAAAAATACAAAACCATCTATTGCTAAAAAGACCAAGTCTGAGGCGAAGATTGAATCATACCATCTTTTAAAAAATAAACAAACCCAGGGTTATTTCTCTTTTTAAAATGTTAGCTTTGTCCCATTCTCATTCCTGTAAAACTGAGGCTGCCAAAAGTAGGGACAAGAGTAGGTTAGACAGTTGTTGCTACTCAGGCACAGCTGAGTTTTTGAAAAACTAAAGATTCATGTTGTTGTTGTCATTTAGTCATGTCTGACTCTTCATGACCCCTATGGGGTTTTCTTGGTAAAGATACAGGAGTGATTTGCCATTTGCTTCTCCAATGAATTAAGGCAAACAGAGGTTAAGTGACTTGCCTAGGGTCACATAGCTAATAAATGTCAGAGGCTGAATTTGAAATCAGGTCCTCTTGATTCCAGGCCCAGTGCACTAAAGATTCATAGCTACTATCAAATAAATCTGGTATCATTCTTCAGAAGCATTAGCACCCAGCAATTCCGAGGAGGCATCATACTACCATGGAATGAGAGCTAGATTTGAATTCCAAGGACCTGAATTCAACTCTCCGATTGGTTACTTTCTATATGTGTCACATTCTACTAGTAAAACTTCCTGGGCTTTTGTTTCCTCTTCTATAAAGTGAGATGATTAGAAGACATGTTCTCCATGATTCCTCCTGGGTCTATATGTATGATCCTATGGCCTCTCACAAAGCTATGAGTTTTTTTCTTGTAAAAGGAACAGATTATGACTAGATGGCAAGGAGCGCAGAAGAATTAGAGGACCTTGGTGATCAGAAAAAATTCAGACACCACAGCCACCCAGGGCTAACCATGTCTATTTCTCCAAAGGGAAGGGAGCTATTCTTTGTCTAAGGCCAAGTGGTGAAAAGTGAGAGAGTTGGTTCTGGAATCAAAGTAACTGAGTTCAAATGATGATGATGATGATGATAGCTAGCATTTAGATTGCTCTTTAAGGTTTCAAAACATTTTCCAAATATTATCTCGTTTGACCTTATAACTCCTAGAGGTAGGTGCTATTACTATCCTTATTTTGCAGGTGAAGAAACTGAGGCAAACAAGGGTTAAGTGACTTGCTTAGGATTGCACAACTAGTAAGTGCCAGCAGTAGGCTTTAAACCTGTTTTCCTGTCTTCACAGCCAGTTCCATGCATTGTTCCACCCATATGCCCAACTCCTCCAATAAGTACATCCATTCTTTATGGACAAACATCCTATCGAGAGTCAAATTCATTTTTATAGCTGTGATTCTCAGCACCGCTCTGTCATCATCTAAATGGAAGTAGAAGGAGGTCCATAGGAAGAAGAAGGCTTTGTATGTTTTTTAGAGGTTACCACAGACAGAGAACTTATCATACGGCAGACACTGATGATGAACCTTTCCATCTTTAGCTAGGCTAGTCTTTGGACAGCAGACATAGACTATGGCTAGGACTATTCTTGAAGCCTTACATGCTTACTGGGACCCAACAGAGCGTATACTTCTCTAATGCAACCTTCAAGGGCCCATGGGTGCTTCCATACAACCATGCAGCCTGAGTAGAAATTTTATAGCAGTCTATGATGACAAAATGAAGTACTTCAATTAGATTGTAAACCCCTTGAAGGTAAGGAACAGTTGAAGACTTTTAAAACTATATTCCTTGCCTCCAGATGTCAGAATCACAGATTTAGAGCTGGCAGGGTCTTAGAGGGCATCTATTGGCATCAGACTACATATGGTGGAGTGAGAGGAGTTGAATGTGACTAAGGAGTATGAGGAGTTGAAGATGACTCCTACCTAGGTTGTGATCCTGAGGGACTGGGAGGATAGCATAGGATCAAAAATAACATGTTCTATTTGGCTTTTTAAAGGCCTTTTCAACCTGGTCCCTTTCTACTTTTCCAGTTTTCTAAACACCTTATGCCACCCTTCCACCTACAAGACACTCTATTTCCTGACTCTGGGCACATTCAGTAATAGGAAAGGTAGGACGGGGAATGGTTGATTGGGGAAGATAATGAGTTTTGTTTGGGGCCTGTTGAATTTAAGATATCTCCTGGACATCTAGCTTGAGATGTCTGAAAGGCAGTTGGAGATGTGAGATTGGAGGTCAGCAGAAAGGTCAGATAAGGATAAGTAGTTTTGAGAATCATCAGCCTAGAGATGGTGATTAAGTCCATGGGAGATTATGAGATCACCAAGCAAAATCCTATAGAGGCAGAAGAGAAGAGGAGCCAAGACAGAGCCCTGTAGGACACTTATAGTTAAAGAATGTGATCTGGATGAGAATCCCACAAAGGGCACTGAAAAAGACAGACAGATAAAAGAAGAACTAGAAGAGAGTAGTGTCCCAAAAACCTGGAGAGAAAAGAGCATTAAGAAGATGGTGATCAACAGTTTCAAAGATTGAAGAGTGGTGGAGGGGAATGAGGCTTAAGAAAAAGTCATTGGATTTGTCAGTTAAGAGATCATTGGGAACTTTGGAGGAAGCAGGTTTGTTGGAATGATGAGGTCAGATGCCAGATTGAAATGGGTTAAGAAGAGAGAAAGTGGAGTAACCTATTCTAGACAGCCTTTCCAAGTTTAGCTGCAAAGGGCAGAAGAGTTATAGGATGATGGCAGGGATGAAAGGAACAGAAGAAGGTTTTTTGAGGGCGGGAGAGACATGGGCATGTTTGTAGGCAGTAGGGAATGAACCACTAGACAGAGAGAGATTGAAAATACATGAGAAAAAAAAGAAAATACATGAAAGGGAGGATAACAAAGGGGGCAATCTGTTGGAGATGAGATGAAACAAGATCACATGAGCAGGTAGAGGGTTTAGCCATGGTAAGGAATATATCCCCCTCATCATTTGAGATAAAGGTGTTGGAGGAAACAGTGGCAGAAGGCCTATGAGTGATATGAGATGAGTAAGAAGGAAGAAAAGAGAGCTCACAGCTAATGACCTCACTTTTTTTTTCTGGCAAAATATGAGGCAAAGTTCTTAGTTGAGAGGAGGAGCTGTGGGAAGTTTGAGTAGGAATGAAAAGGTTTGGAAGAACTGAGGTGGGAAGTTGGATATTTCCACTCTCTTCATTGCTAATGCCCTCCCCCTACTTTGTACTTAATTTTCTGGATAGTAAGTTGATGAGGGAGGTATATGGTAGGATTGCCTAGCAGCAATGAGGGCCCACTTGAGGTTGTATATCATGTACTTGTAGTGGACCTAGCAAGAACCTTTGCATGATTTTCTCCACCTTCATTCAGAAGCACGTGAGTAGCAGCAAAGGCAGCAGATGGTGGGGAGTGATCCAAGGTGAAGGCTTGCCAGGGCACAATCCACAAAATGATAAGGAGCTAAAAGATTTAAGAGAAGAGGACAGCGCAGAGTTGAATTTTTTCACCAAGGGGTCTAGATGGGGTAAAAAAGGAGAGAGTAGCTAGTTCAGAGGAGATCACCTGAAATAGAATTGAAGTGTCAAGGGATTGGAGGTTATAATGTAGATGAAAATTAGGGTTTGGGAAAGGAAAACAGAGGGAGTGGGAGAAAGCTAATAGGTTGTTTAAGGTCAGATCAGGGGATTTCAGAATTTTGGAAAATGGAGATGGTGCATTTGTGAGTGATGGCAGGATCAAGGGTATAAACATCCTAGTGTGTGGCTGAGGTGGGGTGGAGGAGTAGATCATGAGAAGTGAGTAGGTTGAGGAACTGAGTGGGTAGGGTGTTTGTGGGAGTGTTAATATGTATGTTGAAGTCACCTTGTATGAGGGCAGGAGTTGGGAAGAAGAGAAGTATTGTGGGCCATGTGCCAAAATCATTGAGGAAAGAAGGGAAGTGACCGGGAAGTATGTAGACAAGAGCTACCAGGATTTTGATTAGGTGGTAGAGATGAATAGCATGGACCTCAAAGAAGGAGAGGTTAGTGAGCAATCGTTTCATAAAAACCTTTCAAGAAACTATTCAGACAAAACTCCTTAGCTCGCTACTCAAGGCTTTTAAAAATCCATCTCTACTTTAGCTTTTCAGGCATATCTGCTGAGCTCCCAATTATGTATGATGTAGCTGAGCAAGGAGAGGACATGTCTTGCATGATCTTGTCACAAAAGGACATTGTCACACATTGTTATCTTACATGAAGCAAACTGGCAGCTATCTATCATTTCCTTCTATGGTGTTTCTCCAACATGCTCAAGCTTCTGGCATCCTATCCCATAGCTGATTCCCTCCTTATCTCCTACTCGTAGAATCCTTAGCTTTCTTCGAATTTTAGTTCAAATCTCCATCTTATAATAAACCTAATCCCACTCTCTTCATTGCTAATGCTCTCCCCACTACTTTGTATGTAATTTTCAAGATATATGTATGTATTGTTTTGCCTAAATGGAGTGTAAACTTCTTGACGATGGAACAATATTGGGTTTTTTTCTTTTTATTCTCGATGCCCAGGACAGAGTCTGGCACAGAATCGGCTGTTAATAAATGCTTGCTGAATTAATGAATGAATTGATGATGAAGAAGGCATCAAGAAAAAGGTATGATGCCCACCTAGACTTAGTTACAGACTGGCACATTAAATGGGATAAGTATTTTTCTGGCTCACTCACCACCACCACCACCACCACCACCACCACCACCACCACCATGCGCGCGCACACACACACACACACACACACACACACACGCACACGCACACGCACGCACATCAATCTCTCATTGTACAATATAGATTGGATACCCTAGAAGCTTTAGAAGATTCTTGCCACCACACCTTAGACCTACAATTGCCAGCCAAAGGATTAGCACTACCTCCAGCATTGGAAAGTAATGCCAATTCCTTCAGGCAACAAAATCATGACTTGGCCCAGAATAGCACTCCTCTTGTACATTAATTTTTGGAGAGGTTTGCGGCACCCATTTGCAATAAAGTTTTCATGTTGCTTAGGCACTTCAGACATTACTAGTGATCCAGAAACAAAGCCAGCATGGCCTGAGTAGAGAAACTTTGTGAACTCTTCAGCCTTCCAGTCACCCAGGCTCAAAGTCAAGGTGTTATTCCTCATCTGACTCTCCCTCAGCCCCCTTACAAAATCTGTTGCTAAGTTCTGTCAATTTTACCTCTGTAACATGTCTCAGATATGCCACTTTTCTCTGATCCTTTTGTCACCTTGGTGTGAAGGCCCTCTATACTTCGTGTCTGGAGTACTGCAAAAAACTCCTGGTTGGCCTCCCAGCCACCAGTCTCTCTCCATTTAGCTGTCAAAGTGATCTTGTCAAAAATATCAAAATGATCTCACTGTTCAATAAAGTCCAGTGGTTCCCTATTACCACCAGGGTCAAAAATAAGATCCTCTGTTTGGCTTTTTAAAGGCCTTCTCGACCTGGTCCCTTTCAACTTTTCCAGTTTTTTAAACACCTTACGCCACCCGTCCACCTACAGGACTCTCCATCTCCTGACTCTGGGCACGTTCTCTGGCTGTCCTTATGCCTAGACTGCTTCCCCTCCTCACCTCTGCCACTCTGACTTCCTTGGCTTCCTTTAAGTCCCAGATAAAATTCCATCCTTCTCCAGGAAGCCTTTC
This sequence comes from Trichosurus vulpecula, assembly GCF_011100635.1. Lineage (NCBI taxonomy): Eukaryota > Metazoa > Chordata > Mammalia > Diprotodontia > Phalangeridae > Trichosurus > Trichosurus vulpecula. The sequence goes on from NC_050575.1 coordinate 346,369,612, forward strand.
CTGATCCCCCTTAATTTCAGTGTCTTCCTTCTATTGATCATTTCCAGTTTATCTCGCACATAACTTAATTGTACATAGATGTTTGCATGATGTCTCCCTAGTTAGACTGTGAATGCCTTGAGAGTGAGAACTGTCCTTTGCCCTTTTTCCTATCCCCAGCCCTTAGCCCAGTGCCTGGCACAAAGAATGACTGTAATATATGTTTATTGATTGACTTGTCCTGACAAGGGGGATAGAACTAGCTGATGTTAAGGACTTTTCCAACATTGAACCTATAATCCTATGATTAAAGTTTGAGAATTTCAAGGGATTGTGTAAAAGGGGGTTCAAATTTGAAGAGATGAAAAGTAGTAGTTTGTGTTGTCCCTTTGCTTATTTTTAAAAATTGCCAACTAATAATAATTATAATAATAATGAATACATTTTATTATAACACCTTTATTCATAAGTACCACCTTCATTTTTACAGCACTTCTTTGTGTAAATATTTTTTTCCCTCGCCCCTCCCCATAGAGTCACCCTTAGTAACAAAGGATAACAAAGAGGAAACAAAAAACCCAACTGGTCAAAACTAACCATCTAGGCTGATTCTGATAGCATTTGTTCCACATTGATTTTCCATCACCTTTGCGAATAAGGAAGAGAGGTCCATTTTCTCTTCTTTTGGGCCAAATTTGGTCATTGTAATTGTATAGAGTTCAGTTTCATTTTGTTATTGCCATGCTGTTCTGCTTACAGTCTTGTAGTCATTGTGTTTAAGGTAGTCTTGGCTCTACTTACTCCAACTTACATTTTACATATTTACATTTAATTGACATGTAACTTTACATTTACATTCATCATTTTTCTCTATATTCGTCATTGTCATCTTGTCTTATGGTACAGTAATATTCCATTATATCGAGATATACTGCACCTTTTTTTGCCATCCCCAGTTAATGGGCTTCTTCTACTTTGTTTCCAGTCTTTGCCACCACACAAAAAATCTCTCTACAAATATTTTACTGTATATGCAATATTTCTTTCTGTCTTTGACTTCCAGGATTGTGTTGATTGTCTGGACCTAAGAAAGTGACAGAAAAGAATTTTAATAATGCAGATTGAACTTAAAAGTGTATTAGTTAGCCAGTCCTCCCCACCCAGAAACTGGTTGTTAAATATTTACCAGAGCACCCTTACCTGCTGCCCATTAGTATCTAAGTTCCTTAAATGCAGAGATTGTTTCAGTTTTGTCTTTCCATCCCCGGTGCTGCCTGGCACATAGTAGGTCCTTAATGAATGTTTATTGATGGCATTTAGCTTAGTCCCCAGTACACAGTAAATGCTTAATAAATGCTTGCTGACTGACTGACAGTGCCCCTCACTGATTTATGGGAAGTAGCACAAGGCTTTCCAAAAGACTCTGAAGGCAGAAGGTCTATCTAATGACCCCAAATGACATCTGCCCCTACCTTGTTATGCCCAGTCTATAGAAACAACTCCTTGTGGGCACCAATGTATCTGTGGAGTGTAAGTGGGAAACATCCTTTTGTAGACCCAATTCTCCCTCATGCCCCAGCTTCAAAGTAATTAGAAAAAGAATCTCTCCCATTCTGAATTTTCCTAATTGCTTTTTGTACCTCTTTGGTGCAGGCTTTTTTCCCCTGCTAGATAACAAGTTATTTGTGTGCCTTCTCCCTCCTTCTAGGCTTGAAGCTCCTACAGCTCCTACAGAACAGAAATCAGGTCTCCACTTTGTATCTTAGCTCATGCAACCTTTGGAACACAGAGTTGACACTTGGCAGATGCCTGGTGAATACAAGGAATGAATGAAATGGTGCAATCTTGCCTCTCCCTCCATCCATTTCCCCATTCTAAACTGAGCAAAGAATAAATAGGGCCTGTGCTTCATGAATATTGAAATGGGTTATCCAAAGCACCCAGTTCCCATTTGATCTTGATAATTCAAAGTTGGTGTACAAGAAACAAACAGTTATGCTTAGATTGCATTTTACATAACAGTTTACCTCTTGAAGCTATGCACAAATGAAATTTCACAAGCCAAATCCTTAACTCAAATTCATTCAAAGTGAGCTCACAGAGGAATCCTTTTTTGGGGAGTGATGAAGGGGAGATTGGTTCTTGATATCTTGTATAGGACATCTGGGCAACTGCCACTCATGCCCCAACCCCATTTTTAATTAGCACAGAACTTTGACTTCCTCTGTTACCAACCTTGAGTGGTTTACTCCCTCCTTAGGCTTTGTTATCTCAACTGGGGGGCAGTGGTGGGGGTGAGCTCACCATATCAGCGCTGAATTTAGAGGGTGGATTATAGCCCCATTGCATCCTGGCTTTGAAGGATCCATCAATCTCACCATCCTCAGTAGCAAGGGACTGCAGGTATCACCCATCATACTCAGCTAAAGAATCTTATTTAAATATTTTTGTAAAGTGAATGATCACCTGTAACAACAATGCTGCTTGCTGCTCCTATGGAGGCATAAGGCCAATAACACCAGCACACAGGAGGGCTGCTAGCACAGGTTCTTTGATCTGCTTTTCTAAGGAAAGCAACTTTAAGGGGTTTACAATCTCACTTTAATTAAACATACACATATCATATACTTAGTTCGGGGGAAAAAGTCAGCACCCTGAACTTCAGAGCAAATACAAACAGAAATTACAAACAGAAAAAATAACACAGATCAACAGACAGGCTTCTAACTGTCTGATTATAGCAATATGTACAGTTACCAGAGAGAGAAGCACCAGCATCTGGGTTTTCAAAGCCAGAGGGCTCCTTAACAGCTACCCAGAGTCTTATCTGGCCAAATCACACAAACACTCTTCCAATGAGTGAGTCCCAAATAAAAATTCACCTCTCTGAATATATACTCTTTCAGCTAATAGGCTCAGAGCCAGAAGGCATCACAACTTGACTCACTGCCTAATTTGCTTATGAACAAAAGGTGTACAAGCCTTCCTTCAAGTAAGCTTCCACCAATGGGTGGGGAAGATCTTACGCCCCTGCCATTAACATTTCATCACCTTATGAGCTTATTGATTTTATTTAGGTGATGTACGTATGGATTGCATAACCTTAAAAATACAAAACGCTTTATAATCATCTGTTGCTCAGGAGACTAAGTCCGAGGTAAAGATTGAATTTGAATTATATTATCTCAAAAAAAAAAACGAGTCCACAAACCCAAGGCTATTTCTCTATTTAAAATGTCAATAACTGTTGGCTTTGCTTCATCCTCATTCCTGTAGTACTAAAGACAAATGGACCAGGGACAAGAGAAGGTTAGATAGTTGCTGATACCCAGGCATAGCTTCACTTCTGGTAAACTGACGAATTGTAACTACTGTCGAATAAATATGGTATCATTCTTTAGGAGCATATAACACCCAGCACACTTGAGGGGGCAACACTGTACAGTGGGAAGAGAGCTAGATTTGAATTCTAAGGACTTGAGTTCAAATCACAAATTGGTCCCTTGTTGTATGTTCAAGTTACCCTTTCTGGCCTTGGTTTCCTCAACTACAAAGTGATGGTATTGGAGGATGTGATCTCTAAGATTCCTTCTGGGTCTAAGTCTGTAATCCTCTGACCTCTTATAAAGATATAATCATAGTGGTAGTGCTTTGCACAAGAAACAGAAAATGATTAGATGTCAAGGAAAGAAGAATTGGAGGACTTTTATGCCTGTCAAAAACTCTGACCCCATACTACTCATGTCTAACTCTGACTAGCTCCACCCTGGGAAGGAAGTTAATCTTGGTCTAAAGTAATTTTCATCTCTTATAGGGCCAGGAGAAGAACTTGGGACTGTGGGAATAAAAGAAAGACATCTGGAGCCATAGGACTGTCTTCATATGATGATAATTGTTCAGTTATTTCTGTTATGTCCAACTCTTTGTGACCCCATTTGGGGTTTCCTTGGCAAAGATACTGGAGTGGTTTGTCATTTCCTTCTCCAGCTCATTTTACAGATGAGGAAACTGAGGCAAACAGGGTTTGGTGACTTGCCCAGGGTCACACAGTTAGGAAGTGTCTGCGGCTAGGTTTGGACTCACAGGCACTCTATCCATTGTACCACCTAGCTGCCCTGATAGCAGTTATATAGCACGTTCAGGGTGGCAAAACACTTTATAAATATTATCTCTTCTGATCCTCACAATAACCTTGGGAGGTAGGGTCTTAAATGCTGCTTGCCTCAGTCTCCTCATATGCAAAATGGGATAATAATAAGACCTACCTCCAAAGCATGGGTTCTGGAATCAAAAGACCTGACTTAAAGTAATGGTAGTTAGCATTTACATTGTGCTTTTGAGTTAGCAAAGCACTTTACACACACTATCTCCCTTGATCTTCACAACAGCCATGGGAAGTGAATGCTATAATGACCCTCATTTTACAAATGAAGAAACTGAGGCAGACAGTGTTTAAGTGATTTACCCAGGGTGACTCAATTAGTAAGTATCCGAGGCAGGATTTGTCCTCAAGCCTTCCTGACTCCCATACCAGCACTCTCTCCACTGAGCTACCCAGCTGTCTCTGATCTTACCTACATGATCTGGGCCCCCGTTTCCTTATCTGCAAAATAAGAAGGTTGAACTTCATGGCCTTTGAGGTCCCTTTCTGCTCTGGAGCTATGATCTTATGAAAGTATGTTAGGTAGTCCCAACCAAACCAAACCAAAACAAAAAAACAACAACAAAAAAAACCCAGCTGGAGTATTCTTCTGTGAAGGGAAGAAGGAAGTGTTTATACATTTCTCAGGCAGTCAGAGGGACCTCTAGTGATGTTTCTTCTCATATTTGAAAAGGAGAGACCTCGTCTCCAGTTGATTGTTCACAATTTCCAAAAATTATAGGGTTATTTAAAAAATCAGCCTTTTAATCTTTTTTCTTGATCTAAACTATCTGTATCTCCTGTAAGTTCTAGACATTTATGAAGTACCTACTGTGTGCTCAGTCAGCCCTGCAGTAAATGTTTGTGGGAATAAGAAAGAAAAACCAGACCTGTCCTCTGTTTTCAGGGACCTCATCCTGATGAGATGGAGCAAGACCATGTGCACGTTCAGGAAACAGAAAACCAAACAGCAAAGAATCCATGCTAGATTAAGAGGAAAGGGAGTAGTCATCAAAGGCTTCTTGGAAGAGTTGGAAGTTGGATTGGGTCTTAAAGAATGGGTAGGATTGGCCAAGGCGAGAAAGGAGGCCATTATAACCATGCTTACTGAATCCCATCACTGCCAACAGATAAGATTCAGGGTCCTGGAGCCCCTCGCTGCCCATCACAGTCTTGGGGTTGGCCATAGGCCTTAGAACTGGAAGATGCCTCTCAGATTGTCCAATTCAACCCTTTCATTGTAGAGATGAGGAAAGCAAGTGCCAGAGAGAGAGAGAAAGTAGTTTTGGAGCTGGGTTCAAATCCAGATCTCTTCAAACCTCGATTCCAACATTCCACTATACAATAATTCCTCAAAGAGCAAAAAGAGGTGAGAAGGACTAGTTGTACTTGGCAGTACCTTCCAGAAGGAATTGAAGAGCTTTCACTTACTTATATGAGAGTAAAGAGAGTGAGTATATGCACGTATGTTTGTTACTTCTCAACTCTGCCTTATTACTAGTTATTATCAATCAACTGCCTGAGTCTTAACTATGACAGATAATGTAAATGCTTCTTGCCTCAGTTTCCTCATCTGCAAAATGTGATAATACTGATAACCTTGGCTGTTTGGTTAGCAGGGTGGGGGAGAGGTATGATACAGAAACCAGGGTACTCTCTCACAAAACAAAGGGAATCAATTCAGTTTAATGAACATCTATGAAGCAGATTCCATGGGAAAAGCCCTGGTGAGACCTCCCAGAAACCAGAATAAAGGTAGATATAATAGAGAGGTCATATATGGCATAGTATAGGGGCAGCTAGATGGTGAGGTAGACAGAGTGCTGGGCTTGGAGTCAGGAAGACTCATCTTTCTGAGTTCAAATCTGGCCTCGGACACTAACTGTGTGACCCCGGGAAAGTCACTTAACCCTGTTTGCCTCAGTTCCCTCATCTGTAAAATGAGAAGGAAATAGCAAATCACTCCAGTATCTTTGCCAAGAAAGAGTTGGACATGGCTGAAAACAACAAATAGCAACAGCAATAATATAGAGCATAGTGTATCAGTGGATAAAAGGAGTAGTCAGAGGACCTGGGTCCTAAGCCCATCTCTGACACTACCTATGTGACCTTGGTCAAGTCATTTAACCTCAACTCTAAAATGAGCTGGGTTGAGCTGGATGGCCTCTAAGGTCTCCTTTCAGCTCTAAATCTATGATCTTATGGTATCAACTTACAAACATTACTTTTATAATTATGTAATTATTTTCTATTAATAACTAATTATTATATTATATAGAATTATTATATCATGTATAGTTGCATAATTTTAATTTTATAACCAGTTTTGAAAATCTTCCGATGCCTCTGAGATTTCATTAATTTGAAATTTTTCATTCACTGATGTAGATGGCAAGTCATCCACACCTGCCCATCCTGTGAGACTCTTGTTCAGATTCCCCCTGGAGCCGACTTCACATACGGGAATTCTTTCTCAGTATCTCATGACATTATGAGAATGATCATTGAGTGAAGCACTCAGACCATTTTCTTGCTGTGCCTTGCCCCAAAATGTGACCAGCACATCTTCTCTTCCTATAATTCTTTGATGACATCTGTTACTCCTACTTTTCTTTGAAGTTCCTCATTGGCTACATGTTGCAGCCCACTCCCATCCACTATGCTCCTCTCCATTGTCCTCTGTGTAATACTGATTTTTACTTCTTCAGAGACCATTGTACTTTGTGTCATGATGCCACACAGCAACACCAGTAGATGTTTAAAAAATAGATCTTTTAAAAGGTTGAAAAGACAGATCAGAAACTTGGAGTCATTAAAGGAACTTTGCGATTTTTAAAATCAGGAAATCCCTGCGTCCTTTGTGAGACACAACCTCTCCAAGGTTTTCCTTATATGTAAGAGAGGTATGATAGTAATTGCTACTTACTTCTTAGCATTGCTGTGAGGAAAGCACTTGGTAAACTGAGATAGGCCACATCTGTGTGAGGAATGGTGATTTATTAAAAGCTAGTCATATGCATTACAACAAAGGCTTGAAACTTCTGGTATACAGTTAACACACAGAGAGCATGATATTCAAACCTTTTCCTGAGTTCACAAATGTCTTGTCCTGGCTCTATCTCCAATTATGCAGAGGGTATAATCATCCTTCTTTAAAGTCTTTTTCTTATAAACTTCACAGTCATTAACAAACTCAAGCATTCCATATCCAAAGAAGGATAGAAAAAGATGATTGCATATGAAACTGTGACTCTACCATGTACATTTTGTTTTTTTTCAAAAGTATATATCAAATTTAACATGCTAGTACCAATACTGCCCATCTTGTCTCTCCTTCTGAATTTCTTTCTTCTTTTTTCTATACATTTAAAAACGTTTTTTGATACTCTTTCCCCTTCTTTTTTAGACTGCTAGTACTCTTCCTCTACGTGTTCCTCCTCCATTATAACAAAGAAGTGAAGTCAAACAAAACAAATTTGTGCTACATTACTTTTCTGAAAAAAAATATACCTCATTCTGTACAGTCTACCGTTTCTCTACTAAGGGGTAGGAAGCACAATTCATCATGGGTCTTCTAAAGTCATGATTGATTAATTCTTGCTTTCAAAGCCATCTTTTACAATGTTACAATCAATGTATAAATTACTCTCTTGGTCTGCTAACTTCACGTTGCATCAGTTAATAGAAGTCTTCTCTAGCTTCTCTGAAACTATCTTGTTCATCATTTCTTCTTGTTGTTGAGTTGTTTTTCAGTCATGTCCGACTCTTCATGACCAATTTGGGATTTTCTTGGCAAAGATACCGGAGTGGTTTGCCATTTCCTTCTCCAGCTCATTTTATAGATGAGGAAACTGAGGCAAACAGGGGTTGGTGACTTGCACAGAATCACACAGCTAGGAAATATCTGAGACCAGATTTGAACCTCATTGCTTATGGAGTGATAATATTCCAATGCACTGATAAACCATAATTTATTCAGCTATTTCCCCAACTGGTAGTCACCCATGTTGTTTCCAGAGCTTTACTATAATAAAGAGTGTTGATATAAACACTTTTTTCATATGTATGGGTACTTTCTCTCTTTTTTTTTTTTTTTTTTTGGGCAGAGGAAGGCATTTTATTATACTCCCCGAGAGAGCGGGTGTAGTGCTCACGGGAACACTCACCCTCTCTGTCTTTGATATTCTGGGAGTATGCACCTAGCAGTGGCATTGCTGGCCAATCCATATAACTTTTGTTGATTTCTTAGGTACGATTCCAAATTGCTTTACAAAATGATTGGAATATTTTACACGTCTACCAATAGGGCACCAGTGTGCCTATCTTCACACAGCCCCTCCAACAATTGTCATTTCTCTTTTTGACATCTCTATTAATCTTGTAGGTGCAAGGTAGAACAGAGAGTGTAAGTTTCAAACAAGAATGTAAAATCCACAAGAAAAAGGCAAAGGGGATGGGGCTAGAGAGGGTTGAATTCCTTCTCTAACCCCAGCTCACAGGATTCTTTTGTAAAGGGTGTGCCCAACCACTGTTTTGAACCTGACCCATTGATCTGACCTCGATGATTGTTTCTTTGATAAGGTCTGAATTCCCTGCCTTGTTTACTGGTTTCTTTGTTGACACTGCTAAGTTCACAGGCTCGTACACTAAGCTAACCTTTGGATGAAAGAAAAGGAGAGACAGACAGACAGAGACACCGAGAGACAAAGACACAAAGAGACAGAGATGGAAAGAGAAAGTCAGAGAGACAGGGATTCACAGAGACATAGAGAAAGATGGAGAGACAGAGGCAGAGACACACAGAGACAGATAGGATGGACAGACAGACAGAGTCACAGAGAATCTGAAAGAAGCTAACCTGCTTGTTGACCCAGAGACTGAAGTGCTAGGGACAGTGAGAAAGAGAGAGGAGAGAGGGTTTTGGAAAGCAGAGGCCATAGAGATGAGAAGGGCAACACAGAATCAATTCCCTGGAGTGAGGCCTGCATATCCAACCACCCGCTACAGCGTACCATGTGGCCCAGGGAAAAGACAGAGCACCCTGCTTCAGACTCTTTCAGTGAATATAAAAGTAACTCTAGGGAGAAAAATAACCCCCACTATCTAGTCCCCAAATAACAATTCAGTAACAATTTCTTCTATTCCTACAGTGATTTGTGCTTTTCAAAGAAATTTTTTTGAAATTCAATTTTATTTTCTATTTTGAATTCTCTTGCTTTCACCTCCTCTTCCCTGCCCATTGAGAAGATAAGAAAAAAAAACCTAATTATAAATATGTACAGACAAAAAGTACAAATTCCTCCCCTACCCATGTCCAAAAAAGAAATGAAGAGAAAATATGCTTCAACCTGCATTTTAAGCCCATCAGCTGGCGGTAAATAGTACGTTTTACAGTAAGTCCTTAAGAAATGTGGATGGTCTTATGAAATCATATCCTTCCTCATTTATTATAGAACAGTAGCATTCCATTACCTTCATAAATAACACTCTCTCTCTCTCTCTCTCTCTCTCTCTCTCTCTCTCTCTATATATATATATATATATATATATATATATATATATATACATAAACTTTCTATGCTTCTCTTGACTCCCACGTTTGCACTTCAAAACTTTGGTCATTTATTTTGGTCATTTTTGGTAATTTCAAGAAAGTTTAGAAGCCCTCTACTTTGTTAAAGATAATTTTTTTTTCTACCTGCAGAGACTTGTATGAACTGAAGCTGAGTGAAATGAGCAGAAGCAAGAAAATATTATGCACAGTAACAGCCACAGTGAGTGATGACTGACTTTTATAGATTTAGTCCTTCTCAGCAAAGCAAGGACCTAAAGCAATGCCAAAGGACTCATGATGGAAAATGCCATCCACATACAGAGAAAGAACTATGGAGTCTGAATGCAGAGAGAAGCAGACTATTTTGTGTTGTTTTGTTTTATTTTGTTTTTTCTTTCTCATGGTTTCTCCCATTCATTAATTCTTCTATACAACATGACTAATGTGAAAGTGTGTTTAATTGGAATGTATGTGTAGAGCCTATATCAGATTGCAGGCCATCTTGGGGAGGGAGGGGAGGAAGAAGGGAAAGAAAATGTAAAACTTATGGAAATGAATGTTAAAAACTAAAAAAATAAATTAATTAACTTTTAAAAAAGATAAAATGTTTCCCCTGAAGAATTATACTCAGTTTTGCTGGGTAAATTATTTTTGGTTATAAGCCTAGATCTTTTGCCTTCTTGAATATCGTATTTCAAGCTCTTTTCTCCTTTGTAACAGTGGCTGCTAAATCTTGTGTGAGCCTGACTGTGGCATTTTGGTACTCGAATTCTTTTATTTTTGGTTGCTTGAAGTATTTTTGTCTTTACCTGAGACCTCTGGGTTTTGGCTATAATATCCCTGGGAGTTTTCATTTTCAGGTTTCTTTTAGGAGGTGACTAGTGGATTCTTTCAATTTCTACTTTTCCCACTGGTTCTAAGATATCTAGACAGTTTTCTTTCGTGATTTCTTATAAACACGATATCTAGGCTATGTTTTTGCTCATAGGCTTTAGGTAGTTCAATGATTCTTAAATTGTTTCCTAGATCTGTTTTTAACATTAGTTGTTTTTCCTACGAGATATTTCACATTTTCTTTTATTTTATCTGTCTTTTGACTTTGTTATATTATTTCTTAATGGTACACGAAGTCATTAGCTTCTATTTGGTCAATTCTAATTTTAAGGGAGTTTGTTGCTTGGGTAAGGTTTTGAAAATCTTATGCCAAGCTATTAATTCCCTTTTCAATTCTTTCTTCTGTACCTCTCATTTATTTTCCATCCCTCCCCCCCCCCACCCCCCCCCCCCCGCCACCTACCACTCTTATTTGAATTTTAAAATCATTTTTGGCTCTTTTAACTCTTTCTTTAACTCTTCTAGGAATTTTTTCTTGGGTTTGTGTCCAAGCCACGTTTTCTTTTGGGGCTTTACTTGTAGGTGTTTTTGAGTCATTCTCTTCTTTTAGATTTGTGTCTTAAGCTTTCCCATCACCACAATAGCTCCTTATGGTTGGATTCTTTTTTTGTTTACTCATTCTTCCAGCCTACTTCTTGATTTTGGACTTTATGTTAGTATCGGGCTCTGCACACTTCTGGGGGTGTGTGGCCATGGGGATGTGTGGCCTGAGCTTCTGTTCTCTTATATCCTTCCCCACAGCTTGGGATGGGGGTCTGAAAGTTTTCAGCGCTCACATGGTGATGTGACCTTGGCCAAGGTTGACTCAGTGCCCTTCTGGTTTGAACTCTGCAAGCTCCTGATTTATGTTTGGGTCTGTTAGCTTGTCTCTGTTTTGGAATGTTGGAAGGGTGCTGCTGGACTCAGTCACCATTAGCCCACTGGGAGACTCTGTAGGCTAATAGTGACTGAACCACAGACTCCCCTTTCATCTAGGAATCCTGACCTGGTTATTCCACAGCAGCCTTCCATGCTGAGCTGGAAGCTAGAACTGAGCTCCTGCTTTGTCCTAGGAGTAAAGCCACACAAGGGCCATCTCTAGTTGTCCCCATCTATATCTTGCCACTGGACCCAGATGATTCTAGAGAAGAAAGTGGGGCTGGTGACTTTGCACAGCCCTGCCTCACTTAAATACAATTTACGTGCATGTCGGGGCATCACCTCCCTGATGTCATGATCCTCTTTGAGAACCAAGGACAAACAACAACAAAGCTTCACAACTCCTGTTTGCTTCCAGAACTTGTTCCTTCCTCAGTGCACAGCTATGGTCCATACTCATTATTACTCCTCTTGGCTTGGATTCATGACCTGGAACTCAGAAGTGGGCAACAAAGCTCCCAGGTGGTAACTGTTCTTGCACCGTGCACTAGTTCATGTATCCCATGGCATCCCTTTCAGTCCTGATGCTTCCTGCCCTGGTTCCCAGTATTGGCCCTTTTTCTGTCCCTGGGTATTAGATTGTTCTGTGCACAATGGGCTGGGTAGACACTGTGCCCAGTGTCTACAGGCTTCTCTGTATATATTTGGTGATGCTGCCCTGGGAAAAAAAAGAATTAATATGACCTTATTTTGGCTTCCTCAAATGCCCTAATGTGATTACAGCTCTGGCTTTCACACACGTTTCTCATTTGATTTTCACAACATTCCTGTAAGATAGAAAAAGCAGGCAGTATTATCCTTATTTTACAGATCAACAAATCAAGATCCACTGAGATCAAGTGACTTATCACTTTATATAGACTATAATCCAGCAACATGGAAACAGCCTCCTTGCTGTTTCTGGGCCTTTTCAAAGGCTGACTCCCATGTTTGAAATGCTCTTCCCTCACCTCTACCTCTTGGCTTCTAATGGATTGCTTCAAGACCCAGTCCAAATCCTAGCTTTTGCAAGAGGCCTTTTCAGGTCTCTCACCTTCCCTCTTTGATTACCTCCTATGTACACCATATGTATCTTGTGACTATGTCCATACATATCTATCTTGTATCTATGTAACTGTATCCATACATAGTTGTTTGCATTTCATCTCCCCCAAACAGACCCTGAGCTCCTCAAGGGCAGTCACCATGTTTGTGCCTTTCTTTATATTCTATATTCCCATTGTTTAATACAGTACTTGGCGCGTAGTAGGCCCTTAACAAATGATTGTTGAGTGTTGACTGACCCAGGGTCACACAATGGGTCATATTGATGGTGGAGATGGTTCCAGAAGTATCCTCAGTCTCAAGGAACATTACCTTATTAAAGGTGCTGTCAAATGAGGTGGGTATATGCATATTGTAATTAGAATCATCTTCCTCATTAGACGTAATCATTTTCTGATAGACTACAAGGTGTTCCTCTTATACCAGTCTGCACAGATTTTTGATGGGCTGACCATGGAGATGGGCTAGTCAAGGAAGGCTCACAGGACAGAAAACCAAATTATTTTGTTAGGAGCTCTAGTTGGAGATGTTGGTGTGGTAGGCATTCCCAGAATTTTAATTACATAGCTATAATTATTGTTGAAAATCCTCACAAGCATCTTCTCATGGGAATAACTCAAGTGTATGAGATCTTGAAGCTGGCAAGGCAAAGTAAGGACGAAATTGTTTGAAAAATACATATTGGGGAAAAGAGGAAGATTAAAGAAGGGTTAGAATTACTTCTCAGGGTGACTTGGATGCAGATGCCTTGCTTCAGTTTTTTTCTGTCAAGAGGAATGAATGATCATTGCACTAGAATGGATCCTGGGCCGCACCTAATTAATTTTTCTCTTCTCCCCTTCCCTTCCCTTCCCTTCCCTTCCCTTCCCTTCCCCTTCCCCTCCCCTTCCCTCTCCCTTCCCTTCCCTTCCCTTCCCTTCCCTTCCCTTCCCTTCCCTTCCCTTCCCTTCCCTTCCTTCCCTTCCCTTCCCTTCCCTTCCCTTCCCTTCCCTTCCCTTCCCTTCCCTTCCCTTCCCTTCCCTTCCCTTCCCTTCCCTTCCCTTCCCTTCCCTTCCTCTCTACCCTTCTCCAGTCTCAACATAACCAGTTCCTTCCAATCATCCTCATGTGAATTTGAGACCCTTATCCATCAGAGGTGGCTCCAGTGGATAGAGCCTTGGAAAGAGAATGAACATCAGACCCATCACACCCATTAGAGCAGATGTCAGCAGCAGCAAAAGGGTGGAATGTCTGTGAATGGAGGGCCAAACAGATGTGGTAAGGATCTGTCATGCTTGCTTTGAAGGGGCCCAGCAACAGTTGGGTAGGGAAGTACCTATAGGAAGAGCTGTCTGTAAAAGAGCTGTGAGGGCATCACCATAGAGAAGTGAGCTGAGCTACAAAAACCTGCATTTTTTTTCATCATCTCTCTATCAGAGGTGGGGAACCTGCGGCCTCGAGACCACATGTGGCCTTCTAGGTCCTTGGGTATGGCCTCTTGCCTGAGTCCCAGTTTTACAGAACAAATGCTTTTACTAAGGGGATCTGTTCCCTGAAGTTTGGATTTAGTCAAAGGGCAGCCACATGTGTCCTCGAGGCTGAAGGTTCCCCATCCCTGCCCTAAATAGTATTGTAATTCATAGAAAGGAGTCTCCTGACTCTCCTGATCTTCAATCCTTATGAACTCAAGCTTTTGTCCTTTTTTCCTTATAGGAAGTCTTGCCTTAAATCCAAAGGACTATACGGGTCCTAGAGGATAGTAGTCGCTCATTAGATAGGGATCTAAATTCTTTATGGACATGGCTGTAGGTTTTTCCTTTTGCTAGGGCTGAAGCCAGGATAGGACTGTAAGTCATGGGTGGGGGGGGGAGAGGAAGGGAATAAGCATGTATTAAGTGCCTACTGTGTGCCGGGCGTGTGCTAAGTGCTTTACAAATATCTCATTTGATCCTCGAGACAACCTTGGGAGGTAGGTGCTATTACTGCTCCCATTTTACATCTGAGCAAACTGAGGCAGACATGCCAAGTGATTGACCCAGAGCCACACAGCTCATAAGTGTCTGAGGCCAGATTTGCACTCAGCTATTTATGATTCCAGGTCTAGCACTGAATCAACTCTGTCGCCTAGCTGTCTATATAAGGCTCTGCCAAGGTGAGGAGAGTCATTAGTCTCTCCTACCTTTGGAATCTGCTGAGTAATCAAATACCAACCTCCCCCATCCCCTTGGTATAAAACAACACACATGTATGTGCCGCTGATCCCACTGACAAGGTTACATACTCTACACCTGTTTGGCCTCAGTATATATATGTAGCCTATATGTATTATAGCCTATATATATAGCTTTTAAAAATTCTGACATGGGCTGGTTCAGTTGCCCAGGGACTATATCTCCTGGACCTGTGTGGTTATACTCACGGTACTGTGTCCTTGATAGAGACAGGGCAAGTGTCATTGAACAGAGACAGCTTGGGCAGGGATTTTGACAGTAGAATGGACTATGAGCATGGTCTGGGGCTAGATAAATAGTTTTTACTTAGTCATTAATCCAGGTCACTCAACCCCACAATGGGAATTCCAAAGTTGAGTACATTAACTTGTCCAGGGAATGGGGCCATGGTTTTTGGTGGTGGGTGATACTCGAGATGGGAAAAATCAGGACAGATGGTAAGATGGCCTGAGGGGATGTTTGGATGGAATGCAGTCCTCTTCTAGGATAACTTTGAGCCATCCCTCGCTTGTGGGATGGCCCCTTGCAGCCTAGGCCTTCATGGATGTGGCAAAGCTTATTATTTATAGTCTAGAACTCTAACAGGAATATGGGAGTAATATTGACAAGCAGGAGGTATATTCATAAGCACTGCAGGTCTATTTCACCAATACATCTTTCTTTTATAGGGGCTAGGAATCTCCCAAATGAAGTTTTTGCCTTTGTGGTTTGCATTAGGCACAGCAAAGTTTTCTCAAATTGCAGGACAGAGTGGAGTGTTTACATAAGTAAGTGTTTATAAGAATCCTAAAAGAGTTCCTTGAGTAGGAGTGGTCATCTAAAGTCATAGGTGAACTATTCAAACTCTCTGTGATTCCAGGTTAATTTAAGAATTGACTTTCAGGAAATAATTAGCCATCACACCATAGGGGCAATGAGTCAGAAAAGTGAGAAATATTTAAATTTGTATCAAAAGGAGCCTCTGACAAAGAGGTTATAGAGGAACTGGATGGAGGAGAGACTGGAGGTAAGGGGACCAGTTAATAGCCATTACAATAATCCAGACCAAAAAATGTAATAAGGGCTTGAACTAGGTCTGTGGTAGTGAACATGGGCAGCAGGGGAAAGATGTGAGAGATGTTGTGGAAGTACAACTAATTGGACATGACAAAAGATTCGATGTACTGAGGTGAGGCAAATACAACTCCTAGGCTTTAGACCTGGATGACTGGTAAGTGGGAGGAAGGGAAAGCTCTTTGGGAGAAATGATGAGCACCATATGGAACATGGGGAATTTGGGGCATTGGCAGGACATCCAGGGAGAGATGTCCCGCAGACAATTAGAAACCAAGGACCGGAGCTCTGGATTGGGTAGATATGTCTAGAAGTCATCTGCACAGAAGTGATAACTTAAACCAGGAGTGGGGGGACCTTGAGTCAAAGAGCCACACTTGAGGACCTAGGGGGCCACATGCGGCCTTGAGGTCACAGGTTCCCCACCCCTACCATAATAGTACGTAAGATCACCAAAGAAGAAAGCATAGAGAAGGGAGCCTAGAACAAGGCTCTGGGGATACACCAACATTTAAGGGGAGGGAGAAGAAAAATAAGCCAATGAAGGAGACAGACAAGGGCCAGTCAGAGAGGTAAGATGAGAACCAGGAAATAGCAGTGTCACGAAGCCAAGAGAAGGTGGGGGAGGGAGGAGGAAGGATGGAGGCTTAATAGTATCAAATACTATAGAAAGGTCGGGGCACATGAGGACCGACGAAAAGGCCACTGGCGATTAAGAATTCCTTGGTAACCTTTGAGACAGCAGCTTCAGGAGAAAAGCGGGAATGGAAGCCAGATTGCTGGGGCAGGGGTGTGAGGTGGGGGGTGGGGGCTGAGGAGTGGCTGGTGGTGAGGCATGTGTATATGTTACTCTTTCTACAGGATTAGCAGTGAAATCGTGCAAGCAAGTGTTCATTAGTTACCTATTATGTACCAGGAATTGGGGAGACAAGGACAAAATAGAAACATCCTCTGCCCTCAAGAAATCTGTACTCTACTTACTGGATAAGAGGTCGAGGGAGATTCCTCTGCAAGTTTTTTTTTTTTTTTGTTCGTTCTGGAGTCAGAAATACTTGAACAAGTTTATAAGGGGGAAAGGGAGAAAGACTGAAAGGATGAGAGACAGAAAATGATAAACACAGCAAAGACCTGGAGATGCGAAGGCAGCACAAGGGTAGAGAGTACTCTTAGGCAAGGCAATCTTCTGCCATCTTGCAATGTAAAGTTTGGCAAACAAGCTGATATTCTAAAGCCCGTCCCCCCGGATTGCCCCACATTTGAAGTCGGCAAGGAGACGAGCTGTTTGCTGGCTGTGTCAGTTTCTGGGTGGTTTTGGCCTCCTTGTTTGTGGCAATAATAATAGCTGACATTTATATAGCTTTTAAGTTTTGTAAAGCTTTTGACATACATTATCTCATTTGATCCTCATAACAACCCTGTGAGGCAGATGCTATCATTATCCTTATCTTACAGATGAGTGATTCTTTTACATTGGTGAAACTTCTGTAGGAATAATGATCAGCATCTATGTGTTTCCTTTTATCTGTTTTCTATTTTCTAACATTAATAGATTGTTTCAACAACTCGGGCTGGAGCTGTTTTAGTTGTCTACAGGGCTGACTTCTCGTCTTTATCCCTGATTTTGGTGTGTTTTGGATCTTTTCTCTAACAAGTCAATAGTCTGATTACACACAGATAACAGAATGGGACATAACTCTCCCGTTGTTAACCAGTTTTCACGTCTCTCCTCTGCTCAAGAAGTATTCATCATTCCTTCTTGCCTCTAGAAGGAGATATAAATTCTTCTCTTCGGCATTTAAAATCCTTCTCAACCTGGGTCTGGCCATTTTCTCCAGACTTATTTTACATTTGTGGCCCTCACAGGCTTTGTGTTCCAACCAAATTGGCCTAATCTCTGTTCCCCATAGATGACATTCCATTTCTTAGCCCTGTGACTTTGCAGTCTGTCTCCAATCTCTGGAATGGCAATACCTCCTTCCCTCCCCCTTTTGGAATTCCTTGGTACCTTCAGGGTTTAGCTTGGGTTCTATTTTCTATACAAAGCCTTTCTTGATCCCAACATCACTCTTATCCACATTTCTTATAGCACATTCATATACCATAACTTGTTCAGCCATACCCTTTCAATTTCTAATTCTTTGTCACCCCCAAAAGAACTACTACAGATATTTTTGTATGTATAGGTCCTTTTCCCTTCTCTTTGATTTCTTTGGAATACAGACCTAGTAGAGTTATTTCTGGATCAAAGGGTATGCACAATTTTATAACCCTTTGGGCATAGTTCCAAATTGATCTCCAGAATGATTGGATCAGTTCACAACTTCACCAACAGTGCATTAGTGTCCTAATTTTTCTACATCCCCTCCAACATTTTTCCTTTTCTGTCATATTAGCCAATCTTGTAGGTATCAAGTACTACCTCAGTTGTTTTCATTTGAATTTTTCTAATTAATAGTAATTTAGAGCATTTTTTCATATAGCTGTAGATAAGTTTGATTTCTTCTTCTGAAAACTGCCTGTCTATAACCTTTGACCATTTATCAATTGGGGAATGACTTGTATTCTTATAAATTTGAGTCAGTTCTCTACATATTTAAGAAATGAGGTCTTTATCAGGGAAACTTGCTATAGAATTTTCCCCCACTTTCCTACTCTCCTTCCTTAATAAATGCTTGGTGACAGGACACCTAAGGCCAAAGTTTACCCTCTTGCCTGAGTAACAGATCAGTCAACAGTGGCTCTGGTGCTTGCACTATGTTGTAATTTGGTGGCTTTTCTACCATCCTCCAACAAAAACAAATATATGCTACAGGACCACATGCTTTTCCAAGACTGTGGCAGGTATCCAGGCCCAAGGAACAGAGGAGTGAGGCCACCCAAGAGTATTTTTAGCCATAAGCTCAAGTTGGTCAAAGTCTTCAGAGTTGACCTATAAACAACCAGAACTTGGAGCTGATGTAATCTTCCTTTTGAGAAGATTCTGGGCAAGTAAGTCTCTGTCAGGGTCCTATAACTACTGATTGCAAGAAGACTCTGGGCAAATAAGTTACTACGAGGGTCCTACAACCATCCCTCTGGCACAGTTAAATTCTTATTAATATGGTATGAGTTTTCTCCTATTCTCTGAGTCAGCCTTTAGCATGACCTATAAAAGGGAGTCTTCATCAAGGACTCAACCTTTTCCCTGTTGGAATGAGGGAAGAGGTGGTGGAGAAAAGGCTGTGACTTGCTTGAGCTTTTCCCCAAACCCTTCCAAACATCTTTAAATAATGCCATAAAACAATTCCTGGGGCAGTAGAACCCACAAAAGGACAGGGTGAAATAATTTTCCAACCTAAGACAACTTAGAAGGTCAGCAAGAAATGTCTGTTACATTGAAGTGACAGGAGAGCACAGTCCACTGCAAGTGAGGCCAGCACAGCCCTGGCCCCAGCAAACCAGGAGCAGGCCTTGGGAGCCACTGAATCAGCAGCAGCTGCTGCTGCTTCTGGAATTCATGGCCCACAGACAGTAAGGGGGTCAACAGCTGATCAGAAGGAGATTACAGGGGTCTCTTTGCTGGCACTGGGGGAAGGACTCTGTTACTTTGCCCATTCTCAGATCTGGGTCACAGTCCTGGCTGGCAGTCCCAGGGCTAGGAGGAGCACTAGCACACCAGAGCTTGCAGCCACAGTGGAGCGGGGACCTCCTCACAGTGCCAGGACAGAGAAGAGTGCTTGGGGTCACTCATAGACCAGAGCACAGGCCAGGAGAGTAGTAAACACCTCTCCTTAGATCTTATCACCTTGGAAGAACTGAAAACTTACAGACTCTCTAGAAGTATCTCTGAAAATAGCCACACAAAAACCCTAAAGCTTGGGGCAGTACGCCTTCCACTCTGGAAGCAGAGCCCCCCTTTAACAAAGAGTTAAAAGTCAAGAAATAGACTGGGAAAGTGAGCAAACAATCAAAAAAAAATTCTGACCATAGAAAGTTACTATGGTGACAAGGAAGAAAAAAACACACACTCAGAAGAAGATGATAAAGTCAAAGCTCCTACATCCAAAGCCTCCAAGGAAAATTGGTCTCAAGCCATGGAAGGGCTCAAAAAGAATTTTGAAAATCAAATAAGAGAGGTAGAGGAGAAATTAGGAAGAGAAATAAGAGTGATGGAAGAAAATCATGAAAAGTAAGTCAACAGTCTGGTAAAGGAGACACGAAAAAAATACTGAATAATATAACACCTTAAAAAACAGACTGGGTCAAATGGTAAAAGAGGTACAAAAAAATCAATGAGGAGAACGTATTGAAAAGCAGAATTGGGGGGCAGAGCCAAGATGGTGGCTGAAAAGCAGGGACTTGCTTAAGTTCTCCCCCAAATCCCTCCAAACACCTGTAAAAAATGGCTCTGAACAAATTCTAGAGCTGCAGATCCTACAAAATAGCAGAGAAAAACAGGTCTGCAGCCCAGGAGAGCCTGGATGGTCACCGGGAAGGGTCTATAGCATGGTGCTGGGAGCAAAGCACAGCCCTGCATGGGCTGCACCAGGACAGATCAGACCCGGAGTCAGCTGGCAGAAAAGGCCCTAGGGCCATGTATCATTGAGCTGTGGCAGTTACCAGACTTCTCAACCCACAAACATCAAAAAGCACATTAGTGGCAATCTTTGGGATCGAGTTCAGAGTGGTCTGGCCACCAGCCGGAGTTGGGGCAGTAGTGGTGGTGGCAGCAGCAGGGAGCTCCTGAGGCTGCTTCCAGAGCTCCAGCATCAGCTGCTTCCCAAGTCCCTGGCTCACATGGTGGGAGGAATCTAGCGGTGGATCAGAATGGGAGTGCAAGGAGCCCTTTGTGGGCACAAAGGAAGGTTCTCTTGCTGTGCCCTGCTAGGATCTGGACTGCGGTCCTGGTTGGTGGTACTTGGGGGAGGAGGAGTGCTGCTGTGACAGAGCCTGGGGTGATGGTGGAGTAGAAGTAGCTCTGAAAACAGCAGTGCTTGAACCCTAAAGCTTGGGACAAAGTACTCTCTACTCTACAAGCATTCATACACTGACAAAAAGCTCAAGGGTCAAGTAGTTGGCTGGGAACATGAACAGGCAACAAAAATGAACTCAGACTCAGACTCAAACTCAAACTCTAGATTCCTTTTTTGGCGACAAAGAAGATCAAAACATATAGATGGAAGAAGTCAACAAAGTCAAAGAGCCTACATCAAAGGCCTCCAAGAAAAATATGAATTGATCTCAGGGCATGAAAGAGCTCAAAAAGGATTTGGAAAAGCAAGTAAGAGAAGTAGAGGAAAAATTGGGAAGAGAAATGAGAGAGATGCGAGAAAACCATGAAAAACAAGTCAATGACTTGCTAAAGGAGACCCAAAAAATACTGAAGAAAATAACACCTTAAAGAATGGACTAACTCAAATGGCAAAAGAGCTCCAAAAAGCCGATGAAGAGAAGAATGCTTTGAAAGGTAGAATTAGCCAATTGGAAAAGAAGGTCCAAAAGACCACTGAAGAAAATACCACCTTAAAAATGAGATTGGAGCAAGTGGAAGCTAATGACTTTATGAGAAATCAAGATATTAAAAAAGCAGAACCAAAGGAATGAAAAAATGGAAGACAATGTGAAATATTTCATTGGAAAAACCACTGACCTGGAGAATAGATCCAGGAGAGATAATTTAAAAATTATTAGACTACCTGAAAGCCATGATCACAAAAAGAGCCTAGACATCATCTTTCAAGAAATTATCAAGGAAAACTGCCCTGATATTCTAGAGCCAGATAGTAAAATAGAAATTGAAAGAATCCACTGATTGCCTCTTGAAAAAGATCCCCAAAAGAAAACTCCTAGAAATACTGTTGCCAAATTCCAGAGTTTCCAGGTCAAGGAGAAAATACTGCAAGCAGCCAGAAAGAAACAATTTGAGTATTGTGGAAACACAATCAGAATAACACAAGATCTAGCAGTTTCTACATTAAGGAATCAAAGGGCTTGGAATATGATATTCTGGAGGTCAAAGGAGCTAGGATTAAAACCAAGATCACCTACCCAGCAAAGCTGAGTATAATGCTCCAAGGCAAAATATGGATTTTCAATGAAATAGAGGACTTTCAAGCTTTCTCAGTGAAAAGGCCAGAGCTGAATAGAAAATTTGACTTTCAAATACAAGAATCAAGAGAAGCATGAAAAGGTAAACAAGAAAGAGTATTCATAAGGCACTTACTAAAGTTGAACTGTTTTGTTTACATTCCTACCTGGAAAGATGATATGTGTAATTCATGAGACCTTTCTCAGTATTAGGGCAGTTGAAGGGAATATACATATATATAGACAGAGGGCTCAGGGTGAGTAGAATATGAAGGCATATCTAAAAAAAAATTAAATAAATTTAAGGGGTAAGAGAGGAATATACTGAGAGAGGGAGAAAGGGAGAGATAGAATGGGGTAAATTATCTCACATAAAAGTGGCAAGAAAAAGCAGTTCTGTGGGAAGGGAAGAGGGGGCAGGTGAGGGAGAATAAGTGAATCTTGCTCTCATTGCATTTGACTTGAGGAGGGAATAACATACACACTCAATTAGGTATCTTACCCCACAGGAAAGTAGGGGGAAGGGGATAAAAAAAGGGGGATGATAGAAGGGAGGGCAGTTAGGGGGAGGAGGTAATCAAAAGCAAACACTGTTGAAAAGGGACAAGGTCAAGGGAGAAAATTGAATAAAGGGGGACAGGATGGGATGGAAGGAAATATATTTAGCCTTTCACAACATGAGTATTGTAGAAGTATTTTACATAATGATACATGTGTGACCTATGTTGAATTGCTTGCCTTCCTAGGGAGGGTGGGTAGGGAGGGAAGAGGGGAGAGAATTTGAAACACAAAGTTTTAAAAGCAGATGCTCAAAGGAAAAAGTTGTTTTTGCATGCAACTGAGACATAAGACATATAGTGAATGAGGCATAGAAATTTATCCTGCCCTACAAGAAAGTAAGGGGAAAGGGGATGATGGGGGAGTGGGGTGACAGAAGGGAGGGCTGACTAGGGAATGAGGCAATCAGAATATATGCCATCTTGGAATGGGGGGAGGGTAGAAATGGGGAGAAAATTTGTAACTCAAAATCTTGTGGAAATCAATGTTGAAATCTAAAATGTTAAATAAAAATGATAAAATTAAAAAAAAAAAGAAAAGCAGAATTGGCCAAATGGAAAAAGAGGCACAAAAATTCACTCAAGAAAAAAAAACTGCTTAAAAAGTAGAATGGGCCAAATGGAAAAAAAGTTACAAAACCTCAGTGAAGAAAGTGATTCCTTAAAAATTAGAAGTGAGCAAATAGAATCTAATGACTTTATGAGAAATCAAGAAACATTAAAACAAAACCAAAAGAATGAAAAAATAGAAGACAATGTGAACTATCACATTGGAAAAATAACTGACCTAGAAAATAGATCCAGGATAGATAATTTAAAAATAATTGGGCTACCTGAAAGCCATGTTCAAAAAAGAGCCTAGACATCATCTTTCTAGAAATTGTCAAGGAAAACTGTCCTGATATTCTAGAACCACAAGATAAAATAGAAATTGAAAGAATCCACTGATCACCTCCTGAAAGGGATCCCAAAATGAAAATTCTCTGGAATATTATAGCCAAATTCCAGAGCTCCTAGTGCAAGGAGGAAATATTGGAAGCAGCCAGAAACAATTCAAGTATCGTGGTACCACAGTAAGGATAACACAAGATTTTGCAGCTTCTACGTTAAAGGATCGGAGGGCTTGAAATATGATATTCCAGAGGGCAGAGGATCTAGGATTACAACCAAGAATAACCCACCCAGCAAAACTGAGTATAATCCCTCAGGGGAAAAAAGGGATTTTCAAGCATTCCTGATGAAAAGACCAGAGTTGAAAAGAAAATTTGACTTTCAAATACAAGAATCAAGAGAAGCATAAAAAGGTAAAGAGGAAAGAGAAATCCTAATAAGGTTAAACTATTTGCAATCCTACTTGGAAAGATGATACTTGTAACTCATAGAATAAGGGAAGACTCAGTATGTGTTAGCAAGAATACAGCTGTTGCTGGCCTTTGGTCACAGTGGCATCAACTATCCATGCCCTTTGGTGTAAGCTGTGCCTTTAACCCTCCAAAAGCTTACAATACAGCCTACTACATGAGATTTCCCCCGGGACAAATGGAATGCCACAGAATTAGAAGCACAGGGAAAGTTACCCAGGTAAGCAGATTCCCTAGAGCCGCTCTATGATGACACAAAAGGTTTTCTCCCTTGCTTTCTTCCTCTACACTATAAAAGGTAGTTTAGGAAAGCCAACCTAGAAACCTGGGCCGGCTCTGCTTTTACAAGCTGGCTGCAAATAGCCTCAGAGAACTGAGACAAGCGGCTGGTGCCCTCCCCAGGGGTATTGGCAATGACTGCTGCTTTCTGCCTTGCAGCTCCACTGCCCTGCCTCCCCGGCCCTCTCTGGGACTCAGTGCTTCAGTTTATGAAGAGGAGAGGATTGGATTAGGGGAACTCTGAGGTTCCGTTCAGTTCTGAGAGTCTGAGAATACTAACCACGAAGCACATGTGGGAAGGTTGTCAAGGCGGTTTCCTCACAGTAACCTTGTCTGCCAACGTTTTATTAGCCTCATTTTACAGGTGAGGACATTGAGGCTCCCACTTTCTGCAAGAAATTTTTCCCTGATCCTCCTTAATGTCAGTGCCTTCCCTCTGAGATTTTTGTTGTTCAGTAGTGTCTGACTCTTCGAGACCTCATTTGGGGTTTTCTTGGCAAAGATGCTGGAGGGTTTTTTTTTTTTTGCCATTTTCTTCTCCAGCTCATTTGAGGGATGAGGAAACTGAGGCTAACAGGTTGAAGTGACTTGACCAGGGTCACATACCTAGTGCATGTCTGAGGCTGGATTTGAACTCAGGTCTTCCTGACTCTAGGCCCAACACTCTAGCCACTGCACCACCTAGCCACCCTGCCTCTGAGATTACCTCCGATTTATCCTACCTACATCTTGTTTGTGCATAGTTGTTTGCATGTTGTCTCCCAGAACAGACTGTGACTTCCAGGAGAGGAAGTCTCTCTCTCTCTCTCTCTGTCTCTCTGTCTCTCTCTCTCTCTCTCTCTCCCTCTCTCTCTCTCTCTCCTCTCTCTCTGTCTCTCTGTCTCTCTCTCTCTCTCTCTCTCTCTCTCTCTCTCTCTCTCCCTCTCTCTCTCTGTCTCTCTGTCTCTCTCTCTCTCTCTCTCTCCCTCTCTCTCTCTCTCTCTCTCTCTCTCTCTCTCTCTCTCTCTCTCTCTCCACCTAGTAAGAGCTTAATTCATGCTTGCCGACTAGCCTCAAACACGTGAAATGACTTGCCTAAGGTCACACAGCTAGTAAATAGCCCACAATGGGATGCAAAGCCAAGTTCTGCTTCTCCATCCAGTTTTCATCCCACTCCACTAATCTGCCTCCCTCATAAAGTTTTCACCCTTTGTTCCCTCTCACTCTGGGCAATCTCCCCAGAAGCTCTCCTCTGCAGGGCTCAATTACCCCAAAACAAATCAATGAAAAAAAGCTGCTGATGTGAAATGCTTCTTTAATTTCAATAGTGATTTAAGGGACTAGTCTATAATTATTTTATAAAACTGAAATACAGCAGTGCCTTCGGGAACTATAGGGAAGTGATGTCAAACTCCAATAGAAACAAGAGCCACTGAGCTTACTTAAGGAAAGGGGGAAGGGAATAAGCATTTAAATATCACCTACTGCATATTCATGTAAATATTCATTCAAATATTTATATATTCATATAAATATATTTATATAGTTTAAGTTTAATTCATGTTGTCTGTCTGTCTATATAGCTGGGCAATGTGCTAAGTGCCTTTTACAAATATTATCTCATTTGATCCTCATATCAACCCTGAAAGATTCAGTTATCATCACCATTTTATAGCTGGGAAAACTGAGACCAAGGTTGAATGACTTACCCAGGGTCACACAGCTAGTACGTATCTGGAGTCACATTTGATCTCAGATCTTTGTGAATCCAGGCCCAGTATTTTATCCACTGTACCACCAACTACCTCATAAAGATCTGTGAGGGACATGTATTAACTTAGAAAACTCACTTGTTCATATTATTGATGTTTCATTATATTTTTATTAATTTTGCTAAATATTTCCCAATTACACTTTAATCTGGTTCGGCCACACTCAAGTGTGTTGCAGGCCACGCCTGTGTTTGACACCTCTGCTGTAGGGCCCACACAGGGCCTTCCATGACCTTCCATGAAAGAGCCCTTACATTACGATGAAGTTCTCCATCTTCTGTTCACTCTTTCACTCTCGGTAGAAGGGAGATTCTGTGAAGGCTGTTTCTTTTTTGTCATGGGAGTCCTAAGGCCTGGTACCTGCCTTGCACAGAATAGGCATTACTGGGTAAATACCTGTTGAACTGAACTGAATCAGCGCTCCTCTTTCGAGTAGTTTCTACTCCCTTCCCTACAGCTGCTTATCATCTGCTAACTCCTATAAGCTAGACAGAACTTCAGGTCACAGTGGAAATCGGGTACCGGCTTGATAAATCAGTAACCTTCACTTTAAACGTAATATAAAGTCAGTAGACTCTGACCTGAGGGTGGTTCCATGCCTCCCTGATACAGAAAAGTATACGGACTTTATGACACCTATTTCCCTCACTGGTCATGGCAACTTTGCTTGTTTCTCGGTCTGCTGCGATGGCCAGCCCCAGATGGTGGAAAACCACTATCATCTGAATAGAGGATACAGCCTCGAGACGGTTTAAAAAATGTAACCTTATTGACACTATGGATGAGGCGACAGCTTTGTGTTCTCAAGCAAAAAGCAAATTTATTTTAAAACGTAGTCCTTGTGTCAGAGGTACTGTGGCATCGAAGGACCTTTCTCTAAAAAAAAAAAGACAGATAATACGAACGTCGGCAGTGCCAGCAAATCAATTTCCTCCCCTTCTCACCCTTTCCCTTCCCTACCCAATTCCAGGACTCCAACACACACACACACACACACACACACACACATACACCGTACCACACACACATATATATATACATACACATACCACACCACACACACAACACCATAACACACACATGCACATACATACACCACACCACATACATATACACACATACACACACAGCACACCACACCACACACACACACACACACACACACACACACACCACACCATACCACATACAGATACACGTATATGCACACACATACACACACACACTCCCCAAGTCATTTACAGACTTACAATTCCAGGCTAAAGGATTGTCCGTGGTGGCCTGCTGCTTGCTCATCTTCCCTCCCAAGTCATTTCAGGGCTGCTTCCCTTTGTTATGGGACCACTGTTCTCCTGGTCTACACTTTCCAGGGAGTGGTGATAATATCATGACTTTCCAGTTCCCCAAATGTTTTCCTCAGAACACTCCTGTTTAGAAGATTCTGCAAATATCATTTCCCTCAGGATACATATAAGGAAAGCAAGGTTCCTATGTAATTTGCTCACAGTCACACTTCTATAGCTTTTCCCAGATACCATGGGTGCTGTCAGAAGTATAGATATGTCCCTCAGGTCTAGCCAGTGACTAGGTGACTTCAAAAGAGATCCTTGCTTTTGGGATGTCTTTGATCAAAGCATTTCTTTTCTAGTGGTTGGATCATCCTGGGTTAGTCTCTTAACTTGCCAGCCTCAATTTCTTTACCTATGAAAATGAAGGGTTTGGACACCATGGCCTTGAAGGTTCCTTTTTAGCTAGAAATCTGTGATCTCGTGACCTCTATTAGGCCAATCACATTCAGAGGCCAGAAGACCACGGGGAACTAAAGAATTACACATCCCTGTCCTCTCTATCTCACATCCTGCCCAGCTCGAATCTGTGCTCTTATAATCTGACTTGGAAGGACATTACTGCTGATGCTATATTTAGTTAGGGTTACTTTGGCCTCAGCCTAACTCTGGTGCCTTCCCAACTTCCTTAGAAACAGGGAAAATATTCTTCCCAAAGAAATATTCTCTGGAGGCTGCCAGGGCTGCCAGTTGTTAGCCAGTTTACTCCCATGAGACACCGGGATGATTCTGCAAATCAAGCAGAGAAATCCCTACTAATAAGTGGCTATCTTGATAAGTGAAATAAGAGAGTCAGGTCTCTTGAATGGAGAGACAAGATGGTGTCATGAACAGAGCCTTGGACCTGGAGTCAGGAAAGTCACAGGTCTGGAGACCAGCTCCAACACTTACTAGTTGTATGACCTTGAACAATTCATTTATCTTTTTTGAGTCTCAGTTTGCTCGTTTGTGGAATGGGTATGATAATGCTCACAGGATTGTTCTGAGGCAAGTGCTTCGCAGACCTTAATGAGCTTTATGAGGTGTGTTAGGAGGGAAAGAACAGGCTTCACTGCTTTGGGGGAATTGGACAGGGCTTTCAATGATACCAGGTTTCTCTTTGACACAAAGCCCCATCTACTTTATCCCAGGATTCTCCACAGGATGCTCTATAGCTACGAATCATGGAATAATAAAAACTGACATTTATTATTAACTAATTCCTTCCTCTGCTCCTGTGCCCCCCTCCTCCTGTTGGTGAATTGCCCTAGAGCTTCCATTTTGAGGAAGGTCAGACCAGGCATCCTGACTCTGCCACCATAGCCTGGGCACCTATGCCCCCATCCCACCGCACCCCTCCCCTTTCAGCTCCTTTTAAGGTGTCATTAGAATGTATGCCCCTTGAGGGTAGCGGACTTGACTTGATGATTAGACCTTTAAAACTGGCACAGTGTTCTGTGTATATTATCTCATCTGGGCTCCATAGCAGCCCTGTGAGGCAGATCCTGCAGGTATTTATTGTTCTCATTTCTTGATAACTCTCACTTTATAGAAACCAAGGCTTAGAGAGCCTAGGCCCTTGATCATATTTCCAATGTTAGAAGCAGATTTTAAACTCGTGTCTTTTTGACTCTGCCACTTTAGGGCCCTCTCCATGACTATCCTCATCTCCATGTTATTCCCTTTCTGTAGAACACCCAAATCCCTAATGGATCAAAAGTTCTAGTGACCCAAAGCCCTATGCCGAGTACAGGCAGCCTGCAGCATTTTTACACTAGCTAAGGTGTAATAAACACAACCATGATGACTAACATCTACACGGTGACGGCTAGGTGCCAGGCATCGTGCCAGGCGCTCCACCATTTTGATCTCATTTGATCGCTCACCCCCAGAGGCAAACGCTGTCATTATCCCCGTGTTACAAATGAGGAAACTGAGGTTAAAAGATGTC
Source organism: Trichosurus vulpecula (assembly GCF_011100635.1). NCBI lineage: Eukaryota > Metazoa > Chordata > Mammalia > Diprotodontia > Phalangeridae > Trichosurus > Trichosurus vulpecula. Next base: position 346,398,695 of record NC_050575.1, read on the forward strand.
CCCAGAGCCACACAGCTAGTAGGTGTCAGAGGCTGGATTTGAACTTGGGTCTTCCTGACTACAGGTCCAATGCTCAAAGCACTGTGCCACCTAGCTGCCTTGGTGTAAAATCATCAAGATATCATCTGTACAATCAGTAAAGGAGGAGGGCCGGTCATGTAGCAAGGATGAACAAGACTGGACCCTGAGTCAGGAAAACTTGGGTTCAAATCTATCCTCCAACCTTCCTAGCTATGCGATCCTGGGCAAGTCCCAAAGTGCCGGCTTCAGTATCCCTGTGTGTAAAATGGGGTTGATAGGAGCACCCACCTCCCAGAGTTGTTGTGGGTGGATGTGGAAACTGAGGCACAGAGATACTAGGCATTAGGTATCTTGCCTAAAGTCACACAGGTGGTAAGTGGTGGAGCTGGAATTTGAAGCCTAGATGGTCTGACTTCAGAACTAGCATCTTCCTACTGTATCCTTTGGCCTGCTATTTAAATGAACACCCACATGGTTGAAAGCATCTCTTCTCAAAATATCCAATTGCAGGAAATTCTCAGGGGGCAACCAGGATAGAATTCAGGAAGACTCATCTTTATGAGTTCAAATCCAGCCTCAGACACTTACTAGCTGTGTGACCCTGGGCAAGTCATTTAACCCTGTTTGCCTCAGTTTCCTTATCTGTAAAATGAGCTGGAGAAGGAAATGGCAAACCGTTCCAGTATCTTTGCCAAGAAAACCCCAAATGGGGTCACAAAGACTAGAACACAGCTGAACAAAAATTGTCTATACCAAAGGAGATAAAAGATGGGGCAGTAAGTGGAAAGGCCTTAAGATTGAAGACAGTTTAAAACTACAAATAAAATTATTTTTCAGTTATTTGAATAGATAGTTAACCCACCAAGTAGATAATCTATAATATATTTAGCTGGCTGTGGATAAGCCCAACCTAGCGTCTGAATTCTGAATGCATTATTTTATGCCTTTGGAAAATAATTTTGCATCCTAATGTGTGGTTCCAGATAAAATTCAAATAAGTTTGTATTTGTGTCTGCTTCTCTCTAAAATAAGCAGTTTAGATTTGAATGATCCTTAACATGCCCTCCAGCATTAACATTCTGTGAGCTGATGAGTCCCTGAGCTCATAGACACTCACTGAAAAAAATTAGAAGCTGGTCAACAAATGGCCAAGGCCTTCTTGCTGGGACATAAGTCTGGGGAAAATCATGTAATCCTGATTGCTGCTCCCATCATTCTAAAAAGCAGTTACCAAAGTTAGTTGGAAAGGGAGGAAGAAAAGTCACAAACTACAGTATAGGGGTATGTTTGGGGATGAGGTGGAGCAGTGACTAACCTCACCAAGGTAGAGGCGATGTGTATGTGTCCTGTGGGATTTATGGTGACGATGTTGCACTTCCTCTTCCCCATCTACTGCTTCCCAGAATCCCTGCCCCTTATCTGGCAGCTCTTAGGATATAGTCAGTTAGTTAACAAGAATTTATTAAGCACCTACTATGTGCCAGGCACTGGACTGAGTGTTGGGAATACAAAGAAAGGCAAAAAAGAGATTATTTCTTGTATATTATCCACATCATGTATTGCACCAAGGGCAGAAAGAGATAAAAAGTCTTCGAAGGCCTAGTACAGTGTCTGACACATAGTAGGCACTCAATTACTCATAAATAGCTGTTGAATAATGGATTACCAACGCATGAAAATAATCAAGTTTCTACCGTTTCTAGCCTCAGGTTCTTTCTGTTCAATGGAAATTCATTTACGACCTGCCTTCTTGATTATGACTCAGGCTCAGGATGCTTTTCCAGAGTGGTTGCCCTGTTGCTGGAGCTGGGGGAAGTGAGGATTAGAATCTGGCTTTGGAAGAGCATAGAATAAGAGATGATCTCAGAGCTTGAGTCACTGGGCCATAGGGTGCACATATATTATCCCATTTCGTTGTCGTTCAGTCATTTTCAGTCATGTCCAACTCCCTGTGACCCCATTTGTGGTTTTCTTGGCAAAGATACTGGAGTGGCTTGCCATTTCCTTCTCTAGCTCATTTTACAGATAAGGAAACTGAGGCAAACAGGGTTAAGTGACTCGCCCAGGGTCACACAACTAATAAGTGTCTAAGACCAGATTGGAACTCAGGGAGATGAGTCTTTCTGACTCCAGGGCTGCTGCTCTATCCACTGCACCACCTCACCGGAGCTAGGTAAAAACCCCCACTGGTCACACTAGCTATGTAGCCGTAGGCAATTCAGTTCAATTTCCTGAGCCTCTATTTCCTTATCTGTAAAACAGGGATTAAAAATACCAGAAGTATTATAGTGGGAAGAATCCTGACTTGCTATATAACTTTGGGAAAAGTCGCTTTGCTTTTTGGGACCTCAATTTTCTTCCACAAAGCTAGGCAGCGCAGCAGATAGAGTGCCAGCCCTGGAGTCAGGAAGACTCATCTTCCTGGGTTCAAATCTGGCCTCAGAGACGTACTAACTGTGTGACCCTGGGCAAGTTGCTCAACCCTGTTTGCCTCAGTTTCCTCATCTGTCAAATGAACTGGAGAAGGGAATGAGAAGCCACTCTAGTATCTCTGCCAAGAAAAGCCCAAATGGGGTCAGGAAGAGCTGGACACAGTCAAAAATGACCGGACAACAAGAGCATCAACTTTCTTCTCATTGTCAAATAGGCAAATCCTCTCTTACTCTAATAATGATGATGTTAACACCCGGCTCTCCCATGAGCACTTTAAAATTTGCAAAGCACTTTACATAAACTGCATCATTCGAGCTTTCCAGGGCTACCGTGAGAGACACCCGTATTTGACACCATCTTTTGCTGTGTTGAGGGGACAAGTTAGTTGTCTGCTTTAGTGTGTACTGTCAGTCAGTCAACTAGCATGTATTAAGCACCTACTACGCGCCAAGCATTTTGCTAAATTCTGGTGATACGAAGAAAGGCAAAGCCAACCCAAATACCAAAACAAAACAATTACCAGTCCTTGCTCTCAGGGAGCTTCCAGTCTAAAGGGGGAGGGAGACAGCATGCAAACAACTCTGTACAAATAAGATATACGAGGATAAATGGGATGTAATCAGCAAAAGGAAGGTATTAGCATTATAGGGAATCTCTTTCCATTTTTCCTGGGGTTCCCACTTGGTTTGGGCCTCCAGATTGATCGGCAGCCCTGTGCCAGGGGCCCTTAGGGATCAGATATTCATGAAGCTGCAGGCTGAGAAGTCACTTGGACCTAGAGGGAGATCAGATTTGGGAGGCAAGTGGTAACACTTCTTCTAGTCTCACATGAGAGCGATGCACTGTCCCCAGAGCAGCAATGAGAGTGACAGTTCAGGTCTCACACCCTAGAGCTTTTCATCCTCCAGTCGACCCTAAGTAAGATTACAGAATGGGGGGAGTTGGTTTTAGATGCCCCTTTCTGGCCTCCCTTTTCTTTGTCTTCCTAGGGTCTTCCTAGCCCTTCCCCCCAGTCCCTATCCCAGGGCCTTCTTTCAAGATCTGGGTCCCTGTTGTCAGGGTGAACAATGAGCTACTAAAATTCATTCTACTGAGATGACTTCGATGGATGTTTTAAGTGATTATTCTGTATGGGTTCTGTACAAGATCCCCAGGGAGATACAAGGTACAGCTAAGACATACTCCTTGCCTTCAGGGACCTTAGAGTCTTATGGGGGGATTAAATATAATTATTGGTGACATGGATATAATACTTCAAAGTTTACAAAGCATGTTACATACATACATAATCTCATTTGAACCTCACAACAACCCAGTGGGTTGTTTAGTTATTTTCAGCTGTGTCTGATTCTTCGTGAGCCCATTTGGGGTCTTCTTGGCAAAAATACTAGGGTAGTTTACCATTTCCTTCTCCAGCTCATTTTACAGATGAGGAAACTGAGGCAAACTGGGTTAAGTGACTTGCCTAAGGTCACATAGCTAGGAAGTGTCTGAGGCAGCATTTGAACTCAGGTCTTCCTGACTCTAGGCCAGGGGCTCTGTACCATCTTCAGGTTTTCTTATCCTTCTTTCACAGGTGAAGGAGCTCAAGCACAGAAGAATTCTGTCTTCCTTAAGCTCATAGAGAGTGAGCTTCTGAGACAGGATTTGAACCCAGCTGTCCCTGACTCCAAGTCTGGTACTCTAGCCACCATACTGTTAATCATAGCTCACATTTAGCTCTGAGTACAGAGAGCTGACTCCACAACAACCCTGTGATGTAGCTAGTGCATAGTCAGTATTTTGCAGATTTTACAGGTGAAGAAATTGAGGCTCAGTGGCCTCCATGAAGTAGCTTGGCTCATGACCCACAGTTGGTGGAGAGCTCAAACCCAACTCTGTTGACTTAAAGTTCAAAGTTCTTTCTATTCTGTCAAGATAAATGAATTTCCCTTTCTAGGGGGATTCACATTTTATGAGACAATGAGATCCAATGAGATTGTGCTTAAACCAAAGGAACGGAGCTGTAAGAACAGCATTTCAGGCATCAGTGGGGGAGATAGTCCAGATGCCCTCAGTTGTCAATATAGACATGATTCTACTCTCACATATTCACCTCTGTCCTCCTTTCAGATACCTCTTTTGGCCTGTAGTTGCAATACACATCAAGCCACCCCTGTGACACCTCCCTTATCCATCACCCAAATGACTCATGGAAAATCTGAGAAATCATTTAGTAAAGAAGCTGCCCTGGGGGAATGGACAGGTGACAGACTTTAAATGATTTCATCTTATGCTTAATTTAATAACAACTATACCTATAGTATATCTGCTGGTAAAGATGATAGACAGAAGATAAGTGGCCATGATGCAAAACCTGACACTGTTCGGATGAGCTTTGTTTGGGATTAGCCTCGATGCTCGAACACGTAGGCTCTTTCTTTGTGCCCCGGAGCCTCCCCCTCCCAGGGTACTCAGCCTCTCAACTGGGGAAATGACTTTCTATTCAACAGGAAAATCATATATAGTACACACTCTGTTAGAGCCAGCACCCAACCTCTAAAAACACCGGACAGTCTGGCTCCTTCCCAGGAACAGAGGGCAGGGGAGAAGAAGAAAGTGAACAAAGAGGAGAAAATGTCAGAATAGCAAAACAAAGCTATTTCAGCCAATTGATTCTGGGTCTTTGACCGTAATTCAATTCATTCGGACAAATGTTTGTTAACGTACTATGTATGAGGCATTGTATACAGGGCACCGGGGCAACAAAGATGAACTTTATTTTCACCTTTGCTCTCAGGTGGCTTACAGTCTAGCAGGGAGGGGCACAGTGTTCAACAGGTACACAAATGGCTAGAAGACAAAACAGAATATTAATTCAAAGCTCTCAGCATTTGCAATGCCTACTATGTTCCAAGTCAGAGTCTTATGTGTAGGGATGCCAAGATGAAAAATAACGGTCCCTTCCCTCAAGATGCTTACAATCTAATGAGTGCATGTGTGTGATCTGACACGTACATAAATAAGGATGTCTTTATGGTACAACATGATAAGACAAAATTTGGGGCCTAAGTGCTCCAGGAGAGCTCATGTTCGGCAGTGTGGGAAGGAAGAAGAGACATTCAGGGAAGACTTCATGGAAGAGGTGGCATTTAAGCTAAGTTTTGATGGAAGAAAAGAATTTTAATAGGCAGAGATGAAAAGGGAATGTGTTCCTGTGCTGAGGAACAGGCCATACCAATCCATGGAGGAGGCATAATGTGGAAAGGGATAATAAATACAGCCACTCAGTCTGGTTTTGCTAAAATGGACAAGGCATGAAGGGGAGGTCTATGGAAGGGTAACTTGGAACTAGGGGGTAGAAGGCCTTGACTTTTAGGCAAAAGGGAACCAATAATGTTTTTGAGTAGGGGAATGACCTGGTTGGACTCTACATTAGGAAGATTCTTGTGATGAGAATTACAAACAAAATGGTACTCAACATATAAGGAGAGATAGATAATCAAGGTTTGACAGGAACTCAAGGAAGGCTTTACAGTAGAGAAGGCCTACAGCCTGGGTCTTAAGGATGAATAGGATGTCAGGAGGTAGAGGTGGAAAAAGGATAGTGCTAGCTTGGTGAATAGGGTGAGCAAAGAGGCACAGACAGAAAATCGTGACTTGTATTTCCTAAATAGAATTCCATTTCAAATTTGGTTATAAAAGGACACTAATTCATAAGACCGGTGACAAAAACACCTGGCCATTTAATGTTCTCATGAATCCTATTCATCTCTAAGACCCGGGCCATGGGGTATTTCTTCCTTGACATCCAAGTCAGAGATTATCTATTCTTCTTCAGATTTTGAGTAGCATTTTATTTGTAATTCTCATCAGAAGAACCTTCCTTCCTGTCTGACCATATTACTCCCCTACTCAAAAACATTCAGTGGTTTCCTTTTGCCTAAAAGTAGAGGCCTTCTACATCCTGGTTCCAAGTTAGCCTTTCATACCATTGAATATCCAAGTGTTTTTTGACATCATTTTGTCACAAGTGGGCAGCTATGTGGTGCAATGAATAGAGTTCCAAGCCTGGAATCAAGAAGGCTCATCTTTCTGAGTTCAAATCTGTCCTCAGACACTATCTGTGTGACTCTGGGCAAGTCACTTGACCCTGTTTGACTCAGTTTCCTCATCTGTAAAAATGAGCTGGAGAAGGAAATGACAAACCACTCTAGTACCTTTGCCAAGAAAACCCCAAAATGGGACTGTGGGGGGTAGGGTGGTTCTTGAAGAGTCAGACAGGACTGAAATGACCTAATAATAACAATGTCAAGGATGCTTGTAATAATAACACTTCTTCTTTACCTCTGCCTTACCTCTCTTCCTTTAAGATGCAGCTCAAGCACCATGTTCTGCATGACGCCTTCCCTGATCCTGACCAATAGCTAGTGCCTTCCCTCCTAAACTGCTTTGTACCTAATTACTTTGAATTTATTCTCTTCATATTTATGCAGTACATATAGGTGTTCCCCAAGGTTTGTCCTTGGCCCTCTTCTCTACTCCCATATTTATCATATTCATCCTGAAGTCTCCCAAACTCCAAATCCATATTTCCAAGTATCTCCTGGCTAGTAAGACTGGGGTGTTCTACTTATCCCTCAAACTCAATGTGTCCTAAACCTTTGCAGACTCCTGGTTCCCCTATTTTTATTGATGGCATCGCTATTTTCTTAGTCTGTCAGACTCCAGACACCAGCACCTTATTTAACTCTTCTCACTCCTTAGTCCCCATAACCAGAAAGTGCTTTTATTTCTGCCTCTACAATATGTGCCTTTGTCTCTCCAAAGAAGTGGCCCTGCTCCTTGCCAAGGCAAACCCTTCTACCTGCACAAGAGATCTCGTTCGTTCCATCTCCTCCAACAGACTGCCCCCTCTGTCATCCCCACTCTCTCAATTATCTGCAGTCTCTCCCTGTCTACTGGCCCCTTTCCTACTACCTACAACATGCCCATGTCTCTCACCATCACCACTCTCCATCCTCAAAAATCTTTCATTGGACCCTTCCATACCTGCTAACTATTATCCTGTATTTCTTCTGCTCTCTATGACAAAGCTCCTTGAGAAGGTTGGCTACAATAGAAGCCTTCACTTCCTCCTCTCTCACTCTCTTCTTAAATCCCCTACAATCAGGCTTCTGACCTCATCTGTCCACTGAAACCTCTCGCTCCAAAGTTACCAATGATTTCCTAATTGCCTGGTCCAATGGCCTTTTTACAATCTCCTTCTCCTTGGCCTCTCTGCAGCCTTTGACACTATGAATCCCCTCCTCCTTTTCTCTTTGATACTTTCTTCTCTTTAGGTTTTTAGGACACCACCTCATCCAGGTCACACTCACTAATTATAAGTGTCACACAGGGCTATGTTCTGAGCCCTCCTCTCTTCTCCCTCTATATTTCTTTACTTAGTGATCTCATCAGTTCCCATGGATTTAGTTACCATCTCTATGTTGATGATTTTCAAATCTGACTTTCCCTGCCTTGATTTCTCTGCTGACCTCCAGTCTCACATCTCCAACTGCTTTTTGGACATTTTGAATTGAATGTCCAGTAGACATCTGAAACTCAACATGTCTAAATCTGAACTCATTACCTTTCCCCTTCCACCCTCTCCCCTTCCAAACTTTTCTATTACTGTTGAGGGCTTTCCAGTGTATGGGCTCAAAACCTAGGCATCATCCTTGACTCTTCACTATCTCTCACCCCTCCTCTCATCCAATCTATTGTCAAAGCCTGTCAAATTCACCTTTTGCAACATGTCTTGGATACACTCCCTTCTCTCCACCATTCTGGTGCCTTCCCTCATCACCTCACACCTGGACTATTTCAAGAGCCTGCTGGTGGGTTTGCCCACATCAGGTCTACCTGTTAATCTCCCCATTCCAGTCCATTTAGCCACCAAAATAATCTTCCTCTTTGCCTAAAGGGCTATAAAAATGTGCATACACTTTGACCCAGCAATACCACTTCTAGGGATGTATCCCAAAGAGATCACACAAGTGAGAAAAGGACCCGTGTGTTCAAAAATATTTATAGCAGCTCTTTTTGTGGTGGCAAAGAATTGGAAATCAAGGGAATGCCCATCAATTGGGGAATGACTAAACAAATTGTGGTATATGAATGTAATGGAATACTATTGTGCTATAAGAAATGAGGAGCAGACAGACTTCATGATAACCTGGAAAGACATATATGATCTGATGCTGAACCAGCAGAACCAGGAGATCATTATACACGATCACAGACCCACGGTATCTGTGATGACTAACTTTGATAGACTTCACTCTTCTCAGCAATGCAAGGTTCTAAGACAACTCCAAAAGACCCATGCTGGACAAAGTGATTCATATCCAGAGAAAGAATTACAGAGTCTAAACGCAGATTGAGGCAAACTATTTGCTCTCTTTTTTTTTGTTTCTATTTTGTTTCTTCTTTCTAGTGGTTCATTCCATTTGTAGTTCTTCTTTGCAACTTGATTATTGTGAAAACCTGTTTAGTGTGAAGGTGCGTGTAGTGCCTATACAGGGTCACATGCTGTCTTGGGTGGGGAGGGGGGAGAAGAGGGAGGGGGAGAAAATTTGAAACTCAAAAACTCGAGGAACTGAATGTTGTAAACTAAAACTAAAAATCATTCATCAAAAAATTTTTAAAAACAAAATGATTTTCCTAAAGCACAATTCCAACCATGTCATTTCCTACTCAATAATCTCCAATGTTTCCCTGTCACCTCCAGGATCAAATACAAACTCTTCAGTTTGGCATTCAAAGCCCCTCCTAACCTTTCTGGTTTTCTTATACCCTACTTCCTGACATGTACCCTTCAGTCCAGTGACACTGGCCTCCTGGCTGTTCCAAGAACAAGACACCCCATCTCTCAGCTCCAGGAATTTTGGCTATCTGTCTTCTATGCCTGGCATGTTCTTTTCCTTTATCTCCATCTCCTGGGCCCTCTTCTCTTCTCCCCCTATATTTCTTCACTTAGTGATTTCATCAGTTCCCACGGATTTAGTTACCATCTCTATGCCGATGATTTTCAAATCTGCCTTTCCCTGCCTTGATTTCTCTGCTGACCTCCAGTCTCACATCTCCAACTGCCTTTAGGACATTTTGAATCGGATGTCCAGCAGACATCTTAAATTCAACGTCTCTAAATCTGAACTCATTACCTTTCCCCTTCCACACTTTCCTACTACTGTTGAGAGTTGAGGCTTTCTTCACATCCCAACTAAAACCTCATTTGCTGCAGGAAGCCTTTCCCAATCCCACCTAGTGCTAGTAATACTTTCCCCTTGCTAACTAGTTCCGCTTTTTCTTGTAAATAGCTTGTTTGTACTTTGCCGGCCATTGTGAATTCCTTGGCAGCGGAGACTGTGTTTTGCCTTTCTTTGTAAGCTTAGTACAGTGTCTGGCACATAGTAGGTACTTAATATATGCTTATTGACTGACTGACTCCATTGTCCTTATCATGACCCAACTTTCCCTACTTCTCACCTGGAGACTGTAAACTTCCATCATGGCATCAACTAGATGTTTTATAGCCATCTCCAACTCAATGTGTCCAACCCTTCTTCAGACTTCTTTATTCCTTTCGAGGGTGCTACTTTCCTTCTAGTCACCCTGGCTCATAACCTAGGAATCATCTGTGCTTCTTCTACCTCATTCATCCCTATCTATATCCAATCAATTACCAAATCTTATTGATTCTACCTTGGGCAGCTAGATAGTTGGTTGGTTGTTTGGTTGTTGTCCTTCATTATGAAAGAGGACCAAAATGGCATCGCTATGTTAGAGTCAAGTTATAGTGTATCCAACTATGGCTGATCAGACCGATAGGAGATCAGAATGCTCTACCACAGCTAGGTAGCAAAGTGGATGGAGCACTGGGTCTGGAGTCAGGACAACTTGAGTTCAAATCCAACCTCAGACACTTCCTAGCTGTGTGACCCTGGCCAAGTCACTTAACCCTGTTTGCCTCAGTTTCCTCATCTGTAAAATGAGCTGAAGAAGGAAATGTCAAGCCACTCCAGTATCTTTGCCAAGAACACCCCAGATGGGGTAACAAAGACTTGGACATGACTGAAAATGGCTAAACAATAACAATAATTGCATCTACCTCTAACAGTATCTCTCTTCTCCACCTACTTCTCTTTTGTCATAATATCTACCCTAGTCAAACCCTCATAACTTCTAGCCTGGCCTATTATAATAACTTCCAAATTGGACTCCTTGCTTTCATTGCCTTTCTTCTCCAATCCATCCTCCATATAGCTGCCAAATCACATCATTCATTTATTTACTTAATTATCTATCAATCGATTGATCATCTATCTATCTAAGAGCAGGTCTCCCCATCACACCTAGGCTGGAAGTGCAGGGGTTATTCATGGGCCCAATTCCATTGCTGATTGGCAGGAGAGCTTTGATTTGTTCTATTTCCCCCTGCTTTAGGAACCTAGTGGCCCTTTACTTCTGGGAGCTGAGCATACTAAAGCCAGACTTAGTGTGGACACTGGTATGCATAGCCCACTGCATCTCAGAACTCCTGAGCTCAAGAGATCCTCTAGCCTGAGCCTCCTGGTAGCTGAACTAATGAGGTGTACACCACCATGCCAGGCCAAAATGCATATGCTTAAAACATAGGCCTGACCATGTAATCAGTAATTCCCTATCACCTCTAGGATAAAATATAAAATGTTCAGTCTGGCATTTAAAGCTCTCCAAGGCCAGTGTTGCTGAATGAGAGCAAGTTATGGGCTGATCCCCCCAAAATTAAGAATGTATATCATACAGAGGACAATGGGGAGGTGCATGCTAGTTGTGAGCTGGCTGCAATGCATATCCAATGAAGAACTTTAAATATTGATGATAAAAAAATAAGAAATTATATCAAAAAATACATCAAAGAGAGAAGGTGATCTGGTGTTGTGATGTCAAAAGAAAGAGAGGACGGGCCCCCATGTTATTGGGTTGACCCCTCAAGGTGAAGTTAAAATAGGACAAGAATAAGAATCATTAAGTGTTGGTAGCCATGGTTTGATATCATCTTGGAAGGGGATTGTCAGGGAAGGATATTAGGGATTGGTGCTTGGCCCTGTGTTTTTAGTGTCTGGGTCAATGACTTGAGTAAAAGCATAGAGGGCATGCTTGTCTAATTTGTAAATGATGGTTTTATCTAACACATAGGACTACAGACTGAGGATCCAAAAAAGATTTTATAGTCTAAAACAGAGGTGTCAAACTTGCAGACTTCTGGGAAGCAAAATCCCTGAACAATATTGCTGTTACTGTCACTCATAAGCTCAAGAATCTTCAGTGGAGATAAAGGCCTCATTTCTCAAATATACAGAGAACTGAATCAAATTTACAAGAATACAGGTCATTCCCCAATTGATAAATGGTCAAAGGATATGAACAGTCAGTTTTCAGAAGAAGAATCAAAGCTATTTATGGTCACATAAAAAAAATGCTCTAAATCACTATTGATTAGAGAAATGCGAATTAAAACAACTCCGAGGTACCACCACCACATCCATTAGATTGGCTAATATGACAGAAATGGAAAATGACAAATGTTGGAGAGGATGTGGGAAAAGTGGGACACTAATGTACTGTTGGTGGAGTGGTGAACTGATCCAACCATTCTGGAGAGTAATTTGGAACTCTATCCAATGGGCTATAAAACTGTGCATACCCTTTGACTCAGCATTACCACTGCTAAGTCTATATACCAAAGAGATTTTTTTTAAAAGGCAAAAGAACCTATTTATACAAAAATATTTATAGCAGCTCTTTTTGTGGTGGCTAAGAATTGGAAATTGAAGGGATGCCCATCAATTGGGGAATGGCTGAACAAGTTGTGGTATATGAATGTAATGGAATATTATTGTGCTATAAAAAATGACAAGCAGGATGGTTTCAGAGAAACCTAGAAAGACCTTCATGAACTGATGCAAAGTGAAGTGAGTAGAACCAGAAGAATATTGTACACAGTAACAACAATACCATACAATGAACAACTGTGAAAAACTTAGGTAGTCTCATCAATACAATGATCCAATACAAAGGACTCATGATAAAAAATACTATCTGCCCCCAGAGAAAGAACTGATGTGTCTGAATACAGACTAAAGCATATTATTCTTCTTTCCTTCCTTTTCTCTCTCTTTCTTTCTTTTTTCTCTTTTCCTTCCTTCCTTCCTTCCTTCTTCCTTCCTTCCTTCCTTCCTTTCTTTATTTCTTTCTTTCTTTCTTTCTTTCTTTCTTTCTTTCTTTCTTTCTTTCTTTCTTTCTTTTTTCTTTCTTTCATCTTCCCCTCCTTCCTTCCTTTTTTTGTTTTTGTTTGAGTTTTCTTTCACAAAATGACTAACATGGAAATGTTTTACATGATTGCACATACATAACTTGTATTGGATTGCTTACTGTCTCAGGGAGGGAAGAGGGGAAGAAAGAAGGGATAGAACTTAGCATTCAAAACTTTTTTAAAAAGTTAAAATTGCTTTTACATGTAATTGAAGGAAAAAATAAAATATTCTTTTTTTTTTAAAAAAAAATCTTTAGTGGCTACTATAAAACCTTTAGGCTAAAATGCAAATGACTTGCTTTGACTTTTAAAGTCCTTCACAATCTGGTTCCAGTCTGTCTTCCCACACTGATTACATATTGCTCCCCCTTATACACTCTTGGCTAGAACTCTGCAGTCAGATCCAGCCTCAGACCCTTACTAGCTGTGTGACCCTGGGCAAGTCACTTAACTTCTGTTTACCTCAGTTTCCTCAACTACTAAACAGGGATAATAATAGCACCTATCTCCCAGGGTTGTTGTGAGGATCTAATGAGATAATGTTTGTAAAGCGCTTATCGATGCTAGCTATTAGCTATTATTAAACTGGCTTGTTTGCTGTTTTCTGTGTATGACATTTCAATCTCCCTCCTCTAAGCCATTGCAAAGACAGTCCTCCATGCCTGTAATGCTCTCCTTACTCATTTCCATCCCTTTGGATGCCTCACTACCATCAGATTTCACCTCAAATGGCCCCTCCTTTAAGAGGCCTTTCCTGATTCTCCCGGATGTTACTACTCCCCTCCATCACTGTGTATATGTGTGGGTGTAATATAGATGTATATAGACACATCTATAAAGCTATATGTCTATGTACAATATGTACATGACATATATGTATACATATGTTTTCTATATACATGTATACAAATATATGGGACAGCTAGGTAGTGTAGCAGATAGCGTGCTAGGCCTGGAGTCAGAAGCCCTAAGTTCAAATCTGGTCTCAGGTACTTGCGAGCTGTGTGACCTTGGCCAAGCCACTTAAGCTTATTGGCTTCATTTTCCTCATCTGTAAAATGAGCTAGAGAAGGAAATGGCAAACCACTCCAGTATCTCTGTCAAGAAAACTCCAAATGGGGACAGAGAAAGTCAGACACAACTGAAAAATATATACATATGTGTTTGTGTGTGTGTGTGTGTGTGTGTGTGTACCTCTTATATGTACAAACCTATTGTTTCCCTATTGCAAATTCCCTATTGCAAACACCTTGGCTGCAGGGACTGTTTCTCTTTTATTTATATTTGTTTCCCTACCACTTAGCACAATGCCAGGCATACAGCAGGCATTTAACACATATTTATTGCTTAATTAAGTGTTAAAGCTTTTCAAAAGTAGGATGGGCTTCCTCGGGAGATAGTCACTACTCCTTCATTTAAGGTCTAATTGTAAAATCTAGATGACATCTCGTTGGGTGTTTGATAGGAGAAATTCTTGTTCAGGTCCAGATTTGGCTTCTGAGGCCTCTTCCAACTATAGACTTTGTGCCCTAAATGAACAAGACACAATTTCCCCCACCTTGGAAGGCCTATTGCTTCTCTTAAGTTGCTGACTGTGTCTCCAAGACTTTTGATTTTAGCCAGATTCTAGAGGCTTGATGAGAGGATAGAGCACCAAATTCCTCTGGTTGTTGTCAGGCAGTTCTGAGGTCATTCCTGGACTGACCTCAGAGCTAGCTGGGGGCTGGGGGCTGAGGGCTGGACCCAGAATGCAGCAGGGCCTGCCTTCAGGTCACCCCTGGGGGAACTATGTTTCTGCACATACTGGAAGGGCCACATACTTTTCTACAAAAGTGGGGAAGGGGGAACATTGCCCCAAGAAGAGCTTTATCTAGAGATGATCTTGGTGACCTCATCAGTCAAAGGTGCACATGAGGAGCCAGAAGGGGAGATTCATTCAAGGGACACTCTTTTTTCTTTTCCTACACCCTGGCCCAGAAGATCCTCCATAAACTCTGGTTCCATGGGCCCTGGGACAATTAATTTGACAGATATAGCATTTCCTATGTGCAAGGCACTGTGCTAGGTACTGGTCATACAAAGATGAAAAATTACACAGCTTTTGCCCTCAGTGAACTTACACTCTCCTGGGGTGGGGGACAGAGGAGAGGTGTGACATACAGACGTTAACTCTAAATCTAGGATCACATCTGCAATTAAAACCAATATCATAAATTTGTCTGGCTCAGATCTTTCAGGGTATCAGAGATCTAGACCCAGAAGATTCCTCAGAGGCCATCTGGTCTGACCTCCCTCATTTTACAGTTGAAGATACTGAGGCTGATAAAGGACAAATGGCTAACCCATAGAGACACTGGAAGTGAGGGGCACATACAGGAATCCAACCCAGGTCCTTTGGCTCCAAATTCAGTGCTCTCATCTCTGCTTCTGAAGCATTTCTTCATCTGTAAAATGGAAGGCATGGACTGGGTCAGAGGGGTTACTCGCTCAGTCCACTGTGGCTGGCAACATCCTGGAGTGCTACCTGAGCCAGAGGGAAATACAACTGGGAAAAATGTCAATGAGAATACGATAGAACATAGATAATGGTGTACAGTGTAGTAGCTGCCATTTTCTACATAAGTCTGGCGGGATTATGCATGCAATGGAGGGAGGCAGCCTGCTAGAGTAGGAACTTGGAAGGCTAAGCCTGGAGTTTAAATACTTCCTGGAGCAAGTCACTTGATTTCTCTAGGCCTCTGCTTCATTTGTGAAATGAGAGGATTTCACTAAGTGACCTGAAAGGACCTCTCCACCTCATGTACTTAAGTCTCAAAGGTCCCTACAACTCTGCTCTTCCATGACCTTAGGCCGTCTATGTTTCTTGATGAGGCTGCCCATCCTTTTTTTGGCCTAGAAGACACTGCTGGTTCTGTAATCTCTGACTGTCCTGAGAAAAGGCCCCTCCCTCCTTTGGAGGGTTAACACCACCTTGAGGATTTGGTCAGTTGGTACCTTGGACCGACCCCTCTTTCCCGCAACACAGTGACTACATATTGTACCACTACTCAACTCTGAGAAAAACCTGAGGCCCCCCTGGTCTGCATTTTCAAAGGCTATGCAGGTAGTCCCTGCTACCACACCCACTGAAACATGGCCAGACCAGGAATTGTGGCTTCCAGCAGGCCCCCAATTGCCTGACTCCAGGGTGGTTGACTATTGAATATTCTTTATTCTATTTTTCCTTTGCAATCCCTCGTTTGTAATGGGATGGATGCAGTCTATTCGTTCCAAGACACTAGAACCGGGATTCTTACCCTGGGATTCTGGAGAGACTTCAGGGGATCTATGAATTTGGATAGGAAAAGAAAATTAATGCATCTTTCTTTCTACTAGCCTCTAACTGAAATTAAGCATGTTCTTCAATTATGAATGTAGGCAACAAACATGGCTGTATTCTGAGAAGAGGCCTATAGATTTCCCTAGATCACCAGAAGGGTCTAATATACAAAGAAACTTAGGAACCTTTGTTCTAGAAAGATTGCTATTGAAGAGATGTAGGTTCAAGTATTGGCTCTGCCCCTGATTCACTGTGTGACCTTAGAAAAATCATAGAAGCAGAGAGGTGGCAGAGCGGATAGAGTTCCAGAGTCAGGAAGACTTGAGTTCAAATCCAGCCTCAGACACTTATTAGCTGTGTGACCCTGAGCAAGTCACTTAACCCTGTTTGCCTCAGTTTCCTCATCTGTAAAATGAGTAGGAGATGGAAATGGCAAACCACTCTTGTATTTTTCTGAAGAAAACCCCAAAATGGGGTCACAAAGAGTCCTACATAATTGAAACTACTAAACCATAGTGTCATATAAAATGCCATGAAGTAGGTGTAAAGCATAATCTTCACAGGAAGCCGGCCCCAGGGCTCTCCAGAGAAGACAAGTCTGTTGCCTTTCACTGTCAATGAAAAAGCAAAGAAAGCGACAGGAGAGTCTTGGCCTACTAGCAAGAATCCACCCCTTTCAGAAGTCAGGTTCAAATCTGGGCAAGTCACAATCACCTCTCTAGGACTCAGTTTCCCCCTCTGTAAAATGGACTGGGTGACCCCTCAGGTCACTTCCAGCTGTAAGTCCCATAATCCTATGATAGCGTGTCAAATGAGAGAACCTGTTAGGTAGATAAGGCAAGGTTTTTGTCTGTTTTCATTGTCATTTTGTTAGACGGTAGATATACAAATACAAAGAATGGACCAACTTCTCTTCTCAAGGAGCTCCCACATTGTATGTGTTATATACTCGATAGAGTTTAGTCCCACTCATCACCTCACTTGGCCTTCATAATTATACCCTGTGAGACAGGCCAACCATTTGACAGATAAAGTAACTGAGGCCCAGAGAAATCTAAGGTCATCTAGAGAATTACCAGGAGTTGAACCAAATCTTAGATTTCTAGATCTTGGACCCTTTCCATTAGAACGCAATGGCTCTCTTTTAAAAAAAAATTATTTATTTCATTAAATATTTCCCCATTACATGTAAAATGTTTATATATAATATGTGTGTGTGTATAAATTTTCCCTAGTTGCATGTTAAAACAATTTTTTAACATTTAAAAAAAAACTTGAGTTCCAAATTCTATCCCTCCCTCCCTCCCTGAGACAGTAAGCAATCAGATATAGGTTATACATGTGCAATCACGTAAAACATTTCCATACACAATACCTCCCTAGCATCGTTCTCCCCTCTTCTCTTCCCCAACCCCCTGCGTAGATCTCTTCCCTCTGCCCCATGGAGATACTATAAGGCCATAGCAGGGGAATAAGAGGAAGGCCCTGGGATTGGCTCTCTGCCCCAGGCAGCCCAGTCATTACCAGGACACTTAGCTCCAAACCAGCAGCAAAAGGAAGGAGGCCAGCCAGGCATCGTTTGTAAACTACTCCTATCAACCCATTTCCTCCCCAGCACCTGAAGGAAAACGCCTTTGGCCTAAGGGGGAAAAGGGGATATAAGCAGACATGTGCTGGAGCCAGCTGGTACAATTTTTACAGGGAATGTTTATAGCTCAGAAATTACCAAATGCTACAAATTAGAGCTTGCTTTATTATTCTGTTGATCAAACACCACTTGTAGGAGTGTACCCAACCTTATTAAAAAGTAATTGGGAAATATTTAACGAAATAAATGAAAGTACAATAAAACATAGATGTTGCATTTGCATAGATAAAACATAATATTGCATTTTAAAATGAAGTCAATTCGCAGCCTTTAGGGATCCTTGTGTATGGTTTACTGGCCCTTGTTACTATTTGGTTTGGATACCCCTGGTCTAGACTTAAGAGAGGGAAGGCGAAAATGTTAATAATAGAAATTAAATGTTTCTGGAAAGTCCATTGCTAAATATTTACCAGCATGCCCCGGGGTATAAAGAAGTGTCCCCAAGCCTCAGCCCTTTGGGAAAGGGGATGGGTAGGGGTCAGCACCCTTCACGCCAACATCAGAAGAAGGGCTCTGGGGCCATAGCAGGAAGGACTAAGGTTTTAGGGAGCATATCCTCGTTTGGGGCACGGTCAGCCATTGAAAAGTGGGCCCTCAGTGGCTGAAGCTAGCTAGGGATGAGCAGGAGCTAACGCTCTGCAGTGCTTGGCAGACTTGACAGCCCTCTCGCTTTCTCCCCTAATCTTCCCTGAAACGTTTCTCATTGAGTTGAATTGAACGGCGCTGAAGAAAGTGAGGGCTTTGTCTGCTTATGTACAGAGTATCTGAAGCAGTCCAGGCTCATCTCCATGGTGTGTGACTTGATGCATAGGGGATGGGGGAGGAGCATGGGGCAGCTAGCTTTCCTGAAAAGATCTGGGCCATTCCCAATCTGTCAGTCAGTCAACAAGCAATTATTAAACACTATCTAGAGGCCCTGTGCTAAGTGCTCATGATAAAAGAAAAAGGAAAAAGAGACAGACCTAGGACCTGTGAGAGGAAAGGCTCCCATGGGCTCCCTCTGAGTGAAATTTCAAAGGTTCGGCTCCAGCCTGCCATCCTCACGGGCATCTGGGTGTGAAGCTGCCTGGCTGAATGAGAGCCTTCTTTGACTCGCAACAGCCCATTGTGCAGGGCTCCAAAGCTTGCAGCTACCAGCCTCCCATCACTGTCTCTCCTTTTGCTGGCAGAGACTCCAACTGCTATGAGGGATGGGGGGATGGGATGTGGAACCTGTAACTTTGGGGATCAGACCTCCAGGCAGGCTCTGGGCTTGTGACAGGGCAGACCGGGAAGGCCCGTGCCCTGATCCGAAGCAAGAGACAGTTGTATCAAATGGCGTCTTGGACCCCAGAATCTGAGAGGAAGCTCTCTGTTGTTGGCCCAGCTTCCCAGGCCTACCCCTCCTGGAAGCCCTCCTGGACTTGCTCCCAGGCTGAATGGGCTCTCTGTCCCCAGCCTTGGGCACATTCTTCCACTAATTGAGATGCTGGAACCAAGTCAGGGGTGTTTAAGAGGCTTCAAAGGACATGCAGGAGTGCACGGCTATTCCAGGGCCCCCTTTTCCCTGCCCCTTTAAACCCTGCCCCCCTTCTCTGCTGAGCTTTATGGCAGCAGGACCAGGATGCACAGAGAGGGAGGCCCAGGGCCGCCCATGGCCAGTCAGAGCCCGTGAGCACAGCTCTCAAAAGCTCTCTGGGATCAAGCTTTTCAACCTGTGTAGGAGGCTAGGGGGCAAGACCTCTAAAATCACAGACTCAAAGGAGGTAAGTGCTGGCAGGAGCTTAAAGGCCCTCTCATCCCAATCCACCCTGCCTCATTTAATAGAGAGGAAACCACGGCCCTGAGAAGGGAAATGGCTTTTTGTCACACAGAAAGTTAATGACAGAGGCCAGAAAAGGACCCATAACTCTAGCTCTCAGGCCAGCACATTCCCCTTAGGTCACACTGCTGTCTCCTAACACCAGGCCACTTAATGGAGTAGAAAGCATACTCTATTTGGAGTCAGAGGGCTTGGCCTGAAAATCCTAGCTTGGCCATTTCCTGCTTGTGTGACTCTGAACGATTCATTTCAATCAATCTCTTTAGGCTTGTTTTTTCATCTTTCAAATTAGTGTGTAGGAAGGTCCCACACTAACTCTGCCAGCCCAGTTCCAACACCATCAGACGCACGCTGGAGAATGCTGGCCTGAGCCACCAGCTTCTTGTGGGACTCTCTCCCGATTTTAGCTTCAGCACTTCATTCATCTCACACTACCATCTCTTTCCTCCTGACTAGGCTCCCAGGTTCCCCTGGCCGTACTTTCTCCTCATAGGTCATAGCAACACCATCTTCAGTCAGCTCAGTACTTGAGGGACAGTCTTGAATCATCCATCTAAACATCTGCCTTCCTCAACAGACTTTTCTCTATCCACTAATGCTCTGCCTGGACTCAATCCACAACGATTTGCCCACTCCTCCTTCCTACCCTCCATCCCCTTTCCTCTCCCTTTCCCAGTGCTAACTAACCACTAGGTTGCTCAAAAATAAATTCCTTCCTCCTATTGCCACTGTCCCAACAACTTCAACCCTACCCCACCCCCAAGATCCTGTTCTATATCTTCCCATCTCTTTCACTGTGCTGTCTAGAATGCCCGTCCATAATTAACAAACTTGTTTTTATCTAAAACATTTTCCTTTATTACTTCTTCCCTTTCTTGACTCTCATTGAGACCTGGATCCTTCCTGATGTCACTACATACCTGGTCTTTCTAGTACTGGATACACTTTGTCTCATAACTCCTGACTCACTGGTCATGGAAGAAGTCAGAATAATTTTTGCTTCCTGTTTCTACTTTCAGACTCTCCCTCTACCATGATAACTCAGCAACCTCTCCTGCTTTGTGGTTCATGCTATATAAATTTATCACCCAATTGTAACAGCAAGCACCCCAGCATACCTAGGATGGCCTGCTAGCACAGGTTCTTTGATCTGCTTTTCTAGGAAAGACTGCTCAAAAAGGGGTTAACAATCCTACTTTTAATTACATTCACTAGTTCAGGGGAAGGGTCAGCACCCTGAAAGTCAGAGAAAATACAAGCAGAGAAATTACACCAATAGACAGGGCTCTGACTGCCTGAATCAAAGCAATACTGCTATACACTTTACATACACCACTAGATCGAGAGAGCCTTTACATTTGAGCAGTTGGGGAGTCTGAACATACGGTTACTCAGAGTCTCAACAGGGAATCACAAGGTCCTTCTCATAAGCCAACCCCCAAAGCAAAATACCAAATTAGAGTATATATACACTTTTGACTAGTAGGCTCAGAGCCAGAAGGCACCATAACCCCCAGTACCTAATCAGCTTAGTATCAAAAGGTGCGGAAGCCTTCCTACAAGCACACTTCCCCTAAGCAAGCTTCCCTTAATGGGCTCCACGTGAGGGCTATCAATGGGCAGGGAAGATCTTCATATCCCATTAACATTACACCAATTCAGATCCTAGGGGCTGTAATCTACTAATACCCAAGTCATCCCATTTCTCCTTTTTTCAACAAGTTTAATACCTGGCTCACAGTCTTTCTCCCCAACCCATATACTGCCCTTAGAATAGACGTCAGCATACACATTGACATTTATGAGGCGCTCTAACTTCCCAATTCCTCAGTCTACTCTGTTCCCTTGACTTACACCTCCACTCCATTTCAGCTACACAAAGAAATTATCATACCCTTCATCTTGCCATCACCCGCCAATGGTCCACTCTTGTGTTCATGAACTCCAAATTGCTTTGTCTAATCATAATCTTTTATCTTCCCATCTTTCCCTATGCCTTTTGACACCATTCCTATTCTTCATTCTCACCATGATCTCCATTCCCTCTACCTCTGTGTTGGTAAACAAAATGGGCTCTTAGCACTCAGTTCAACCAAGTGCCCGTGAAGAGTTTGGCCTTTCTTTCCTTGATTAGATTGAGAGTCCTTGGTGACCTCCTTGCCTCAGGGGAGGGCCTAGGTTATACATGAGTTTGAGTGACATGTTGAGGACATCAGAGGCTTTTAGACCACATGGGTTTAAGTCACCTCTTTGTGATGATTTTAGGTCATGTGGGTGAGTTGCATGTGTGACTCACCCTTGACCCTGAAAAAGATGTAAAACCAGGGGTTGGCTTTCTATTTTTCAGAGCTCTTACCCACAGGTATGGTGGTGCACATGACTCTGGGCTAGCCCTTGTTATGAGCTCCCAAGATGAACCTAGATATTGGTAACTATGAATTGTATTTGGTCTGTCTGTCAATGTCTGTAATTTTGTTTGTATTTGCTCCAAAGTTCAGGGTGCTGGCTTTTTCCCCTGAACTAAGTGAATGGTATTTGTATGCTGAATTAAAGTAAGCTTGTTAACTGTTGCGGGCCCCCAGCCTCGCAACTATACTCAGGGTTCCCCCTGAGACCCAGGCCTTTGCCTAGCAAAAGGCCTGATCTCACGGAGAATGAATGGGGCGGGAGCCAAAAGATGGTGAATGACTCCGAATTTTATTTTAGCAAGCAGCATTTTTATATCTTTAGTGACGTAGGTACATTCTTTGGTTACGTGGGTGAAGGACAGGTAAAAATCAAGACACCTGAATACTAGGACCGCCCCGACTCCGCCTACTCTCCTCCCCTTCTCTTCCCACGCTAACCCGAAGCTCCCTGTGGGCAGGCAGTCCAGGCAAAGAACCGGAAGTTCCATGTGTTCTGGCAAGCCCAGACAGAGAGCTGGAAGTTCCATGTGCTCAAACAGGTCCGGGCAAAGACCTGGAATTGCTAGGGAGGCAACAAAGGCAAGACCCCTCCTCCTGGCTCCACCCATATCTCAGAGGCCTGAGTTTATCTCAGCAGGCCCCTGGGTGTGGAGGTCCGAGGAAGGCAGGGCTCGGCTCTAACTCGCCCGTAACAGTTAACCCTTTAACATTGCTTTCCTTAGTAAAGCAGATCAAAAGAACCTGGGCTTTGGCAGCATTTTTGTTGTTGGGCTTGTGTTGGTCTTTCACCCCCACAACAGCTGCTAGCCATGTTGTTGAAACAACCTCTCAGTTCTTTGCTCCTTCACAGGCTACACTGTAAACTTTAATTCATTAACTTCCTTCCTAAACCCTCTTTTGTTCCAAACTTCCTTATTATTATTGAAGGGACCACCATCTTTTAGTCACAGAATTTCAAAACTTGGGTCTCTTCCTATAATCCTCACTCCACTCGGCAATCACTTGGCAAATCTTGCCATTTCTACCATCACAACATCCATGACTATTTTTTCAACTCACACAGCTACCCTTGTTCAGGTCCTCATCACCTCTCACTAGCCTACATCAAATCTTTTGCCACTCTGATTCATTTGCTAAACATGGGCCAAAGTAATTTTCCTAAAGTATAGGTCTACCATGTTACCTTCCACCTCATTCAATGGTTTCCAATGATTCCCTGTTACCTCTTGGATAAAATATAAAGTCCTCTATTTGACATTTCACAACCTGGCTCCTTTCCTACCTTTCCAGTCTTCTTATATTTTCCTTTCAACACATTTTATGATTAAGTTACACTGGTCAGCTTTTTGTTTTTCAAAAATGGCACTTCCTCTCCAGTCTTTGTACCTACCTGTGCCCTGGCTGTACTCTACATCCGGAACGTTTCCCCTCCTTAACTCAGCCTCTTAACATCTCAGCCTTCCTCAAGACTCCATTCCAATCTTACTTTCTACAAAAGGCCGTCAGCCACTTGAACGTTCCCCTCTGAGATGACCCTTCATCTACTCCGTGTGAAATATCATGTGTACCCAGGTTGTTGTGTTTGTCCTTCGTTTTCTAAGAGGACCGTGGCATCAGGGAAATGATGACATGACTTGCAATCGACTTTGAGTGAGGGAGGGCTTTGCAAGGTCACCAGCCTCACTTTCTCCTCCAGAGCCATCTGGGTCCTGTGGCCTGATATTCACCAGAACGACTAGAGATGGCCCAGAATGCAATGGGAGACCCTGGCCCTTTCAGGCTAAGGCCATACCCAGGTATTTCCATGTTGTCTTCCCT
The DNA here is from genome assembly GCF_011100635.1 of Trichosurus vulpecula. Classification (NCBI taxonomy): domain Eukaryota; kingdom Metazoa; phylum Chordata; class Mammalia; order Diprotodontia; family Phalangeridae; genus Trichosurus; species Trichosurus vulpecula. The sequence goes on from NC_050575.1 coordinate 346,422,461, forward strand.
ATTAAAATGGAAGTCCCTTGAAGGCAGGAACTGTTTTTGTCTTTCTTTGAATCTTCAGCTTTTAGCGTGGTTCCTGGTGTATACAGAGGGTTCCTAAAGTCTAGACACATAGGCAAAAATACATATTTTCAAGAAATGAAATGAATGAAATTTTCAACAACATTATATTTAATTGGAATATTAACAAATAACATCTTCAATATGATTTCCATCATTTGTGATGCAAGATTCACGTGAACTCGATGCAATAACTCCACATTGCCGTCAATTTTAGCACATTCTCTCTTTATGCATTCAATCAAGTGTGTTGCATCTGTGATTTTCATTGAGTACACCTTCTCTTTTAGCATATCCCAGAAAAAGAAGTCAAGGGGGCTAAGGTCTGTTAATATTCCAAATATTTCAAGATACGTAATTTTGCCCATGTGTCCAGACTTTAGGGACACCCTGTAGAAAGCATTTAATTGATTGAGTGAGTGATTGACTGACAAATACATATTTTCAATGAATTGTAAGGACACATAGAAATAATATTTGTATTATATGTTATCTGGGCTTATCAATGTCCAAAGTTTCTTCCATTGGGGCAGATAATCGGATAACGGGGGGTTGAATATAAACATGAAGATTAGGAATAGTCTCTGAACTAGATGAGTCAGATAGGTAGTGGTGTGTGTGTGTGTATGTGCGTGTGTGTGTGTGTGTGTGTGTGTGTGTGTGTGTGAGTGTGTAGAGGAGAAAGCCAGACTGAAAGGAATAGGTGGAGAGGACCTGGAAGTTTTGTCTCTTTTCCTCATCAACCTTCCCCACGCCCCACTCCATTCCCCATAGCCAGCATTCATATAGCTCTTTACAAATATCTCACTTTATCCTCAGCAACCTATTATTATCCTTATTTTAAAGATGAAGAAACTGACCAGGAAGAAGTTTAGTGAATTCCCAAGGGTCACAGACCTGTTAAGCATCTAAGGCCAAAGTCGAATTCAGGTCTTCCTGACTCCAGAGCCTGGTCTCTATCCATTGTCCCACTTGGCTGCCTCTTATGGCATTATCAGAGCAAGAGTCATGTAATTAGAGTGCCTAAATTGGCATCCAAGCTCTAATACTTTCTAGAAGTATTTAGGATGCAAATAGAGTACCTTCTTTTGGGGGATTGCTGGGTGGCATAGAGTGCTTCGTGGGTTTGGAGTCAGGAAGACTAATTTTCCTGAGTTCAAATCCGGCCTCAGACACTTACTGATTGTGTAACCCTGGCCAGGTCACTTAACCCTTTTTGCCTGAGTTTCCTTATCTGTAAAATGAGCTGGAGAAGGAAATGGCAAACCACTCCAGTATCTTTGCCAAGAAAACCCCAAATGGGGTCACAAAGTGTCAGACACAACTGAACAAGACAAGACCTTCTTTCTCCCTGGCACTACTGTTCCATGGGGGTATAATTGAGAGATGTATAAAAAAAGTAACTGAATTTTGCTTTTTGTTTTTCCTTAGGGAGTATAAAATATTCTACTCATAAAAATTTTAAGGGTAGGAAATTTTTAAAAATCTAAAAATAAAAACTTCATTTGTATATTATGGTCAGTTAGGAGTTTGTCAGAAGAAGATGGGAAAGGGGAGGGGAATGGGAGGAAGTGAAGAAAGCCCATAGAGAGAAGGACAGAGCAGGATGGAGAGTTATGGAGAGAAGCAGAGAGATACCCAGAGCAGAAAGGGTGGCAGTGATACTCTGCCACAATGCCTGAGGAAGAGAAGGGTCATACTTTTGAGGTAAGTTGAATATTAAATTGGAGGCCACATCCTGCTGGTTAATACCTTGTAGGTTTCAGAGTATAAAACCAATACATCCATCTCTTTAAATTATATCTCTATTTAGTTGATCAGTGAATGCTCACAGCTTTTTAGCTGCCCTCATCTGTGGAGCAAATTCATCTGTGGAGCAAATTCATAGTCTTATATCACAGGCCAAGGTGATTTGTACAGACCATGGTGCGCTGGGATGCACTAACTCAAGTTTTGGTTGGCGTGTTGTGAAATGTTGGGTGTAATGTTATTGAATATTAAAATAATATTATGAATGATTATATTCAATATGTTTTACTTACCCAGAATACTTAACATAGTGATCATAGTGTTTACAAAATACATAAAACTTGCCAATTAAATCTGGGTACTAACTTCAAAACAGGCCAGACCTTGAACTCATAAAGAATTTAACAAAATGGATGGTCTTATCGAAGGCAAGCTGTGTGGGCATGAGTCTTTGGACCCTCTCTTAGTGTTGCCAGTTTAAATGCTCATAGTGTTGCGTTTCTCATGACAGCAAATACTGAACTTCTGAACACAAACAAAGTTGAGGACTATTGATTCCTTTTGGGATTTCTGAGGCTAAGACTTTGAATTAGATAATGAACTAGCATTCATTAAGCTCCAGCTATATGTTGGACACTGTACTAAATGCTGAAGATACAAAGAAAGGCAAATATAGTCCCTGCCCTCAGGAGCTTACAATTTAATGGGACAGACAACATTCAAATGACTATGTATTAAAAAAATTATACCCAGGATAAACTGGAGTAACCTCAGAAGAAAGCCACCAGTATTAAGGGAGAAGCAGGAAAAGCTTCTTGTAGAAAGTAGCAATTTAGAGAAGACTTGAAGGAAGCCCAAGAAGACAGGAGTTGGAGATAAGGAGGGAGAGGATTCCAGGCCTGGGGGACAGCCAGGGAAAAGGCATGGAATCAGGAATTGGGAGATGGAGAGTCTTCTGCAAAGAAGAGCAGAAGCCAATGATGTCATTAGACACCAGAGTAGGTGAAGGGGAGTAAGATGTAGGAAGACTGGAAAGTTAGGAAGGGGCTGTGTAGGAAGAAATTTAAATATTTGATGCGAAAGGTGATAGAGGACCACTGGGATTTATTGAATGGGATGGAGGTGACAGTCACATCTATACTTTAGAAAAAATGATTTTGAAAGATGAGAGGAAGATGCGGGCATTGAAGTGGGGAGACAGTTGAGGCTGCAATGGTCCAAGAGTAAAGTGATGAGAGCCTTTCCCTGAGTAAATCGGTTTATGTCTCTGGGTTACAGTTTTCCTATCTATAAAATGGATATGATGGGATTTGTACTTCCTACCTCACTGTGTGGTTGTGAGGAAAACTATTTTGTAAGCTATGAACTGTTTACATCTACAAATGAGCTATTATCACTAGAAGGGGAATTTAACCACAGACTAATCTATCAAAGGACTTTGGTGCAGTTAATCAAATATCCTGGCTAACAATTTTCTTATATATCCCACACTTGTTTTTCTAATTTCTGAAACAAAAAAAGAAAACATGCCCTAATTCAATGAGCCACTTTTTTTTTGGTGACGCAAAAGATTTTTCACTATTTCTCTTCCCCCCCTTCCCTCCCTGCCACAACCAGGCAATCAGGATTAAGTGACTTTCCCAGGGTCACACAGCTAGTAAACATCTGAGGCCATATTTGAATTCAGGTCCTCTTGATTCCAGGACTGGTGTCTATCCACTGCACCACCTGGCTGCCCCAATATTTAACTCTTTCACACAGGTCCTTCTTATAGATATCAATTCTTATTGCACAGGTCTATAAATTGTATCAGAATACAAGCATCTACCTTGAAGGGTTGTGGTGAGTCTCAAACAATATGATATTTGTAAAAAGTGCTTAGAACAGTGCCTGGTACATGGTAGGCATGTGTATGTATACATACACAAATGCATATGTGTGTGTGTGTGTGTGTGTGTGTGTGTGTGTGTGTGTGTGTGTGATTTATTTATTTATTTCCTTCCCCCTCCTCCCTACTAAGTGCTGGTCATAGTAATATATTAAGCAAGCATGGCAGTACTTGACCTCAAGCAGAGTAACATAAAGGGGAGTCGGAAAGTATGGGAGTGAATGGGAGGAAAAGGGGTACCCATTAAGGGAAAGGTGGAAGTTGAGGAGGTAGAGATGTCTGGAGAATCGAGGAGAGCATGAAGTGAGCATAGCTGAAAGCTCTCAAGAAATGGTGGTCTGAGCTAGGGAAGCATCAGTCAGGACAGTGGACCTTAGGTGGAGGTTTCTCCAGTGCGGAAAGGCAGCAGATCCGGAGGTAGAGATGTCCAGAGAGAGAACTAAGTTAGAAGAAGAATAACTGACCTACTACGGTCCTATGATCCAGTTTCTTGGTGGCCAGCAGAGAGGAAAGTATCCAGATGGGGGGAGTGGTCAATAGCAGAAAGATCAAGATGGAGGACAAGGGAGAAGAGATGGTTGGATTTGATGATCAAGAGGCCATTGGTGACTTTAAAGAAAGAAATGTCGGTGGAGGAGTAGAGATGGAAGCTGCCACTTCAGTTAAGAGAGGTATCAAAAGGGAGGAGGTCTGGGTGAGTTTGGCTTAGGGAGAAGAGAAGAAGCAGGGGAAAATCAAGTTTTCAGGGCCTGACCTCCCCATCTGAGGATGTGGTTAATCAGAAAAGAAGGAGCTGAGAGGTAAACCAGTGGTGAAAGAAGGTAGTGAACCTGGATCCCCTGTGGTAGACATCTTGCCCAACTTCCAAGTTGGGTCTCAGTGAGGTCAGCATGGGGCAGATAAAAGGCAATAGGTAGCCTTCAAGTGTGTGAGCAGCAGGACTGTTAGATGTGGCACAGTGGATAGAGCACAGGGTCTAGAGTCAGGAGGACTCATTTTTCTGAGTTCAAATCTGACCTCAGACATTTACTAGTTGTGTGACTCTGGGCAAATCACTTAAATCCATTTGCCTTAATTTCCTCATCTGTAAAATGAGCTGGTGAAAGAAATGGCGAACCACTCCAATATAAAAAACCAAATGCAGTCATAAAGGGTCAGATATGACTGAAGACAACTGAACAGTGTGTTTGTGGGCAGGGTTGACTTTTTGTTTGCAAAATTATGAAGATGAGGTTTGTCTGTGATGTCTCTACCTTTTATCTTGCTCTCCCTTACTGTTCTGAGAGACCAGAGTTTTAGTCCTAGCTCTGCCACTAACTAACTGGGTTACCTTGTGTGAGTCAACGTCCTCATCTATGAAATCGCCTTCACGGTTCACCTCCCCCAAGTACCAAGTGGTCTCTTCCTCCCTTTCTGCAACCTCCTTTTGAGGAATTCCAGCACATGCTTGGGCAGGATCAACATCTTTTCATGTGTGTCATACTGATGCTGCTTACATATAAGTATTTGGAGCCAAGGCAGCTTGACATGTATTTTACTTAGCTCCAGGTCTGATTCTTTTATCTGAACTAATTTGCAAGTAGGAGGGCAAGGACCTTGGTCTCCTTTGTCTGTTCCTTCCATCCCAGGGGCCCGATGCATTAATATATAGTATTCATTGGTGGTTTTCATGTGGACCTGTTCCTCCCATCTTCCGCCCCCAAGCTCTCCATTTTTCTCCATACTCAATATTTCTGGCTCCTCCTTAACACCCTCCTGTATTCTAGTCCGGCTCGTCTCTTGTGCATACCTCACTTGTTTTATGTTAGATGTAGAATCAGGAGACCTAGACTTGGATGTAGGTTGATGCATCCTAACAGTGTGACCTTAGGTAAGTCACCAATCCTCTCTCTGTGTCTCAATGTCTTCTCCTGAAGGATGGATCTAGAGTAGTCATGTAGCCTAGTGGGTAGGGAGCTGACCTCAGAGTGAGAAAGACCTGAGTTCAAAGCCCTTTTCTGACACACACTGGCTATGTGCCTGGGCAAGTTGCTTAACTTTTCAGTGCCCAGGACAGCTCACTAATTCTCTAAATTTCAGGGCAGGTGCTGATCTTCATTGGTGGAGAAAATTTCCTCATGGAGAGTTCCCTATACTCATTAAATTGCAGCTCCAGTCTCTTCTTACCTCCTTGAACTGCATGGGGATAATCATACACTGCCTACCTCTTAGGATTATCGTAAGGAAAGCATTTTGTTAACATAGCATTATCAGTGTTAAATATTTGTTGTCATTATTAACAATATAATAATAAGCCCACATTTATGCTTTTACTGATTGCTCCCATGACCTCAATAAATAACAAACATTTACTAAATGCTCACCACAAGTCAAGTGCTGTTCCAGTCACTGGCACTACAAAGATAGAAATGGAACAGTTCTTGACTTCAAGGGGATTACATTCTATAGAGTCCGCCTCTTCCATGAAGCCTTCTCTGACTGTTCTGAGTCTTCCTCCTCTGAAATCCTCTGGTACTCATTTGGCAAGTAACACATATGGGCTTGTATTTTTGAGTATGTATGCCTTGCTTCTTCAACCAGACTACAGACTTAAGAAGAGAGACTGGATTTTCTTTTCTCATGTCTCATAATTCCCAGTATAGGGCTGAGCACACAGTAGGTACTTTAACAGATTTGACCCATAGTAGGAACCCTAATAAATATGAATGGAAGATAACTGAATTCATTTCTATTCAGCAAACCCATATTGAGGGATGGGGCTCTAAGACCCCTGGATTAGGGACCAGGGAACCTGGGTGTTAATCTTAGCTCTGCCCTTAACTGCCTATGTGACTTTGGGGCAGTTATCTTTTTTCTGCCCTGGTTTACTCAGCTGTACAAAGGGACAGAGTTTAATAGGTGGAGATGGGGGGCTTGAGGTGGAGGGTGAAAAGAAGCTCCAGTCTAGGAATGGGGGTGCAAAGCTATGGAAATAGTAAGGAGTAGTGTGAAAGCAGGGGGTTAGCTTAGATGATCTCTAATTCTATCTTCTATGATTCCATTAAGCACCACCTGGGCTCTAGGAGAGGCCCAGTGTGGTCTAATGGCCAGACACCTTGAAGTCAGGAGGAAGATTCCTGTCTGTGATACATACTAGGGGCGTAATCTTGAGGGTGCAACAACCTCTTGGTAACCCAAGCAATTCCCTTAGATAAAAAGTTATAGAGAAGTTTCTGATCTGTTTTGTTTTGGGTGGGGGGAAGGCTCAAGGAGGGTGAGGGAAGTATCCTCATAGGAATTTTCCTAAACCAGTGGAATCATAGATCCAGAATCCGACCTCCTTCCTCCAGCAACGTGATAGGTGCAGAGAATACAAAATTGAGAGTGCCCCTCTCCTGGAGGATCTTATGATCTACAGGGGAGAGGGGGAGGAGGAGCTCTGGTGGATAAACACGTATAAGGCAGAATGTGCTTAATATTAACTCAGGACTTCAAAGGAGAGATATAGACATTCATGAGACTGGAGATGGAGATAGCACTTCTCTCAGATGTAGGGATCAGGGACTCACTTCTTAAAAAGGCTTATTCAGTGAATAGGAGTTACCTCACTCAAAGTAAGACCTGAAAAGGCCTTAGCCTGAAAGGGCCAGGGTCTTCTATTGCATCCTGGGGTCATCTCCAGTCTTCCCAATGAATATCTGGAACCCTGGACCCAGATGGCTCTGGAGGAGAAAGTGAGACTGGTGACCTTGCACAGCCCTCCCTCACTCAAATCAAAGTCAACTGTAAGTCATGTCATCATTTCCCTGATGCCATGGTCCTCTTCGAGAGCAAAGGACAAACACAGGGCTCAGGTAGTCTTCATGAAGGAGATAGCATCCAAGTTGGGTGTCAGACAAAGGGACAGACTTCAGTAGGTGGAGATGGGGGGCTTGAGGTGGAGGGTGGAAAGAGGCTGCAGTCTAGGAAAAGGAGTGCAAAGCTATGGATAGTAAGGAGTAGCGTGAAAGCAGGGGGCAGGGAAGAGGCCAATGTGATGGGAAGAGTATAAGAGAAGGGGAATAGTAAGGTTTTTAAGGCCACTCTAAAGGGTGCAAAAATGAGTAGTGGCACAATAGGGGAAGCATGGGGCTTGAGAACCAGAAAGCTTTGGGTTTTAGGCCCACTTTCACCACTGACTTGCTGTGTGACTTTGGACAAGTGCCTTGATCTCTCTGAGCCTTGGGCTAGCTTATTTTTAAGATCCTTTCTGGCTATTCTAATACATTATCTGATGTATGTATGTTTTTTTTTGCCTACTAATCTTGAATGAAAATTCAGCACCTTCCCCTAGTGGGAAGTCCTATTTGCTGAGTCAGAAAGAAGGGGACTGGAAGAGGAGAAGGAAAGGAACTGATTCTGGTGTCAGGGACAGTCATACAGGCGAGGGGAATTCTTTGCCTGTTAATCTATTTTGTTGGGTATAGACCCTGGGACACTAAGCATATCTGGGTGGGTTGTTTTTAAAGCTCTTCTTGAAGCTGCTAGACAGAAATAAAGAGTCTCTGTCTATCACTCAGGGAGCTAGCAAAACTAGAAAGTGGTCTCCTGCCCTCTAACCTCTTCGAATAAACAATGGGCTTCAGGAATGCTGTTTGGAAGGGCAGGTTCTAAGGAACAATCAGAATTGTCATAAACATTTTTTCCTAAGAGACCACAGAGTGAAGGGGGCTGGAAAGGGAAGGCGGCTGGGGCCTTAGGAGATGACAATGGCCCTGAGGAAATAGCTGAGGCCATCTCCTCCCTCATCTCTGGAAAACATAGCCGCACCAGGATGCACTCTCAGCATCTGGCCCTTTCCTTAGTGACGTCACCCAGATGCATACTCTCTGTCTCCCCAAGGGCAGCCGGAATGCCTGGGCCAATCTGGTTCAATTAAATTCAAACAGAATTTTCAGAGAGACTGACAAGTATCAATCAGGCAAATGGAAAGAGAAAGTGAAGGGAAGAAACATTTATATGGCTCTTCCTATGGGCCAAGCACTGTGCCAAACACTTTACAGATATTATCTCATTTGATCCTCAAAAAAAGGTTTTACATTTTACAGTTGAGGAAACTGAGGCAAAACAGAGGTTAAGTGACTTACCCAGGGTCACACAGTTAATGAGTGTTTGACTCCAGGCCTAGTGCTCTATCCACTGTGCCACTGGAAGCTAAGGGAGGGGAGAAAAGATCCAGGAATTGAGGGAGAAGGGGGCAACAGTTTTAAAAGCTAAAGAGAATTCAAAGACAATGCCTACTAAGACAGTGTCTTTGGATTTATGCAATGTCTTTAGTGATGAAGAGGTCTGTGGTAGTCTTTGAGATGTAGTTTCAATAAAATAGTGGAGCCAGAAGTCAGATGGCAAGGAGTTGAAAAGTGAAGGGGAGATGGGGGTGTAGAGGCAAGGACTTTAGACAACTCTTTCTGGGAGTTTGATGATGAAAAGGAGTAGAAAAAGATATATGAAGGCTTAAGAAGATAGCAGGGTCAAGTGAAGGGTTTTTAAAAAAATTTTTTTTAAGAAGAAAAGACCTTTCCATGCTTCTCCCTATTCATCATGCTCAAAATTTCTTATAGCATGGGTGATATTCCATTACATGCATATTCCACAATTGGTTTAGCCATTTTCCGATCAATGGCCATCTAGTTTTGTTTTAGTTCTTTACTACCACAAAGAGTGCTACTGTAAGTATTTTAGTGTATATGGAACCCTTCTTCAGTCAATAACCTCCTTGGGATATATGCCCAGCAGTGGAATCTCTGGGTCAAAGAGTATGAGTAACTCAGCCACTTTATTTGCTAATTCCAAATTGTTTTCCAGAAGGGTTGTACTGATTCACAGCTCCACCAACAATGCATTAGTATGCCAGCTATTCCACAACCCCTCCAACATCAGCTACTATATTCCTACCTTTTGACATCTTTGCCAATTTGCTCAGTGTGAGGTATTAATAACCTCAAGGGTATTTTCATTTGCTTTTCTTTCCTTTTTAGTTATTTGGAGCAATCTTTCATATAGTTTTTAACCACTTGCTATTCTTATTTTGAGGATTGTTGGTTCATAAAGGATAGTGAAGCCTGAGCAGTGGGAAAGAGTTCAGTAGATAGGGAAAGACTGAAGATGAGAGGAAGAGAGGTAATGTTTGGTGGTCAAATTCCTGAAGGAGAATGGAGAGGACAGAGTCAAGCACACAAGTAGACAGGGAGAAGGACTTCCTCTACATCAGGGACTAGAGAAAAGGATAGGATGGCTGAAGATCAATGGGAGTTTTGAGATATAGTAGTACAGATGAAATAGCTCAAGTTGGATGGCTTTTATTTTCTCAGAAAGTAGGGGACCGGGTCATTTGCTGAGAGAATTGGGGTGTTGGGAACTTGAGGGGAGAGCTGATTTGGAAGGGCTTCTATAAAGAGTGTTCTAGAGAGTCAATCAGGGAAGAATCAAAGGATTGCCATGCAGTAGTGAGGGCCCAATTGAGCTTCTTAGATAACATGAATTTGTAGTGGAGCCAATTGGCACAGGTGTAGGATTTTTTCTGGTAGTGTTTGCCAGCTCAGGAGTACGAATACAAAGAGAAAATAGTGTGGATGATCCAAGGTTGAGGGTTATTAGGGTGTGGGACAAAGTGGGTGGGCCATTCAAGAGTGGAAGACAGTATATAATTGAACTAGGGAACCACGTAGTCAAGATTGAGCATGGAGGAGAATGAAAACAGATGGTCTGGGAGAACTGGAGGGGTTAAGAGGACCAGAAGTTGAAATAAGGATGCAACAGTTTTCAGATATAGGAGGAATATGGCAAAGGGAGAGGTAGAAGGATAGGAGACATAGTTGAAGAGGAGACTTCAGAGTTTAAAATGATCAAAGTAGAACATTGGATGAGGTCTAAAGTGTGCCTATAGTTGAGTGGAATATAGAATTCATGGGAGTTAAGGAAAATTGTGAGTGGGAGGTCTGGGAATTCAAAACATCAAAAGGAATACTGAAGTCACCAAGAATATGGAAAGGCTAGGCAACTAGGTGGCACTAGCCCTGGAATCAGGAGGACCAAATCTGGCCTCAGACACCTACTTGCTGTGTGATCATGGGCAAGTCACTTAACCTTGATTTGGAAAGAAAGAAAGAAAGAAAAAGAAAGAAAGAGAGAGAGAGAGAGAGAGAGAGAGAGAGAGAGAGAGAGAGAGGAAGGAAGGAAAAAAAGGAAGGAAGTTGCTGTGTGAGCATGGGCAAGTCACTTAACCTTGATTTGGAAAGAAAGAAAGAAAGAAAAAGAGAAAGAAAGAGAGAGAGGAGAGAGAGAGAGAGAGAGAGGAAGGAAGGAAGGAAGGAAGGAAGGAGAGAAGGAAGGAAGGAAGGAAGGAAGGAAAAAAGGAAGGAAAGAAAACAGAATATGGAAAGACCAAAAGGACACAGAAAGTAGCTGGGCACTGAGCTCCTTGAGAAGGGAGGAAGAACAACCTGGAAGCTGGTAGAGGAGAACAAGGATCTAGGTAAAGTGATGTAAGCAAATAGAATGAATCTCAAGGGAGAAAGGATTGCTGAGTGATGGCAGCAGGGGGAGGTCTGGAAGTGGTAATGTAGATTAAGGAATATGCTCACTCTACCTCCCATGCCAGCGTATCAGGGGTCATGGAAGAAGGAGCAGTCAGGGTGGTGAGAGTAACCAGGGATGAAGACTTACCCAAGGTTACATAGGTAGGAAGTTGCAGAGCCAGGATTCTAGCTGAGTTCCTTTGGCACCAAAACCAGTGCTCTTTCCACTACTTCTCCAAACAAGGAGCTGGTTCTTTGATGTTCCTGAGTCTGGTTAACTAGCACAGAGGTCCCCTGAATAGTAGAAATATGTGCCCTTGACCAAGATGATGAAGAAGCCTCCAGGGTGCTCCTAAATCTCCAGGGGAGGAGCCCAGACATTCCAGTCCACCCCCAGACACTGAGGAGATTTGGTTTTGATTTTCGTCATTCCGTTGTGCTCTACGAAGTTCTTTCTTCCTTACAGCTCTGCATCTGGAGAGAACAGCATTCTCTTCTTTCTCTCCACTGCCTCATTGCTTGGCCCCTTAGGATTTAAACACCATTGAATATCCTCAGTTTCCTCCACCTTTAAGATGGAAGGGTAGGACTAGTTTGGATTCTGAGACTCTAGAATTCCTTCTCCCTGAAACATTCAATGAGTCTGTAAATCTTCTATCCCCTTCATCCTTTCTCATGGCACGATACTGTTTCATCATATCTGTGTGCCATAATTTGTTCAGCCATTCCCCAACTGAGGGGTCCCTTAACTTTCAGTTCATTGATACTACAAAAATAGCTGATAGAAGTATTTTTGTCCATACAAGACCTTTTTTCTCTTTCTTTAATCTCTTTGGGATATAGATCTAGTAGTATTGCTGATTCTAGGTGTATGTATGATGCCTTGGGGGGCATAGTTCCAAATTGCTTTCCAGAATGGGCTGGGTCAATTCACAACTCCATCAACATCAGTGTTCCTGTTTTACCACAACCCTTTCAAAATTAGCTATTTTCTCTTTTTGTCAACTTTTCAATCTTCTGGGTGTCAGGTAAACCTCAAAGTTGTTTAATTTTCATATTTCTGATGATTAGTTCTTTGGAGCATTTTTTTCATATACCTGTAGATGGATATATGAATTTCTTCTTTAGAAAACTGCCTATTCAAATCCTTTGATCATCTATCAATTGGGGAAAGGCTGAAGTTTTATTTTTATGACTTCAGGTTGCAGCTAATTGGCATAGTCACCCATAAATGTACAATATTGAAAAATATATACATATTTTCTAGTGTCGTAAGAAAAAAAATAATTAAAACTCATTTCTATAGCACCTAAAAGTTTACAAAGTGTTCAGTGCAATCATTACTTCTATTCTATGAATAGAGATTATGTGACTGATTCAGGGTCACATAGTAAGTGTTAGAATATTATACTGTTGCATTATATTATATGTCTGATGGCAATGGAGAAGGGAGTCACTGGGGGTAAGCTTTAATTTAATTTAATTTAATTTAAGGGAGTCATTGGGGGTAAACTTTCATTCCTGGAGAACCTCTCATCTTCTCTGTCTGTTACTCTGAGAAATCCTAGGAGCTAGAAAGGAGATCTTGGTCCACAGCTAATCCATCACTCCTCATTGGCTATGGCAGACAGCATTTTACTTTGGGGGCAGAATAAGCAAACAGATAAGAATATTGCAACATTTTTTTCACAGTTTAAAAAAAAGACCAAGAACAACAGGAAGTTGAACAGGAAATTCCCATAGAAGATGAAAATATTTTCGAGCCCTGCTGGGAAAAGAAGGAGCAAGGATAGAAGGCATCTCAGAATCCAGAAGTAGCGGAGACTCATTCATGCCACCCCCAGCATTCCATCCCATGGCTCCTTGAGGTTGGGTTTGCTGCATTATGCCTCCAATTCAGAGGTCTTAGAAGTATATATGCAAACACATTTAGGCATGCACACACATGTATGCTTACACAAGTGCATGCATGTACATTTGCAAACATACACTTATACATGCACATGCAAGAGAACTGTTGTTGTTTAGTCATTTCAGTCACATCCAACTCTTCGTTGAACCCCATTTGGGGTTTTCTTGGCAAAGACGTTGGAGAGGTTTGCCCTGTCCTTCTCCAGCTCCTTTTACAGATGAGGGAAACTGAGGCAAACAGGGTTAAGTGACTTGCCCAGATAATAAGTCTCTGAGGCCAGATTTGAACTCAGGAAGATGTCTTCCTGACTTTAGACCTGGCACTCTATCCATTGTGCCTCCTAGCTGTTCCTGCAAACAGAGCTTCATCCCACACAAAATTGTAAAGATTGCTCTCATAGATCCATGCTTCTGAAGAATTCAATGCCCTCAGGAGGCACAGAAACTTCCTAGACTCATCTTCTCCATGCAATATCCTGAGTTTCAGATCTATTCTGTAGGAAAACTTACCTGTCTCTTATATTCCATTTCTTAAGAGCCCAGATTTGAGCTAATTAATTCATTGTCATTAAAGGTCCAGTGACAAATGACCTAAATATATTTTCCCCTTCCTTGAGAATGGCTTTAAACAAAGATATAGTTCTGTAAGGGTGGAATTTCAATCAGTGTGGCCGCTGGTGGAAGAGATTTTTAAGAAAGATTTTTGGGTCTTCCAAATCTTCCTGTAAAATCTTTCTGAAACTCTTGAAAGTATATCACATAGGGATAAGATGGAGGCTGGAAAGCAGGGACTTGCATGAGCTCTCCCCCAGGTCCCTTCAAACACCTATAAAAATGGCTCTGAACAAATTCTAGAGCTGCAGAACCCATGAAATAACAGAGGGAAGTAGGGCTCCAGCTCAGGAAAGCCTGGTTGGTCATGGGGAAGGGTCCCCACACGGAGCTCGGAGTGGAGCGGAGCAGAGCCCAGAGTGGGTGGCGCCAGGACCAACCAGACTGGAAGCAGGGCAGAACAGGCCACAGGGCCCTGAATCATTGAGCTGTGGCAGTTACCAGACTTCTAAACCCACAAACACCAAAGACAACAGAGAAGGTTAGGGGGTAGAACTGCTAGAATAGAGTGAAAGGAGTGTGTGGTTGGCCCCAACCCTGGGGGCATGGAAGTGGTGCAGCTCTAGGGCTGCTTCCAGCTGCAGTTGCTTCCAGCCCCAGGCCCACCAGGTGGGAGGAATTAAGTGGTGGATCAGAGCAGGAGTGCACAGCCTGCTTGGATCTGAGTCGTGGTCTGGGTTGGCAGTTCTTGGGGGAGGAGGAGTGCTGGTGTGGCAGAACTTGTTGTGTAGAAGTAGCTCTGAAAACAGCAGCACAAAGCCCCTAACGCTTGGGACAAAGTACTCTCTGCTCTACAAGCAGGAATACCTTTACAAAAAGTAGTTGGCTGGGAACATGAACAGGCAGCAAAAACAGACCCAGATTCAGAATCAGGTTTTGGAATCTTTTTTTGGTGACAAAGAAGACCAAAACATACAGCCAGAAGAAGTCAACAAAGTCAAAGAGCCTACATCAAAAGCCTCCAAGAAAAATATGAATTGGTCTCAGGCCATGGAAGAACTCAAAAAGGATTTGGAAAAGCAAGTAAGAGGAGAGGAAAAATTGGGAAGAGAAATGAGAGTGATGAAAGAAAATCATGAAAAACAAGCCAATGACTTGCTAAAGGAGACCCAAAAAAATACTGAAGAAAATAACACCTTAAAACATAGACTAACTCAAATGGCAAAAGAGCTACCAAAAACCAACGAGGAGAAGAATGCCTTGAAAGGCAGAATTAGCCAAATGGAAAAGGAGGTCCAAAAGACCACTGAAGAAAATACCACCTTAAAAATTAGATTGGAGCAAGTGGAAGCTAGTGACTTTATGAGAAATCAAGATATTATAAAATAGAACCAAAGGAATGAAAAAATGGAAGACAATGTGAAATATCTCATTGGAAAAACCACTGACCTGTAGAATAGATCCAGGAGACAGAATTTAAAAATTATTGGACTACCTGAAAGCCATGATCAAAAAAAGAGCATAGACATCCTCTTTCGAGAAATTATCAAGGAGAATTGCCCTAATATTCTAGAGCCAGAGGGTAAAATAGAAATTGAAAGAATCCACTGATCGCCTCCTGAAAAAGATCCCAAAAAGAAAACTAGGAATATTGTTGCCACATTCCAGAGCTCCCAGATCAAGGAGAAAATACTGCAAGCAGCCAGAAAGAAACAATTTGAGTATGGTGGAAACACAATCAGGATAATACAAGATCTAGCAGCTTCTACATTAAAGGATCAAAGGGCTTGGAATATGATATTCTGGAGGTCAAAGGAGCTAGGATTAAAACCAAGAATCACCTCCTCAGCAAAACTGAGTATCATGCTCCAAGGCAAAATATGGATTTTCAATAAAATAGAGGACTTTCAAGCTTTCTCAGTGAAAAGACCAGAGATGAATAGAAAATTTGACTTTCAAAAACAAGAATCAAGAGAAGCATGAAAAGGTAAACAAGAAAGAGAAATCATAAAGGACTTACCAAAGTTGAACTGTTTTGTTTACATTCCTACATGGAAAAGTGATGTGTATAATTCAGTGTTAGGGTAGCTAAAGGGAATATACATATATATGTATATATATAAATGCATATATATAGACGGAGGGCACAGAATAAGTTGCATATGAAGGAATGATATAAAAAAATAAAATTAAGGGATGAGAGAGGAATATATTGAGAGAGGAAGAAAGGGAGAGATAGAGTGCCATAAATTATCTCACATGAAAGTGTCAAGAAAAAGCAGTTCTGTCGAATGGGAAGAGGGGGTGGGTGAGGGGGAATGAGTGAATCTTGCTCTCATCAGATTTGACTTGAGGAGGGAATAACATACACACTCAAATGGGTATCTTACCCCATAGGAAAGAAGGAGGAAGGAGATAAAAAAGGGGGGTGATAGAAGGGAGGGCAGATGGGGGAGGAGGTAATTAAAAGCAAACAATTTCAAAAAGGGACAGGGTCAAGGGAGAAAATTGAATAAAGGGGGACAGGATAGGATGGAGGGAAATATAGTTAGTCTTTAACAAAGTGACTATTTATGGGAGTGTTTTGCATAATGATACATGTGTGTCCTGTGTTGAATTGCTTGCCTTCTTAGGGAGAGTGGGTGGGGAGGGAGGAGGGGAGAGAATTTGGAACTCAAAGTTTTAAAAGCAGATGCTCAAAATGAAACTATGTTGTTTTTGCATGCAACGGGAAAATAAGATATACAGGAAAGGGGCATCTTGTCCTACAAGAAAGTAAGGGGAAAAGGGATGGGGGGAAGGGAAAGTGGGGTGATAGAAGGGAGGACTGACTGGGGAATAGGACAATCAGAATATATGTCATTTTGGAGTGGGGGGGAGGGTAGAAATGGGGAGAAAATTTGCAACTCAAAATTTTGTGGAAATCAATACTGAAAACTAAAAAATATCAAATAAAAAATCTTTAAAAAAAAGAAAAAAAAGTATATCACATAAAAAGACAAGAACACAAAAGCATTTTAGTGAATCTACGAATCAGTCCAACCATCCTGGAAAATAAGGGGGTAGTTGTACCTAAACAGTCCATAGGTCTTGACCCAGTCATACCCTAAGAAGGTCAGAGATAGAGGGAAAGGTACCATACACACACACACACACACACACACACACACACACGCAAATCTATTATGACCCTTTTTTAATGGCAACAAAAACCAGGAAACAGAGAGAGGTCCCCACCAACTGGAGAAAGACTGAACCCGTTGTGGCATTTCACTGTAATGGAATATTATTGCACTACAAGAAATGACAAATGTGAAGAGTTCAGAGAATTTCTTAACTGATACAGACTGTCAGCAGAACCCACAGAAAAATTTACATAATGATAATAATAATATAAAGGAAAACAAGGATAGACAGAAGAACTTGATCAATGACGAGATTAATCATGATTTTGGAAGACTGATAGTGAAGCCTAGTCCTTCCTCTCTCTCAGCAGAAGAGGCGGTGGACTGTGGGTGTGAAATGAGGTAGAGAACATTTTGTATAGCTATATTTTATAATTATAGGGAAGGGGTGTGTGTGTGTGTGTGTGTGTGTGTGTGTGTGCATGCGTGTGTGCATGTGCGCTTGCGGTCACTGGGAAATGACAGAAATGTCTAAAAAGTATCAATAAACTTTTTTCTTTTAAAGAAGAAATAATTAGACTACATAGGCAGCCATCTATTTTGCTTAGGTGTAAGGCCAGACCATCAATCCTGGTTGCTGAATTTAAAGATAACAGCCATGAGATCTTTATGCCTTTGTCGAACTGACCCTGCTTTAGGAGGGGAAGTTCCTTGGGGTCTCACTCCTCTGAGAAAACCAAACGGGATGATGTTATCTTTGATTTCATTCAGTGGGGGTGACCTTTTCCAAGTGTCTTCTCAAGTTCCTTTCTCTCTCTCTTCCCCCAGCCATAGCTTCCAAAAAGCTTTTGCATATCAATGTAGAGCAAACCTAGGGGGTGCGCTGGTAAATATTTAACAACTAACTCTGAAAAAAAGTACATATGATATACTTTTATGTTTAATCTGCATTATGATTTTCTCCATCATTTTATTGTCTGGACACTCCACAAAGCAATGAATCAAGCCCTGATCTTTGTAGCCTTTGCTGATGTTTGAGGTATAAATGCTCGCACTGAAAATTTAACAATCTTCTCTCACAAGGCAGTGCTCCTATCCCTAAGCATATCCCACCATCCTCTTTACAGATAGGGATTTCAAGGAACGAGAATTGAGGTGAAGGAAATCTGTCAGGGACACATAACATATGGAGGCAGGACCCAAATTCCATCCATCCCAGAAAAGAATTAAATGGAGCAAAGTAATATCCTAGCACTTCATATCCAGAGCATTGGCCTAGCTTTCTCATGCATAATCCCCAGAAGAATAACAGCAAGAATGTACTATTATCTCGATTTTACAGATGGGGATATTGAAATCTAGGAATAGAAATGATTTGCCCAAGACCACACCGTTTATTAGTGGCAGAAACAGGACTGATTTCTCCTCCCTCCATCCAGTTGCTAGTGCCCTCATTCCCAAAATTACATTTTATTTGCTTGTAATATATGTTGTACATGTTTCTCCCCTGTAGAATATAAGCTCCTTGGGGGCAGGGCCTGTTTCATTGTTGTCATTGACTCTCCAGTATCTGGCAAATAGCAGGTGTTTAAGAAATGCTTGTTGTTTGATGGAGTGAATGGCTAGGTTTAAGGGTTAGTTGGCAGCTGGTTTAGAGGGTCAATGTGGACCTGGGGTATAGCTAGAGAGAAAAGTACCAGCTGTTTGGGAATTTCCCAGGCACCCCTTTTCCCCCATTAACCCAGAGAATTAAGAGTTTGTCATTTTGATATTTTTCCAAGATTATCCCACCCCACCCCTGCATCTTATAACCTCATTGCTGTCATCAACACCTGCCTACCCTGTGATATGTGGACCTGTGCCAAACATCCCTTAGCTTCTCAGTTCGGTTCAGCAGGAAGAGTTTGGGACTTAAATCCAAGTGACTACCTCGGGTTTAGAGGATTACTTTATATCAGGGCTTTCCTCTGTGTGTATATGGGGCAACTGACTATTTAGTAGTGTGGCCTCGGGGTGAGGAACCTGTGGCCTCGAGGCCTTATGTGGCCCTCTAGGACCTAGAGGGACACCTCGAGGCTGAAGTTTCCCCTAGAAGCAGTGCATTTATTTGATCAGAATTTGAATCACAGCTCTGCTATTTAATATTTGTACAAACTGGGAAAAATCAGTTGCTAAGAGATTGAACTCTTAAGGTTTCTGGTGCAGTAGAATGGATATGGCATTTGGAGTCAGAGGACAGTTTCAAATCTTGGCTCTGACACTACCTGTCTGTGGCTGAGATGAGGGGTCAGTTGCTTTCTGGCCAAGAGTCAGTATCTAGGCAATATTAAGGTCAGTTCATTGCTGGGAAACCAGTCTCTTCTTTGGGAAGTTAACTGGCCTGTCTGGGAATTAAATTTGAGGCCTTGGTCTTAGAAGCTCAAAGCCCTAATTCAGCCCCAAGCATGGACTGTGTAAATGGCCATTTGAGAAATAATAAAGGCTTTGAGTGAAGTAACAGCTTTTAGGCTATGTCGTCCTAAGCAAGAATTCTCCAAACAGGCAGGCACACCATGGAAGGCCAGGCAGTGCTTGGTACAACTGAGGCACAGGGTACAGATACTACCCTCCTACTCCCTTGACTCCTTCACCCACCCCCCAACTGGCCCTTGTGACAAAGGCCCAAAGCCTGCCTCCAAAGGTGAAGCAGCAGACACCTTTATGATCAAATTCCCTGCTGGGTAGTTGAGGAGGCTACAAAGGCTTAGGACCCCCTGGAGTCACTTCCTGTTTTCAAACTAGGCTGAACTTGCAGTTCCTGATTAGAAAATTCTGGAATGACTTTGGTAGTGGTTGTGGAAGGGGGTGGGTTCTGTTGAACTAGGGCCTGAGACTTGGGAAGTAGAGATAGAGGAGGAGGGAAGTGTCTCCATTTCCATCCCACCCTTCCCTCACCCCAAATAGTAAAGAAAAAGAAGAGAAACTTTCAAATATCCCTCCCCAACCCACAGACCATTGTTCTATGTGTATCTACAAACATAAACATAATTTTTTTTTAAAGGAAAAGATTTAGAATTTATCCAAACAAACAGGTTTTTTTTTCTTAAAGAGGACATTTTACCATGTTTTTCTGAATGTAGGCTAGACTGTTCAAATGAGATCTATTTGAAAGGAAAAGCAGAAATCCAATTCCCTCAAACGGTTGTAAATATAAAAGAACCAATAAGGCTGCCATCTAGCAAGTCAATAGATTTTTTTTTTCACTTTTTTTTTTCACTCAGAGAGGAGAGGAAAAGAAAGAAGGGGAACAAAAAAGGAGGCTCTTCTTAATAGCGTGTGGGGTGCAGTGGATACAAAGGTAATATCCTTGAAGTTAGGAAGACCTAATGATTTCATTACCATCTCTATGTGGCTGATTCTCAAATATACCTTTCCTGCCGCAATTTCTCTGCTGATTTCCAATCTCACATCTCCAATTCATCATCTGCTGAGATGTCTTTCATACATCTCAAACTGGACGTTCAGTAATCATCTTAAACTCAACATGCCCAAAACGGAACTCAGTATCTTACCCCCCAAACCCTTCCTCACTATGTCCCTTCCATCTTATTTTTGCAGAGGGCAACACTATCCTACCTAGGATTCATCCTGGATTTCTCTCTACTGCATCTCTCACCCTGCCATATCCAAACCATTGCCAAGGCTTGCTGATTTTATCTTTGCCATCTCTCTCAAATATGTCCTGTTCTCTCCTCTGACACTGCCATCCCTCTGGGTGCAGACCCTCATCACCTTGCTCCTGGATCATTACCATGGCGTGTTGGTGGGTCTGCCCACCCTAAGTCTTTCCCCACTCTAACCCATCCTCCGTTCATCCACTAAAGGGATCGTCCCAAAGCGCAGATCCAATCACGTCATGCCCCCGTGCCCTAAACTCCACTGGCTCCCTATTGCCTCCAGGATCAAATACAAAATCCTCTGTCTGGTGTTAAAAGCCCTTCACAACCCAGCCCCCTCCTACCTTCCCGGTCTTCTTTTACCTTAGTCTAGTGACACTGGCCTCCTGGCTGTTCCACGAATAAGACCCTCCATTTCTCAGCTTTGGGCCTTTTCTCTGTCTCTCCTCTATACCTGGAACACTCTCCTATATGTATATATATAATTATATATGTTATAAATAATTATAATTAGTAATAACAATTTTCATATTATCTCCTATTAGATTATAAGCTCCTTGAGGGCAGGGAGTCTTTTGCTTCATTTTGTATCCTTGGTACTTAGCATAGTGCCTGGCACATAGTAGGTGCTTAATTAATATTTATTGATTGATTGGACTAGGTGACCTTGGGCAAGTCCCTTACTGGTTTAGTTTTCCCAGAATCGATTTAGGATCAAAAGACACTGAAACTGTATTGGTAGAAAGCTTCCTCAATGCAGATTTCCTATACCAATGACAACACAGTTGTCTTTGGTTTTTGATGTCACCATTTGTTTGAATTCAGTCAGTTTGAAGGCGACAGTGGGACCCCAGCTACTGAGGACTTATGACTGAGAGCCTCATTCTGGTCACCCGATGGGCCTCACTTTCCTCACCTATGAAATAGGAATGGTAACACTTGTGCTAGACACTCCCAAAGGATTGTTATGATGAAGGCTGTTTGGAAACCTTGAGGCAGCAGCCAGATGGGAACTATAATAATCATCCTCATTATTATGGGCTTTCAGGTGACTAGGCCTCCTCTGGGTCATCACCTCGCTCCCAAGAATGCATAGTTTTGATTATTGCCAAGCATTTTACACCCCAGACTTAGCAGGGTATGTGGACTTGAAGTCAGAAACCTATGTTGTGTTTCTCCCTCCCCTCCTCCCCTGCACCCCTCCCAATCCCTCAGTCCTCTTAAGCCAAGGATTTAGAATATAACTCCCTGAGAAGGACCCCTGTCCTGTTTTTTGGTTTTTTTACTTCTGCTTTTGCCTTATTTTTCTTTTGTATCCTCAATGTCTAGCACAGTGCCTGGCTCATAGTGGGGGCTTAGTAGATGCTAGCTGATAGACTGACGGCTTCAAACACATTGTTCAGCTCTGTCTTGCCACTTATTTGCAGCTTTCCCTTTCTCATGAAGGGAGAGAGACACATTCACGGCCTCCTTGGATCAGAAGACACTGGATTCTTGCCCTGTCCTGTCCTATTCTGTCCTGAAGGAATCCTTTTCAGCTACATTCCAACCCTTCAGGCAAAGGCAGTGGGTTTTGTTTTGTTTTGATTTTTGGAGGGGGGTGTTGCAGTAAGTTGTATGACATTAGGCAAATTGAAAATTACCTGAGCTTTAGTTTTTTCATCTGTGAAATAAAAGGAAAACACTGCTGGGGAGGGAATGATTGGAGGGAATGGCAGGTATTTGAAAGGCTGTCATAGAGATGAGAGCAGCTAGGTGATACGGTAGAAAGAATGCCAGGCCCAAAGTCAGGAAGACTTATTTTCATTACTTCAGTGCTGGCCTCAGACACTTCCTAGTTGTGTGACCCTGGACAAGTCACTTAACCCTGTTTGCCTCAGTTTCCTCTTCTGTAAAATGAGCTGGAGAAGGAAATGGCAAACTGCTCCAGTATCTTTGCCAAGAAAACCCCAAATGGGGTCACAAAGAGTCAGACATGACAGAAGAATGACTGAACAAAAACAATAACATAGAAAAGAGGGAGTGGACCTGTTCTGCTTAGTTCCCAAGACAGATATAACAGCAACACATGGAAACTGCAGGTAGGTTTGGGATCAGTGTGAGGAAAACTTTGGAATGATGAAAGCCATCTTAGAAGGAGGAAGACTGCCTCTAGAGGTTAGGGGTTCTTCTTCACTGGATGTCTAAGAACAGAACTCACATGGTCCCTTGGGTGTGGTGTAAAGAGCATCTTCGTTCTCCAAGGGCTGGACTAGATGGCCACTGAGCCCACTTCCAACTCAGAGCTTCTGTGATTCTGTGAATACTTGTTCTGATTTCATAGGGTTGTTCTGAGCAACGGGTTTTAAAGCATTACACAAAAGTGAACCCTCCCTTGCCCTCTCCTCTTCTCTCCTTTTCTTGCCTCTCTCCCCTTCCTCTCTAAGCTCCCTTTCCTACCCTCTCCTGTCTATCCCTCCCTTGCTCTCCCTTTTCCTTTCCCCCTGCTCTCCATTATGCCTCCTCTGTCCTCCCTCCCCCTCCTTCCTCTCCCTCCTCTCACCTCTTTGTCCCTCCCCTTACCTCTCCTCCCTTTTCCTCTCCCTCTCTCCTTCTCTCCTCCTTTCTCTCTTCTCTTCCCCTTCCCCCTCCTCTCCCCCTCTTCTTTCCTCTCCCCTCCTCCTCCTTTCTCTCCTTTCTCCCCCTCTCCCTGTCTCTCCCTCCTTTCCTCCTCTCTCCCCTTCTCCTCCTCTCTTCCTCCTTTCTCTCCTCTCTCCCCGCTCCCCTTCTCTTCCTCCTTTCTCTCCTCCCTCTCCCCTCCCCCTTTTCTCCTCTTTACCCCTCACCTTACCTCCCATCCCTTTTCCTCTCCCTGCCTCCTTCTCTCCTCCCCTCTCCTCTTTTCTTCTTTCCCATTCTCTCAATCCCCCCTTTATCTCCCTCCTCCAGTATAAAACCAAAGGATATTTTATCATGTTATACTTAGTGAATAAGGCTTCAGCTCTCCTGTTCTTTAAAAAGCCAGTTGATTTAACACATTAAATTGTGTTGATTCGAACAGAGAGGCCAAACCCCACAAAACCAAGTCCTCCTGAGAGGTTAAAAATAACAGGTATTCACTTTCAAACTCTCCAGCTTCCACGCCTCCCGCAGATTTCCTACGCCTCCGGGTCAAGTGGGGCTGATGTCTGGACTAATGGGACGTTGTCTCAGGCACAACCACTCCAAGTCACCTGAGCCTCTGGGGGCCGCTCGGTGGATTTTTCTGTGGGCCAGTAACTCATAGTAGGGAACAAAGGTTTCCCAGGCCTGGTCACCATTCCAGGGCCAGAGTCTGCTCTCAGCTTCTGTTACTTGTCTCATTGTTTGCCTTCAGGAAGAACCACCACCCAAACAGCCTACTTTGCAGCAAGATGAAAATCCCAAAGGAAGTGCTCCCTTAGAAGGAATCCGTTGGCCTGGTATTGTCTAGAAGGAAAATGGCTAAAGAGAAACTTAGGGCCAGGTCTAGGGCAGGATCAAGTCCCAAGGGGACAGATAAGCTCCCTCACCACCACCACCCCCCCTTGCCAGGCTGCTTCCTGGGGAACTTGGTGGGAGATGGGGGTGACTGCTGAGTCTGAGCCAAAGCAGGGCAATGCCGAGTAGGGGGAAAGTGGGTCTGACCACGTCATCCCGGCTCTCAATAAGGGGCTCTCAGAAGCCCAGGGATCCAGAAACAGATGGCAGACGGTGTGCTGGGGCAAAGAAAAATGAGCCATTGTGCTCCTACACAGGGGGCAGAGTGTTTACAGACTGGGTATTCAGTCCCTTGGCCACCCAATAAATATTTACTGAGTGCCCACAGGGCTGGCCCGTGGCTGAGCTAGGAAGTCAGAGGCCTTTGTTTGGGGTATGTGCTCATGTCCCATTCCATCCCCTGCTACTTCTTATCTCAGGCTCCTCTGAGCCCCTGAATGTCTTCAAAGAGCACCCCACCCACATTTGCTTCCTTGGGTAGTGGCTTCTATTCTGAATCTTTCTATCCAAACAAGTCAGCTGTCCTGAGTTGGTGGGTCCTTACCGCCCTGTGTAAGGCCTGGGACCCTGGAGTTTACAAAGGCAAACCTCCAAACAGTTCTTACCCTCGAGGAGCTTACAATCAACTGGGGAAACCACATGAATTTAGGTAATAGGGTGAGTCTTATCTAGATGGGGACCAGGCTACTACACCACTTCCTGTGGTCTCACAGCCACCCTTATCCCCACCTCTAGCACCCCCTTTATGTGTTGTCTTCCCCTATTAGGATATAAGCTATTTGAGTACAAGGACTATCTTGTTTCCTTTTGTATGGATTCCCAGCACTTAGGACAGTGCTTGACACATAGTAAGTACTTAAATGGTCTGTCTGTTTGTCTGTCTGCTTGTCTGTCTGTCTGTTTGTCTCTCTCTCTCTCTCAATCTCTCTCTCACTTCAGCTCAGATTGGGAGTTTGTAGGTCTTTAAATGATAAACAGATAAGTATATATTTTATTCCAGAAGTAGGGAGCCACTGAATGTTTTCTTAGCAGGAGAGCTACGTGATCAGGTCTGTCTATGCTTTAAGATGATCAACTTAGCAATTGTGTAGAGGCTGGATTAGAAAGAGAAGAGGCTGGGTGCAGAGAAGTAAATTTATGAAATTTTGAGACCAGTTCATTTTAAAATCTATTCTTTCTTACTCTCCTTTGTTCCATCTTATGTACCTATACTAAAACAATCTGTTTGTTATTTAATTCCCATTTCATACACAACTTTTTAGACAACTTCCCTTTCCCATCCTCATTAGAATCCTTTCTGTTTGTGTCTTTAAAATCTCATTCTTCAGTGGTTCCCATCCCCTACAGGGCTGATTTCCCCCTTAGAATTTTAGGTCATGGGAGCATGCCTAACTTTCCTCTGAACTTGGTGAAATCTGCTCTTTTCAAATCAAGAGTATGTGGAAGACAAAGTCAGGCTTTCTTCTCCGTTATCATACATTCTGAGAGAGAGCATTCCCTTTTCCCCGAATTCCCAACATTTGTACTTCAACAACTAGCTCTCCTTTGTTGCCAGTCTTGTCCAGAACAACCTATCCTTCTTCACTCCAGGTGGTGCAGTGATTAAAGCACTGGTCTGGAGTCAGGAAGACCTGAGTTCAAATCCGACCTCAGATATGAATGAGGATAATGATAGCATCTAACTCCTAGGACTGTTGTAAGAATCAAACAAGATAATTATTTGTAAAGCACTTACTTATCACAGTGTCTGGTGTCTAGTAGATACTTGTTGTTGACTCATTTTCAGTTATGCCTGAACCTTCACAACCCCATTTGGGGTTTTCTTGACAAAGCTCCTGGAGTAGATTGCTATTTCCTTCTCCAACTCATTTTACAGATGAGGAAACTGAGGCAAACGGGGTTCAGTGATTTGCCCAGGGTCACACAGCTAATAAGTATCCGAGGCCAGATTTGAACTCATGAAGATTAGTCTTCCTGACTTTAGGCCTGGCACTCTATCCAGTGTGCCACCTAGCTGGTGCTTAATGTTTATTCCTTTTCCTTGTTTCTGTTACCTTTAGCAAGATTAAATTATCATCAAGAAAGGACATAATTTACCAGCTTCTCTGCTTTTGACAAATGGAACTCCAGAAGATAATGTGGCTAGTGGAAATCCATCCATGTGACTATATCATGCCTGCGCCTTTCCAGACACTCAGGTAGGCAATATCAGAGTAGTCCTTGACACACTCCTGTATTCTACCTTCCTCTCATACTGAATTGATTGTTAGGCTTTATTGATTCCACTTCCCCAACATCTCTCACCTTATCCCCTCCTCTCCACTCATATCACCACAATCTCAGTCCAGATTCTAATCACCTCTTACTGAGATTACTGTAAAATCCTTCTCCTCCCTGCTTTACTCTTCAATTCATCCTTTACACATCCACCAAATCAATTTTCTTGGAACACGTAAGAAACCACGTCACCCCTCTTTCAAAATTTTTCAGCGTCTCTTTCTCTTTCCTCTTTTACCTATAGGAATTTAAGGGCCTCCGCCACCTGACACTCATTTATCTTTCCAGAATCATTTAGTATTCTTCTTCATCATGAATTCTACATTCTGCTCACGCTGACCTGCCAGCTCTTCCGCACAAACCTCCCACATCTTTGTACAAGCTGTCTTCCATTCCTGGAATGTTCTCTCTCTTCATTCCTACTTTCTGAAGTCCCTAGTATTCCTAACTGAGGCAATCCCACTGAGTCTCAAGAATATCTTTTGTTGTTGTTGCTTTAATTGTTCAGTCAGGTCCAACTCTTTGTGATGTCATTTGGGGTTTTCTTGGCAAAGATACTGGAGTGATTTGCCATTTCCTTCTCCAGATCATTTCACAGATGAGTAAACTGAGGCAAATAAGGTTAAGTGACTTGCCCAGGGCCACACAGCTAATAAGTGTCTGAGGCCATATTTGAACTCAGGTCTTCCTGACTCTAGGGTCCGGTGCTTTATCCCCAAGCCATAGTGTCTATGAGGCCAAATTTGCCTCTTTGCTTTAGGCCCTTTGGTTCACTTTGATTGTCCTTCACAATGTACACATTTGAGTATGCTTCTGGGGCCCTGTTTTGTGTTAATTTTACTCAATCCTTTCTTGAATTTTGTCTTCTGTGAGTTTTGGGGCATCTCTATGGCTATTTTTCTAACTGTTTATGGCATTTAGCTTGATGGGTATAAACTGGCAGTCTTACCCTTCCTCTCTTTTCATTTAGTCAATCAGTCAATGGACATTTGTTTGGTGCCTTTGTGCCAGGAACTGGGGATCTAGAAAAGGTAAAAGCTAGTCCCAGTCCTCAAGGAGTTCACAATCTAACTTCCCATTAGAGAAACCTTTTGGATAAGATTTATGGCTCTTCAGGCAAAGATGCTTTTTTCCGGCCTACATCGTCCATCATTCCTACAGGTTAAGGGGCAGTCCAGAATTCTGAATTCCACACTTAGACTCCATCTTCTGAAATATCTGCCAGCCTCCTGAATCTGCCTTTCTGCCCTACCGTCAATCTTATATCAAAGATGAAACCACCTGTGCCTCCAAGATCTTCCATTTCTTGACCAGCACTTCATAATCCCCGGCAATGCTTTCTAGGTTCTTTCTGACAGTATCTTTGCCCATGATTCAGCAGAAATGGAACTCAGTCATAAGTTTTGACAAGTCACAGAGTCACAGAATTTCTAAGTCAAAAGATATTTCAGTGGCTCTTTGGCTAATGCTATGAAAAAAAAGAATCCCCACTATATCTTGGATGAGTGGCCATCCAGTCTCTTCTTGGAGCCCTCCTGTCAGCCTCTGTCATGGATGGACATCTCAGGAAGACATCAGACTTTTTAATTATTAATTTAATTAATAAATAAATAATATAATTAATATTATTTATTTTTATTATTAACATCAGGCAATAGCTGCCTTAGTCTCCCTCAGCAGAAATAATGAGCAACTTTGACAAGGTGATGTTTAAGGCTTTATCAATTCTATGGAAATTGTTTCCCCCTCGGATCTTGTTTCAGAGAGTGCACAGAAATGCGTCTTTTAGTCAGGATCTGGGAGTTCACCCAAGAGCATGTGGTGTTTAGGGACCCCTGGGTATTCTGTTAGTGGGAGAAAACTTAAATGATGGAAGGAGAAGGAAACTTTGCTAAGGAAAATGACTTGATGTTAACATCAGGGGAAGGAGTGCTACATTTGGATGCAGGAGAAGCGTGGGTTTGAATCTCGGCTCTGATACTTTAATTTAATTCAATTCAAGCACATATCAAGCACCTGGTATGGAACAGGCACTGTTAGGTGCTGGGATCACCAAGCCTCAAACAAAATAGTTCCTGCCTTCCAGGAGCTTACCCTCTATACTTATTAAGTGTGCAACCATGGGCAAGTCACTCCACCTGTCTGAACCTCAGCTTCCACATCTGTAAAATGGGGATATCCCTTGTCCTACCTACCTGACAAGATTGTCCTGTGTCCTTTGCTTGTGAAGCATAAGATACTATGTACGTATAAGTTAGTACTGTCATTACTTGTAATAGTAACATAATATATGAAATATAATATAGTAACAATATATTTAATATAACCATGATATGTAAAGTAATAATATATTATGTAATATGTCATAAATATTTAATAAACTATCATAAATATAAGCAGAATATCTACAATATGATGTTATATCTATTTAATAAAATAAAATATATAATATAAAATGTAATGCAAGTGTTTAATAAAGTATGAAATGTAATATATAAAATAAAATATATTATAAATGTTTAACATGCTGTTATATTATGTAAATATGATACACTATAAATGTTTAATAAAATATAATATAGAATAATATAATTATGCTAGCTAATATTTATATAGTGCTCATCATATATGTACTATGTAGTGCTTACTATATACACAATAACCCTGGGAGGTAGGCGTTCTTATTAACTCCATTATACAGATGAGGAAAAATAAGGCAAACAGCAGTGAAATGCCTTGCCCAGGATTATACAGCTAGTAGGTATCTGAGACCAGATCTGAACTCAGGTCTTCCTAACTCCAGGCCTGGCGTTCTACCCACTGAGCCACTTTTTGTCTAGTGCTTCATGGACACCAGCATGGTATAATAGGAAAAGTGCTAAATTTGAACTCAGAAATGCTGAGTTGTCCTGGCTCTGCTATCTACTTCCTGTATGACTGTAGACAAAACATTGTCCTCTCTGAAGTTGTCTCAGTTCCCATAAAATGAAAGGATTGGGATGGACTCTCTAAGAGGTGAGGTTGAGCTCTCAAGCTATGAACTCTCAGGGCCATCTTGAATTCATGTAGGGAGATTTCGTAGTGATAGATCACATAACTAGTTTTATCTGCCTTGCTGTTCGATCGAGTCAAAAATTTTGGCACTCCTGACTCCCGTCGAGCAAGGCATACAATTAAATTAAAGAAACAAAAAAACTGAATTGTAGAGAAGAGGGAGCCAGGTTTTTAGGCACCATTTTGAAGCCACTGGAAAAAATGTGAAGAGGAAAAGAGAGGATTAGATGTACCGAGAACTGTTACATTGAGGCTCTCTGTCACTTCGGGTTGGCAGAGGAGAAAATCTTGGCCAATTCCCACAATATTCAGGGAATGGGATGTTCTGGTTGCCTGTACCATCTGGTGAGTGCAAAGTTCATAAAAGACTTCCTTGTTCAGCCTTTTGGGAAAAGTTGTGTTTAAGGGGAGGGAAAAGCCCAGCATTATAGCAGTCAAGGGAATAGGATCATTCCTTTAGAGCTGAAAGGGTCTTTAGAGGGCATTAATGGAAGGAGAAAAAGCACAGACACTGGGTTGGATCCAGAGGTGTGCTGGAGCCAGCTCCAAGAGCTGGTTGTTAAATTTTCAAAGTGAGTATTTATACCTCAGAAATCAGCAGATGCTACGAATAGGTCTTGATTCACTGTCTTGTTCATCATCTAGATCTAAGAAAGTGAGGAATAAAATGTTAATAATTCTCATTAAGCGTAAAAGTATGTGCATATTTTTTCTCTTTGGAGAGCTGGTTGTTAAACCAGCTCACCCCTGGCTAGATTCCATCCTTGTCATTACTGCTATCTTCAGATATTTACTGAGTGGCCACTGGGTGCCAGGCATTGGGCTAAGTACTGTGGAGGGTACAAAGGAGAACCATGAGGAGGTCGTTCGTCTCAAGGAGCTCATTCCAGACTGGAATACATCACTGGATTAATAGAATAGTAGTCTGGAAGATATCATTTTGGCCTCCAAACGCCAAGGGACAGCATATGGCAGTGAAGGGGACAAAATCTTCTTGTGGTATCTCTGGTCTCACAGGCCCTTAAGGTGTTAGAATGCAGCATGATATAGTGCAGGGCTGTCCAAAACGCAGTCCGTGGGCTGCACGCTGCTGGCAGTGTGATTTATGCGCCTGCCTACAAGCACAGAAATTTACATAAATACTTTAGAAAAAGAAGCTCAGCTATAACACAGCTCTCACTAAAATGGCAAATCAAAACATATTGTCTGTTGTTTCAATAAAAACCTAAGGTTGGACAGCCCTGTGGATAGTGTGCCAGTTGGTATTGGGAAGACCTGACTTCGGATTCCACTTTTGACACATTAGCTCTTAACAAGGCATTTGATTTTTTACCCCGTTTCCCTATCTGTAAATCGGGAATAATATTTGCATGGAAAGTGGTTCAGAAAAGTATTGTATTTAATTGTATATTTAATTTATTTATGTTATATTTAAAGTATTATATAAATGCTAGTTCTTTCTTGTGCTTCTAGAGGTCCTTAACCTGGAGTGCGCTGACATTAAAAAAAAAAATATTCCGATAACTGTGTTTCACCATAGTTGGTTTTCTTCGTAATCCTATGGTTGCTAGGTGGCGCAGTGGATAGAGCTCTGGGCCTGCAGTCAGGAAGTCTCAAATCCAAGTTCAAATCTGACCTCAGACACTTAATAGCTGTGTAACCTTGGGCAAGTCACTTGATACTGTTTGCCTCAGTTTCCTCATCTGTAGAATAAGCTAGAGAAGGAAATGGCAATCCACTCCATCTTTGCCAAAAAAAAAAAAAAATCCAAATGGGGTCACGAAGAGTTGGACACAACTAAAAAAAAATGACTGACCAACAACAAAATTTTAATCCTATCTATTTTATTTTATATCTTTAAATACGTTATTCTGAGGAGTCCATAGGTTTTACCAAAAGGTCCATAACACACACAAAAAAGGTTAAGAACTTCTGTTCCAGGGGAAGGCAGTCTAAAACCGGGCTTCCTGCCCTTCAGAATCATCGGCTAGTCTTGTGAAATTAATCCAGAGTCAGTTTTATCTCTTGTGATCAGCAATCACAGAAATAGCAAGGAAGCGTGGTACATAACGGGGGGGAGGAAGGTCATATAAATTGGATTGTTTTTCGTGAAAACACTCACTGCAGAAAAAAGCCCATTCTGAAAGTGAGATGGAGTCTAACCATTTGTCCCACCAAACAATTTCTTCTTCGAGAAGAGCTAGGGATATTTTGGGGGGAGGGAATAAATATGTTCACTCAGGTTTTAAGTGATAAGATTGAACATCAGTTGTATTTATTAGGTTCTGAAACATACACATTCACATCCTTTTGAATACAGTACATTTGGCACAGTCATGTTTACAATGAAAATAACACTAATGAATGGCAAGAAATTCAAATTACATCCACAAAGGAGAAAATCCTGTACAAATAAAGCATCACAATACAAAAAAGTCCCTAAAACTGAATACATTTTCTATATAGCTGGAACTATTTTGCACATAATTTAAAAAGAGGTAATTTCTGAGCCTTTTTGAGAGAGAGAATGAGACAGAGAGAGAGAGAGAGAGAGAGAGAGAGAGAGAGAGATTTTTGCTTTTTCACTTTTGGGCAAAACAGTATTTCAACTTAAAGTCCATATTGAAACAATATAAGAGGACAGATAGCTCTGGGGACATTCTGAACTCCGGTGTTTTTTTGTGTGCTCCCCACCCCCTTGGAAAAAGAGAGAGGAAAGGGGAGGGGGGGAGGAGAAAGATGGTGGGGGGGGGCGAAGGGAGAGAGAGAGAGAGAGAGAGAGAGAGAGAGAGAGAGAGAGAGGCAGAGGGAGAAGAGACAAGAGAGAAGAGAGTGATCCATAGTCACTAGAAAAAATGAGAAAGAATGGGCAGAAGTGTAACAGTGTGTCTGTTTTAAGGAAATCTCTCTTTTAGGAATAAAATAAAATAATAAACACTCAAAGTAACAGACAAACTTACTAATGGAAACCCAATAAAGATTAATTTATTGACTGTTGGGGTGAAAACTTTGCTATGGGATACTTTGATAGTTGTGAAAACCCAAGGCTGATGAGGACTGAATTCCCTGCAAGGCACAGGGAAGGCCCGCTGGAGGCTGGGGGAGGGGTTTTGTAGACTCTTTCTCCCCCACACCCCTAAAGAATTTCCAATCATAGGAGAGGAAGGCCCTCTAGCTTTTTTTTTTATCATCGGTAGAACACTATAAATAAATGGCACCTTCCTAGCAGTTTAGGCCCCTGGGACGAGGCCACTCAGTGTGGTGGCCAGTTCTTGTCTAGATGTCCCAACCTAAATGTGGTGGGGAAGGAAAAATACAGACAGCAGTAGTGACACATGAAAATTTATGGGCAGTATTATCATGTCTTCCTAAAAATGAGATGATGCAACCATTAAGATGTTTCTGTGCTTGTACTCCAACTCCAACTCCAGAAGATAGTCTTTCCCCAGGATATAAAGTCATTGAAGATAAATTAAATTAATCTAATGTTTGCTTGCTCCATTACTTCACCTGTATGCCAACAGATACACATAGACTGATATAGCATAATATTTAATATTTGAAAGCATCATAAGAGTAGATAATAATTACACCTGAGTTTTTAAAAGAACAAATTCGAACTGAACGTTATTAATAGTCTCAAAGGCTGTAACCAGCCAGCTGTGAAAAGGACACAAGCTTTCTCGTGGACACCCAGGTGAATGACGTCTTTTGGGCGCCACGGACTCTATCTCTGCTGCCACCATCACCTCCTGGAACAGGCCTTTCTCCTTCCTATCACGGTCATGATATAGCAGAGTTTAAGAGAATTATACAGCGGCTCGAGCATAGCTTAATATATGTTTACATCTTTTCAAAGAAAACAAATGAACTGAAAAACACATCCCCATCTCTCCACCAGGAACTGGAACCAATACACATACAGAGTATTGCACCTGGACATTATTATAATTATTCTTTCATAGACTAAAGTTTTATAATATGCCTGGACATGCAGCAGTTTTATACCTTTATTTTCAATGAATTAATTCCACAGGCCTTGCAGCAAACACTATGTACAAAAATCTCACCTGTACAAAAGGCAAAAAGCTTTATTGGGGCTACTTTGCCACTCACAAGTATATATATATATATAATATGTATATATTTATATATATATATGTATATGGGTGGGGGGGCAGCTGGGAAATCCACATACAATGCTTAACATGGATTCTGTTTGCTGCTCAATGGGTTCAGTAAAATACATAATCAAATGACCTCTGCGTTCAAAGTACACAAATCACAGGGGATGAATACCTGGAAATCAAAGTCCATAACACTGTTAGCATATCTATAGGAGGTAACTTCACAGTCATTTAGCGGCATTTGCATAAGTTACCATTTCATACCGCCACATGCGTGCACCCCGCCAAATGGTCACTATTCACATATCTTGACCTTCTGCCATGTTTTGCTTTCTCCTGCTTCTTCCCAAAGCAGAGGCTTTAGATTCAGTTTTATACAGTTAATTAAAAACCACACACATACACACACACGACACAACATAGTAGTACTATGATTTTATAAAAGTGTGCAAAAGTAACACACTGCAGTGAAAAATAAATATAAATAGTTGATGCAGAATCATTAGGATCAAAAACCAGGCAAAGAATTCTGGAACTGAGCTTTCCCTAGATCACCAGTGTTTTTGGCTCTCGCTCCAATGGCACATGTGTTCAGGCAGAATCTCACTAGTTGGGAGAAATGTTGTATGTTCATCAGTCTATAAGCACATAGAGACCCCCTACGAAGACCCCTCTACTAAAGCTATAATGTTTTGTATTGACTTTGGAAAATTTGGTTCTCATTGCATTTTAGCCCTTTAATAACTACTGCCATGATATCAAGGTTTCTTATCTTTAGCCAGTTTGAATTTTTTCAAATATCTCTTAATTCCAAAAGCAATTTAATGAGAAATCAAATTGACATTAAAAAAATAATAGTGATTCCTTTCTTGAGATACAAATTTCTGAGAAGTGAGATTTGCCATCTCTCCATTGCCAAAAATGTAGCTAATTTTTTCTTCTTCTTCTTCTTTTTCGTTCTTCTCCTCTTTTTCCTCCTTCCTTTTTCCTGTTCAGTAAAAAGCATGAAATTTGCATCCTTGACAAGGGACCCCAGGAGTGAAACCAGGCTTGCAAATGGTAAAAAATACGGCAGTGTGTTACATCTACAATTTCTGGGACAAAGTGATTTTGTGTTCCTTGGTGAGACAGAACTTAAGCGTGCCTTTGGGTCACAAGTTAGAAGATGGGCCAGGCTGGGCTAGGTTGAGCCTGGGGGAGATGGGAACGGGAATACAATAAATAGAGTTGTAAGTGGGGGGTGTGGGCTCTTGGCAGATGGAGTTCATGAATTACTGAATCTCAGGAAATTTTACTTCCATGGAAACCCTTCCTGCAGTCTCCTGAATCATGGATCCTGGGGCAGCTTCTTAAGGGAGCAGCTCATCTCCAAAATAGGAGAAGCCCTTGAATTCCTCTTGATTGATCTGCTTCACAATTGCTTCATCAACTAATGTGAGGACTGGTTCTTCCCGGGTAAAGTCTTGATCAAAGTTATTGACGTCTCTTTTGGTTTTCTGCAGGGGAAAAAAAAGGAGAGGAGTTGAGTTTGGGCTGAACTTTCTAGCCTGGGATCTCTATAAGGAGTGACTGTATTTGATCAAAAGCCTCTTCTTGAGGCAAGTTGCTATTGCTAAGTAGGGAGTGATCAACCCTTGAGGCTACTGTCACTCAGGTAATCGTTAATAACTACCATTTACATAATGCCTTAAGGTTTACAAAGCCCTTTATGAAGATGGTCACGCTTATCCTTCCCATCCTGCCAAGTGGATGCTATTCCCATTTTACAGCTGAGGAAACTAAGGCAGAGATTAAGTGACTTGTCCAGGGTTGCATAGTAAGTGTCTGAGGCCGTTTTTGAACTTGGGTCTTCTGGATTCCAAGCATAGCAGTCTATTCACATACCACTTAGACGGCAATGGGGACAAGGGAAAGCGGCTGGGATGGAGAGGGAGGATGGGTTGAAGAAATATCTGGATCTGTTTCTGGTCAAGAAGGTGGAAGAAGAAACAGGTAAGTGGATTATAATACGCTCTTTGGAGCATGGGAAGGAGGTGAGGTGATCCATGGTCAGATGGATTAGGTCAAACAGTCAGTAACCTGGCTCTCATTCTTTTGGAATGCTCTGCTACCTTGCCTCCCATGCTCATGGGGAGACCTGCCTGTTCATGCCTTCCATTACACAGACAGATATATTTATTGGCCTTGGCTATAGGCATACGATCCTTTTCTGTCCCCAGATGAGGTCTAGAAAAAGATTTTGATAGAGTCCAACAAAGCATTCTCACCAGACAATGGGGAGCAGACAGGCCAGGCAGTATCACTGACTGGAGACACCACATATTACTGATTGATGTTGCAAAGCTCATCTGTTATGTTGACCATCATGTTCCTGCTCCATAGTCCTTCGTACAGTTGGTGGGGTCCACAGGACGCACCGAGCCAACATTCTGACCCTAGACAATGAGTTTTCATCCTGTTCCATTGATTATACTATTTTAAACTTTTCCCTACCTGGTGTAATTCTCAGCACAGAGGAGGGAATGTCTGAAATCATCAACATCCTTCAGTTGGTTTTTCATGTCTAGCTGACAGAAGGAAAAGAACATTTGCCAGAAAATCAAGAGACCCAGGTTCTAGACCCAGAGCTTCTGGGCAATTCATTTCTTCTCTAGGTCTCAGTTTCCTCATCTGTAAAATGAGGGGGCTGTACTAGATAATCTCTAAGATCCTGTTCAGCTCTGATTCTACCGTTCACTCATGCTAAATCAATGACACCAAGGGACCGCTCAGTCTTGGAATTTAACTTGAAGGAGCTAAGAAAACACAATGAACCTACTTCCAAAGGCGAGTTCTGGGAAATAATGGATATCTTGATTAGGAAATGTTTAGTTTCTTTGAAGCTTTAGCTGGAGGTACAGAAATAGAGTGTATGGTTTTCCTGCAATATATTTGAACTCAAATATTTTTCTATCAAAATCATTTCTGTAAAAGCTTTCTGTGTTTTTGATGCAACTTGTGATAATAAATGTGATCTTTATTTTAGAATTAAAAAAAAGGATGTAGCATTGATGGGAGGGTACGGGGTGGGGGAGTATCCAAGCCTGAGAAGAGAGCTCTGTACTTCACTGCCAAGCTGGGAGACCAGGCAGACAGTAATTCTGAGGGAGTGGGCAGAGAGTCTCGACATCTGGGTTTTCCAGGTCCCGTCAGTAAGAAGCCACATTACCTCACGTCCCTTGTTTCCTCAACTATAAGCTGAGGGGAATGAACTTCGGTAAGTCAAAGATCATTTCTTGAGTACCTACTATGTGCAAGGTACTCCACTAGGTACTAAGGAAAGAAAGATATCTATGACATAGACTCTTTTGTCAAAGAACTACTCTAATAAGAGAAGAAACCTATAAACCCATAACTATGATACAAGAGAGAGAATGGGGTGAGTAGAAAAGGAGAGGTCCCAGGTTTTCTCCAACACTCTCTAATTCCCTGGTTATGCAGCATTAGATGCTATAGGAGACACACAGAAGAATTCCTGGGCCTTGCTCATCCTCAGAGAGAGTTAAGCCTCCTTAGGGAAATACAGTGAAAATAAATCTCCAAACATAAGGCAGTGTCACCAAGAAGGTAACATGAGAAGCTGCATGGTGGTTAGTGAGCTGCCCACAGAGTTAGGAAGCTCTGGATTCAAGGTCTGCCTCAGATATACACTGGCTCCGTGACCCAGGGAAAGTCACTTAACCTTTTAGTACAGATAGAAAAAACTTTCTAACATTCTAAGAGAGTAGGTGCTCACTCGTGTTGGGTTGAGACATTTTTCTCATAGAGGACTCCCTATATTAATGGAAACACAGTTTAGTCTGAAAAGAAAAAAGTTACTGAGTGGAACCCTTATTAAGTACCACCCAAGAATTCTGGGATAGGAGAAG
This sequence comes from Trichosurus vulpecula, assembly GCF_011100635.1. Lineage (NCBI taxonomy): Eukaryota > Metazoa > Chordata > Mammalia > Diprotodontia > Phalangeridae > Trichosurus > Trichosurus vulpecula. Next base: position 346,459,798 of record NC_050575.1, read on the forward strand.
TCAACATGGGCTGAACTGGGGAAGGTGCAGGAGTATCCTGGTAAGATTTAAACAATTGACTCTTCAAAAAAAATGTGTGTATATACATACACACCTGTGTGTGTGTGTTTGTGTGTGTGTATAAAACTAATATATAAACTAAATAAAACTAATAAGTTTGTCCTGTGTGTGTATACATACACACAGATACAGACATACAGACACAGACAGACACACGGACACACAGTAAACTTATTAGTTTTATCTCCTTTATCAACATTCTTCTCATCCCATTCTTAAGTCTAGACAAACAATAAAATGAAACAAAACCAAAAAGATCAAGCCTCTATTTGTGGCATTTGCCAAGTTCCAAGGTGTAAATGCTCAAATGGAAAATTTAACAATTGGCAGCACTCCTGAATTCAATCGAATTGGCTCCAGAACACCTCTGCAAAGGGGGGAACCTGAGCTGGTTTTTCTAGGATGCAAGAATGTTCTAGGTCAGGCCTTGGGGCCACATGTTTGGATTCGCTCAAGGGGCTGCACCTGAGGACCTAGAGGGCCACATGTGGCCTTGAGGCCTCAAGTTCCCCACCCCATCTAAGCAGACAAAACACCATAAGCAAAGGCAGGAATGTCAAGGGTGTTTACAGGAGACAATGAGGAGACCAATCTAGATGAAGCAAAAATTGCAGGGAATAGGTTTGTGGGAGATCAGAGAGGTAGGCTGTAAGCTTCATGAGGGCTTTCTGTCTCTTTGTTTAGATTCTCTATCTTTTTCTAGGGCCTAACACAGTACTCTGCACATAATGAGAACTTACCTTTTGAATGAATGAATGCGTGTATACATGCATGGATTTATAGGATGAGGTCAGATTGTGGGGGGCTTTGAATGCCAGGGCAAAGAATTACAGTCCGGGTGAAACAGTGTATTCCTATGGTAGCTAGCAAAGAATTGAATACACAGTAGTTGTGCAAGGGTCAGTGACTTGGAAGGGGTGTAGATGAGTCAGAGTACTAAGTAACTTTGGAACGCTAGAGAATAAATCAGAAAAAGACCACACTAAATTCAGCCAGAAGTTCGGGGCAAGATTTCATACCAACACAAGGTGGGGATGGGCTATACAATGTTATGCAATCACTACAGGGAAAAAAAATCTATGGGTCAGAGTGGAGAGCAAGCTGGCCAGGAGCTTAAACAAAAAAGACTTTTTTTTTTTTAAATTTAAAGCATAAGACTGATACGCAGACCTGGAGAAATAATGTGAAGTAGTACAAGTTATCCTCCCAACTTTTAAGGACTGGTCAGTTGAGAGAGTAGCCAGACAAGAAAAAGGGTATGTAAACAGCTGGTAAACAAAATTTATGAGAAAAGACTAAAAAAACATTGGTATTATTTTAGTTTTGAAAAGAGAAATCTCAGTAAGCAAAAAGTTTAAGAAGGACTTACAGACTTAGTCAACGGTGAGCAGCTGTTTGGTATAGTGGCAAGACCTCTAGACCTCAAAGAAGAACACCTAGGTTTAGTTCCCGCCTAAGACACTTACTAACCAGGTAATTTCAGGCAACTCAATCTACCTCTAGGAGACTCAGTTTCTTCACCTGTACCATGAGGATGGTCTGTTGTGAAGAAGACACATTTTAAACCTTAAAGGGGTGTGTGTGTGTGTGTGTGTGTGTGTGTGTGTGTGTGTGTGAAAAGCTAGTATTTATTACTAGTTTTCCACCTCTAAGGACAAGAGGAAAAATGATTACATGAAGGCTTTCTGCTCCATAGAACAAATAACTTCATGATGGTGATGGGCACCAGACTGGGGCCAAGTCAGGGAGAAAAAGCTGAGAAATCTCTGAGGATCCTTACTAGGAGGTCCCCTTCTTAGTCTAAGGTGGGTTAAGTGGGAGTGCTGCATCTTCAAAGAATGGCCCCTTTTGGTTTCATGGCCAAAAGTCTGGGGGTAATTTGGGGCTGGACTGGATGGGTACTATGGCAGGGGGCTCTCTCTAATCATTTCTAATAATCTAATAGGAGAAAAGACATATAAACAAACAACTATAAACAACTATAATATAAGGGAGAGTGGGGTGAATAGAAAAGGAGGGGTCTAGGCAAATGATCACAAGTTTTCTCTAACACTGACTCCTTGGTTAGTGTTTCTAAATGTCATAAGAAATTCACAACCCACAAATCCGCCTAGGTGAATGAATGAGTAAATGGACACCCAGAGAGTCCCGAGTTGATTAGGGGGCAGGGAGGAAGAAGGTAGGAGAGGGATGCAGAAACATTCATGGGCCCTGCTCTCAGAGAGCTAAGCCTACTTTTTGGAAATATAAGACATGTAAATGAAAAGAGAGCTCAAAACATAAGGCAGTATTGCCAAGTAAGTGGAAGTGTTCTCTACCTCCTCAGATTTTCCTAGACCACTCTAGCTCTCCTCTTTGTCCCTATCACTCTCTACCTCACATCATAATTATCTCTAGACATGCCGTATTCATGATGGTAGGAAGTACACTCTTTGATAGCAGAGGTGTGTCATTTTGAAAAATCATTGTCTCCTCACTACTTAGCTCTGTAGTTTGCACAAATAAAAGATTAATAGATGTTGGCTTACATGTTGATAACAGCAATAACAGCTGGCCTTGACATGGTGTTTTAAGGTTTGCAAAACACTTTATAAATATTAGCTCAATTTATCCTTACAACAACCCTGGCAAGCAAGTGCTATGTTTTTATAGATGAGGCAGGCAGCGGTTAAGTGACTTGCCCAGGGTCACACAATTAGTAAGTGTCTAAGTCTGAATCTGAACTCAAGACTTCCTGATTCCAAGACCACTGCCCTTTCCTTTGAGCCACAAATCTGCCTAGGTGAATGAATGGGTAAAGGGGCACCCAGAGGGTCCCGAGTTGATTAGGGGGCAGGGAGGAAGAAGGTAGGAAAGGGATGCAGAAACAGAAATGGAAGGCTAGCCTTCTTTACAAAGAATCTCCAACTTCAGTTCCCATGACATTGTCATTCCTGACTGCCTATAAAACTGGCTGTTAATAGGGGGTGAGTGGGAAGAGCATTAGCAAAACCCTAAGTAATGTTCTGTTTGCACTCACTGTTTAGCTAACAGGTTATGCCTTGATAATAGGCCATTAGGAAGGGAAGCCATGTTTTAATATCCAGAAGTTCATTGGAATTTCACAACTCACTCATCTGAGGCCAGAGAGCCAAGTTCCATCAGCACTTAAAAATGGAAACACCTACAGTCAAACGAGCATGCACGACAATGAACTTACACTTCGTCTTTGATATTGAAGAATGCACAAAAGGGAAACGTGATGAATCTGGGAGTTGTTACTAGCGTGCTTTCCCACCTGCACCCATGATATTCATCAAGCTTGGAATGTCTCCATTTCTCCCTCTACCTGCTGAATCCTTACCCAACTTTTAAAGCCCCTACAGCCACTGCTGCCTATCGAAGAAGCCTTCTCTGATTCCTCTTCTCTCTGCCTGTTCCCAGCTCCAACCCACCCCCCAACCCCTCTTGGTTTGTAGTAGAACAGGGATTAAATTCTGGCTTTGCCCTTACCCTCTAGATGACCTCAGGCAAGCCACTGAAATGCCCTGTGCCTCTATTTCCTCATCTATAAAGCCAGGATAACAACTCTTGCTTTATTCACTTCATGGGGTATAGTGAGAATCACATGGCTTAACAGGTAAATTACTCCGTATTCCACGAAGTAGTATATAAATGTTGGCTATCATCATTTTCAGTTCCCTTATGTACTTCTCATATACAATTGTATGTTTTATATTTGTATTATGCAACAATTGTATGTTGTATATTTATATGTATTTATATTTGTATCTTACCCTCCCCCCCCACAAGATCATAAGTTCTGAGAGGTCAAGGGCTATCTAAACTTTGTATCTGTCTCATTGCCTAGAAGAGTACTTCGCACACAGTAGGTATTTAATAAATATGCATTGAGCTGAATTAAAAGGGAAGTAGCAGGACATAGTGAGAAGAGAGTCCGGGAATCAGAGGACTAGGGTCTGAAGGACCTGAATACAGACTCTGTACTTACAACTTGTGTAACCCTGAGCCAGGCCCTGGGCAAGCCACTGAACTGCCTGCCTCAGTTTCCTCAACTGTAAAATGAGGAATAACAGTAACACCTACCTCTCAAGGTTGTTGTGAGGATCAAATGAGATATTTGCAAAGTGCTTAGCATACTGCCTGGCACATAGCAGGCACTTAGTAAGTTCATCCTTTCTTCCTTCCTTCCTCCCTCCCTCCCTCTCTCCCTTCTTTCCTTCCTTCCTTCCTTCCTCCCTCTCTCTCTCCCCTCTTTCCTTCCTTCCTTCCTCCCTCCCTCTCTCCCTTCCTTCTTCCCTTCCTCTCTTCCTTCCTCCTTCTTTCCTTCTCTCCCTATATACACTGAGGAGTTTGGACTGTGATTCCATGATAAGATACCATTAGACCTTCCAAGGAGCTAATAACTTAGAGATCACTAAAGCACATAGTAACCAACAATACAAGACACTGTATAATATAGTTGTGTTATGACCATAGGCCTCTCTCCCTCCCTTTCCTCCACCTCCAACCCCTGTCCCTAAATCTGGCTCATATAAATCTTAATTTCAGCCTTCAGGGAACCATGATCACCTCCATATTGTAGTTAAGCATTCGAATAGATAGGGATTTTACAGAAGGCTGTGATGATAAAATGAAATCATTCGAATTGATGGTAAAATCCTGGAAGTGTTCTCCTGATCTGAGTCCCTGCCTCTGGATTCTTGAAGATTCTGCAGCTAGAAGAACACAACCTCAGCAGGGCTTGCCAAGCTGGAAAGGTCTGAAGCATGATCCCAGCAAAAGACTTTGTCTGCTCTCTGAGGACCAGCCTGGCTAACCACCAGGGGGCTTGTCATCAGCTGCTAGGTGATGAATGATGTGACTAAGGTGACGCAGGGTCCGTGTCCCATGTTCTCTCGTATACTGACCACAACAAGCTGACGGCTTTCCTTGCATTCTCCTGACATCACAAGGATACCAGAGGAACACACAAACTATCCATCTGTTACTGATGGATAACTTGTGGGTTATAATTTAGGCAAAATAGATTCTTGATTCATCTGGGTTTTTCTTTTGTGTAATTATGGGCTTACTTTAGATGTAAGCTTAACTATGTCACTCCTCTGCTCAATAAATTCCAGTGGCAGCCTCCTTCCTCTAGAATAGATATCAACTCTGTGTGGCTTTCAAAGACCCTCAAAATCTTGCCCCTAACTATCTTTCCAGGCTCATTATACACTACTCCCTTTCCTACAGTTTACTAAACTGGCCCTCTTGCCATTCTTCAGACAGAATACTTCATTTCCCATCTTTGGGCCTTTATACTGACTCTGTCCCCAAGCCTGGAATGCAATTTCCCTTCACCTCCACCTCCTCATAGAATACCTTGCTTCTTTCAAAATTCAGCTTACGTGCTAACTTCTACATTTCCAGATCTGCCCCACCCCCAACTACTCTGTATTTGTCTTGTATATAATTTGAATATACTTATATGGGGTGTCCCAAAAGTCTTAGTAGGGTTTTAAGCTTTAAAAACATTGATAAGTTTTAAGATTGAAACTGCACTAAGACTTTTGGGACACCCTGTGTTTGGATATCTCTGAACATAAGCTCTTTGAGAGCAGGAATTGATTGTTTCACTTTTGTTTCTGTAGCTCCAGCATCTATCACGTAGTCTTCACACAATAGTTACTTATAAATGATTACTGAGCTCAGAGGCTCAGGGCACTTGGAGCAGTTGTGCCTGAGACAACGTCCCTTTAGTCCAGACATCAGCCCCACTTGACAGGAGGCATGGAAGCTGGAGAGTTTGAAAGTGAATGCCTGTTTTTATTGATTAAACCTTGTAGTGTATTTCATTGTGATCAGCACAACGGCATTGGTAAACAGGAGGATATGAAGAACCATATTTGGACTTGGTGCCCAACATCCTCCGTGGCCTTAAAGAACATTCCTGGCACATGGCTAATCCTCTATTTTATGCCTTACTTGATATACCAGAGGATTAATAAGCAAAAATATCTCTGGTTACAGCTAACAAGGAATCTTGCAAGATGCGAGCTCCTTGAGGGTGGGAACTATACTTCTGTCTTTCTTTGTATTCTCAGCACCTGGCACATAGTAAGGACTTAATCAATGCTTGGCGACTAGCTGATCCTAACATATGCAGGGAAGATAACCTTGCTGAAGGCGAGTCTCTAAGGCTATATTTTGTTCTGCCAAGGCAAATTTCTTTTTTTTTCCTTTCAGTAATCAACAAATGATTAACACAGTGGGATCTCCTATTTTCTGCCGCTCAGTAGCTGCAGGGTTTATTCTTTGGAGTTTAAAAAAAAAGGTTAAATGTAGGATAAAAACTGTCCTACTGAGAGGCAGTACCAGTTAGAAACAGAGAAAAATTTAGATAAATTCTTAGTGAGTAGATAGAATGAGGGACCATTAAGGATTCCTGGGGAAACATGTCCCTAACGTTGGAGGCTGAATCAGGGAGGATGACTACACTGTCTCCAAAAGTCTTGTAAATTCCCCAGTAAAAGACCGGATACTGGGGCTAATAAGCAAGGCTAAGGGGAGGATAATTCTAGAGTTCCTTAGGGAAATTATAAACAAACCATCATGATAGAGAACCCATTCATCAGACATTGTTGATCATTATGAGAAACAGAGCATGAAATAGACCCACTGAGATTGGCCAGTAATTATCCTGCATGCACAGGATGTCCATGTTCTGAAAACCATGCACCTTCCAATTACCCAGAATCCTACTTTTTCTTTCCCCTGTCCCTGCAACCTTGAATTTCTTCACTTCTTCTTCACTTTATTTCTTCACATTTCTTATTTAGAACTGCCCTAACTATATTTAAATCATAATCATAAGCTTTTAAGAGCAGTGGGCTTTCTGTTCATGTTTTCTACTAACTGTGGATCTGATGAGTTCAAAAGCAAAGGGAAAATGCTTCGATTTCAGTGGTCCAGAGAAGGGGACAAGGTATTTATTGAATGCAGTCATTTCTGCTCATCCTTGTGGTCTTGCCTCGTTGTCTTATCATCACCTCTTGTTGGTGTGGTAGCAGAATGACCTTGCCTTCTTAGATTACTTTTTGTTTTGACTCTAACTCATTTGCATGTGAAGCCGGAGAGAATCCGGGAAATGTCTTGCCCAGATGATAACTTTAGATCAGAGAGCATGTGATTAAAGTAGTCTGAGTCGTTCTGAATGCGAACTGATTGACTGTAAGTTCAACCAGTAGCTTTGATGCTGTGTAGAAGTGAAGAAAGTCAAAGATGCTGGGCTAGCCAGAGGATGAAAAATCAATCAAGGTAGCAGGTGAGAAAAGCATTGTGACTGAGGAAAAGCAGTGACTTTCATGCCCTTGATAGCACAAGATTTGGGTCTTGTCTTTCAAGACCCCAATCCAATTCATCAGATCCGTGAAGCCTTTCTTTACAACTCTAGCCTTTCTCCAAACTCTAATAGCAAATTTAATGACTTGACTCAGAACTCAAGTCATTATGGTGAATGAAAAAAAACATTTTACTATGTGCCAAGTACCAACTTAGCTCTGGGGATAGAAATACAAAAGCAAAGGCCATTCTTACCATCCACGGGCTGACATTCTAAGAAGGGAAATACACATAGGGAAGTGGTGGCTAGGGTGCAGCACTTTGCTTGCTGGTATGGTGGGTTGGGCCATAGGGAAATAGATTGAAATTCTTTCCAAGGACAATGAGAACTGGGGCAGGGAAGAAGAAAGTTGGAGAAGGCAACTGCAGAGGTTGTGCAGTAGTTGGGCCATGTCATAAAGAGCGGGCCAGCTGAGGCAATCACCAATCATGAATCAATCCTGTCTCCTCAAATAGACTCTATGTTGCTTAAGAACAAGGCCCAACCCTATCTTTTCTTGGATCTTCCTAAAGTACTTAGCATAGCGATATAGTATTCACTTAATAATTTGTCAAACTGAATTATTATTCACTTTAATAATCAGACTGTGTCCTTTTTACTTTGACACTCTAATCCTCACATCTGAATTTCATTTTCTTCCTAATCCTTTATAAAATATTCTAAAAGAAAAAAGCCAAAGCCAGATTAATGAGAACCTTATTCACCAGGACCCTCAAGGAATGGACTTTCTACTGCAGTAGTTGAGTCAACACTCCTGGAGAGAAGAGGAGCAATGCCATGGCTTCAATACACAAACTGGACCTTCCTTTTCTATTGCAATAAGTTTTAGCAATCAATAAATGACAAGCATTTGTTAAAGGCTCCTTTGCACCAGGCATTGTGCTTTGAATTGGAAATACAAAGAAAGGCAAGAATAGTCCCTGCCTTCAAGGAGCCTACATTCCAATGAGGGAGACAACATATAATCAATAAATACATACAAAGAACAGAGTAACTGGAAGGCAACTTTAGAGGAGAAAGCTTGAACTCCTGAGAAAACTGGGAAAGGCCTCTTGTAGAATGCAGCTTTTGAGTCCTCTTGAAGGAAGAGATAAGCAAGGTTTGGGAAGAGGAAGAGAAATGGGGTTAACATTCTAGCGCCACTAGTCGGCTCTCTTTTGGAGGTAGCACTATAAATTTGGAAAATTGTAAAAGTGTGTCTGGGATGTACTTTATTGTAAAGGCAAGAAGAGTGCCTTTAAACTGATCATGGGGATGAATGGAGGTGATTTGGGTACTCCATTCCCTGGGTCTGAAATAAATGCTGTCTTGTATTTGGAAAAAAATAGATGGAGATGACCTCCAGGTACTTAGAGAGGGAAAATGGTAAAAGAAATCAAACTGGTGGTGTTGAATTACTCAAGAAATCAACTACCAGGACAGGTATCCCAAGTCTAGCACATCTCCAGGTCAATCTCCTACCTCTTCTCTATTTCTTGATCCAGACCTACAGAGTAAGACTATTGATCTGAATTAAGCAGCATGTGTGTGATGGGCTGTATGCTAACTCTGACACTGGTTAGTTAAGGAACTACCTCAGCAAAGTACATTAACAACTCTCCCTTTGTTTTCCTCCTCTACCAAATACTTGTATTTCCTGCCTCGCTGGATCCTTTATAAGTGTTCTCTAGATGTGAACTACAAAGACGATGATTTAGGGCTTCAGTAAGACTCTTATGCAACAAGGATCTCACTAAGGCAGGAACATGAATGTCAGAAAGTATTAAAGTATTTGTTTTTAACAATTAAAATGGGCTGAAAAGTTTTCTAGTGAACTCTTATTTACCGCAGAAATTCTTTTGGACAAATTCTCCATCTTTTAGTATTCTGTTTAACTGAGGCTTTGCATTCTTCTCTTTGAAGAACACACAGAGATACAGAGACAATAAGTTTGGTATATTACTACAATATTAATCTCCTTAAATTAATGCTTCAATCACACCTATGTTGTTACTCTGCTCAAGAACCTACCATGGATCCCAGTTATTGAATCTATTGAATAAATTCCAAATTTCTGCCTGGCTCCATCCTCCCTAGCCAATCTTTCCCACTATTCTCCTGCACAGAGCAGCTGCTCTGATCAGAGTGATTTCCCTATTACTTTTCATATCTGTCATGTCCTCCTTCTCCTGCCTTTGCTCATGCTCCTCCCTCTCTCAAAAATGATATCCCCTAGTCCTCCTGCCAACCAAATTCTACCCATCAATTACAGCCAAGCTCAAGTCTTCTTCCTCTGTGAAGCATTCCTAGCTTTTTTAGAAGTCTATAACACTTAGAATTTAAACCACATGATTCAGGTCTTTTGTTGTGATTGTTGTTCAGTCATGTCTGACTCTTCCCAACCCCATTTGAGGTTTTCTTGACAAAGATACTGGAGAGGTTTGGCATTTCCTTCTCCAGCTCATTTTACAGATGAGGAAACTGAGACAAACAGGATTAAGTGACTTGCCCAGGGTCACACAGCTAGTAAGTGTCTGAGGCCAGATTTGAACTCAGGAAGAGAAGCCTTCCTGATTCCAGGCCTGGCACTCTATTCACTGAACCTCTTGGTTGATTCAGGTCTTAATTATTCTTCAATTATTCCATATATATATATTGTTTCTCTAATAGACCATGAGTTACTTGAGAACAGACCAAGTCTTTCTATTTGTAAACTTTTATAGTAGAATTATAGAATGTTAGATTTAAAAGGCACCCAATCTCTGTCCCAATATGGGAAACCTTTCTACGATATACATGAAAGATGATTATCTAGCCTACATGTAGGGAGACAGCACAAATTATTGTTGGCTAAAGAGCACTGAAATGAAAGGAATCAAATTTAGAACTGGAAGGACCTTAGAGGGCATTATGTCCAGACCCCCTCATTTTAGAGATGGAGATAATGAGGCTTAGAAAAAATGACTTATCCGGAATCATATAGCAAACAACTGTCTGAGGCAGGATTTGAACCCATGTCCTCCTGACCCTAAGTCAGCGCTCTAGCCACTGACTCACAATAGCATTAAGGCTTTTGCTTCTGCCAGATATGCATAATAAAAGCCATAATGTTAGCTAGGTGGGTCTGGAGCAATGACCTTGCCTCCTTCCCATGCCTTTGGTTCTGGCTCAATTTCAATTACAGGTTAAGCCAGGGAGAATTTTGGGAATGCCTAATACTACAGCACTTTATAAACATAAAGCTCCATATAGATGTTAGACATAACTTGTTATTTGCCTTGTTCACTAGCGTTCCTTATGAGTGATCCCAATATATGCATATTTCCTTTGCTGATGTGTGCCTTTATGGAAGAATGTGCCCTAGCTTCTTTTTTTGGTGGAGGGGTGTTGGGGATGGTTCATTGTGACTTTTTAAATTATGCTATATCATCAAGTTAATTTGATTTGAATTAGAAAGTGTCAGACTTTGGAGTCAGAGGATCTGAGTTTAAATTTTGTCTATCATTTACCCCTTGTATGACCTCGGACAAGTCACTGACCATCTCTAGCCCTCAGTTACCTCATCTACAAAAGGATGGGGTTGGACTAGAAGACCTCTATGGTTCATTATAGCTTTAAATCTATGGTTCTATGAACTGGCTGACTAGAGACCAGAGGGGGAGACATGACTGACAATGTGGCGTGACTGTTACTAAAGACAGCACAGACTGTTAACCACTCCACCCCCCAAATATATTAACAGAGACCTTCTTCAAAGATATGTGATTTTTGTTGGTTCAGATACTTTCGCCACCAATGTAGATCATAACCTCTTTACATAGAGCCACAACCAGGGATCTGAGCACCTGGGGCAAATTCAGTTCAGATCAGTAGGGATCTGTTAAAGTATGGATCTGAGTGGATGGGTATAATGGAATACCTTGAACATGCATCATCTTCCACTCACATGTGAGGCTCTCAGAATACCTATGATTGTTTTAAGGTATTCTGGGGATCTGTATCCACTCCAAACCATAGCTCATTTGGGGTGCTAATGTGTTTATTTTTTCTTTAATCAGTCACAGGTGGCAAATTATTCTAAGCTAGAACATTTCCCTGGAATTCTTAACCAAAGGATAAAGGTTATCATAAAGATATAATAGACTATATAAAATTTAAAAGGTTCTGCATAACAAAAAAAATCAATGAAGACAGAAGTAGGAAAGAAATGGTAGAGTAGAAAAAATATTTGAGTCAAATATCAATAAAATTCTAATATCCAAAACACATAGGGAACACCAAAAGTACCCTTAATAGAGAATGGTTTTCAAAGAAAAATTGCAAACTATAAATGACCACATCAAAATATGCTATTGATCACTAATTATAAGAGAAATGAAAATTAAAACAACTCTGCCATTTCACTTCATATTGTATAAATTGGTAGACATGATCAAAGATGGGAGCAGTCAATGCTGGAGAGGCTGTGGGAAGACAGGCATACTGAGGTACTTAGAGATATGAAGTGGTTAACCATTTTACATAACGGTTTGGAATTATATAAGAAAAGCGACTAACTAAATTGTCCATACTATGACCAGTGATTCCACTACTGGGCATATGGCCCACCAAAATATCTATAGCAGCTCTCTATGCTAGTTAAGAACTGAAAATGAAGTGGGTGCTCAATCAGTTGGGGAAGAGTTCAAAACAAAACAAAATCCTATGGTATGTAAACATAATGGGAAGGGGAAGGGAGGGAATAAGCCTTTATTAAGTTTCTACCATGTGTCAGGCACTGTGTTGTGTTTTACAAATATTGTCTAATTTAGTGATGAAATATTATGGTGCAGTAAGAACTCATGAATATGAAGAATTCAGAGAAGTATGGAAAGACTATCAACTGATGCAGCACTGAAAAAGTTATATGCACAATGATTACAATATAACACAAAACAATAATATAAATATAAAGATTACTAAGAGAAGTCAAATTGCTGAGCAATTGGAAAACAAATAAAAGTGAAAAAGAACAGACAATAAAAAACATACCTCCTTCTTTGAGGCAGAAAGGAGGGGTTTTACCAGAACAAAATATTGCGTATATTATCAGATGTATGAGATATTTTGCTTAGTTGCTTTGCTTTGATATAAGAAAAGGATGCAGTCAAGGGAAAGGAAATGATATAGAGGCAAAAGGCATCAATAAAACATTTGCTTTAATAAAATAAAACATTCCCCCTATACAACTGGGATACAGTCTGGACTGATTTTGCCTCAAGTGCTTGAATTCCTAGTTATAGTTCCATGTAGAGAAAGTGCAATTTACTTTGGTGGAGAAAGCACCCAAACCCATACATCTTTAAAATATATAGGAGCAGCAGTCAGGTCATATCATTTGATTATATTACAATTAACTATAACTCTGCTGTCAAATCATTCCTCCTGCTTGTTATAATTATACAAGTACACTTGAACTAAATGCAAAGCTTTATGTGCATAATCATTAAATTTCATATCCAAGCTTGCCATGAGATCACTTTTAATCTTTTTTTATCTCTCTTTAAAAAATTTATTTAGCATTTTGTTTCTCCCCAATTACATATAAAAACATTTTTTAACATTCATTTTTAAAACTTTGAGTTCCAAATTCTCTACCTTATTCCCTCCCCCCTGCCTCCCTATTGAGAAGGCAAGCGATTTGATACAGGTTATACATGGATCATCTTTAATTTTGATTCTAACATCTGTTGTAGCAGTACTCTCAGCTTCATATCATCTACAAAGCTTATTAACATTTTATTTGAATATTTATGTATATATACATCTTATTTGACTATGGATGTATCTGTGTATTTCAATATATAGTTAAACCAGATAAGACCAAGGACAGAGGTCTGTAGCATACAACTATAAGCCTTCCTCCAAAGTGACATCAATTCATTAATCAATATCTTTTGGTTTGGTCGTTTAATGAAATATTAATTCACTATACTCTACTAGTGATCCAAAGCTATATATTCTCATCTTGTCTAGAAGGATCTCATGAGAGACTTTTCAAATGCCCTGCTGAAACTGGTGGACAGTATTATGGCTTTTCTTCTACCAGTCTAGTAATCACATGAAATAGTAAAATTAAGCTAGTTTGGCATGATTTATTCTGAGTGAACCTATGTTGGCTGGGAGTGATCAGCGCTTTCTTTTTTAAGTGCTCACAAACCAACTACTTAATAATAAAACAGAAGAAATTCTCTTCTAGAGTTTTTCTGGGGACTTGAGGGCAGGGACTATTTTTTTGCCTTTCTTTTTAACCTTCAGTGCTTGACACAATATCTGGTGCACAGTAGATATTCGATAAATGCTTGTTGACTTGACTTGAGTACAGATTAAAGTCAAGTTTCCTGTAGTTTCTTGAGTCCAGCCTTTAAACCCTTTCCAAAAAATAGGAAAACCTTTGCCATTTCTCCAGTGTTCTGACCTAACTGTTCTCCACGATTTTTCAAAGGCTGTTGACAATAGCACCATGTTCACACCTTCAAATTCTTTTAACCTTCTGGGATGTAATTATCTTTGCCTGGAACTAGAAACTTGCTGCTTATTATTTCATCACTTACCTTGGGCCCTCAGTTTCTCTTAACCATGTTTCTTCCATCCTTCATTTTTAGAGGTACTCATGCCTCATCAGCCCTTTAACATTTAATCGATCAATGGAAACAAAATGAGGGTTGTGTAACTCTCTCTTGTCTATGTGATATCACCTAGTATCACCAAATCATTTTCTCTAAGCAAAAAACTCCTAAAGAACTTGACTGAAGTCTATCAAACAAACAGGAATTCTGGGAAAAACACAGTAGTTGAATTCTCTTAGTCACCAGTTGTTTGCTAAGACTTACCTATTTTCCCCTAAAATAACTGGTTGCTTGTCTATTTAAAAAGGGAGGGGAGGCGCTTAAAGTTCATTTTAAAGTGTTTTGGAAAAACAATAGTATTTGGTTACACAACCTGTTATTGACTAAATTCAACTCCCCAGCCCTGCCAATACCCCATGGCATGATGGAATATGGCTAGTAGCTCCTCCCACTCCTCCCCCCACCCCAAACAACTGGTTTGTGTAAGCAGACTCAGCTCTAGAAGTCTCACAGAAAGGAGGTTTTTGGCTCATAGAGACCATACCTTTTCAAAACATGTTGGTAGTTTTGAGAACTAGTAATTTGAATTTCTAAACAAACTTTCAGGGAAAAAATTTGGAAAGTAGTTTTAGGTAGTGTCCAGCTAGGAGGTCTATTGAAACTTTATAAGAATCCTTATGCTTCCAAAAAACCGAAGAGGCAGAGTACAACCAAAAAAATCTTCTCTGACCTTGACAGAAATCAGAAAGGAAAGAAGGGAGGGAGGAAGGAGGGAGGTAGGAAAAGACAAAAGAAAGGAGGGAGGGATGGAGGAAGAAATAAAAGAAAGAAAGGTGGGAGGGAGGAAGAAAAGGAAGGAGGGAAGAAGAAAAGGAGGGAGGGAAGGAGGAAGAGATGAAAGAAGGGAGGGAGAGATGGAGGAAGAAATAAAAGAAAGGTGGGAGGGAGGAAGAAAAGAAGGGAGGGAAGGAAGAAGAAAAGGAGGGAGGAAGGGAGGAAGAAAAGGAGGTAGGGAGGAAGAAGGTGAGGGAAGGAGGAAGAAATGAAAGAAGGGATGGAGAGATGGAGGAAGAAATAAAAGAAAGAAAGGAGGGAAGGAAGGAGGGAGGAAGAAGAGGAGGGAGGGAGAAAGGAAAGAAGGAAGAGAGGAGGGTATTCAAGGTAGCAAAGCAAAGGTTTTTTTTTGAAGCCTCCCCACCTTGAAAGGAGTTGGGAATCTCTCCCCAGAGCTAGTCTGAGGACTTCTAGTACGTATCTTCTTCTGGTTAAGTTGCCTGTATAGAAAGGCTATATACTCTCTTCCCTCTCAAAAGTGAAGTGGGGAGGCCAATTAGGGCCATCCCACCCCAACCCTAGCTCCAGAAGCTTGGTTTCCAGGGCCACTCTTTCCACTGATACTGAGACTGGTAGCTCTAGTCCACAAAGCCTTTCTTGATTCCGCCTGCCCCCAAGCTGCTAGTGGCCTCCCCTACCCCCAAATATAATACTGTATTGATTTTGTATATGCTTACTTATGTACATACTGTTTCTCTTGATCAGATACTTTCTGTCTTTGTATCACCAACATAATACACAAAAATGAATGATGATGATGGCTTGATTAATTCTACCCAAGGTCTCTTAACTGATGCTGTCACCTCACTGCACCCAACCCTCCTTGTTACACTCTCCTAAGCTCTCCTCCAGGGTACCCTTTTCAGATACATGCCTCACTGTGACTGATAAATACAAGAACAAAAACAAAAAGGTTAAACTCAGTCCAGAGTTATTTTTGTCTGTTTGATGTCAGGCAAAGCCCTTATTATCACACATTTTGGGCCTTGATCATTTGCAGGTTAGTACTTTCCGTACACTGTCTTGTATCCATCAGATCACAGGACTCAGAGTTGGAAGGCCTTCAGGTATCATCTGGTCTACACCTCTCATTTTATAGATGAGAAAAAAAAAATTCAGGCATGCCCAGAGGCTAGGGGATGAGCTTATGGTCACAGATGGTAAAGATTTGAATCTAGCTCTTCTGCCTCCAAATCTCTGTTTTTTCCAGTGTGCCCCATGGCCTGTTAGCCAATTGTTTTATGTTTATATATCTTATCGAAGGCAAATATTTAACAACTGGCTTTGTCTACCAAAAAAATCCCCACAACATACTTTCAGTTTTCATCAGCATTATTACCATTTTCTCTACCAATTTCTTAAGTTTAGAAAATCTACAAGACAGTAAATTAAGTACTGGTTCGTTGTGCTTGTTGCTCTCTGAGTTGTAAGTACTCACACTGAATATTTAACAATTGGCTCAAGTCTGAATAAGCTGGCTCCAGCACATTTCCCCAAATGTGAGAATCTTGACCTTCTTGCCTTCTCTGATAAACTCCTAGTGCCCAGTATAGGGCTCACCATAAAACAGGTGCTCAGTGAATGCCTGGCAAATTGAATTCATTATCTTAAAATAAAACCCAACAACAAAAATTTTTGGACCAGTTTGCTTTGGGAATGGCTAAGACCTGCGTCTACAAAGCAATGGTGAAAACCAACTAGCTGGACAATTTGGCCCCTAAACAACAACAAAACCCAAAAACTTAGGATGGAGGAAGGTGAGGGTCAGACTTGACTAACACGAAGCACAGCAACTTGGTGACACACGGTCAGTATCTAATGTACCCAGGTATTTTCCCTTTGCCCCCAGAGCGGGAGGATCAGGTGAGACAAGGGACCTGAGAGGGATTTCAGAAGCATGAATTGCCATCCAAATGCCAGGACTGGTAATAGAAAAGTCGGTGGTGCTCAGTTCAGATCTCTGCATAAATCTCCTTTTCCCCACCCCTGCACTAGACACTAGGGAAGGAGCAAGCGAAGTGTGGGTAGGGAGAAGGGGAAAAAAAGGGGAGGGGATGCTGAAGATGAGTTGGCAGCACCTTTGGTTGATTTCTAGCAGTCAGAGCCATCAGCCCCGGGCAGTAGTACAGTGCTTCAGCTTGCCACAGGGATCCATGTGCGTCATATATCAGACCCCAACAGAGCACGCTGCTGCCGTGGTATGGGCAAGAACCCAGATCTGATAACACCTTTAGAAAGTGTGCGTCCTGAACTGGTAGTGGGAGGCAGGCCCAGAATAGCTCTGCTGGCATCCAGGCACCCTCTGCTCCAGAGCTTGTTTTTAATCATAGGCCTTCTCTGTCTTTTCTGCCTTTTACTACACAGACATTGCTAAGGTCAATAGTGGTTGAATATTTATTTTGGGGCTGTTCCTGGTGCTTAGAGAAGACGGTCTCCTATCTCATCCTGGCAAGAGCTGGTGTTCCTGCATTCACCCCTTCTTAATCCTTTTTTTCCCCTTATTTGTGAAATTGCTCCAGATAAAGATCTTTTCCCTTGGCTCAATATTTATTAGAACCCTGCCTGCCCTGAAATGAGAACTACAAACACTTGAACACCCGCCCTGTGAGGCAAGATGAGGTAACCTACCCTTCCCTGCAATCGAACCATATTGTGTGGTTTCCCAAGGAACAATCCTGATGCCCTGCATTCCAAGGGTCTAGGACAAGTCTCGGGTCAAAGAAGGGGAGAAAGAGAAAGTGTGTGTGGGGGGGGGGAGGGGAACAGTACAAAGAGCGCTGACTATAGAATTGGAAAGTCCTTGGTTCAAATTCAGCTGTGTCACTTAGTACCTGTGTGACTTTGGGCAAGTCAATTCCCTTCCCTGTTATTTAGTTTCCTTACCTGTAAAATGAGGGGCTGGACTAGATGACCAATGAGGTCATTCTTTGGCTTTTGGTCTATGATACTAAAATTATTAAGGCCTGAACTAGGAGAATTCGTGTGGGGGGGACCAGGTGCCCTCAGATCTTAAGACTCCTAGAGTACTCATGGAGAAGGGAACCTAGAAATCACTGAGTCTTCCTAGACTTGAGATTCTTCATCTGCAAAATAAAGATTCAGTTAGAAGTAAGTCTTAACCTGGGGACCATGCCCTTTTTAAAAAAAATTTGACAACTATATTTCAATATAATTGGTTTCCTTTGTAATCCTATGTATTTTATGCACTTAAAAACATTCTTTTGAGAAGGGGCCTGTATGCTTCAAAGGGCCCATGACAGAGAAGAGATTAAGAATTACTTAGGCCTTTGCAGCTCTCAATCCCATGGTATGGTCAGGTGCTAGCCCAACTCCCTTTATTTTCCAGGAAGTGGTGTTGTTAAGGGGAAAGAACAGTCAGGCTTGAGAGTCACAGGCTGGATTACAGCCCCAGCTCTGCCTCCTGATAGGTGGGTTTGGGAGGCAGATCATCTCACCTGGCTGTAAGGTCTAAAACACTCTGCAAATATGAAATGTAGAAACTAAAGCCCAGAGACAGAGACAGACCTAAGAAAAAGATTCACATCTCCTGCTTCCAAGTCCAGTCTTCCTTCTGCTACGCCAGGCTATCTCTCTTTTCTTTGTCTCTACTCCCTGATCTGTTTCAAAGAAAATAAAGTCTGTAGCTTTCTGAAGAGCAGCAAGAAATCAGCTTTTGAGGGTGGAGGAAGGTTTATGTATAGTAACTATTTCTGCCAAGGATAGTGGGATTGGAAAGTGGGGGTGACCTAGTGGAAAGTAACGAAAGAAAGATAGAGAAGAGAGGAAGGGAGATAGAAAAAAAGGAAGAAATAGAAGGTGGAAGGAAAGAAGGAAAAAGAGAAGAAAAGAAGGAAGGAAGGGAGGGGGGAGGAAAGAAAGAACATCAATGAGACCTAAAAAATACACAGAAGAAACCAAAAGAGTATTTCAGATGGGGGCACACAAATAAATAGGACGATTTTATTACTACCACGTTACATTCATATATACTTAAAAAATTAAATTGTACATAGACGCTCATGATTTCACATGCAATTCTCATTTTCTGTGTTTTTCATACTAGGATATCTGTATTTGCTGGTGCTAAATTTATTTTTAAACCAGAAAAATGTAGAAATAGCAATAAAGTATACTCAATGGGGGAAGGGGCACAAGTCTCTCTCTACCTCCACTCCACCCTTCCCCAGGATTTGATCAGGATGCCTGATAATTAAGGGTTAGGGGAATGGTTAAGTTTGAGAGCATTATGATATCAAAGGCTTGGTCAAATCATGTGTAGTTAAAATCACTTCTGATACCTGGGCCTATTCTGAGAGTAATTGCTTTCTTACTATTGCCACCTAGGGAACAAAAGCCTGGCAGACTTGCTTTCCAAATATGATGAAAGGGCTCAGATTCTTTACCTCTCTAAGGAAGGGGGTGGGGAGAGGGGAGCCTACACCTCGGAAAGTGGGGAGGGACAGTTAATGAACCAAAAGGTCCAGGGTGAACTGACAAAGAGAGTATTAATGTTGCAAGTCTGAGTCAGAACACCTCCCAGACTTGTGATCTTCCTTGGTTTTGAATGCTAAGTTAGAACAGGGATTCTCCCTACCCTTGCCAAACAGAGCTGCATACTGGTTATTTTATCTCATTTATATCACTCCCTTAAAATTCACCATATCTCTGAGACAAGAGCTCCCTGTTCTATACACGAATAAAACAATAGTATGGCATTTTGTGCGAGCAAGTAACCATCATTGTGGCCACCTTCTTAAAATGCTAGTCTGGTTACTAAAAGACAATGGAACTCGAAACGGATGCAATCACGGATAACAGCTTCCAAATGGGTGATGATGGAACACACTTGCCACCTTTTGGTAGGGAACTGGTAGAATACAGGTGTGGAGACTGTGGAATCAGTTCAACTACTGCTTTTAAAAATTTTTAAAAATTTTTAAATTTTAATTTTAAAATTAAAATTTAATTTTAATAATAATTAATTTGATAAATAATAAATATTTAATAATAAATTTAAATTTTACAATTAATGTAGTGGGAGGAAGGTTCTATGAGGGGGTTATTGGGAAGTGTGGAAAAAATGCGTTAATGAAATAGTATCGTTTTGTGCTGCTGATACAAATCTATACTGGAAAACACTTTAGAAAGAACAGTAATACTTGTGAATTGTATAGCCTGTTTAAAGCATTTTCACATCTTAGATTTTATGTTAACAACAACAAAAACTATTCATTAAACACCTATTATTTTTAGAACTTATGCTAGGCACCATGTTAAATATAGAAGATCACGTGTACTGCCCTTAAAATGTTTATAATTTTACTGCTGTTAGCTTATAAGACCTAAATACTATCTCAAAGAAGGAAATAGGGCAGGTAGAATTAGCTCCATTTCACAGATGAGGTAACTGAGTCATGGAGATAAGTATGACTTCATTTTGTCCTTGGAAGTTTCCTTTAGTCTGAGTTAGGCACTAAACAAATTAGAACCTTAAGGTTTGAGGAGGTCACCTACTCTAACCTCTAATACCACGTTGAAATCCTTCTTTCACAACATTTCTGGTAAGTAGTCATCAAGCCTTGTATGCGTACAACTGACTTCAAATGACTTAGTATCATCTGTTTACACCTCCCCAGCAGAATATAAGCTTCTTCAAGGGATAGCTGCTTTCATTTTTGTCTTTGCATTCCCAGTGCCTAGCTAGCCAGTGTTTTGCTCATAGCAGATGGCTACCAAATTTATGGAATCAAATTGAAGTAACCTACCTAAGCTCACACAGCAAATTGGTGGCCAATTGGGGGCTCAAATCCAGATCACCTCATTCTCAGTTTCATCCAAGAATACATACACTTCTACATTGGTATGACATGTACTTTGAGCCTTTTGGCAGCAACATCCCAACTCTGACCATTTTTAATGGCTGTCCCCCATACCTGGAAGCCTTCCCCTTCTCATCTCTGCTTCCTGGCTTCCCTGGCTTCCTTCAAGTCCTAGCTAAAATCTTTCCAGTCCATCATAATTCTAACATCTTCCCTCCTATTGCTTATTCCTATTTTATGCTGTCTGGAAAGCTCGTTTGTACATAATCGTTTGCATGACGTCTTCCCCAGGAGAGTGTAAGCTTCTTGAGACCAGGGATTGTCTTTTGCCCTGTGTCTGGCACATAGTGCAGACTTAATGTTTATTGACTGAATGACCCAATGGAGTCCAGTTTCAGAACCAGTACCCTAAGACTACAATGCTTCCCTAGGAATTCTATTGCTTTCAAACAGGGACAGAGAGAACAGGTAGAAAGGACTGGCTAAAACCCAAAGTTTGGATTGTTATCTAATCTGTCAGCTAACAGAGAAAAACTACAAGGCAGTTTGGAAATTGGACTGCTGTTTAAAAAAAAAGGTGGTTTCTAAGAAAGGGATTTGGATTTCTGGATTGTGGCTTAAAATGTAAGAAGGACAGGGTCATTCTCTGGTCAAGGATTTTTTGTTGTTCAGTTGTGTTTGACTCTTTGTCACCCCATTTGGGGTTTCTTGGCTAAGATGCTGGTGTGGTTTGCCATTTTCTTCTCCAGCTCATTTTACAGATGAGAAATTGAGGCAAACAAGGCTAAATGACTTGCCCAGGGTCACACAGGTAGTAAGTATCTGAGGCCAGATTTGAACTTATGGGTGCTCTATCCACTGGGCCACCTAGCTCCCCAAATCAAGGATATAGTATACCCAACAAGGACTGCTAAGAATTAGTTTGCCTGGATTCTGATAAATGTAATCAAAAGTACTTTAAACTGAAAAGAAAGGAGCTCAGAGAAAACTGCGTGTGTATGTACAAATATGTATATGTATCCACGTATATGTGTAAATAATATATGTTATGTATGTGTGTATGTGTATGAGATAGATAGATATAGATATAGATATCCACCAGCTAGACAGTGAAGGGAATAAACATTCACATGAGGCCTACTATATTCCAGCCACTGGAGAAAGTGCTTTTCAAATATTATCTGATTTCCTCCTCTCAACAAGTTGTTATTGCATCCATTTTACGGTTTATGAAACTGAGGCAAACAGAGGCTAAGTGATTTGCTCAAGATCACACGGCCAGCCTTGGAGGCCAGGTTTGAACTCAGGTCTTCCTGACTCCAGCCCAGTGTTCGTCCACTTTAGTATCTAGCTTAGAAAGCATCTACAAGTATGAAGAAGAAGAGTAGAAATTCAAAGGAGATAAATCAGCCGTAAAATCCACGGCCTCAGATGTCTACACGTAAAAACACAAAGTGCGGGTGATAAGTGAGACGAATTAGAGAGCTAAAGACAAGGGTGTAAAGTTGACTTCGTATGTATCACTGAGAACAGCTGGATGACACCAATGACTAGAATGTGGTTCCCAATGAGCATACTTGATTCCAAAGAAACGGGTTAGGAAAAATGGGGTGTCAGGGAGCAAAGCAGCACTATAATAAATGAAGGCAAAATACTCATGGGGGGAAATACAGGAATCACGGCTGGGAGCGGGGAAGGGGGCAGTGAAAAACATGACAAAGAGCATCTGGCTGAAGATCATTGGAGAACAAAAACAAAAGCAATATTGTAAGGAGAATATACTACACTGCAGATGACTTTGAGAGAAAGAGAAAAAGCCGAGCAGGTCAGCAAATGGATCACATTGGGTACAGAGGCCTGATATAATAGTGATGGCAGATTGCCAAAATGTGGATATTTGCTGGTGTTCTCTTTCTACTAAAAGCAAAGCAGCCAATGATTTTCGACTTGCCTCAATGATAAAGTGGGGTTCTTCACTTGGAGTCCGTGAATTTTTTAAAATACATTTCAATAACTGTTGTCCGATAGTTGGTTTCTTTTGTTATTTGTATATTTAATTTTATGCATTTAAAAATGTTATTCTGAGAAAATGATTCAAAGATTTCATCACACTGCCAAGGGGTCCCATAACCTGAAAAAAGGTGAAGAATTCCTGCTTTAAAAGATTAAAGTTAAGGGACCAACTAAGAGAAATTTCATCCTTGATCCGATTTTACCCACGAGGAGAAAATGGGTGAAATGATAGGAACTTTAGAGGGGAAGTAACTTATAGCATTTTAGATTTGTAATAAAGGGGGAAAAAGTAAAGTATAACCTTGACATGTACCCTGATTATATGAAGTCAAATATTAGAGGGTTCAGAGAAAAGATAGGTAGGATTCCACTTCCTAAAATTCTGCAGGTGAAATTACCCACCACGAAGAATGGGAAGCTCTTAATAATGAGAAAAAAATTCCAATGAGGAGGGAAAAAAGGGGACCTGTTTAAAAAAATTTGTTGGGGAAAAAATACACACACATGTATACCCAAACACACAAATGTATATATACATACATGTATACATGTGTACCCATGTGTATGTGTGTGTATATATGCAAACACAAAATATACATTTTATACACACTCACACACACACAGAGTTGATCCTCATTCACAGATTCTACATTTGGGAATTAGCCTACTCTCTAAAATTTATTTGTAACCCCAAAATCAATAATCATGGTCATTCATGGAAACGTGCCGAGTGGCAAAAAATTTGAGTCTCCGACACTCTGCCTTCTTGCTGCTCTCAATTACTATAAACAAGAGTCCTTTTCATGGTCTATTTAGTGCCGTTTTTCTCATTTTTGTGCTTTAAGCTGTGATTGTATTGTTTAAAACGGCCCCCAAGCATAGCACTGAAGTGCTGTCTAATGTTCTTAAATGTAAGAAGGCTATGATATGTCTTATGGAAAAAAATGCGTATGTTAGATAAATTTCAGTGTTTGTGGCATCTTTATGGAACATAATTACTGTGAATGATGGGAATTGACTGTATGTATCGGAACTGGAAGATAACATTAGTAAGCCACTGTCAGTGATCTTTGAAAAATCATGGAGAATGGGAGAGGCTCTACAGGATTGGAAAAGGGCAAATATCTTGATTTTCAAAAAAGAGAAGAGAATGGAATCTATAAGTCATAGATTCTTATTACGAGGCAAAATTCTAGAAGGTATACTTAAAGGTCTCATTGATGAACATTTAAAAAGGAAGTGGTGTTTACAAAGAGCCTATAAGTCTTCCTTAAGAACCAGGCCGTGACAGACTAACCACATTTCTCTTTACTGCAAGGATTATTTGGCCGTTAGATAAAAGAGTTACTATAAATATAGTTTACCTAGATTTCAGCAAAGTGCTTGATCTTTCATACTATTCTGGAAAATGGAGAGATGTAGGCTAGATAGTTAAATGTTAGTGCATTTAAGGGGATCCAGAACTGGTTGAATATTTGTGCCAAAAAAAGTAATCATTAATCTTCAATGTCAACATAGCAGCCTATCTCTAGTGGAGTGCTCCAGAGCGCTATCCTTGGCCTTGTATTGTTTAACATTTTTGTTCATGACCTGGGTAAAGGCCTAGATGACATGGTTATATAATTTTCAGATAACACATAGCTGGACAGGATATGCAACACACTGAATGAGATAGTTAGTGTCCACAAAGATAATGATGGGTTAGAATGCTGGGCCAGATCTAAAAAGATGAAATTTAATAGGAGTAAATGTAATGTCTTATACTTGAGTTTAAAAAAATCAGCTTCATAGGTATAAGGTGAAGGAGGTATGGCTGGATGGCAACTCACATGAGAAAGATTGTTGCATTTCAGGGACCTAGAAACTTCAGGTCACCAATATGGTAGCCAAATATGCTAATACAATCTTAAGTGACATTAAGAAAACTATAGTGTCTAGAACCAGGGAAGTGATAATCCTGCCATTTTCTACCTTTGATGACCTCTGGAGCATTGTTTTCTGTCATCGGTGCCACATTTTAGAACAGTGAGAAGTTAGTGCACAAAGGTGGGTAACTAAGATGATGAAGGAGCCCTATGAGAATCATCTTGAGAATTACCTTGGAGAAGAGAAGACTTAGGGGAGGATGTGATAGTTGTCTTCAAGTATTTGGAGAAGGATTATACATATCCTGGTTGAACTGGAGGGCAGAACCAGCAGTAGATAGAAGTTAAAGAGAAGCTGCTTTAGGATCCACATGGGGAAACACTACCCAACAGAACAGAGCTATTCCAATACAGATTTGGCCATTTTGGGTGGCAGTGGGTTCCCCTTCATAGGAGATCTATCTGCAAGGGCTGTATGCCCCCCTGTCGTGTACTTGTAGAGAGGATTCTTATTCTGATTCGGGTTGGAATAGATGATCTCTAAAGTCCTTTCCAACTCTAAGATTTCATGATTCTACAATAAATTCCCATGGGACTTCCTATCATCTCATGCAAGGGAAGTAACAGTTCTTACCTTCCCAACATATTCATTTCCCATCTATGCCTATAAACCTAGAATATGGCTGTTGTAGCTATACCTCAAGGAAGCCACAGTGGAACTGGGGGAGATACAGAGACTGGCAACCAAAATAATCTAGGAGTTGGGGTGTGAGGGGTCTTCCTGTATAAAGCTAGCCTAAAAAATATCAGGCGTCTAGTATAAAAAAATGAAAACTGCCATGGAACATGACTGAAGGTTCCAAAATCATGAAAGGCATGAGGATGAACATGGGTCTGGTCAGCAAATGCTAGAAGTTGAAGGGAAGGGGTGCCCCGCCTTGAAGCACTAGAAAAATTAAGTATAGGACAACTGTCCTTGTTATCCTGAGAAGTAGCACAAATCAGAAATGTGATGTCAGAAAGTTTAAATTCATGGATGGTAACGTGTTACACAGAATGTCTGAGGCTTTGACATTGATGTTGGGAAGGATGATAATGGCCTTCCCTGAATGGCCCCTCTGTGGCCCTATCAGAGACAGAATCTTGGGGCAGAGGGGAGAGTAGAGATGACCAGGAGCTTTGCTCTAGGGCAACTCAATATTCTTATGTTCACATCACTACCCCATGGGCAGACAAATGTGTTCAGGATCTTGAAACAATTAGAAGGGCTTGGCATAATATGGGCTTAGGAGAGTAAGAGTACTAACTAATTTAGGCTTTTCCAGTAATGGTGCCTATTAGCACTCCCAACAGAGGCGTAGCTCTAGTGAATTCTCTTTTGGGACAATTCTTAGAAAAGGCTGGGAAGAGGAGGCTAGAACAGAGTAGACGTAAGGGTCTATGAATTAACTCGATTTCCATCATCCTTATATTCTATAGGCTTATGAAGGCAGCATCCCTTCACACAATCTCTTTTTTTAGAGGTCCAGTCCTTTGAACTTGGGAAGGCAGGAGCCCTATTCCTTTCATCAATCAAAATATGAACATAGCATATAGGAATTCTATCTTGTGCTATATCGTTCTATCAATGTTTCATGTGTTTGTCTTGTCTCTCTAAACAGACTGTGAAGTTCTCTGAAAGTAGGAGCCATATTTCACACCTTTCTTAAACATCTCCTAGGATCCCTAAAGAAAGTTGACCAACAAACACTCAAAAAATTCTCAAGAAACGAACTGAAATGCATTTTCTATGTTGTTACTTCCATGCCTTTGTTCATGCTTCTTCTTATCTCATCTGGAGTCACCCTTTTTCCCTCTCAACTCTACTTCACTGAATCAAGCTCTACCCATCCTTCATGGACCAGCTCAAATCCTATCCTTTCCATGATTGATACTAGCTACTGGTTTAATCATTGACCCTCTCTCACCCTCTGTCTTCTCATCTGTAAACTAAAGGGACTGGGCTGAGGCATGAAGGGATCATCTCAGCTCAGCCATTCCATGATAATATGAAGCCTTCCCTCATCACTCCATCCCATACATAAAGCTCTCCTTTGCCTGGATGACTACGGCTTTTAGAGTCTCTGCTATTTACCCAGTCCCTTAAACATCTTCTCCAATAGCCATCACCTCCCCAAAGTCAGAGACCATGACTTTTCTTTTTCCTGTCTCCTCTGCAACTTCTAACATGGGATTGGACAGAGATGGAGGTATGTAGGAGTATATGTGAATACACATTTATTTAACAAATAGACAAAGACAAATCTTGGTCAAAGAATCACAGAGTCTGAGTGGATGTTCCACAAGCAGATATTTTGGACTTTTGGGCCTCGTGCTCCCCAAACCTTAGCAATCACTGGAAATTCTGAGATTGCCACAGGGTTAGGTCCCCTGCCAAGGGATCTCTAAGGTAAAGACAGAGTTAAAAGTAAAAATGATTCACTGATGGCAGTTCATTGACCTTGCAATGCTTTGATGCCACTGTAGTTGGAATTCTCAGGGGAAGAAACAAATGCAGATGGTCCTCTTGTACAAATGTAAAAGCAGAACCATAAAGGCTGTTTAGCTTATAAATATTTGGAAACCTGCAATTCTGGGAAACATCCTCTATACTTCTGTCCTTTCAGTGCTGGGCAATCAAAGCCTCAGACAGCTGCCCTCAGCAACAACACCTCAGAGAATAAAAATAAAGACTAGTGAATACATGAAAAGTCCAAAGTAGAGGGAGCTACTGAAATGGGGGACTTGGGCTTGTTAGCCCATGGCAAGAAAGGTTCTTTTTGTCATGGTGGCAATGTGTGGCCCAAGCAAGCTCACGCTTTCAGTGTTATGACATCAGGAATTCCCCAGACTGGGCTGACTATTTTGGGGTTGAGCATGAACAATATGGCTCAACATCATGTTTGTCTTTTGCTACTCCATACAGTCCTTCTATCTCAGGGGTGGGGAACCTGTGGCCTCGAGGCTGCACTTGAGGGCCTAGAGGTCATGTGTGGCCTCGAGGATGCAGATTCCTCCCGCCTGCTCTATCTTGCCTGTGTCTCTGGTCCCTGAAGCCTGTTTTTCTAGACTCTGATGTCTTGTCTGATTCTGACCCTTTGCACCTGAATATGACTTCACTCTAGTCTGCCATCTGGTCACTGAGGATTCCCTCAGCTCTGCTGTGAACATAAGCTTAGGGGTCCATCTGCTTCTTGTGCCTCCTCATTTCTTGGCTTACTGTGCCTTATGTTTTAATTTCTGAACCTCACTTCTGTCTTCTTTCTTATCTCACTTGCCTCCCACAGCCCAGAGCTGAAACTAATCTGTTCCTCAATGGCAAATGTCCCCCAAATGGTTTTCTCAGTGTAAGTCATCGGGAAGATGGAACAAAGGTGAGAGGGCATCCAGTTGCCCAGTAGGGAGTTCTAGCCTTAAAGCTGCTCCTTTGGCTGGCTTCCTAAAGGGTAGAAGAAGGTGATGGCTGAGTCTGTGGCCCGGCCATCTGCTAAAAACTACCCACACTGCATCAACTCTCCCCCCGAAGCCCACTAACCATAGTCAGAGCCCTGGCTCTTCTGAGTTACGTTGGTTTGCCAAAATTTCATTGTTTTTCACTTTAGGGAGCTTGGTCTTCTTTTCTAGAGTTTCTGGAAAATCATATAAATGAGTCATGCCCCCAACTCTCAGGGGCCAGTGACATAGATCCTCATAATCAGCAAAGTACTGGGAGCTAGGGAATTTAATCCCTTTGGGATATCAACGAGGCCATCCCCCTGCCTCTTCGAGTATATGGTAGCCCATTAAATTACTTTGCCCTGTTACACTCAATCTCTTCCTCAGTTCTCTAGCCTCTATAATAGGGAAGAAGTCAAAATCAATGGTTTCTAATCATTTTTTTTGACTTTTCAAATCAGAGATAACTACAAATCTTAAAGCACTATATAAATGCTATCAGTATTTTTATTCTCTATCTCAGTGCCCTAATGCATTGTGGGGGGTGTGGCTTTGGAGCAGGGCCCTGTTGGGTCCTACTGTCTTTTCATGGAGATTCTGCCCTGATAGGCTAAGTGAGTAAGGGTCTGGGTGAAAGGTCTTAAACTCATTTCCCAAGATTTTATCTCAGCATAGACCACTTCATGCAAGAGCATGCACCTGAGCTCTCTGCTCAATGGTTACTGCCATGCAGCGCGGATGGCTGGATGGAAATCAGTCATGATGTTGAAGGGACACCTCCAAGTTACCAAGCCTGAAGGTTGACCTACCTGGAAAGTTTTCCCATATTGGAAGCCTTACCTTAAAGAGGGGCATTCACACTGAAGCAAACTTGAAAAAAGAGAACATTCATACAAAGAGAAATTTACTTGGCCTGCATTTTCTCCATTCTCTTTTGCTATGACTGAGAAGAAATATGGGAGGATGTTTTCTCCCTCCTAGACCAGCTTCCCCTGATCCTCGTGCCACAATATCGGGAAGTCACAACTGTACCAGAAACTTGGAGTCTAAAAGGTTTTTTTTTTTTTCCTGGTTGTTATTATTTGGCATTTCTGGGATTTTTCAATGGAGTGCAGAGAAGAGAAGCTAGATTGAGGGCAAAACATTCTGCCCTCTAGCTATGGCCCCTCCTCACTTGGAAAGTAATAGGACCATCCCCTTGGGAAATTCAGAAGCTGAATATGGTCTTGTTTCTTGGTATTTATGAAAGTTACCATCCACCTCCCAACTCCCAAAAAGATTTGAAACAACAACAAAATAGACTTTCCATTAGTATCTAGACATAGTGACCAGTTTTCTGGACGCAGTCACGCAGGTTCTCCTGCTGACCACTATAGTACATGTAACAAACTTCTGTCATTAGAACCAATCCCCTGCTCCAATTCAAAATACCCCTGACTATGGATCTGAGTGACCTCAGGAGTCACGAAGTCTCTGATGATGGTGCATTGCTTGTGTGAAACTAATTGACTCCACGTCTGCCTTTAAGATGAGAGTGTGTGCATGGCTGGAGGCAGGACATGGGCATCTGAAACCACCTAGCTTGAACCACAGCCTTTTCAAAGGTACATTGTCTGCCATGAAGGATTAATGCAGTGGCGACCAAACTGAAAGCAATATTCACTGTACTAAGAGTCACTGTGGTGGGGAAGGGGTGGGATGAGAGGAGCAGGATGACGATTTAGTTAGCAATCCCTCCTCAAATAACCTGGTGATGATTCATCTGTGTACACACTGAATCACTAGAGTGGAATGTAAGCTAAGCTTCTTGAGGGGAGAGACTGTTTGTATCCCAAGCACCTAGTGCCCTGCCTTGCATAGAAGTTTCTTGAACTGTCGAATTGAATGGTATAGGGCCAGCCGGGGGTAAGACAAACAGGAAAGATGACTGTAAGTAGGGAAAGCAAAAATCCTAAGAAGTTAGAAGTCTAGAGGGGCCACCTGGGAAGGGAAGGGAGGGATAGAACTTCACCAAAGGAATATGCTCTATTTGAGTCAAAAGATCTGGCCTCTCCAAGTCTCATTTCTGTAACTCACTCAACTATTCAATTGAGTCTGTGATCTCATTGATGGACAGTTCTCTCCAATGATGCAGATTGCAGCTCATCCATGCCTGCCCATCCTGGGCCACAAGGGATCTACCTAATCTATATTTTTCATTCTCCGTCTACTCTAAGGTCTCTTACAGCTCCGAGATTCAAGGATTAAATTAGATTCAAGGAAAGGTCAAGCTTTGGTTGTGAATCAGAAAATATTGCCAACAAAGTCTATGAGAGCAGGGATGGCGTTTATTAGGGAACATATAGGAATCTCAATCTGGGGGGTTATCTGCAACTGAATGGAAGAGGGGTAATTAAAATGCTCTGGTCCCTCCCTAACACTCAGGAGAGTGGAGTACTTGATCTTTCCTACCCACACATGCGTGCATAGCTTGGGACATATGCCATGTTTGCTATGCTATCTGCCAGGCAGGCCCTGCCTAAAGATGTCTCCTTAAAGATTTCTTTTTACCTGGGTAGGGGTAGAAAAGCTAGACTTGTGGGACAGGAGGAACCACAGGGCTTTGCTATCTATTATTTAACAACTACAGTTATCCCTTCCACGTTGCAACTTTCCCCATGGTGGTTTCAATATATCACAAGCTGGCGTAAGAAATCAAATGGAAATTTTTTTGGAGTTTTGCAGAAGCCACAGATGGCATGTGAAGGCTGCAGATGACACAGAACCTAGGACCAAATACTTACAATTTTACATTTTACAATAAGTAAAAAATTTTACAAAATTTTATGTGGATTTTCCAGATTCAGGAGGGCATCATGCACCTACCCATCACGATGTGGAAGGGATAACTAATTCACCTTACTTTCTAGTCCCATTAACACCACAGTTTATAAGCCTTGTCCCTCCGATCAATGAAATCAGAGCTTGGGAAATTTCTACCCTGAATGACCAGGGTGGCTGATGGGTCACTAAATCAATCCTGACTAGAAAGAAGTACATTAATTCCATGGAGTAGACCAAGCAAATTCCCTAGGGGTGATAGGTGTTTGGGAGGGTAAGGAGGAAGGTGAATGAACGATGAATGACAATGGATGAATGAAACGCATTTATTAAATGCTTACTCTTTGTCAAAACTGTGTTAAGTGCTGGAAATACAAGTACAGAAAGCATGGGGATTGACATGACACTCAATATAGCAGAAGGGCACTGAATGTGGATTTGGAAGATCTGGGTTCAAATTCTGACTCTGCTTCTTTTTAGTGTGTGTATGTTCGTAATTTCTGAGGATTCCTTCTATCTCTGAAATTCTGTGATTCTGTAACCTTGGACAAGTCACTTAACTTTTCACTTTAAAATTCAAGGCTTATACTAACTAGGAAATCTCTAAGGCCCCATCCAGCTCCAAATCTTATGGTCCTATGACTTGTGGGGTTTAGCAAGTGCTCTGTGTAATGTTAATGAGGGTAGGATCAGGGAGGAGGTAGAGGTTTGGTCAGAAGATCCTAAAGACCATGAGCTTATCCAAAGGTCTCTAAACACATGCTAGAATTCTCTCCAAGAGAACCAAACTTGGTTGGTTATAAAGGGTTA
The DNA here is from genome assembly GCF_011100635.1 of Trichosurus vulpecula. Taxonomy (NCBI): domain Eukaryota; kingdom Metazoa; phylum Chordata; class Mammalia; order Diprotodontia; family Phalangeridae; genus Trichosurus; species Trichosurus vulpecula. The sequence goes on from NC_050575.1 coordinate 346,491,467, forward strand.
ATATACCTAGTGTTGGCTTTCATTCCATTACTGAGGCTAGCTAACCTGGAATTGGTTTCTCAAGGAAGCTGCCTTTTCTGTTTAAAGTTCTGTCCTGGGACCTTCAAACACTTGTGGAACCCTGGTCAGCCTGGGGAAAACTTAAGCTGGGACTTTTCCCCCATTACCATGGTCTCCTACTTAGCTAGGGCCTGCCTGCTCCATCTGGATTCAGGCTCTGAATCTCTCTCACCTTTTCATTAACTCCAGCCTCCATTGAAACATGTCTTTATGAAAAACCTCTAACAAACAAATTCAAGTGGAGAGGGCAACGGCTGATATGAAGGTAGCCCACTGTGTCTCCCAGGAGTCTTTACATTTTTAAGGGGACAATGCTTTCACCCAAGGGAAATGAGATCAAAGCATGTAAAGGTGAGAGGAGCTATGCATTATGAAGAGGAGAGTCTGCATCATGGCAGGCTGGAAAGGGACACATTTGGAATGCCTAGAGCCTTCTCAGTGCTTCTCAAATCCCACTATGTAGGTAATTAGCTAAGAAATTATGAGCTACCTGCAGGACACTGCTGGGTTTCCTTCTGAGATAAGAACATGGGGCCAGGGCAGTCAGCTATCCGGAGAACTGCTTCCCCTATTTTGGTCAGAGCTTCTCCAAAGGCTGTTTCTTAGCTTTATCACTTTAATGTTTTCAAAAAATGTGATTTTTAAAAATCACTGAAAAAATCAAGGTGACCTCACAACTTCATTTGGAGAGTGGAGGGGCAGAGGGAGATTAGGCTAGGAGAATATACACAGAAGAAACTTGTATTTCCCCCTGAAAACCATCCTCCGTACAACTGCTAAATAGATGTTTCTATGTTGGCCTGGCCCTGCCAGGAGACATCATCCAGCATTTTATCAGATGTAGTGCTTTTGGTCCATCTCAGCTATGCACTAAAGAAACTATCAGAAAGAAGGCTTTGGGTGCCTTCAAGTTTTCCAAGGACTAATCTAAATTGAGGGATAGAGATGGGCAAGGGAGCTAAATACCTCTCTCTCTTACTCTCTCTCTCTCCCTCTCCTCTCCTCTCCTCCTCCTCCTCCTTCTTCTCTGTCTCTGTCTCTCTCTGTCTCTCACCCTCTCATTCTTCCCCAAACTAGAAGTTACTGGGGTGAGGTTGCTCACCCAGAAACAGCCTGGAGAATTCAAATATATTTGAACACTTTAGTAAGTCCTTTGAGACTCACAGCTTAGATCATTTTAAGGACCAAGGATTGAAGACACAGAGACAGCCAACATGGCTAGGCTAGAAATATATCCTAGACGTCTGTATATCTTCTATAATTTTAATATTACATTTAATTTTTCAGGTCAAGTCAACAAGCATTTATTAAGCACCAACTATATGCCAGGCACTGTGTAAGCCCTGGGGAGTACAAAGGAAGGCAAAAACAGTTCTTGCCTGTTTTTAAACATATTTTTGCCTTATGCCTCTCTCTTCTTGGAAAATTCCATTCTGTATGCTCCAACTAGGTCCTCAAATCAGCGTAACTGAAATCAAATGAAACTAATAGGACAGAAACTCGCTTAAAGCTCACAGCTTCATGATGATGTGGAGGGGGAGCCCAAGAGAAGATGCAAGGAAGAGATTCTCTGCATCTCCTCTCCAAACTGTCCTCCACACAACTGACAAAAGGACATTCACAAAGCATAGGTCTGATCATGCCAGTCCCAGGCTAAAGAAGATTGAGAGGCTCTCTGTTCCTTGTAGAACAAAAACACAAGCTTTTCTCTTTAAAGCTCTTCACAAGCTAGGCCTAGTCTATGTTTCCAGATAGATTTCATTTTCTGCCCGCCGCTCCCCTGCCACCCCATGTACTCTGCATGCCGACCAAATTGGTTCACTTGCTCTACAGGACACTGCCTCTCCCATCTTAGCACCTCCAAGTAGATTGAACTCAATGCCCGGAACTCTCTCCTTTCACATCTTGGCTTCGTGGGTTTGCTAACTGCCTTCAAGATTCAGCACTCAAGTATCAGACCCTACAAAAGGCCTTTTCTGATCCCCTTGGGTTTAGTGTTCCCTGCCATTGCCCCACAATTGCTTTGTGTTTAGTTAACTGTATTATTTCCTCTTAATAAAATGGAAGCTCTTGAGGGCAGAGACTCTTTTCATTTCTGACTTTGTATGAATGGATGAAGGAAGGAATGTATGTATGTATGAATTAATGGATAGATGGAGGGAGGGAAGGATGGAGGGAGGAAGAGATGGATGGATGGATGGATGGATGGATGGATGAATGAAAAAATCTATTAAGTGATTGCTATTTGCTAGACACTGTGCTAAGTACTGGGGATACAAATACCAAAAAGTAAGAAAGTCCCTGCACTCAAAAGCTTATGTTCTAGTAGGGGGAGACAGCATGTAAGGGGAATAATGGTCAAAAAAAAGGAGTTTGTGTCCAAGAAATCATAGAGATTATTGATCCATAGGGCAGTCAACTGACATGCTCTTTTCAGAAGCAATGGATATTTGTATTTCCAGCACCTGGCATGCAGTAAATGCTTAATATGTTTGTTGAATTAAATTGTGTCAAGATTTAAAGTCTGAGGAATATAGCTCTGAAAGTCAGTTGGAATTCCTTGTCAGTGTCTTTTGTTTGCCATCTTCTCAGCCTGAACTCCTGTCTCCGCTGGATGCCAACTGGAATCATAGCCAGGGAAGGATTGGTGACTCTACCTGCTACGATCTCTTTGCTTGGGGCAATGTTGGCTCAACAAAGAAGCCATTCCCTTAGGCTATAGACATGGTATCAATGCCAGGCTGGAGTTTCTCTGGCTACATCGTTTCCATTCCAGGGGATATCATTTCTCTGGAAATGGCTGCCTGATTGCTACCCCAAAAGTCAATATCTCCATATCAAAGGATCTAGCTCTTGGGGGCTCTGCTTAGACACCAAACTAGGAGAACAGTTTCCAGTTCTGAAAGATTCCAACTGTACAGGTAAATCCTTAACAAAGACTTTCTGGAAGATCCAAGACCAGTCCTGTACAAAACTGTGAAGTAGCAAATTTGTCTCTCCATTCTGCATCTTTCCTCCCTCTGCCCCCCGCCCCAAGTAACCTTCTCTCACGTTCCTTCCAATATCTTTATCATATCTCTTCTTATGAAAGACACAACTTCAGATTCTTTATTCATCCTGAAGTGCAAATAACTGAATAAGTGATAACATTTTAAAGTACGACTCCCTTGCAGAGGGATGGTGTTTTAACATGGATCAAAGCCTTAAGATGAAGGGATGAAACTCTAATCAGGGCAGGGGGGGGGGGCGGGGAGAATATGGAGGGTTTTCCTAGTGTTCTCGAAATCAATCACACGGCTTCCCTGTGACTCTAATCTGAAATCATATTGGGAAAGACCTCCGGTGACAAATAGCTCTGTCTAAGGCTCTGATGTTTCTGGTAGATCTACAAAATATCCCCAGTTGACATTTCAGAAACTTTCACTTTTCCCTCTAGACAAATTAAAGCTTTCCTGATTCCTTCTTCTTTGGGGGAAGTGTCATCTGCCACACAACAAACTGCCTCTCCTTCCTGACTTTCCCCACATTGTAGTCTGTCTCCCTTGTCTTCCTTCTCCCTGGCCAGGCACTGTTGCCAAGGCCTTCACCCCTTTAATAGTCTTTGATTCTCTTCCTGGGGCTCTGTCTAAACAATTCACAGCCTTAATGCATCAGCAGACAGCTGTTCCCCATGGCCCCACCCCTAGTTGGACCAAGACAGAGGCCCAATTAATGGCCTATTTTAAAATTTTTTCTCCTCATACTTTTCCTTCTAAAATAACATCCCATTTCAAGCTCCAGTGGACTCATAATCACTCAGTTTACCCTGGGATATTGCTCAATGCTCCTTCTGCTTACTCTCTCTGGATGGTCTACTTGGCTCTTCTGCTCAGAGGATCCCTTTCCCTTGACTTTGTTAGCTATTATTTTATCTAAATTAAAAATCTCCTTCTGCTAGTTCCGGCCCCCTTTAGCATTTCTCCTTTCTCTTGGCCCATGGTTGGCAAGTTTTCTTGGAAACACGTCTTCCTCAAAGCCTGCTCCAAATATATCAGGTACCGCAGACCCAGAAGATAGGGTCTAACTTCAACTTTCCCAGTGGGAAGTGCATGGAGGGCAGGCAAAGGATCTGGAAGGATCTTCATCTAAACCCTCCCAAATTGTGCCACCCTGCCAACCCCAGGGTAAAATTGTTCAGGGTGGAAGGAGAGGCTAGGTAGAACCTCATGGAGATGGCTTTTAATCAAACAAAGGGCACCCCCAAATCTGGGCTGTACTGGTCCAAGTTTTATTTTTATTAAGCCAGACCCGGCACAGGGAACTCCCAATGAGCTAACTCCCTCTGCTAATGCAAAATAATGCCTTTTTTGCAACACAGAGTCTTAGAGGGTTGTCTGGGACATTAAAGGGTTGTCACTTGCCAAAAGTTACACAGCCAGTAATGATAAGAGGTGGATTTGCACCCAGGTCCTGCTGATTTCAAATCTAGCTCTCTATCCACTACACTTTGCTGCTTCCCATCTCTCATCTGTTATGGTTGAGGAAGTGGGAGTCCTGGGCACCCCTATCTTTTGATTAGATAAATATCACCATATATAGAGTACCAAAAAATATTTTATACACTATAGCACCATATAAATGTGATATTATTATTAGCCAAGATTTGGTATACCAGCATACCATGTCATGCTAAAACTACACTGAACATGATCTCCTGTTTTCCAGGGTCTTGCCATTCCAGCGAGGCATGGAGATGGATATCCTTCACTCCAACGGAAGCATGTGTTAATAAGAGAACTCTGGCTGGCAGAACACCAGCTTGCAGGAAGGTGGCTGTAATAGGGCAATGTGTGACGTTTGGCACCTGGAGCCACAGCTGGAGTAGGACTCTGGGCACCAAAGTCCCCATGTACCAGGTGAGGGACAGCTCCTTCATCACAAACTCTTTATCTTACTCCCAGTCACCCAGCCACCCTTCACCCTACTCACTCAGCCATAAGTTCCCAGGCTGAAATGTATGCAGGATTTGGCTTAAAAATCAATAAAATCATAATCTTTCCCCCCTCTTTTATTTTGAGGGAAGCCCAAATCTAAAGCAAAAAGACTTAGGATTCATTCTAATGGCTGAATAAGGAAGTATTAGCTTGGAAGAGCCTCTCTTCCCGATCCCAATCCTGCTCCCCCTTCCATCTATAAGGCCTTGATAGTCCTTGGTCTCCAGATACTTCTCCCCTCGTGTTTTCTTTATCTTTCTTTATGGGTTTCCAAACTCTGACAACCCAACAACCCTACTTGGTTCATGGTCCCTTCTGGCCTCTAGAATACCCGGGGCAGAGGCTTATGCAGAGAATTTTAGAATTCCTGGGGGAGGTGTTTGAGCATAAGAGACACCGAGAACGTTCAATGGGGAACAAAGGAACCTCTGAGCAGCTGCTACTCACGCACATTCACCTTCTCTAATCTTAACCAGCCCCAGGTGTTCAGGGAGGGGGCTGCTTGTATTTTTAAGGTCCTGCTGCAGCACGGGGACCTGGTTTTGCCCAGATGAGCTTCGTCCCTACATAGCTGCCCTGCTCTGGGCAGTACTCCTAATGCCCTGCAGGATGTGGGGGGTGTTAGCCAGCAGGGGCGCTTTGACTGCCTGGGGAGGTGTCTTGGTCTGAGCCACCCAAGGCGGTACTTACAATTCGAGGTTTGAAAGGGGGCTTGATCTTCTTTTGTTCCAGAAGCACCCAGTCAATCTCCTTGAAGAAGGGATGCTGTCGGATGGCTTCCTCGCCGCTCTGCGTTGCCACGCAGCCCAGTCGCTTATTGGGATTTTTCGTCATGAACTGGAAGAGGGAGGGATAATGAGATGACATTAGTGAAAAAGACTCATCAGAGCCCGACTCTGTAGGGGAAGCTGGGACAATGGTAGAATTATCTTCCTCTCTGCCCTTTGCTACCCTGTCACTGTTAAACTTACTCCTCCTCTCTGAATAAGGCAATGTGGCATAGTGGAAAGGACACTAGATTTGGAGTCTTGAAGGTTTAAATTACACCTTACACACTTACAGGCTCTATAACCATGGGCAAGTCACTCAACCTCCGTCAGTCTCAGTTTCTTCATCTGTGAAATGGGGATTTTACTATACTTACCTCCCCAGATCAAATGAAAACACAACAAGAGTTTGTTAAAGCATTTTGCTGACCCCCGGGTGTCACATAAATGTCAGCTACCTGAGTCTTGGCACAAGATTCCACAAAGTCCTGCTCAGATGCCTCACTGTGACCTGAAGATTTGAAGGCCAAACCAGCACAGTGAAAGGTCTGGCAGCTTCTGCCATACTGGAAAGACTTTGAATATGACTCCAGTAACAGGGTGAATCTGTTTTCCAAGGACTAACCTAGCTAACTACAGAAAGGCTTATCTTCCTCAGGCTGGCAACATGCTGATGAACGTTTTGACCATAGCAAAACATGAAGCAAAGAACTTATGTGGCCCTCAGTCTTGTGTGGCCCCTTCTGCAGTGATGGTGGCAGTGGCAGGAGACTGGGCAGAAGGTGCTGAAAATCACAGTTTAAGACTTTCGATAAATTTTAATTTAACTATGGGACTCTGAATGTGAGATCCGTGCCCAGTGACCAACAAGTGGATATGTTGCTGGAAGAGCTGAACTATATTACTCTTAAACTTCTTGCTAGAAACAATGGGGTTGCAGCTATTAGATTGTAAGTTCTTTGAGGGCAGGGACACTCTATTCTTTCTGTCTCTCTCTATCTCTCTCTGTGTCTCTGTCTCTCTGTCTCTATCTCTCTCTCCCTTCCCCCCCCCCCCCCCCCCAGTGCTTAGCACAGTGACCAGAACATATTAGGCACTTAAATGTTTATTGACTGAATACATGGAAGGATGTCTAACAGACAACTTCTTGGGGGTGCAAGGAAAGGGGTTGTTAGAATGGATTTTTATTGTATGCATAAATGCAATACAAGTGTATTTCATGGAATATTTGATCATCACAAGCATTACAGTATTAATATGTATTTCTAAATGACTACTCTAAAAACAACTGTAGCTTATGCATCAACATTGGTTGTTGAGGATGAAGATTACTGGCACATAGTAGGCACTTGATAAACGTTTATTGACTGACAAAAAGGAAGAGTGGTTCACAGCTCCTTAGGGATGCAAAGAAAGGGGTTGCCAGAGTAGGGTTTTATTGTATGCATAAATGCATCAAAAATATACACATTATTTCATAGACTATTTGGTCATCACGCATTACAATATTAATAAGTATTTGCAAATGACTATTGCAAAAATAACTGCAGCTCATGCATCAATACTGGTTGCTGAAGATGAAGAAAAGAAATTTTATGGAGAACTCGATTAAACTCTCCAAATTAAATCAACATACACCACTGTGATAATTGGTGACATAAATGCACAGGTGGGAAAGGGCAAGAATGGGGAGAAAACCATGGGAAAGCATAGTTCAGAAGAGAGAATGGGAGAGGTCAAAGACTTGTATGTTGCACGGAATCCTCTATATCATGAAGGCTTTCTTTGAAAATGGAATTAATAGGTGCTGGACACAGAAAGCAGCAGGTAATAGAATAATGAGTGCAATGAATTCTATTTTAATCAACAGAGGAAGGCTTATTATCGATGTGGAAGTTATCCTTGATTCGATAACTGTACGGTTGGACCATCAACTCCTCGGAGCTAAGAACAGGATGAGCAAAGAAGAAGAAAGAGTCACGACAAGAAGATCTGGTGTCCAATAAAAATAACTTAGCCCTGAGCTATTTAAATAAATAATTGAAGATGGGATGAAAAATGGGAAATGCACCGCAGAAATGAAAATGACACCCGACTATAATACTTTTAATTAAAAGTCTAACCAATGTAACTGCCACAGCAAGGAGACCAAAAGAAGCCAGAAAGCACCTTAATCAGCAAACATCTGTCTTACTTGCCAAACATGAAGAGGTGGCTGCCAAAAGCAACATGAGGTTAGGATACAAACTCATTTGTAAAGTCTTCTGTTGCGGGATGATGGATGGATGTGAGCTGTACTGTCTCCTAGAGCAGAAAGAAGGAGTGGAAGGTAAAGCCAGTTCATAGAAATCATGGTGAGGGACCCAACCAAGCAAAGGCTCCCCAAGAGCATTCCAGGCTGGCAGTGTAAGGAGAACTACAGACAGCACAGCAGTGGAAACAGTTGGCAAAAAATGATTTTTGCTGACCATTCCTTCCATTAAGAACAATGCAACTGACGCCCTTGTACCCTAATAGCAAGGAAGCATTAAAAAGAAGGAACAATGACACGTTGGCAGATAACAAAAAAATATATGAGGTGTTCCAAATGCTTTAGTGTGGTTTGGAGTTTTTAAAACAGGGCAGCTGGGTGGCACAATGAGTAGAATGAGGCTACCTGGAGTCATGAAGACTCATCTTCCTGAGTTCGAATCTGGCCTCAGACACTTATGAGCTGTGTGACCTTGGGCAAGTCACTTAACCCTGTTTGCCTCAGTTTCCTCATCTGTAAAATGAGCTGGAGAAGGAAATGGCAAACCACTCCAGTATCTTCCACAAGAAAACCCTGAAATGGGGTCGTGACATGACTGAAAACAACTAAATAGGGTGATATATATCCTCAGGGCCAAGCACAGTGCCTGATGCCAAGTGCTAATAAATAACTATAGATTGATTGATTGGGTAAATCTAAGTGCTAGGGATGAATGAAAAGTGTATTGGATGAAGGGATAAGTGGTGCAGTTAGGGAGCTAAGTGTTAGGCAAAGGAGAAGCTAAATGCTCGTTAAAAATAACTCACATTTCTATGATTCTTTGGAGTTTACAAAGTTTTTTTTTTTCTAAAAAGCCCATGAGATTGCTAGTTCAAGGATTCTTTAATCTCACTTTTTATGGATGAGGAGAGATTAAGTATTTAATCCATAGTCACATAGCTAGGAAGTAGCAAAGCCAGGACTTGAACCCACTTCTTTTGAGTCTAAATATAGAGGTTTTAAATCTAATTATTATACTGTGTTGTTGTTGTTGTTGAGTTATTTTCAGTCATGTCTGACTTTTTATGACCCCATTTGGGGTTTTTTTGGCAAACCTTCTCCAGTGCATTTTGCAGATGAAGAAACTGAGGCAAACAGGACTAAGTAACTTGCCCAGGGTCACACAGCTAGTAAGTGTCTGAGGCTGGATCTGAACTCAGGAGCTGTGTCTTCTTGACTCCAGGACCAGCACTCTCTCCACTGTGCCACCTAGAGGCCCTAATTATTATACTTAATTATTACATTACTAAATGGGAAGAGGCTAAGGCCTCAGGATGGGGGTTAAATTCTGAGGGAGATTAAATGCTAGGGACTTAAATCTACATGCTAGAATAAAGGCCAAGTGGCCAAAATGGGGAGAGACCGGAATGAGGAATAGGACTCAGAAGACCAGGGCTGCCATGAGCTTTTGCAAGACCTAATTTAAACCCTGACTTCAACCTGAATAGCCTGCTGGTGGGTCTCCCTGCTGCCTCACATGTCTCTCCTCATTCCAGTCCACCCTCTGATCAGTTATCAGAGTGATCTTCCTAAAGTCCAAGTCTGACCATATCACCTTCCTATTCAATAAACTGCTGTGGCTCCCTATCGCTTCCAGGACTAAATACAAAATCCTCTGTTTGCCTTGTAAAACCCTTCATAACCTGGCCCCTTCTTCCTTTTCAGTCTTCTTATATCTTACACCCCCTTTTCCCACTCCAAGTACATTTTGTTTTAATAACATTGGCCTCTTTGCTGTTTCTCACAAGACACTCCTGACTCTAGGCATTTTCACTGGTTTTTTCCCCCAAGCCTGGAATGCTCTTTCTCCTCATCTCCCCCTCAGGTCCCAGCTAGAATCTCACCTTTGCCTTTCTTGCTCCCTTTTAATGTTAATACCTTCCTCCTAAAATTATCTCCAATTTATCTTGCACATTTCTTATTTGTATATCATTGACCACATATTGTCTCCCTCATTAGACTGCGGCTTCCTTGGGGGTACAGACCATTTTTGCCTTTCTTTGTATCCCTAGTGCTTAGCAGAATGCCTGGCACATAGTAGGTACTGTTAACATATTTTTATTTATTTTATTTTTAATTAATGGAATAAAACAAGCATTTCTATAACAATATAATACAAAAGAGATAATTGCACATGATTGACTTGACTTGGTTTGACTAAATGACTACTCTCTTGCAAATATCCATCTAAGGAATGGGGAGATGCCTCCATACCCGCTCTGCTCCTCCTCCTTGCTCTCCACTTAGAAAGGGAGAGGTCAAAGGGCAAAAGTTACAGGCTTCCAATACAGAAGGTACAGACTACTGATTTCATCCCCAAGAGCCAATATCGTGATATTGCGATGTTGGTTTTACATTCCCTGAGTTATAAACTAAATCACCTTTGTTCAAAAATTGAGAAGGTCAAATGAATGGTTCTCCAGAGTGACTGAATATTAACAAAGTTATACTACAGTGGTAATTTGGGAAACTGGCTTTGGTGATCTTCAACCTCCTCCTCCTCCTCCTCCTCCTCCTCCTCCTCCTCCTCCTCCTCCTTCTCCTCATCTCACAGTCCTAGTTAAGCTTCTAGCCTAATGTGGCACTGCCTGCATCCCATCCCAGTTTTATTCCTTACCATTCTCTTGCTGATGTCTAATTGATTCACGTGTTTCAATGAGACTATAGACTCCTCCAGACCCCATGCCCCTCTTCCCTTGCCTCCCCTACAGGCCCAGCAAGGGAAATATTTAGTAGACACTTCTTGAGACCTAGAGCTGTTTATTGGGCCGAGAGACAAAAGACACACATTCTAGACCTGGTTTTATGAATTCCTCCATGGCCTTAGATAAATCATTTAGTTCTCTGGGTCTCAGTTCTCTCATCTGTAAAATAACAGGCTTGGACTATATGATCTCTAAGGTTCTCTCCAGCTCTAATGTTCTAGAATCCAAAAGATCTCGGTTCTAGTGACTTTGTCATGTACTTGTTCGCTGTAACCCTCCGCTGGCCATTACTATCTTCACCATCTTATTGCTATTCACTACTCCTCTCCCATTGCATCCTGGGCCATCTCCAGTCATCCTGACGAATATCTGGTCACTGGACCCAGATGGCTCTGGAGGAGAAAGTGAGGCCGGTGACCTTGCACAGCCCTCCCTCCCTCAGATCAAAGTCAACTGCAAGTCACGTCGCCATTTCCCTGATGCCACGGTCCTCTTCGAAAATGAAGAACAAACACAACGACAATTCCTCTCTAATAATAGTATTGCAGATTTAAATCTGTAAGAAACCTTAGAAGTCATCTTGAAGTTTGATGCCCCTCACTTTTACAGATAAAGAAACTGAGGTCTAGAATGATAAAATGACTTGTCTAAATTCACACAGAAAGTAAGAGTTAGAATAGGATTTGAACCCAGGTCTTCCGACACCAGATGCACAAGGTGCTTGAAAGTCTTTGCTTTCTGACCACAACCCTGTAAAATAGATAGTATAAATATTATTAGCATGCCCATTTTACAGATGAGGAAACTGCCACTGAGAGGTGAAGTCACTTCCTTGGTGATTTTCATGGCTACGAAGTCTACGGCAGAATTGTAAACTTCACTCATAGAGGAAAACTGTAAACTTCACTCATATTTTCTACTCTTGGATTCCTCACAGTTCCAGGGATGGGCAACATAGCTAGCATTTAAAAAAGATTGGCTCAATCAATGGATGGATGTATTGATGTATAGATGTGTGGAATATGGATGGATGGATGAATGCCTCAATGAATGGTTGAAGAAATGAATAAATGAAATGTTCTTTATTCTCCTTCTCTTAGGCAGTAAGTGGTACAATGGATAGTGTAGGCCCTGGAATCAGGAAGACTTGAGTTCAAATCCTGTCTTGGACACTTACTAGCTGTGTGACCGTGGACAAGTCATATAGCCTCTCTTGGCCTCAATGTCCTCATGTGTAAAATGAGGGAACCTGCCTTATAGAGCTATTGTGATGATCAAATGAGGTAACGTATAAGTGACTGCCATCATTCTTCAATTATTATTCCTCAATCATTGGTTCATTTTCATCCTAGGCCACTTACTGACCTCCTAACCCCAGCCACATACTGACCTCTGACCCTGGAAACTGAAACTTGTACACATACCAGGTGCTTAATGAATGTTTATTCAACAGATTTGAACTCTGGTCATGGATTGATCTCTACCACTAGCCAAATCCTGTACCCCCTAATATTGGTCAGAGATTGACCCTTGACCTTGACCAGAAATTGATCCTGAGATCTGAGTACAGATTGTCCTTCAACCCTGGATGCAAACTAATCCTTTTGCATAGTGCCTAATAAATGTTTGCTAAGCTGAATTTAATTGAACCTTGGTCACAGACTGACCTCTAACATTGGCCAAAGACTGAGCCGCTAATGTTGGTCATTGATTGACCCCTCGTTTCTGACCGTAATTTGACCTCTAAATCTGAGTACAGATTGTCCTTTATACCCTGGATGCAGACCAACCAATGCGCATAGTAAGTGTTTAATAAATGTTTATTAAACTGAATTGACCCCTGCCCACAGACTGACCTCCAGCGCTGGCTAAAGACTTAATGATTCCCAGGGAGGCCCATTAACAAAATGAACCACACTGACTGTGTCTGAAGTGTCTGAGAGCTGACCGTCTAACAAACTCAATTTGATTGAATTTTAAATGCCTACTATGTGCAGTGCAGCCTTGGGAGAGATAGGTATAGAAAGAAAAATAGTGACCTTTGCCCCAATGGGCCCTAAAGTCTAATGGACAAAAAAAAAAAAAAAGATACTGAAAAATAATACACATTAAGTAGAGGCCATCAAAGTGCTATGTAAAGTCTGAAGAAAAGAAGGTGGAATCAGGGTTGGATTTGAAAGCACGGGTAGGACTTCAACAGGCAGAGAAAGAGGGAAGGGGAGGATACTTTAGGTGAAGGGAAGGGTCTGAGCAAAGATACAGAATTGTCAATGTTCTGAGGATAGCATCTATAACATAATAGCGCATTAGCATCAGATAATGCTGGGGAGGCAGAGAGATATAGGAATGCCAGGCAAAGATTTTGAACTTTATTCAGTAGGAAAGAAGGAGATGTTGAAGATTCTTTGAGGAGAGAAGTGGCATGACCATATCGATGCAGAAAGAAGATTTTTCGGCAGTAATTATCATCTCTATACCAACGACCCCCACATCTATATTTCCAGCCTGAGCTTCAGTCTCACATCATCCAATGCTTATTTGGACATTCCAAACTGGATGTTCGGAGGCATCTCACACTCACCATGTTCAAAACACAAGTCATTCCCTCCCTCACCCAACAACCCACCCTTCACCCATCCCTCCCTATTTCTATAAATGGCACCACTATCCTTCTAGTCTCCTGGTAATATCAGCATCATTTTCAACTCCTCAGCCTCCCTCACCCCATAGATCTGATCAGATGCCAAATCTTGATATCTCTCCAACTACAACCTTTCTCCCACCTGAGCCCATTCTCCGTATCATGAGAGTCTAAGCTCTACCTTCGACTGTCATCACTAGAACTACTGCAAAAGTCTTCTAATTGGTCTCCCTGTCTTAAGTCTCTCCCACTCTACTCCATCTTTCACACTGCTGCCAAAGCAATTTACTTTACGCTCTGTTCTTACCATGTCCCTCCCCTCCATAGCCAACCCTAGTGTCTCCCCATTGCCTTTAGGATAAAGCACAAATTCCTCTGTTTAGCTTTGAAAGCTCTTCACAACCTGGCCCCAACCTATTTTTCCAGCCTTATTAGCTATCACTCTTCTTTCAGCTGTCTCCATACCTAGAATGCCCTCCCTCCTCAGCTTGGCCTGTTAGACTGCACCTCTTCCTTCAAGATGCCACCCATGTACCATCACCTTCATTAAGAGCTCCTAACCTGTTATGTGTCATGGATCCCTTTGACAGCCTTGTGACGCTCCTTGTGGACTCCTCAGAAGAATAGTTTCAGTTAAAAGTTGGTGAAAATAAAGATGTATTTTTTTTCCCATCCAAATTCACAGACACCTTGAAATCTATTTACAGACCCCAAAGGATTAGGTTAAGAACACTTGTTCTATAGGAAGGTTTTCCTTATCCCCCCAACTGCTAGGAACTTCTCTTCTTAACTAACCTGCTCCATTACTGCTTTATCTTTATTCTGTATAAACTAATATAATATGATATCACATAACAATATACATGAGGATATGACATAACATGACTAATGTAATGTAACAAAATATAATATAAATTTCATTCTTTGTACTTGTATCCCCAGCACCTCCCACAGTACCTAGCGCATGGTAGGTGCTTAATAATCTTTGATTGAGTAATATGAAGGATAGACTGGAATGTGAGACAATGGAGATGACACAATCTGTTAGGGGACTATAGTATAATTGGCACATGGTAATGGCAGCCTGCCCTATGGTAGTGGCATTGGGAATAGAAAGAAGCAGATAGGTACAGAGGAGGTTGCAGAAATAGAATCAACAGGACTTAGAAAATGGATATGAGAAGTGGATTGGGAAGAATTAAAGACAACTCCAAGGCTATGAACATGGGAGAATGGGTAAGTAAATGATGGTGCCATTGACAGACATAGTGAAATCAGAAGGAGGATAATAAGCTTTGTTTTGAACATGATGAGTTTGAAGTATGCTCCCAGGACGTCGACACAATATCCTGTATGCATTTGCAAATGTAAGTCTAGAGATCAAGATTGAGTAAGTAGAGATAAAGATTGGGGAGTCATCCACAAAGGGTGATACCATAAGCAAATTAGGAGGGCAAGGAATAATTTACTTGTCAGATCTATGGAGAAGGGAAGAATTTATGACCAAACAAGAGATAGGAAACATTATGAAATGCAAAATGGATAATTTTGATTACATTAAATTAAAAAGGTTTGTACAAACAAAACCAATGCAACCAAGGTTATAAGGGAAGCTGGAAGCTGGGAAACAATTTTTACAGTGTCTCTGATAAAGGCCTCATTTCTGAAATATATAGAGAACTGAATCAAAATTATAAGAATACAAATCATCCCCCAATTGATAAATGGTCAAAGGATATGAACAGGCATTTTTCAGACAAAGAAATTATATATATATATATATATATATATATATAATACATATATATATATAGTCATATAAAAATGCTCTAAATCAATACTGATTAGAGAGTGTACACTAAAACAACTCTGAGGTACCACCTCACACCTATCAGAGTGGCTAATATGACTGAAAAGGAAAATTATAAATGCTGGAGAAGATGTGGGAAAATTATAACACTAGAGTTGTGAACTGATCCAACCATTCTGGAGAGCAATTTGGAATTATGCCCAAAGGGCAACCAAACTATGCATACCTTTTGATCCAGCAATATCACTAGTAGGTCTATATTCAAAAGATATTATAAAAAATGGAAAAGGAAACATATGTACAAAAATATTTCTGGCAGCTCTTTTTGTGGTGGCCAAGACTTGGAAATTGAAGGATACCCATCAATTGGGGAATGGCTGAACAAGTTGTGGTATATGATTGTAATGGAATGCTATTATGCTATAAGATATGAGGAGCAAGTGGATTTCAGGAAAACCTGGAAAAGATTTAGATAACTGATGCTGAGTGAAGTAAGTAGAACCAGGAGAACACTGTATACAGTAACAACATTGTATGATGACCAACTTTGATAGACTTAGCTCTTCTCAGCACTGCAAGAATCCAAGACAATTTCAAAAGGGTCAAGATGGAAAAGGCTATCCATATCCTGAGAAAGAATTATGGAGTCTGAATGCAAATTGAAGCAGACTATTTTCATTTTATTTTTGTTTTTTTCTTTCTCGTGGTTTTCCCCTTTTGTTCTGATTCTTCTTTTACAACATGACTAATAAATATGTTTAACATGATTGTACATGTGTAACCTATATCAGATTACTTGCTGTCTTGGAGAGGAAGGAGAGAAGACAGGGAAAGAGAAAAAATTGGAACTCAAAATCTTACAAAAATGAATGTTGAAAACGATCTTAAATGAAAAAAAAAGATTGGAGAGTCATCTCCATTGAGAGGATAGTTAATGCTCTGGGAATAAATGAGATTATAAAGGAGAAAGTATATATAGAGAAAAAGACAGAGCCTTGTAAAATGCCTGCCTTATGTGGTGGCAAAAGAGGGCAAGGAGACAGCAAAGGGGAAGAAAAGAAAAAGAAAAAAGAAGGAAAAAAAGAAATTTACATGATAACTTTATTTTATCTTTAAAAAGAATATCAAGTTGTACATAATAGATTTGCAGCTTCATATGCAATCATCTTTTTTATTGTGCTATGTTATGGAAATGCTTGTTTTATTCTATAAATTAAAAATAAAGTAAATTTTTAAAGAAGATGTATGATTAGAGAAATAAGAGGGGAATCAGGAAAGCTTGTCTTTGAGACCACTGGAGCAGAGCTGATGCACAAACAAGAGATGGTCAATGGTGCCAAATGCTTCAGAGAGAAAAAGGGATAACCTCAGCAAGAAGCTGGGACACCTCCTTTCCAGAGACAGAAAGGAAGAAGGACAGAGTAGGTGAGGACGCATACAAGTGTTGGGAACAAACTCGAGAGCGTTCCTGGTAGATGACCTTGATCTTCCCACTGAAGTAGGAGGTCAAGTCATCTGCTTTGTAAATGTAAGACATGAGGGTGCATTTGGGGACTTAAGGAAAGAAGATGATGTTAGGAATAATGAAAATAATATCCAGGATGTTTCAAAAGTCTTAGTGCTAATAAACCCTATTTAATAATTTAAGCTTAGAACTATTCCCCATGCAATTCTTGAAGATTATCTCATTTGATCCTCACAACTTTATGTGGTAATTGTTATTATTATCTCCACTTTATAGATGAGGAAATTGAGGCAGATGAAGGCCAGGTGATTTGCCCAGGGTCACACAGTAAGTATCTGTCAGAGGCAGGATTTGAACTCAGGTCTTCCTGGCTCCAAGTCTAGTACTCTCTCCACATGAAAAGGCCTTAGCCTAAAAGGGCCAGGGTCTCCCGATGCATCCTGGGCCATCTCCAATAGTCCTGGTGAATATCAGACCACTGGACTCAGATGGCTCTGGAGGAGAAAGTGAGGCTGGTGACCTTGCACAGCCCTCCCTCACTCAAATCAAAGTCAACTGTAAGTCATGTCATCATTTCCCTGATGTCATGGGTCTCTTCAAAAATGAAGGACAAACACAACCTGTGAGTAGACCGAGCTGCCTGAAAGTGGACTCAGCTAGTTGGATAACTCAGCTCATCCTCTCCCTCTCCCTCTCCTCTCCAAAGGAAGGTAAATTTTGATGGCCAGAAGCTGCCCACTTAACTTGGGGTTTACTGGCTAGATTTCTCTCTCTCTCTCTCTCTCTCCCTCTCTCTCTCTCTCTCTCTCTCCCCCTTTTTCCTTTCCTCCTTCCCTCCCTCCCTCCTCCTCCTCCTTGAGCCACCAGGCTGGTGAGTGAAGTAAGCACACCCCAGTTGGGTAGCATGTTAGATAAGAGAACAGCATTCATACAGATCCCTATCTGATGCTTCCCTCCCCTTCCAGCCAGCACCCAGGATGTGATGTGTTAGGGATTAAAGATAACAAAGCAGCTTGCATTGGTTGCATTTTGCCTCCTTCCTCCTCCCACCCCTGGAAATCTGATGCTGGAGGAGACAGATTTAGAGCATGTACAACCACAGAGAACACAAACATTCTGTTTCTTTCCCACAAGAAGAATAATTTATCCCAGGCTGTGTCCTTCTGATAGCAGCTTCTAAACTGTGCTTGAACTCCCAGAGCAGTGCCTACCCTTAGGTCCTCCAATTCAGCTGTGAAAAGGAACAAAAAAGACATGGAAGGATGGGAGAGATGAGAGAAAGAAAGTCAAGAAAGGAGAGGAAGAGAAAAGAAGAGGGAAAGGGAAATGGAGAGACAGATGGGGAGAGAGAGAGACAAGGAGAAAGAGAGGATGAATAAGAGAATGAGAAAGAAACACAATGCCTACCACTTGATTCAGAGATACTGCTGGTTCTGTACCCCAAGAGATCAAAATAAAGAGGAAAAATTTGCATATATATTTAAATGTTTATATCAGCTGTTTCTGTAGTGGCAGAGAACTAGAAATGAAGGGCATGCCCATGAAATGGGTAACAGCTGAACAAGTTATCACATATGAATGTAATGGAATGCTATTGTGCTGTAAGAAATGTTGAAAGGGATGGCTTTAGAGAACTCCTGGAAGAACTGTGTGAACCAATGCAGAATGAAGTGGGCAGAACCAAGAGAACAATTTACATGAAAATGATATTCTAAAGACCAACAACTTTGAAAAACTTCCAGACTCTAATGAGTGTGATGAATAGCTACTATACCATGAAGCCTGCTGTCCACCTCCCAGAAGAAAGGTGGTGGACTTAAGGCACAGAAGGCAACATATATTTTAGGACATGGCCGATGTGGGGATTTGTTTTCCTTGACTAGGCACATTTTTTCACAAAGACTTTCTCTTTTTTTTTTTCCAGTGGGAGAAAGGAAGGGAAGAGGGGCCAAAAAATCCTAATTCTTGTTAACTGAAAAGTACAATTAAATTAAAAAAGAAATAGGTCATGAGGCAGAGACAGAGGGAAGGCTAGAGGAATAAAAAAGGAGATTAAAGGAGAGACACTCACTGCTTTGAGAATACTGACAGCTTCTTTGCTGAGCCAGACTGGGTAGAGCACGTCGTCATGGAGGATAGACTCAAAGAGGTCATCTTCATTGTCGGCCTCAAAAGGGGGCTGCCCGGCCATCATTTCATACATCAGCACTCCGAGGGCCCACCAGTCCACTGAGGGGCCATACTCCAGCTCCTGAAGGATCTGTCCAGGGCAGGAAAAAGCTAGTTAGTGGCAAGGCCTGGATCCTAGAAAGAACCAAATAAAGCTTGGGCAGACAACGAGAGGAAAGGGCAAGAGAGGGTGACTCTGGATGCTGATCTTTCTCTGACTGGGTTTTTTTCCTTAGAGAAGCTGCTCCTAATTAAGAGATGTATGTGCCAATTCTGTGTGCTTGATCAACACAGAAGTGATCCCTGAGCTAGCCCCATGACTGAAAAATGAAACATGGCTTTCCTACACATTACATAATCCATCCTTATCTGTCTGAAACAGGTTTGGTGGCATCTCACTTAGAAATGGGATGAATGCAATGGTATCTCCAGGCTCCTCAACTCTAGAATTACTATGAATTGGGAACATGAAACATAGACTGGAAGGGTAGCTAGAGATGATTTACTGCCATCCCCTCACTTAACAGATGGGGAAACTGAGGTCTAGGTTTATGCATAAACTCCAAACTCTAGTTTGGAGTCAATGGGTCTAGATTTGAATCTGGTGAATTGTTCCGTGTGACCTCAGACAAGCAGCACCATTTGTGTTTTGGTTTCCTTGTTGGTAAATGAGAGAATCGGATTAGATGACCTCTAACATCTCTTCCAGTTACAAACTCTAAACGCTTAGAAGGGGAGTACCTGAGGTTGCACAGCTTAGTGAAGAACAAAATTCAGTGAAGAAACCAAGCTTAGACTAGAATGGGGTTTGCAGACCCAAGCTCTCCATTCCCTGTCTGACTGTGTGGCTTTATAAAAGCCCCACAGCCTTTCTGGGGCTGGGCTACTCCTTTAAGACAGGGCATCCTTCCAGGTCCCCAGTGCTTGTGATCCTTATGGGGACTGTTGCGGGAAGCCTCCTAATGTGAGGCACGGGTCTCTGGCTGAGGTCTGGGATTCAAGAGCAGTAAGCTAGGAAAGGAAGAGGCAGGACTGAGGTGTCTGGCTCCAGCCTAATGTGCTTAGCCTATTTAGTCCCAACAGGCTGCAGAGTTTGGAATTAAAAAAGGGATTTGAGGAAATGAAGCCAGCTCAAAATTCTTCACTGGCTGGTGAGCCTGTTACTTTCTGCAGTCTTTATCTCAATGTCTAAGAGCATGCTACTAGAAAGGTCAAAGCCACAGGTTCTCTACCATGCAGGACAGTTAACTTTGTTCTATTCCATGGCTTGGGGGCAGCTAGGTGGCATAGTGGATAGAGTGACAGGCCTAGAGGCAGGAAAACCTGAGTTCAAATCCAGCCTCAGACATTTCCTAGCTGTGTGACCTTGGACAAGTCACTTAACCCTTTTTGCCTCAGTTTTCTCATCTGTAAAATGAACTGGAGAAGGAAATGGCAAACCTCTCCAGTATCTGCCCAGAACACAACTGAAACAACTCAACAAAGATTCTAGCCCCTGACCTTGACCAGCCATCTCATAGCATAGAGCGCTGGACTCTGAGGTTTCTTGGGCTGCTTTCTATGAGCTGTAGGCTTCTCTTTTGGTTTGGAGTCCTACAATTCCATAATCCTTTCAGTCCTCAATCATATGATACTATGAAAAGAGTGCTCGCAAAGCGAGAGTTGGTGAGGATGTGGATGGCTCAGCACAGCTTGCTCACTCTATTGCAGAAACCACTCAAAGTATAGAGCTTTTGATGATGAGGTGGAAGCATCACCGTCATGGGTCCTGGAGAGTCCGTTATTATGGCCCAGTTTTTCAAGTCCTTGATTCTGCCCCTTTCCCTTTCTTTGCTCAACAGCAACAACACCAGAGGGAGAGCAGAGGAAGGAGAAAGAAATGAACTATAAAACTATCCTAGCAACTGTCTCTGAGGAGCTCTGTTTAAAGGCTGGGTGGAGTTTATGGGGAATTAGAAGGCATTGCTTTTATCATTTCACTTTCTTGCTCCAGAATCATCCAATGCTCCCCACTAGAAACAGGAGAGCTCCCCAAGATTTTCGTGAAGAGGAGCTATTTTTTTCCTAACCATGAAGCCTCAAGATTAGAAATGGAGTATTAAAAACAAAAACAAAGTCCTTCGCCAAGAAGAGAGACAACCTTTCAATCTCTTCTTTCCCTAGTAGGTCCACTTTGAATTCCACTTCCTCCATGAAGTCTCCCCTGATAGCTTTATTATTCTAGATGAGCAAAAGCCAGGAGTTAAGTCACTGCTTTCAATAATAGGGAGGACGCTTTGGTCTCCCAGTACGTTGAGAAGGTGACCTTTGGGCGCCATCTTTTGTAAGATTTCTGCTAGGCTTAACTCTGGTAATCTCTACTTCCTAATTGCCTTCTTGAAGACTGAGGTGGTGACAGCTCACATCATGTGGGAGGGTATCTGGATCTGTAGTCAACACCCAGTGTGGATGGGAATTGAAATGGGGGGAAAATAGGAAGGAGCTGACTCCAGAGATGGAAGCGTTCATGTCATGGTGCTGCCAGGAGAACAGGGTTAATCAGCAGCCTGAGATGGATGTGAAGGAGGAGATAAGCCAAGAGAGATGTGGGGAAGGGAGCCTCCCAAGCACAGGACATCCAGTGAGGAGAAAAGTGTTGGGGTAGGGTCAACAAAAACTCCAGGATGCCACCTCTCATTCCATTCATCCCTTGCCTCTAATGACCCCAGATCCTTCCACTTGTACACTTATTTGTTTGTATAGCTGCTTGTGCTTCCCAAGTCCACCTAGGTAATCTCCTTTACATCTTCACAAGAGCTCTGTTAGGGCAGGTCCTATGACTCTCCCCATCTGTCAGAGGAGGAACCTGTCAGAGAGGTTCAGTGACTGGATTGAGGTTACACAGTAAATTAGTGGTAGAGCTGGGTCCAGAATGGGCTTCCTGACTTCCCACGCCTGAGTTTTCCAGAGCACTTGCTGAAAGGGCATATGAGGCAACGATGGACTGGTCCTCTCTGCTGCTCTTCAGAGAGTGCTGTGAAAATGAATGACCTAAAGGGTATCCATGGAGTGTGGGGAGGGAAGGGCTCACAAACACCCACTTGTTTCCATTTTATTACCATTAAAATCTGCCCAATTGTTCTTTTCAAGCATCTGTCATAGGCCATGCTGAAAATGATCTTTATCGCCTAAAGTGAATTCCATGTTTCCCTGGTCCATCTACCAGGATGATTTGGAGAAGCTGAGAACAAACATAAACTTTGGGGTGAGTTTATTTGTTTTTACTTTTAAATCCACTGAAAAGAGATGAAATCACCAACTTTGTTACCATTTTCAATTTAAACATACAGAAAAATTTCCCTTCTCTTCCCTATCCTGTCCTATTGCTTTTGAGGGAGAGAAAAAATCCAAACTTAACGTGATAAAGAGTCCTGGATTTATCATTAGTGATTTCTGACTGATAAAATTGCTTGCCCTTACAGTTCTTACAGGTTGTCTGGCAGTGAAAGCAACATTGAGGGGTGATGTTTTTCTTTTAGTTCTGGGCTTTCATCAGTTGACAATCCTAGTAAATTCCTTCCGATTGTGTTCAGCAGGCTTCTTCTCCACCTCTCACCCCCATATTGATCACAGTTCCTTCCAGTACAAAGGCCAGCACAGGACCAGGCAAAACCTGGTTCCCTGGTACACCTTTGTGGGCTGTCCAGCCCTCCATGGATAGAGACTCACCTCTGGTGCAATGTAATCGGGAGTCCCACAGAAGGTGGTCGTGGTCACACCATTCAAAATCCCTTCCTTACACATCCCAAAATCAGCCAGCTTACAGTGACCTTCTGCATCGAGAAGAATATTATCCAGTTTCAAATCTCTGCATAGACAAAAGAAAAATCATACCATTAACACTTCTCTGACATGAGATATGGCACAGAGATATGTCCTGAATTGGCACATCCAGTTGGATAAGGAGTCATACCCCATGAAAATCTGAAGCAGGGAAGTCTCTGAGGTAAGAAATCTTTCCCAGATGATATCCCAAAGGCTTCCCCCATGGCTGCCAAAATGAAGCCTATGTCTGCAAAATAAAGATTTTTTTACTTTCTTCCCTGGCAGAGGGGAAGAATCTCTGATAACACTGGGGAATATATTAGAAGTTTTGCAAATCATTGAAAAGACAAATATTTATTAATTACCCTATACTCTACATCAATACAAGAGAGATCCCACATCCAGTCCTCAAGAAGCTGAAGATACAGTTGAAAGAACAATGTTTTAAGACTAATAACATTTGACATCAAGCTCTGATGCTGTCAGGTTTTTTTTTTTGGAGGGGGGAAGGCAGGGCACTTGGGGTTAAGTGATTTGCCCAAGGTCACACAGCTGGTAAGTATGTCAAGTATCTGAGGCTGGATTTGAACTCAGGTCCTCCTGACTCCAGGGCCGGTGCTCTACTCACTGCACCACCTAGCTGCCCCGCTGTCAGTTTTTTAATAAGAGACCCAGAGAATATTAAGGTTGGCAAGGACCTTATAAGGATTTCTTGAGTCTTGAGTCTCGGTTTCTTTATCTTGATTAGGGGAATAATACTGGCATTACCTCCCTCACTGGACTGCTATGCAAATTAATAAGATTATTTATGTTGTCCTTCATTACGAAGAGGACCAATGACATCGTGGGGTGACTCAGGGGTAAATTGGATTTAAGAGACGCAGAATTGCACAAAGTCGTCAGCCTCGTTCTCTCTTCCAGTGTCATCAAAGCCTAGGTTATTTATGGGGAAGCCATCTGAAAACTATAAAGGGCTACCCACATATAAAGGGACCATCAGCAGTATTACTGACACAAGTAAACCACATCTATCAATATAAGACTATATGGAATCAAGTGTGGAACAGACTCCAAATATATAGCAGATCGGATGAAGAGGACACTAATGAGAAGAGCGGAAGAACGTGGGGAAGGCTTTATGGAAGCTGGGTCTCGCCAGAAGTGCCAGGTTAGGATTGAAAGAGAAGAAGGAAGGAATTTCCATAGGAGAAGCAGAAGGAGGTTGGGGTGGCAGTAGTGGAGGGGACCAAAGTCCCAAAAATATAACTATTTGTGTCCCTGCTTTCTATAGCTGGAAAGAACATGGCACAGAAGAAAGTAAATGAGATGGCGATCCCAACAAGGAAAAAGGGAGTTAGTGCTTGAAGAGAAATAGGAAATGGGGGTGGGGTGGGGGTCTTCACCCTGAGGGCAAGGAGGCACCACTGCAAGCAAGGAAATGACTTGAGGAAAATAATGTTTTAGGGATACCCGTCTGGCAGCAACAAGAAGGATGGAGAACCAGGAGAGAAAGCAGAGGCTAGGAAAGCTGCCAGGAAATCAGAACTCTAGGCAGAATGGCTTACGGATGGGGCTCTGGCCTCGGATCCAGGAAGACCTAGGTTTGAATCCCACCTCTGATGCCTCAGATATTTACAGGCCACATGTGGGATCCTGGGCTGGTCTCTGTTTCTTCATCTGTAAAATGTGGGGGTTGGACACAAAGGTCCCTTCCAGCTATAAATCTGTGATACTATGATCACAGCAGTAATCGAGTTATCTTAGTGTGTGACTTATCTGGAGATAAGTCAAGCTCTGACTCATCTGTTCCCAAGTTCGTGCTCAAACAACATGAGTTACCCTTAAGGAACCTGGGTTTGGAGCCAGGAAGACCTGAGTTCAAATCTATCCTCATAGTCTTCCTAGCTGTGTGACCCTGGGCAAGTCATTTAACCCTGTTTGCCTCAGTTTCCTCATCTGTAAAATGAGCTGGAGAAGGAAACAGCAAACCATTCCAATGTCTTTCCAAGAACACCCCAAATGGAGTCACGGAGAGTGGGACACGACTGAAACGACTGAATAACTACAACTAGAGAGCCTGGGTGTGAAGTCAGGAAGACCCGAGTTCAAATGTGCCCTGCAACATTTACTAGTGTAGCCCTGGGGACGTCACTTAAATTCTGTCTGCCTCAGTTTTCTCAACTACAGAATGAGGATAATAATGGGTCCTACCTTGCAGGATTGTGACAAGGATCAAATAAGAAAATATTTGAAAAAGCACCTGGCACAGTGCCTGGCACGTAGTAGCCTCCGTATAAATACTTGTTCTTTTCCCTTACCCAGTATCGAGTTTAGTGACTGTGATTAGTGTGAGTCGCACGCTGCAGGGCATCAGAAAGCATGCCCCCCTCCAAAGGAAACCAGAAATCTGCTTCTTCTTATTATTCTTTTCAAACAAAGAGAAAGAGGGTCTCAGGGACATTTCTGCTAAGGGGTCTGTGAACTTGAACTCCTGACATTGTTTAACATTATTCACTCGGTGCAGCGGCAGGGGCAGGAAATATTTTCAACTTTCTCCTCTCCAGCATGTGACCCAGTTTCCGACTTCCAGAGAGGGCAGGGACTAGCTCCAAAATGTGCTGACACAGCACATGAATGACTGCAGTTGGAGGAATTAACAGCCATCGCTCCTGAGAAAATGTCTCTGTTTGCTAGTCCCTCCAATCCGCTGCCTTAGCAAAGCATGGCCAAGTCTCCCAAGAGGGAGAGGGTTTGGATTCAAGGCTGCAAGCACTTAGTAACTGCCTCTTGTTTGTAGAACCTTGGGCTCCGGGCTAGGGGAACCAGTAAAGATAAGATAAGAGAGACTCACAGTACCCAGGGAGCTTATAAGGGGGCTGGGACACAAGCACAGGTAAATACAGTCCATGGTACAGGAGGAATCGATGATTGCTGCAGAAACAACTGGCTTCCTTCCAGAGCCAGCTCCAAGGCCATTTTCTACAGGAGGCCTTTCCTGGTCCTCCCAGCTGCCAAAGCCTTCCCCTTTCAGATGACCTACATCTTTTCTAGGAGGATCTTCTATGCTCCCAATAATCTATCCATGTGTGGTCTCCTCCCTTAGAATGTACCTGGAGGGCAGGGGCTGTTTTTGTGTTGGTGCCTTTCCTAATTTGTTTGCCCTTGGTTGTTTGCCTGTTATCTCCCCCATTAGACTGTGACCTTCCTGAGAGCAAGGACTATCTTTTGCCTTACTTTGAATCCCTAGCAATCACTTAGCGAGGTGCCCAGCATTCTGTAGGCACTTAATAAATGCTTGCTGATGTCTTTCTTCATATCCCTAGTGTTCAGCACAGTGCTTGGCACATAGCAGGCCATTAATAAATGCTTGTTAACTCACTGCATTTCTTCATATCCCTAGTGTTTAGCATGGGGTCTGACACCTAGTAAGAGCTTGATGACTGACTGAAGTGCTATTGGAGTCCTGGAGATCAGTGAAGGCTTTCTGAAGTTAGGAGCTTTTGAGCTGGGCTTTAAAGGTTGAGTAATAACCCAACGAGGGCAGCTAGGTGGCACAG